>NC_137770.1:17967543-19167543 GCF_963455305.1 Plecotus auritus | reverse complement strand
AAGGAGCAAAGAGCAGTGCTGAGTGAGAACACATGGCTGAGAACAAGCCCTCTGCCGGTGACAGTCTTCTGCACACTACATTTAATCTCGTAGGTTTCACTAAGAGCAAAAGAACTTCTTTCCCAGGGCCATGCAGAATGCAATTATAAAACAATTCTATCCATACTAGAGGCCCAGTGCACAAAATGTGTGCACGGGTGTGTGGGGGGGTGTCCCTCAGCCCAGCCTACACCATCTCCAATCTGGGACCCCTCAAGGGATGTCCGACTGCCCGTTAGGACAGTGGGATTGGGCCTAATGGGCAGTCTGACATCCCACTCACAATCCAGGACTACTGGTTCCCAACCGCTCACCTGCCTGCCTCCCTGAGTGCCCCTAACCACTTCTGCCTGCCAGCCTGATAACCCCCTAACCACTCCCCTGCCAGCCTGATCGACACCTAATTGCTCCCCTGCTGGCCTGATTTCCCCTAACTGCCTTCTCCTGCTGGCCTGGTCATCCCTAACTGCCCTCCCCTGCCAGCCTGGTCACCCCCAACTGGCCTCTCCTGCAGGCCTGGTTGCCCCCAACTGCCCTCCCCTGCAGGCCTGGGTCCCCCCCAAATGTCTTCCTCTGTTGGCCCGGTCACCCCTAACTACCCTCCCATGAAGGCCTGATCACACCCAACTGCCCTCCCTTGCAGACCTGGTACCTCCCACCTACCCTCCCCTGCTGGTCTGGTCTCCCCCAACTTCCCTCTACTGCTGGCCCGGTCACCCCTAACTGCCCTCCCCTGCTGGCCTGATCGCCCACAACTGCCTTCCCCTGCAGGCCATCTTGTGGTGGCCATCTTGTGTCCACATGGGGGCGGCCATTTTGGACCACGTGGGGGCGGCCATCTTGTGTGTTGGAGTGATGGTCAATTTGCATATTACTCTTTTATAAGATAGGATTATTAAGGATGATTGTTATAAATAATTAAATCAGGCAATGATTTGGCAAACCAGAGATGTCTTTTATTGCAAAAAACACAAAAGGTTGAATACATGAGGAGTGAGGCACTGGTGGGAGCCTGATTTCTTAACCAAATGTAGTGTTATTATTTTTGGGCCAATTCTTTCTTAGCAATGTTTACTAATGCTTTCTGCAGTGTTATTTTCCAATGTTATTACAAACCCCATAAATGATTAAGAAAATCAAATGTTAGAACTGATTTTTAAAAGAACAGTCATTGGCTTTTGTTCTCAAGCCAAATTTAGCATCCTTTCATGTTCGTTATAATTAGTATCTTGGCTCAGATTACAGCCTCGCCTCCCCTGACTGTGTCAGATGCTGGTGTGACTGTGAAAGACACAAGCAGGCCTCAGCTTGAACAAACTATGCCCTGGGATGGCAGGGTTCTAGAAAAGGAGCAACATTGTAGGTTGACTCTGTTCATTGCACAATTCCTTGACAAAATTCTTCCACTTTCAATTAATCTTGGAGTGAATAAACAAAGCTCACCCTTTTACCTTTTGGAAATGACTGTAGTCTCAGCAACAGTCTAGCAATTACTGACACCCTGGTGTGGCTTTTGAGGTACTAAATAATCCCTGTTGCAAGGTAATGGTAGCAAGATCCCAGGAATGTGGGGTGAGATTCTGTTGAGCTGAAGCACCTGAAAATCAGACGGGGTTGTCGAAATGTAGACCTTTCAAGCCATCAAGCCCCTGTATATTGCACAATATGTGCTTGTTGTGTTCATTTGCCAATAAACTTCCTAAATCTTGCACTGAAATATTTCTTCCTTCTGTGGTATTGAAGGAAGAGTAATGGTAGAACATAAGTATATTTCTGTAGCTTAATCTAGAATTTAAGGGCCAAAAATATAGGGTACACATGAATACAGAAGGGGAAAGCCTTTGATATTAAATTATATATACACTAGAGGCCCGATGCACGAAATTCATGCAAGAGCAGGCCTTCCTTCCCCTGGCTGCTGGCACCGGCTTCCCTCTGGCACCCAGGACCTGGGCTTCCCTCACTGCCCTGGCTTTGTCCTGAAAATCCTCAGGTGTAATTAGCATATTATACTTTTATTATCCTATCTAATAAAAAGGGAATATGCTAATTGAACCTCATGCCATTGCAAAGATGGTGGCGCCCACAGCCAATAAGGATGAAATATGCTAATTGACTGTCCCGCCCTCAAAGATGACAGTTCCCACAGCTGCAAGATGGTGGCACCCAGTCCCCTCATCCCTGCTAGGGTGGCAGATGCATGGCAAGGCTGGGCCTGCACCCAGGATGGCCCAGCCGCTCAATGCACCTGCCTCTAAAGTCCCCCAATCCCCTCAGCCCCCCAGCCACCCAGGGCCAGCCTGAGGTGCAGGCAAGCCTCAGATGGCAGCTGCCCAGCTGCCCAGAGCCATCCAAGGCTCAGGTAACCAGGGCTGGCCAAGGCTTGCGCTGCCGGCAGTGGCAGCAGCAGAGGTGTGATGGGGCATCGCCTTCCCCTGATTGCCAGGACGCCTCCTGCCCCTGAGGGCTCCTAGACTGTGAGAGGGGGCAGGCTGAGCTGAGGGACCCCCTCGTCCAGTGCATGAATTTTCATGCACTGGGACTCTAATATAAATATATATATTTTTTTTTTCTCCCTCCCCCTCCCCCGGTTTCATAAGAGAAAGATCATTTCATATTAAACTAAAATTCAGAGTTAGATAAAGTTTTATCTACCAAGAGACTGAGAAGGGGGCTTCCTTATGACATTTACCTTTCCATAAGCCTTCTCTCAATTTCATCTCTATTGTTACCACATGCTTGCCTCTTTTTGCTCCAATTTAAACACCAGCCCAATTATCCTTACTCAGTTCTGATAAAAAACAAAATTTCAGAGAAAGCCTCATCTTGTTGTCACTTTAAGAGGTTTCCTATCTCCCCAGCTTCATATTTATTATACCTGCTCCCTGTTATTCTTTCTGTACTGATCGTTCTAGTCCCAGCCACAAATGGTGCAGGAAAACCCACTCCAGTGTTGCTGTGCATCTGTCCCCTCAGTTCTGGACCAGTTTCCTGCTGAGGAGTCTCATCCACATTGTATTAGTAGTAGAGAAAATGAATAAATCTTCTCTCGAACTGTGGTGTCTGGCCCCTAAATAAATTAAAAAAAAAGAACATAACTTTATTAAAAAACACTTTCCTTAGAGCACAACTTCCACCATAAAATAGTCATAAAGCAATTTATACATATGTGCTAAAATAGTATCCTGCAAGCTAACATTCAACTAATTCTAGTTCACTCTGAAAAGAACACGAGATCAGACTGTGGGGAGGTAAACATGAGGAAAGACATTTACAATGAACATAAACAAACTTGACTAATTACACAATTTATGGCTGTATTACATAAGCACAATCCTAGCCAACCTCAAATTAGATAATTCTTCGGGGAAAATCTTGCTGACTCGTCTGGTAGATAATGAATAAACAATTTTGAAAATATGTGATTTTTATCTACAAGTGTCACTCTTGTTCAAATTGGTTATTACATGTCAGAAAGAATTCTAATCATTGATGGGTATTATCCTAATTTATTTACACAACCTTATGAAATAGAGCCTATTATCATTTTCATTTTAATAAGTACAAAAACTTTAGGTAATATGTCCCAGGTGACAAGGCTGTTAAGAGTACAGGTTTTAACCACTTTACTATAAGATTTAGAGATTTTCAGAATATTACGGCTAGGAGAGATTTCAGATATTATTTTTCCAGACTACATAAACTTCTATAAATTACACAAAGCTGAGCCTGGCATGTTAATGACTTGGCTTTGGTCATATCAACAGCTATGCCTTCTGGCTCCTGGCCCAAAGTAACATCTTTAGCAACATGATTCCCTGGTTCACCTAACCACATGGTTCAGTGTTGTGATATGCCATAAGTTTGCTTATCCTTTACTGAGACCCAGGCACTCGCTCTACTCCCAAAGTCAAGTTTCTGATGGGTTTCCCCATGCATATTTTTAGAATATACACATCGATGGCTAACAATTCTTCTTTCACTTTGAGCAAATGAACCTCATAATGACTGAGTCATATCTTATAGAGACTAACAATACTAGAAACCTTGACTCCTGATGTCTTGAAATCTTTAGACAGAAGAGTGAGACTTTGTTTACAACATTTATCAGGCTGCCTCTTCTCGCCATCCCATTTCCAGCCCCCTACAAGTCCCCAGCATGAGAACCTTCCTCTCCCAAAGCTTTGTGGGTCTCAGACAGGTCTGATTTAAAGTGGTTTATAATCAAACGGAATAAAGTAAATATTATTCACTGAAGAATAAAAGGTCCATAATATCACATTATCCTTTCCCCCTAAACTTAAAAGTTCAATAACATTTGCCCTCTTAGATTAAAAGGAAGAGATAAAATGCTTGAGCAAATACTTTCCAAAAGTGAAAATTGGTGGTATTTTGCTGCATCTTATTTTTTTCCCTTTTATTACATTCTTCTACTAAGAAATTTCAGAACTTTTAAATAAATTTTCATGGGTTGTGTGATGTCATCTAGTGATGATTATAAGAATTGTGGATCCTTCTTAATATAATGTATACTCACTTAGAACCAATAAAATCAGTCATTTGCTCATTTGGTAACTAAAGTCATTTTTTCTCTCTCAACAGGACACTACAGTAGTCAGGAAAGGTTGGATTTTGCTGAAATAGAAAATTAACCCCCAAATCTCATTATATTCTTACGATAAATCTCAAGCACATTTTGAGAATGGAGGGTGGCTCTGTTTCACATAGACATCTGCGCATTTGGGCACTTGGAGGCTCTGTGATCTCAGGATAATGCTAACATGTGGCTTCCAGTGTTGCTGTGGCAGAAGAAGAGAAAATGGGAAAAAATACATCCCCCTCCCATAGATTACCTCAGACTGAAAATAACACATGGTAATTCTGTTCATAGTCCATTGCTAGAATTACTTTCATGGTATCAAGCTCACTAAAGGGAAGACTGAAGGTTAGAGAGAAGCATGTGTCAAATTTGGTACACAATAGAGCATTTCCCTTGGTGATTGAATAATGGCTAAAAGTATGGGCTTTGGAGCCCCACACATTTATTTAGATTGATGCCAGGGCTCTGTTATCTACTTAAATGGGTAACTTTCATAATCCTCTGTTTCATCTTCTAAGAATGGAGATAATCACTTTATGTACTTCATAGGGTTTTTGTGATCTTTAATGGAATGATGCTCATAAAGTGGTTAGCACAAGATCTGTTACACAGTAAGAGCTCAGTAATATTACCTAATTAAGCTATTATTTGACAAGTATTTATGACCACCCACTAGAGGGCTGAGGAGAGAGAAAGGAAATAAGATACCCACCTTAATGGAAGTCTTGGTATATCAGAGAAGAATGATATTTTATAGATTTAAAACTTTTATTTGAATGCTCATTTGGCTCTAATAGCTTCTGAAGTTTTCCTATCAAAAGAGTAAAAATAAATGCTAACTTGCTTCAATGGGAGAAAATAACAAATAAATAAAAAGCTCCTCAAGCACATTTAAGAGAGCAACAGGCTCTGAAACAAGGATTTTAATTCTCAGAATAACATTAGTAAAGTTCATAAAATTGAAGATATGAAAGGGCCCCTCCTCTGTAACTGAAATAGGTTTATGTAGGGAATGTGAGAGGTCACATTTGTTGGTATGCTTGACAAAAGAAGAGCTGTTTCAGTTGCAAAATATCATTTATTAACTATAAAAGTTAGTACTGTTGGAGACCTGCTTATAATGATGGTGGATGTTCTGTTGTTTGTTTTTCAACATAATTCAAACCTGGGCAATTGACCCTGAGCTAAAGTCCCCCATCGTAAAAAGCAAAGCAAATCAAACAAAAACATAACAATAATAGTGAAAACTGAGATAAAGAACAAATATCTGAAACTGTGATGTTATAGAGTGAGTTATACCAACTTTATAATTAGCTTGTAGAAGAAAATCCAGGTCAAAATTCAGTTCAATTAACCTCTTGAGTGTCTCATTAATCAAAACCTGCTTAAAGTGATTATCTTATTTTAAGCACAATGAAATGTGAAATACACTGTTTATAAATCCCCACTGTTTGCTATAATAATGTCATAGCACTAGGTTTTGTTTGTTTCTGTCTTTATTTCTATTTATTTGGTTGGTTTAGGTTTTGTTTACCTGCTTTATCCTTCAAGATGTTTATGAGGAAAGAATTACCTGCTCATTTCATGGTGTGTACCTTTCATTTACTAGTCCATGGCTTTAGGAAATATGAGATACATACAAAAAGGGAAGTTAGTTTAAATTTAAAATGTGTAAGTCATGGAAGACAAGCAGCTCAGAGATTGTATCAATGCTATTACGGTCACTGACAGATTTGGAGAATAAAAAAATAAAAAAAGGAATCCGATCAGAACAGTTGAAATCTCTTGCCCTCAATTCTCCCTAACATATATTCACTTAGATATGACAGAAACAGTAATTGCAGAACTTTTTTCAATCTGTCCATCACTTTATTCAACAGTAGCCACAAGGATTAAAATGACACATCTATAGGTCATGATAATGTAAAAGGGAAAATGTGTTATGGTGCATTGTGGGTAAAATATGCAAATTAGAAAGACAGCAGAGATAATTAGATTTTCTCAAATCAGAATAAAATGACCTTCTTTGAATGAACCCCCATTTTTTGGGAGACACATTCATTGCACTCATTGTTATAAGAGCATGCCTTGTAATAAAGTCAAGCTTGACAGATGAAGAGATTAAGAAGCCTGAGGATTTATAATTAAAAAAAAATAACTTGAGAAAAAGATGAAAGATTCACCATGTATGCCACATTTTCCTCTATGTTTCAGTTGTTTTGATAATCCATAAATTATGTTAATTAAACCCAACAGAGAATAGTATAAAAGTAAGCGAAGTTAGGTCAGAAGTGATAATGATTATTTATGAGAGATGGAACTGTAATAATATTTATAATTTTAATGAAAAAAGTTGTGCATTTTTTTTTGCAGGTTACATTTCCACTGTAACCTGACACCTAGTAAAATGTTTGGGAATTGTGAAGGACTCAATGAATATTTGTTGAATCAATGACTAAATTTAAAAAAATTAGTCATTATACTTTATGAGTTCTATTTCTCATTCCAGACTTATTGTGCAATGTCTATACAATATTACTACCACTTAGTGCCTCCAAATTTGTTATTTTTCTTTAAACTAGATAGATTAGTTGTGAATTATTGGGCTTGGATGGATTAAAATGCAGATTTGAAATCTTATTTGACAACATTTGCATGCTAAATGTTTTTAAATCTACCTACCTGTCTATTGCACTGATACCCTTTATTTTAAGTTATAACTAGAAGTGGTGTGTTTACCACACACAACATGCAGGTGTGTGTGTGTTCATCACATACCCATGGATGCAAGGTTTTCCTGGCATCTTTTGACTTGGCAATGTTTGTTTTCACTGCCAAGCATGCCTCCCTCTGCTGTGATCAGGAGATTAATTTGGCTTTTAATGTCAGCAATATGACTGTGATATGACCTTTGGGTTATAAATCAGTGTTCATATTCAGATTAGACATCTGTGACTTTGAGGCAATAAATTCTTTTCTCTGAGTTTTGCTTTCTTCACAAACATAGTATTTTATATTTACTCTCATCATAATTTACAGCTATTCTGAGATGCAAATGAACTTTAGGCTATAAAGAGCTGTATGTGAGAAATTCTCTTCTTAGCCCTTAAGATTTCAATGAGCTTATTTGCAGAATAATTCTGCTAGCTCTAAGAAAATCTAGTCCCATGTCCAACACTTTTCAAATGAAGATGTTGTGGACCAGGCAGTATAGTGACTGCTGTACAAGGGAGGGATCTACCTCTGTCACTCCATTTCCTGATAGCCACAACCTCCCTTTCCATTTAGCCACCTCTTCCCAAAGGTATATATTATAGAAAACCATTTCTAATTTTTAAAATTCTTTCTCTCTCTCTTTATGTATATCTATCTATCTATCTATCTATCTATCTATCTATCTATCCATCTCTCTCTTTCTCTCTCTCTAAGATATATAGTTTAGATACAGATATAGATAGATATAGAGATATAGAGATAGTAAACCTAGCATTTTCTTTTTTCATATATATATGTATACTAGTATATATATGAAAAAAATGTCTAACAATGCCTGTTGAATGCAAACACCCAAATAAATTATCATAGATGTTAAGATAGCAGCTTAGGGTAAAAATGATGGAGGGCAGGCCATGTATTCTTTCTGACAGACTCAATGCTATGAATTGAATTTTTTCTCAACCCCTTCCCAAATGACATTCTAATTCCCAGTAGCTCTGACTATCTGTGACTTTTTTTTGGAGGTGGGATCTTTACAGAGGTTATTCAGTTAAAACGGGATCATTGAAGAGGGTGCTGATCTGACTGGTGTCCCTATAAAAATGGGAAATTTGGAGACAGACACACCATGTGAACTGAAGATGAAATCTACAAGCCAATGAGAGAGGCCTGGAACAGATTCTTCCCTTCATTTCGAAAGAAACGAACCCCTGCCAACACCATGATCTCAAACATAGGTTCCAGAGCTGCCAGACAATGCATTTCTATGTAAACATCACCCAGTTTGTGGTACTTTGTTACGGCAGCCTTATTATTTTTTTTAAAAAAGAAAATACTCACTATTTAAAAGACTCTGAGGTATACTACATAGTATTTCCAGGCAATTGGGAAACAATAGTTGCTGACCGAACAGTCCACTCTCTGCCATTGCCAGCACCGATGAAAGACAGATCTCTGAAGGGACAGTGGACTCCAGTGTGATTAAAACTCTCTGATATCCTTCGGGGAAGAGGTTACAAATACAGATTGGCTTCACTGACCTTCTGCATCCTTCTGAGGATAACAACAACTTCAATATTACTGTGGCAACAGTCTCCATTCCCACATGCCTTTACAATGGTAGAAAACTTGATATCCTAAAGAGGTCAGTAAGGCATTGCAAATCACAGACGTTCTGGAAAAATCAAATGTATATTTCATTGGAGGAAAACATTAGTTGCTCAGGATTTGCTTTGTGAATTAGGGACAGAGCTTTGAAGAAGTGCTTCACAAGGTTGCAAAATTTTAAAATATTTTGTAGGAGGTTGTTGGAGGATGTTTATATTTTGTTTTATTTATTCATTTTATTTAAATTTATGCACATGAAATTAATACTGGGAAAGTCATTTGTAGACTACAAGTGTCTTCATTATTGATGAGAGCAGTGGCTTTCTCTCAGTAGCTACTGCATATCCTCAGTAACCAGGGGAGGAACATACATGATGTAAACTAAAGTAGCAAAAACCAGGAAGTCATAATCAATTACTTATTTTCTAAGCTTACCATCCTCCACATGAATTTAAGTGATGTTATTTGTTAGGTTGATTTTTGTCTCTAATAAATACATTTGAAACAGAATATATTTTATTTTTTCAACAACCCTATCCTATTTTTGAGTATGTTATTAAATATATAGTATCAAGCAACTGTGTAGACACCAAAATAATAAATAATATAAATAATTCTCCAAACCATTAATCTGACTTTTTAACTCACAAAATTGTCTTATATTTTTGGAGGAACAGTTTCAAGTGTGTATTTGTCAGGGTTCTCCAGAGAAATAGAACCAAACAGAAGCAATAGGATGTGTGTGTGTATGTGTGTGTATGTGTGTGTGTGTTCATTGTATAAAGAGATTTAATACAAGGAATCGGTTCATGTGATTATAGAAACTTGCAAGTCCAGATCTGCAGTGTGGGCAGGCAGGTTCAAATGGGAGCCAATGGTATAGATGAAGTTCAAATATGGTCCACTGGAGAATCCCCTCTTGCCCTGGGAATCCAAAGTTTTTGTTCTATTCAGGCCTTTATCTGATTGGATGAAACCTATTTATATTATGGAGGACATTCTTCTTATTCAAAGGGCAATCTTCTTATTCAAAGTTCACTTATTTAAATGTTAATCTCATCCAAAAACATCCTTCAAGTTGACACATGAAATTAACTAACCATCACAAGGTGCCAAGGAATCTGCTTCTTGGAACAGTCAGGGCCAGCCTCATGCTCAACTTTGCTGTTCTCTCTGTTTACAGCTGAAAGTCTTTGCCTTCATCCGAGGACCTTAAAATCCCTCTTAATATCCCAGAATCGAGGGTAGGATCAGTTTACTCACATTTAAAAAATCATTTGTGCTGATCTGGCCTGGAAGAGGTACCCTAAACCCCATACTTGTGCTCTATTTGTATTTCTATTATCAGAAGTTCTTCTCTTCATTGTGACTGGGAGTGGAGTCCAGCTTTAACTCCCATCCCTGTTGCCAAGATTCTAATTTTAAAACTCACTGAATGACTCAGTTATTTTTGATAATTAAGGTTTTATCTGATGTTCCTCCACAGAAATGATGCCACAGTTTTCAACTTAGCTCAGTGATAATGTTCCATCAAACCAAGCATGCCATAAAAAAAGTTTTCTGCATGTTTTCTAAATATTGTCAATGATTTTCTCCGCTGTCCTGCTGGGGGAAAATAATTTAATATTTGGTAAGCTATTATAGAATGACTAGAGGCCCGGTGCATGAAATTTGTGCACTCAGGGCGGCGGGGGCGGGGGGGCGGGGGAGGGGACGTTCCTCAGCCCAGCCTGCGCCCTCTCACAGTGCAGGAGCCCTCAGAGAGTGGGCCTAAGCCAGCAGTTGGACATCCTTAGTGCTGCCGCAGAGGCGGGAGAGGCTCCCCCCCACCGCCGCTGCGCTCGCCAGCTGTGAGCCCGGCTTCTGGCTAAGTGGTGCTTCCCCTACGGGAGCACACTGACTACCAGGGGGCAGCTCCTGCGTTGAGCATCTTCCCCCTGGTGGTCAATGCACATCATAGTGACCAGTCGTTCTGCCATTGGGTCAATTTGCATATTAGCTTTTTATTATATAGGATTACCTAAATTTACTCAGTGTGTACCTGACACTCCTCTGGACCTAAGAATCATGCACAGAACATAAGGATAGGTCCAGGGATGATCAGACCACCTGCCTCTTCCTGCTCATCATGCATAAAGTGAAAATAAAAAAATCAAATCACATACATTAGTAGCTTTCCATTATTTATCCAACATATCAATGTAGCTCCCTCCATCTAACTCCTACTATCTTGATATTCTAACTCAGGGGTGGGCAAACTTTTTGACTCGAGGGCCACAATGGGTTCTTAAACTGGACTGGAGGGCCAGAACAAAAGCATGGATGGAGTGTTTGTGTGAACTAATATAAATTCAAAGTAAAGGAGCGGAGGGGAGAGCAAGAGACCCTCTGCTCTTTTGGCTCCGCGGGCCGGATAGAACAGCCGAAGGGGCCAGATCTGGCCCGCGGGCCGTAGTTTGCCCACGGCTCTTCTAACTCATTATTGCAGCATTTAGCTTCCCTATTTTCTTGTGTTACCTTTAACATGTTTATCCTATATGATAAAAGGCTAATATGTAAAATGACCAAATGGCAGAATGACCAGTCTCTATGACATGCATTGACCACCAGCGGGCAGACGCTCAATGCAGGAGCTGCCCCATAGTGGTGGTCAGTGTGCTCCCAAATGGGGAGCACCGCTCAACCAGAAGCTGGGCTCATGGCTGGAGAGTGCAGTGGTGGTGGCAGGAGCCTCTCCTGCCTCTGTGGCAGTGCTAAGGATGTCCGACTGACGGCTTAGGCCCACTCCCCAGCAGTCAGACATCCCCAATTGCTCCCAGACTGCGAGAGGGTACAGGCTGGACTGAGGGACCCCCGCAAGTGCACAAATTTTGTGCACCAGGCCTCTAGTATCTTATATATACACCTGACTATAAATTCCCTAGAGGGCATGTTTGTGCTACCACTATGTGAGATCTCAATATTCTTTCCAGGTAGATCAGAGCACAGCCTCATCATCTTTCTCAAAACTATCAGGATTGTGTGTATCTTACCTTTGAAGAGGAGAACATTGAATATCATTAGCATACTAGCTTGTTCACAGTGAGTAATATGCTAGACAGTAAAATTACCCACTTTGTGCTATTTCTCATTGACCTGGCTTTAGGAATGTTGTAATTCTCCTCTTAGCTTATTTACAGACTTCTACTGTTAATTAGTTCATGTTTTAAACAAATAAATTGATGAAGAGCTCAGGTTTCACATTATAACTTGGGGGTATGGCAAAAATAAAACTCTATCATTGATTTTAAATGGATTGGGGGAAGAAGTAAGGTAGAACCCAGAGCTAGAGCTTGTCTTATACCTCACAATTTTACCACTCATAAATTGAGAACCATACCTATTGCTTGGCTATTTATAGAAGAATCTTCTTTGATAAGAATCTAGTTCAGCCAAGACATGATCTAAACAATGTGGCTGACATTGCATCATTAGCAGTGATAGCCTTCTGTAGCAAGAATGCACAGCTGAGAGAATTTCCTGTTTTGGAACTAAAGATGAAAGATAAATAGATAAAATCTATAAAGATCACTGCATCCTTTACCACTGCACTCTTTTCTTTATAGAGCTTGCTATTTAGGAGGGCTCAATTTAATTAGACTGTGACCGTGTAAGTGGAATAAGGAGTTGCTGCATGCCAATTGCTTTTTAGAAAAATTTATGGAAGTACAGAAAAGTGCCTAAATCATACATGCACAGCTCAACAAGATTTTGAAAACTGAACTCATCTGTGAAATTTACCTCAAGAAATATAACTTTGAAAATATTCTAGACAATCCTTTTCTGTCCCTTCCAATTATTATTCCCCCAAAGAATATCCAGGGTCCTGACTTCTGACAAAAT
The DNA here is from genome assembly GCF_963455305.1 of Plecotus auritus. NCBI lineage: Eukaryota > Metazoa > Chordata > Mammalia > Chiroptera > Vespertilionidae > Plecotus > Plecotus auritus. The sequence goes on along the minus strand of NC_137770.1, from coordinate 19,154,699 downwards.
AGATTCACTTTGCTTAATTTTGGACTTTGTATATACATTGCAAATACAGTAAATTATATATACTTATTAGACTTTACATTAATAATTTCATGCCTTAATTCTTTTGCTCAATCATTAAGTTTATAAGACTGCTGCATATATTTGTAGATTGCTCAGTCCCATTGCTGTATGGTATTCTCCTATGAAATCAAATTATAATTTATTGATCCATTCTAATGTTGATAGGTATTTGGATAGTTTCCAGCTTTGGTTTATTACAAATAATAATGCTGCCATAAATATTATAGTCCATTATTTGAGGGAACTTGGATAAGCATTTCTGAAGGCTGGTTGGGTTTCCCATGATCCCAATTCTTTTACATAATTCAAAGGCATTTCCAAACATTTAAAATAAAGATAAGCCCCATCTTGACTACATATCTTGACTAGAGCTGTGCCTCATTCCTCTACTCCCATTACAGCAAATATCATACAGAGAGTTATTTATATTCTTTCACTTTTTACTTGAACCCTCTCCTAGTTAAAATAAAAGGTCAGATTGTCCAATTAAACTCATGGAGATATTTCATGGTGTCAAGCTTCACCAATAATTTCAAGGATACAAGCAATCAAGTGTCACGGGTGAGACAGAGTTTCGCTCTGTGTCCTTCCTTGCAGCATTGGATGTCCTCTCTGGACCAAGACAAAAGAGGTGATCTCCAAAGGAAAATGGACAGTGATATCACACAGCAGAGAAGATTTAGGTAATGAAATATCTCCATTGTATACTCAGATAGTTATACACTTGATGTGATATTTCCCAGGAACACAAGCTTTGTAAATCTATTTAAACCAAGTTGGCCCAGTGTTTGGGGGAGGTGACTTCCTCCAGAAGTCAAGGAAGGAGGGTAAAAGGGGGTTCAGAGGGCTTCTACCCATCAACAGGCATTGCCTGGGCATGAACTGCAGAGGAAGCTGTGAAACCAAAAGCTATTTTTCTACACTGTCAAAAATAAAAGACAAAACTTGTTCAAGCAAGCTTGCACAAAAGAACAAGCTTTGATATTGTTCAATGAGAAAAATATCTTTCTATTCTCTCTACCATAAAACTGTTAGGTAAAGAGGTGATCAAGGAAAAAGCTTCTAGAATTATAGGGAAAAAGCAGCATAGAGGTATATCAGACCACTTATAATAATAATTTACACTTAAAATAATTTTATGAATCCTATATTACTTGTCATCTTGTAATGTCTTTATCCTTCTAAATTAATATCTACTCCCTTACTTGACTCTATAGTAATGATTTTTTATCTATAACAGGACCCTACAAAATACACATGAACTCCTGTCCATTGCTTTCACCTTATTCCAGGTGTCCATCAATCTCTAATGTAGATTATTCAGGAGCCTCTGAACCTCCTTGATTAGCCCTGGCCCTCTTCCCAGTGAATTCACAAGAGAGCAGTCAGAATAATCATTTTACCCTGTAATCCAGGCCATGCCCTCTTCTGCTTGAAACCTGCCAATCACTTTCTATCTCAGAGTCGAGGCTAAAATCCTAAACTGGCCTAGCTCATGCCCCACTTAACTCCCTGACTTCAGCTGCCCTCCCTTTCCTCTTGGTCACTCAGGCTGTTCTCTTTGCTGCTCTGGGATTGTGACAGGCAAACTCCTGCCTGGAGAGCTTCTTACAGGAGTCCCTTTTCCTGGAATATGCTCCCTAAGATATCAGTACAGCCTTTTTCCTGACTGCCATAGGCTGCTTGTAAACAGAAGTGTCTCGGTGGGAACTCCTGATTTAGAATTTATTCTGCCTCCCCACCCTCAGTGACATCTTCACCTTCTATGCTTTATCATTATCTTCTTCTAAACCACAAGTAAGTCAACTTGCTTGTTTGCTCATTGCATTTCTCCCCTCGTTGCTCCACAAAGGCAGGGAATTTAATCTGTTATGTACATCTACTCTTGTCTTTTCTAATATCTAAACAATGCCTGCCACCTAGTTGGCCCTTAATAAAAGTTTTATGCATTTATGAATGAAACAATGATTGAGTGAATAATTTATGTTTTCTACATTCTTGCAGCTCAGAGTTTAAAGACAGAATTATCAGTCCTCATTTATTGCTTTAGTCCTAAGTATACTAGGAAGTCATTAAAGTTTTGTGACTTGTTGAGTAACATCATGAAATCTGTTTATGGAAGATGGTTATGGAAACATTGCTGAAGGCGGCATGTTTGGAGTAAGACTAGAGAAAAGAAGACCAATTATTAGGACTACTGTGTTAATGGTCTGTACTAAGGTAACAGCAATAGATGTAATAGTGCTTGGCACATAGACCCTGAAAATTTCATAAATGATTTTCTAGGTTGTGTGTTTGATTTCTTTTTACTTCTCTGTTTTCATCTAAATAGTTGGCCTTGTGTCAGCAAATCCTAAAATTAAAATTAATAACCAAAGGTATCAATGATATCCAGGGGATTCAAATGAGGCAATATGCTTCAGAAATTTTTTTTCAGAAGTTAAATAAATAAAAATATACCCAGAATTTTTACCTTTAGAGAATAGCTGTGGGAAATATTTTCTTAGCATTCATCACAAGACACATCCATAAGATAGCAGAACATCTTATTTTAGGAAAAAGGAAATAGTCTTAGTGGGAAAGCTAAGTGTTTCTTCATCCTTGCTATCCAATGTTTTTGGGCATCCCTTCCCCCAAAACTGAAGATAGCAAATTGCTCTTCACAGACCAAAACACACATAGGAGTCTGGAGCAAAGGAAAACCAGATGGAAAGGGAGGAAGAGAGGGTGAAAAAAATGGAAGGGAAGCAGGCTGGCACCTGTTATCTAACACAATGATCATTAAAGTTATCATATGTTATGCCAGAAGCTTTATTTAAAAAACCCTGTCTGCTACCTCTGGGTTAAAGAAATAGTTTGAATATGCATCTCTTTCAAATTGTTTTTCATCACAGTCAGTTACTGCAGTTAAAATTACTGAGTAGCTTTGAGTCCTTCCAGAGAAAACAATGAGGAAGTACAGGGAATACTATTCCTTTTTGTCCATTCAGGAACATTCCTTGTTTCTAGATATAAAGTAATTATACTAGTATTTTGTACTTCAGTAAGTGCTTTCTGATACAGCCAACTATTAGTATCCCAATAATAATAAGCATTACAAAAGAAAGTGATTAGATGTTTAGAATAGGCAATAATTTAATAGCTTAATACTGGCTCCAAGAGAATTTCTCTCCATAAAATATTCACATTCAAATGAAAATGTATGGGCATAGATGCCATACTTACATCAATCTGGTTTCTCATAAAGAAAAGGGTTAGTGCATTTGGGCTTACTCAACTATTTTTAGAAATACATATCAATGCCAATAATTACAAATTCCATCTATGATATAGCAAGGACTTTTTGAAATTAATCTTTATTAATTAGTAAATATTCATATCTTTCACTGTTATTACAACTATCATATGTATATATAATGGTTGCTGAGCACAGCTGTTGTATTCTATTTTCTTTTGATATTTACATATTTGCTACAATGAGCATAGTGATGATCTGAAATTATTAAGTTCTCACTGTGCTAATACTTATGTTTCTAAACTAAATTTGTGGTTGATATAATTAGTATTTATATAATTTATTACAAGCTCACTCACCCTAGATCCATAGGAAGAAATAAATGTTTGTTGCATTTTTTAAAAAATATTATAAGATCTTAGTGTAATTGCTCATTTTCAGAATATTGATAAATTTATATTTAATTAAAAATGTATACGCTCAGATGAAAATGAACCATGCTCTAAGCATATATTACTGTAATATTAAGAGCTGGAATTAGCTCCACTGCTATTTCTTATTAACTGTACAAATTTACTTAATTGACTCAACACCAGTATCCTCACATACAAAATGAAAATGATGTTTTGATAATTACATAATTAATTGGTATCTGATCACCCCCTCTCTGTTAAATAAAACAATTAAAAAATCTGGTCATAATACCAAAAACAGCTGCTCTGGACAGTCATCTACAGCAGGCAGACTCTGGTGTGGAATACATGCCCGAGAGAAGAGAGAAGGAGAATTATATAAACAGAAATCACAGGCCTGTGATTGTAGCCTGGGGCCAAAGATAATTAGCATGGTACAAGCAGAATGTGTCCTGCTCCTGGTAGAGTAACCACAGCATTTGACCTAGGAAATCAAGAGAATGAAGCAAGGGAAGCTATGGCTATTGGAAAAGAGCAGGGAGTTCCTGAAGGGAAAGAACCAGAGAGGTGATCACATATTCTATCATGGACCCCGAACTACACATACATGGTACAGACTCAAAGTAGCTGAGCTAAAGTCAAAAAACTGGGCTTGAGATGGGCTTCCACTCAAGAAACACGTTTACATTTCAAGACTATATAAGATAATTACCTGCTAAAACAGGAAAATGACATTAACCAGAGAAAATAATAGATTCTGCAGAGTACAATTAAAAATTACCCAATAATAAGAGGAATCAGGAAAATGAAACACATTTCAATAGGAAGAACATTGACTCAGAATGGCCTATATGTTGGGACTAGCAGACAAGAGTTTTAGAGTGGCTACTATAGATCTTGTCAAAGAAATTAAGTGAAAATGGTCACATGAATGGAAATATCAGCAGATAGTGAAAATCTATACTAATAAAAGAGTAATATGCTAATTAGACGAGATAGACCAGATGTCTTCCCAACGTCCTTCCAGACAAAGCCACGGTGGTGGGGCCAAGGCAGAGGCAGAGGCAGTTAGGGGTGATCAGGCAGGCAGGCATAGTGGTTAGGAATGATCAGGCCAGCAGGGGAGAGCAGTTAGGGGCGATCAGTCTGGCAGTGGAGCAGTTAGGGGCATCAGGCAGGCAGGCAGAGGCGGTTAGGCAAAATAAGGCAGGCAGCCAGGGAGGCTAGGGGTGATCAGGCAGGCAGGCAGGCAGAGGGGTTTGGGGTGATCAGGCAGGCAGGCAGAGGGGTTAGGGGTGATCAGGCAAACAGGGGGTTAGGAGCAATCAGGCAGGCAGGCAGGTGAGCGGTTAGGAGCTAGTGGTCCCGGATTGTAGGAGGGATGTCTGACTGCCAGCAGTTGGACATCCCCCAAAGGGTCCCGGATTGGAGAGGGTGCAAGCTGGGCAAGGGGACTCCCCCTCCACCTCCTGTGTACAAATTTGGGCACTGGGCCTCTAGTCCGATCTAATAAAAGAGAATCATGCAAATTGACTGTACCTCCACTACACCCACAAGCCACGCCTGCCAGCCAATCAGGAGCGAATATGCAAAATAACCCAACAAAAATGGTGGCAGCCATAGAGCTGTAGAGAGCAGGAGGCTTGGGTTGCCATCTGTGATGGAGGAAGCCAAGCTTTCTGCCCCTCCCTGGCTGGCCCTGGCCTCCACTCAAAGGCTACAAAGTTTCAATTATAGAAGATAAATAAATCCCAGATACCAGGGCCTCTGCTTGGGTCACCAGGGGGCATGGCTGGCCTGCAAACCACCAAAGGCCCCTCACCCAGGCTGCCCCACGCCCCAAGGGAACTCCCACCCTGAGCCGGGACACCCCTAAGGGCAAACCCGCTGGCCCCCACCCGTGCAGCAGGCCTCTATCCTATCTAATAAAAGAGTAATGTGCAAATTGACCATCACTCCAACACACAAGATGGCTGCCCCCATGTGGTCAAAGATGGATGCCCCTATGTGGACACAAGATGGCCACCACAAGATGGCCAGCAGGGGAGAGCAGTTGGGAGGGACCAGGCCTGCAAGGGAAGGCAGTTGTGGGCAATCAGGCCAGCAGGGGAGGGCAGTTGGGAGGGACCAGGCCTGCAAGGGAGGGCAGTTGGGGGGGACCAGGCCTGCAGGGGAGGGCAGTTAGTGGCAATCAGGCTGGCAGGGGAGCAGTTAGGCATCAATCAGGCTGGCAGGGGAGTGGATAGGGAGTTATCAGGCTGGCAAGCAAAAGCGGTTAGGGACAATCAGGAAGGCAGGAAGGCGAGCAGTTGGGAGCCAGCAGTCTTGCATTGCGGGAGGGATGTCCGACTGCCCGTTTAGGCCCGATCCTACCTGGATTAGGCCTAAATGGGCAGTTGGACATCCCTCGTGGGGCCCCAGATTGGAGAGGGTGCAGGCTGGGCTGAGGGTCACACCCCCCATACACGAATTTTGTGCACTGGGCCTCTAGTATAATATAAAAACCTAGGTGGATATCCTAGAATTGTAAAAGATATACATGAAGTCAAAAATTACTGGATGGGTTTAACAGCTGAATAAAAATACTAAATGAAAGGTTCAGTGAACTCAAAGATAAAATAAGAGAATTTACTTAATATAAAGAACACAAAAATAAATATTATAAAAAAACTAATGGAGCTTCAGGGATCTTTTAGATAATATTTGATGTGTATGCCATTGGTCCTAGAAGAAAAGGAGAGAAAAATAAAGAACAAATGATTGAAAATTTTCTAAATTTGATTAAAGAAAAAAACTTCCACATATAAGGTGTCCCAGAAAAATGTATACACACTTGATCAGCTGATAACTCAATTTTCACTCCTTTGCAGGTTTAGCTGATTTAAAATAATGGGTGAAGCCAGACTAAGCTTTGAACAAACAAAATGTATCTTAAAGTACCACTATTCAATTTTCTGAAAAAAAAAATAAAATAAAAATTAATAACAAAAAAAAAATACTAGGAAAATTTTAAATATTTGGAAAATAAATAACACATTTCTAAATTTTTCATAATTTAAGGAGGACATCACTGAGAAACTGAGTTAACATGATAAATAAAAATTCAATAGATAAGAATTAGTGGAGTGTTAAAGCAATGCTGAAAAGAGACTTTATGATTTAAATTGATATATTTTTTAAAAATGAAGGTCTCAAGCAAATGATTTGGGATCACACTTTATGAGTTATAAAAAGAAGAACAATTAAACCCAAAGTAAGTGGGAAGAAGGAGGCAATACAACCAAGAGCAAAAAGGAATCTTTACTAATAAAAGGATAATATGCTAATTGAGGCAGATGTCTTCCGGATGTCCATCCAGACATCCATCCGGACAAAGCCACAGTGGCTGTGAGACCCAGGGCTCAGGCACCTGTGGGCTCAGGCAGCCTTGAGCCCCAGTGGCTGCGAGGCCTGGGGCTCACGGCAGCTGTGGGCTCAGGCAGCTGTGAGCCCAGGCAGCCGTGAGCCCTGGTGGCTGCAAGACCTGGGGCTAAGGCAGCTGTGAGTTCCAGTAGCTGTGAGGCCTGGGGCTCAGGCCTCACAGCTGCTGCAGCCGGCAGTGGCAGCAGCAGTGGGTTGATGGGGGCGGCGCCTTCCCCTAATCAGCCTGGTCACCTCCCCCAGAGGAGGACATCCTAAGCTGTCAGTATGACATCCCCTGAGGGCTCCTGGACTGTGAGAGGGGTCAGGCTGGGCTGAGGGACCCCTGCCCCCCACAGTGCACGAATTTTCATGCATCAGGCCTCTAGTAAAATATAAAACAAAAAGATCACATGGGCAGCAAACTGCTGAACTAGGGTTGAAACATAAGTCTTTTTACTATGAAGACAAAATCCTTTCTAATTAGCCATTGTGCCATTTTCTTAAAAATATATTAGACTTTAATGTTAGATATATACATAAGTACAAATATTTCATTTAAGTTTAGACATAAAATATTTTGTTTATGCTTAAGTTGATGTCATAATAACTTAAAGATAACCTGAAGAAGAGTATTTTTCATATCTTCTGTAAATTTTGTGGTTTTTAGGACAGTTTATACAATCATACTTATAAAACATGATACAAAACAAATTCATTCTTGAATTTAGTACAGAAATAGACTTGATGATCAGAAAAATATGTGTGTTTAATTTTAATCTGGGAATTAAATAATGTTTATAGGTGTTATTTGGCCATTTGAAAGCGTTTATGTAGATATGTGCTTTTAATATATTTTATATATTGTTTTTGTCATTTTACCCCATGTGTTTTTCTATTTTTAACTTGGCTGCCAGGACGTTTGTAACAGATAGTAACATTCAGTTTGAATAACTATTTTGTTCTAATTTAATGGCACACAATTCCTCCACATTACTTAATTTTATAGATATTTAATATTTGTCTTATATGTGATTTAATGTTTTATGCCAATGCCAGTACTTTTGAGGCAAGTAAGCTACAGGTAATAGTTAGGAAAAAAAAAGTAAAAAATAGTTTGTAAGAAAGGTTTGTGTTTTTTATAAATTTATAATTATTGAGATTGGCTTTTAAAAATCAGCTAATATCCCAAGTCAGGCATCTGGCAGCACTGCTTTTTATAAGGTTTATTATAAACTACTAGAGGCCCCTATGGACGAAATTCGTGCAAGGACCTTGGCCCCCGCCGTTGCCGCAGCTGCCTCTGCCTGGGCCCCCGCCTGCTGAGGCTTTGTCCAGAAGGAAGGATTCCAGAAGTTCGTCCGGTCTAATTAGCATATTAGGCTTTTATTATTATAGATAACTAGTGGCCAGGTGCATGAAATTTGTGCACATTTAAAGGGAATTAATTAGAGGAAATATTTTAATATTGCTATTTGCTCTTTCTCTGTAATCGAAGTGTCAGAAATGAAAGAAAATTAGTAAAATGTATATGAAAACCTCCCTCCTGTCAGAGTCTTGGGTGCGCCACAGGACTCAGAGCAGAGTTAAGTCCTTGCCCACCCGCATCGCGTATGCCTCGAAATCGCGAGAGACCCAAACCTGACTGCCCCCCTCTCATCAAGCCCCGCAGGGCGGGGGGGGGGGGCACAGCCTCAGGTCCCCTGGCCCGGTGCCCAGAAAAGGACATGGCCTCAGGTCCCCCAACCTGGCTCTAGGTGGAAGGCACAGCCTCAGGTCCCCCAGCCTGGCACCGGGGCGAGGGGCATGGCTTCAGGTCCCCCAGACCAGCCTCAGGTTCCCCAGACCCAGTGCCAGGGCAGGGGGCGTGTCCTCAGGTCCTGTGGCTTGGCCTCAGGTCTCCCGGCCCCAGTGCCAGGGCAGGGGACATGGCCTCAGGTCCCAGGTGCAAGGGCACGAGGGCACGAGGGCGTGATGACAATTTGCATATTAGCTCTTCATTATATAGGATAGCTATCTATATATAAAATAGAGAAATATGCTAATTAACCGGGACGCCATAACAGGTCACCCGGACAAGAGGAGGTTGTGCGTGCAGCGTCGGGGGTGGGGTGGCAGGGGCCTCCATGTGCCTGCGCTGGGGGCAGGGCTGATCAGCAGCGACCGTGGCTGCTTCAAGGCCCAGAGAGGGAGGCAGGGCCAGACCGGCAGCGGCTGTAACCGCTGCGGGGCCCGGGGAGCGAGGCAGGGACGGACCGGCTACTCGAGGGTGGGCGGCGCTGTGCGATTTGAAATCGTGTGCTGGGCTCCTAGTTAAAAATAACAGTATACATTGGCAGGCTACTATGATATTCAATTCCAAAAAAATGCATATGTCTACACACACATACGCACATGCAATCTTCCCCATACACACGTGTGTAAGCATGTGAGTTTAACCAAGTGCATGTTTGAAAGTTAAAAACATACTTGTAAATTAGGATAACACACATTTTAAGTACTTATATCAATTACTTAATGCAAGTATATTATGTAACATCAATCTCTTTCATTAATTGTAAAAGGGAATAAACAACAACTATTCTTTGTTCATGTAGTAACTTATTTACAATAGTTTCTGAGTCAAATATTCAGAGAAATGCATGAATATTTGTTAAAGTCTGGAAATGAAGATATAAGCATCAATATTGTGATAAAGAATAATTTCCTTCCACAGAGAATTAGTACACATGTCCTATATATAAAATGATATGCATGGAGATTATTTCAAATGTAACTAATGTTCGTGAACTTATCTGGAGAGATTCCAGGTTGATGAGATATTTGATACTTCCTTATGTGGCTTGTCATAGTACAGTTCTGAACTGCTCAGAAATCTTTCATCATTGTACAAGCTATTAATTCGTCCCATTACATGAATCCTGTTGTTCAGAATATATTGCTTGCTATGAAGATTGCTTGATAGAGTTTCCTGGTTGGTCATTTGGTTAGTGATTTTTACTTCCTGAGTTTTCATATCAGATACACAGCTTTGAATTTGTAATGTAATTGCTATAGTCTGAATGTGTCCCTGAAAAATTAGTTGAACCCTCACTCCCCAAAAGTGATGGTAGTAGGACGCAGGGCCTTTGAGACATGCTTAAATTATGGGGGTGAAATCCTCATGGACGGGATTAGTGCCTTTATAAAAGAGACCCCAGAGAATTTCCTTTCACTTCCATCAAGTGAAGATACAGCTACAAGTCTTTGACCTGGAAGTGGGCCCTGGCCGGACCATGCTGGCACCCTAATCTCAGACTTCCAGTCTCCACAACTGTGAAAAATGCCTGTTGTCTGTAAGCTCCCCAGTCTGTGATGCCATGTTACAGAAGCCCGAATGAGCAAAGACAACTAGTGAACCTGACCAAATTCAATTGAGTTGGAAGATTAAACTACCACTCTGTGCTAAAATCCTCATGGATTATCATGAAGATTTGAGTAGTATTTTAAAAAATGGCCTTGCTTTCTCCAGGGTCTGGATGTAAGGGTTAACAGGAGAATAAAACTGTCTTATCTGTTCTGAAACTCATGAACAAATTTGCCTCTTTTCACGATCAGGAGGCGTGAGACTGAGAAAGGCCAGGTCTCCTGGACAAATAGCCTAATCCTCCCGCGGCGCTGGAGTCACGACAAGAGGCCTGTTGTTGGAGTGGCGGTGAGGCTGGGAAAGGGGGCCGCTGCCAGGCACTGCTCTCTAGGAAGCCCAGCTAAGACCCTGGGAAAACAGAACCATTTCCAAAGATCACAGGCTTTGAAAGAAGGGAACCCAAAGCAAAACACAGAGCGGTGTGAAAGTTAGGAACTGAGATGGCTCCGCGGGCTCCTCTGGGGGGTGTGAGCGCGTCTGACGGGCGCATTTCGCGCACCCGGGCCAGACCCTCTTCCCCATTCACAAGGCCAGTCCTTGGGGTTCCTAACACAGAGGGCTTTTTCAGTTATGTGTTAACCACTCTTGAACTAGCAACCCAGGGGGCAGAGACAAACTGTGAGGGTGAGAAATTCTCAGAAGATGTTAACTTTTAAAACACAATGAAGGACGCTAATGTTAAGTTTAACTGGTTTTCCATTATTGATGTGGCTATGGGTCTGACCCTACAGATTTCAGTCTTTCTGTAAACACATTCCTCTAGATTTGGCCGCAGAATCCCCGTGGGCTAGAAACTGCTAGATGGAATTTCTAATTAAAAAAAATAAAAAAAAAAATAGAAAGGGCTCCCAGCAAGTTAACCCCAAGTCTCCTCGTCAAACGTTTACCTTCACACCCCCTCTTATAAGTGTCCCCGTAGTCTCTTATTCATATTGACGACTTGTACTTGACAGCGGCCGGGAAAGAGCTGACTGCTTTCCTCCAAAAGCAACACCCTCCATCCGAGGATTGCTTCAACACCTTGAAATGCACCTTTCAGACTGAAAGGTTTCATACAGGGTGATTAATACAGTCCACAAAGGATCTATTTATACAAGGATTCCTTGTGCACTTGGGTGATAGTTGCTAAAGTAATTTTCTTTTGCTTTGGGTCAAGGCTGAAGAGAATTCTGACATCACAGAACCCTGGGGTATTTACACAGGTGTGGGGCCCCAGCATATTTTATGCACATTTGTTTGTCTCTCTGTGGTTTCTCCTTGTCTCTTCTCTCATCTCGTCTGTCTCTGTCTGAACCCCTCTCTTAGACTCCATTTCTCTGTTTATGAAGAAAACACGTTACTTTCATGTTGGTGAACGTCCTGGGAAGCGCACACTGAACCCTATATTACCGTCTTCAGGAAATTTTCTGCTTCTAGATTCCTCTCGCCAAGGTGACTGATATTAACATCTCGCCAGAAGCTGATAAAGGGAAGATAACATTTTATCTTTTCATGTCACCTTTACAGTTTGGTTTCCCATCTTGACAGAGCCAGAAGAATATTTGATATCCAAATCACAACTCTCTGTGTTTAGAATTCTCTTTACTTCCTCTCTCTGATTTGCAGTGATAAATATATTCATTGCATACTTAAAAGAGTAAGTGTAGGACACTTGAAGAACTTACTAAGTAAAATATTACTATTTGCATTTACTTTCAATTCACTCTAGAAAATCACATCACTGATGGTTTGGTTGTATTTTTGTTCCCATTTGTGTTCACTTATTAAATAAAACTTAGTTCAAATAATCAAAACTGAAAAAAAAAAGCTCCTTTTGTTCTCTACCAAGATATTTGCTTCAAATTCAAGGTCAAGGGAAGTGTCTTTTGTGTAGTGTGCTAATTATCTGATGCGATAGAGTTAGGGAGAGAAGAAAATGTGGGCGTGGAGCCATAGTACGTGCAGGCTTTAAAAACAAATTAAAAACACTTTGATCATTCCTGAGGGGTAGAATCGATGTTACAGTCATAATGCTAAGGAAGGTTTTTCACTCTTTTCGTTGGATTTGGTTTTTCCTTCGTTTCTTTCTATTGCTCTTAAAATAATTCCTGTTGCCACCTGTTCTTTCTCCCAGAGGCCTTTTAGACATTGACCACATAGAGAAGACTAGGCCAGTTAGGGGCTGCATTGCACAAGCTACTTAAGTAATGGAGAATCCCAATTCGTGTCTTTTATTCTATTCAGCTATTATTGCAAATTACATTAATAAGAATTGGGTCTTTGTTTACTTCAGGTATGTGCCAAGCATTGTTTTTCCTCAATAGGCTCATAAATTGTTTTTCTTAACTTAGACTAAGATGACACTCTAAAGCTTAGTCACAATTAAAGAAATAACTTATGGCTGAATAATCTCTCAGTCACAGGTAAAAAGATTCTCAAATAGAAGGTTATCAGTATAGGGTTTTTTCATTATTTTTTAATAGAATCTAGATATTTGGGAGTGTTGATTACCAATGATAAAAACAACCTTGATTTTTTTTTAAAGCAACTGAGGAGGCCCTGATTGTTTACTATGCAAAGTAGAGATGTTTCACTTTCTCCGTAGATACAACCTAACAAAATCACCAAGGCTTTAAGGGTAACTTATGAACTGACCAGCCATATCTATTCCAGAAGTGAAATTTCTTGACCTTTTGTGCTTGACATTTTGTATATTTCCGGATTAATTTGACTAGATTTGGCTTTAGGCTTTACCCACACTAATCTTCCTTTCCAGAATAATCAAAACAGGAAAAATAATTCCCTTGGTACCTTATAGGACCCTGGCTACCTGTAGCAGTTGAGAAATGGAAAAGGGGGGTGGGGGTACTGCTAAATTTTAGTTATTCTTCAGATATTACAAAATGCAACTAATAATCAGAAAATTGTTGAGAGATAGAAAATTAATATCTTACATTATTTTGTGATTTTTTTAATTGACAGGTAGCAATGTATATCAATATAATATATTTTTATATATTACTAGAGGCCCAGTGCATGAACTTCATGAATGGGTGGAGTCCCTAGGCCTGGCCGGCAATCAGGGCCCATAAGGGCCAGGCTGATCAGGGTCAGGCACGAGAGGAGGCAACGGTCGCCAGGTCAGGCACAGAAGGAATGGATGCTGGACACTGATGCTGCCATCGTCTGGGCTCCACCACCACATGGTTCCCCGCCTCCCACTCCTTTTTCCCTCGCTGCTGCGCCACCACTGTGGTGGGCGGGAGGCGGGTTGATCGGGGCTTGCCGGCTGTGGGGAGAAACAGGGCATGGGAGGTTGGCTGCCAGCCCCGAGGAGGGAGCCAGCCCTTGGCCCCCCTGGGAAAGGGGCCACGTCTGCTGCCACCCACCCCCGGTTCCCCATCCCAGCCCACAGGCTAGCCCCAATCCAGCAATCAGGGGCCTGCCAGCTGGGGGAAGCAACTGCAGGAGGTTGGCTGCTGGGAGAGGTTGGCGGTGGGAGCACACTCACCACCACAGGGCAGCTCCTTCACTGAGCATCTGCCCCCTGGTGGTCAGTGCATGTCATAGCGACCGGTCATTCCAGTTGTTCTGGTCACTTAGGCCAGTGGTCGGCAAACTCATTAGTCAACAGAGCCAAATATCAACAGTACAACGATTGAAATTTATTTTGAGCCAAATTTTTTAAACTTAAACTTCTTCTAATGCCACTTCTTCAAAATAGACTCGCCCAGGCCGTGGCATTTTGTGGAAGAGCCACACTCAAGGGGCCAAAGAGCCACATGAGGCTCGCGAGCCGCAGTTTGCCGACCACTGGCTTAGGCTATTATTTATATAGATTTCTATTGTAAGGCAATATGAGAAATTTTCACTTGATTTTTTTTTATTATTATTTAGTTCTTGGGGATTGGTATAAATATAGAACGCTAAATGAAGATTTCAAATAGCTACAATTTTGAGGGATTGCTATCATATTTGATTCTGGATATTATGGCATAAATTGGGAAACACTGTACTTGCAGACTTACCTGGACCCAGAAGGTACACACATTTAAAGCAAGGAGTTTGATAAGCACCAACCTATTTGAGCCTGAAACTAATTTTTAAGGGCAATCAACATAACCTGATAGAATCAGTTCACTCTACACCTAGAAAATTCCCAAATTCAAGTGAGATTTCTGGAGCCACAAAGTTATAGACTCACTAAAATAATGTTCATCCAAAACAGTTCCAAATATTAAATAGAAAGTTATGGACTGGCTTTGAATCAACAGATATATACTTGGATTCTGGCCCTTTCTCTTAAACTTTTTAAAGCCACATTTTTCTTTGTGCATAAAATAAAGATAACTGTAGTCACCCCATAAAATTGAAATAAGTAATAAATGAGATAGTTTTGAATGTATTTTGCAAAATTCCAGACAATTGTTAATTTTCACTAAAAAACAGTATACTTTTCCTTTCCTTCATCTTCTTGAACATGTATTGAGAATTTGTACATGTTTAAGGTGTAAAGTTTTATAAACTACTCATGAAATGAAAAGCATAAGAAGAGAATATGTAAAATGTGAATTGTGGTTTATGTTCAAATAGTGAGGACTTCTCTAATTGGGATGCTACAAAATATGAATATAATGGAAATATTAGAACATAGGTTGGGGTTTTGGGGTTGGTATCTCATAGATAATATTAAATGCCAGATTAAGAAATTTGTATCATATATTTTTAAGTGGTAGGGAGCCACTAAATGCTTCTGAGCAAAGGGAAGGGCACAGTTAAGAAACATTTCAATTAACCACATTGAAAACTATTTATATAGCAGACTAGATATTATACTGTCTAGTATCTATATAGTATGGTATTGTATTGCAAAGTAAATAATAGAAGACCTGAACTAAAGAAATTGTGAAAAATAAAAAAAATAAGGGTTTAAATATGAGAAGAATTTAAAAGGCAGTCTCAATAGAGCTTACAGAGTGGTTATATGGGAAATGATGTATACTTTAACAGGGGTCCTCAAACTTTTTAAACAGGGGGCCAGTTCACTGTCCCTCAGACCATTGGAGGGCCGGACTATAGTTTTTAAAAAAAAAACTATGAACAAATTCCTATGCGCACTGCGGGCCCGGGACGAGTCGGCTGCTAAGCAGGACAGGCAGCGGCACCCGGAGGGCCAGATAAATGTCCTCGGTGGGCCGCATGTGGCCCGCAGGCTGTAGTTTGAGGACCCCTGCTCTATTATACTATACTATATATACTATACTATACTATACTATACTATACTATACTATACTATACTATATAGAAGGTCTAAACTAAAGAAACGGGGATAAAAAATTCAAAAGAAGAATCAACAGAACTGACAGAGTGATTACATAGGAAATTAAAAATTATATTGAAATTACTTAGTACGTAAAGAGGGGGGACAAGCTAGCTTTGTAAGGAGGTTATGAATTCTAATTCTGACATAATGAAAGGATACAGCACAAACATAATATTGAAATGGAAGTGTTCAGTTACCAATGGGAAAAGTAACACTGGAGCTGGAACATAAAGTTAAAAATAGAAGTAGGAGACCGAGTACCATCAACATATGGTAAATTGTGCTATATAATTGCTGAGGGGATCCCCATTGCAAATAGGCTTGGCCAAATAACTCACTTTACCAATGGAATAACATGGCATTTTTGGAATGTGTTTGAGAGCTGGTCGGTCTCTTTTGCTCTTTCATGTCAGTTAGTAATATTCTCCCTCATGTAGGCCTGACTCCTAGGGTCTGGACAACTACATGGAAGAGAGCCTACCATTAACCCCCTCCTCCCCAACCCTATCCATGTCCCTCCAGTCACCACAATAATGTCTGCTGTAGACTCTAATTGGGCAGGTTTTGCAAGGGAAAGAAAACCTCATTGTCATAGACCACTTCTACTTTGGGTCGTTTATTTCCATAGCATAACTTGGAATATTTTGACAGAGATGAAAGTGACCAAGCAACTTGAGATGGATGCTTCTTTTTTTCTGGAATTAGGCAGGGTATACATACATTTAAAACTATGACTGTAGAATATTAGCACTGTATGAGATCTCACAGAAAATTAAAATAAACCCCTCGATGGACAGATGAGGAGATTAAGGAATAGGAATTCAGGGTTTTGCCCAGAGAAGCATGGGCAGCAATGTCAGAAGAGTCTCTAAAGTCCAGGGCACTTCAGATACATGTTCAGTAACTTTTCCTTTAATTTGCACTTATTTTGTCCACTACAGGTCAGCATTGTTTTAAAATTACACAAACACTTGGAGTAATGATACAAAGAGTAACACAGATATCACCTTTACCCACTGGTTAATTATTATTATTATTTTTTTTAAATATATTTTATTGATTTTTTACAGAGAGGAAGGGAGAGGAATAGAGAGTCAGAAACATTGATGAGAGATAAACATCGATCAGCTGCCTCCCGCACACCCCCTACTGGGGATGTGCTCGCAACCAAGGTACATGCCCTCAACTAGAATCGAACCTGGGACCTTTCAGTCTGCAGGCCGACGCTCTATCCACTGAGCCAAACCTGTCAGGGCAAGGTTAATTATTTTTACCCACTATTCATCGATCACTCACACCACACCAGGCGACTTACTTATATTACCTCCATTGAGCTATCTAAGAGCCTGCAAGCTAAGTTTGATACTCTGTATTTTATGCCTGAAAAAAATGAAGGCAGGAATTTTGTGTAGGATTCATAATTGGCAAAAGGAGATGAGATGAAAATCGGCATGATCTGTCTCCAGATCAGGCTCTATCGATGTTTAACTAAAGCAGAACCACACCAAGACAGAAGCTGCTCCTATTTCCCTGTCCATAAACAGTGTATAATCTTTGTTGGGGAGCAAGCAGGGCAACTGGGAAGAGAGCAATTTTAAGAAAATGAAAAATTCTATATAATAAAAGTCTAATGTGCAGATTGTCCCCTGAGGGAGGTCATTCGACTGGGAGTTTGACTAGGAGACCGGGAGTTTAACCACTCTCTATGATGTGCGCTGACCATTAGGGAGTGGCATGGAACATGGCGGGCATAGGCGATGTGGCACTGGCAGAGGGCGGCAATGGAGGCACTGCCAGCCCAGATGGGCCCCAACAAGAGCCAGACCACTACGGGATGGTGGAGCAGGTGAGCGGGTGGTACCAGTCCAAGGCAGGTGTGAGTGGGGACCCAATCACCCCATCAATTGTCCTGCAGACAGCAAACCAGCGGTGGCAGCTGGGGGGGGGGGGGGGGAGGAGCCGCCCACCTGGCTCCCAGGCACTGAGGGAGCTGGGCAGGGGGTCCAGCCCCAATTGATTGCCCTGCAGCATGGATGGTGGAGCAGGTGAGGGGGTAGCACCAGGCCAAGGCAGGGTGCCAGGTGGGACTGCAGGGATGCAAGGCTGGGGGCATGAGCTGGGGCCCAATCCCCGCAGGCCACCTTGAGGGACCCCACCCGTGCACAGATTCATGTACCAGGCCTCTAGTTAAAATATAAAGGTTGAATCTGTCATCTCATGATCATCGGAGGAAATCCTAGACAGTCGTCAATTATTTATCAACTAATATGCTCCTGGTGCTCTTCTACAATCACTCTGAAATGTAGATATTTAATCCCACTTTAGACATCTGAAAATGGAAGCCTTAAATGTAATTCAGTATCTCACTCTCTAAGAAATCTTGGGCTTTTTGCCGACTGAGCACAAATTAAGAACTAGTTAAACTTCAAAATGCAAGGGTGGGGAAAGGCTGTCTCGGTTTCAGGTGGAGAGTGTGTTGAGAAACACCAAAGACAGGGATGGTAAGCTGAAATCCTTGTGATGAAAGGCTGTAGGCTATGGACTTTATTCTTAATTCATCAGGCAAGATCAAGGCATGGAAGACTTTGGAACTCTATCAAAATTAGACAGGAGGAAGATTAATCTGGCAGTGATAAACATAAAATGCATTAGATCAAGGAGGGATTTGACTTAGGGAGATAAATAAGCTGGTTGTTCTAATGTTTTAAGTAGTAGAAGTAGCAGTAAGAATAATAATAGTAATAATAATGATAATAATACCAAAATTGAAGAACTGGCAGTGAAGATAGAAGGAAGTGGACTAGTATGTGCTCTGTGGGCCTTAGTGCAGCTGAGACACAATTTGTAGCTAAATCTGTGCTAATGCTATGTGCCTTTTTGCTAGTCTGTGTTTTGTTGTTGTTGTTGTTTTTAATCCAAGGGCTGACTGAACTCAATCTGAGCATAGTAATTGTAATACTCATTTGCCTCCTGTAATCACATAACTGTGATATGCAATGATATGCTAAACACATGGGCAGTTAAAGTTTTCTTTGCCAGAACCTGTGAACCACATGAAAAAGTTTCAAAACACATTCAAAGGTGTCCTGTGGATTCTTTTGGAACTCTATGTACATTTATTACAATGGCAATGACAGCTGTGACACATAAGTCAGACCAATGTGTGCTTGAAACTTTGGTCACCTACTGCTGATTCCCTTTCACATGACTTGCTTTTTAATAAAGAGCAAGATTTGCCTAAACATTCCTTTTTCTGTTTATCTGCATGACAATGTTTATATACATTAGTGTCCTGCCCTCTTGTGCACAGGTTTTGGCTGCAGGATTTGTATTTTTTTTAAAAAAAGGAATTAAATATTTATGAGTTTCTGAAGGTGTCCAGAAACTACTTTTCTACAGTTATACTCTAATCCTTCCTTTTCTCCTCTAACATGTTACTGCTTCTTAAAAAGAGAATAAAGAAACAAATGTCTTTTTTTTTTTTTTAAATCGTCTTGCATTACACTAACTCACATTTGCTTGTTCTGTCTGCTTTGGAACCACACGTGACTAGAATTTTCCTGCCCTGTCTGAGCTGACTGCTACATACACACATGCCTGGATACCCCTTCAGTTCTATAATTTCATTCCCCTTTTAATCATGGAGTTGAAAGTTGAGGGACAACAGTTGGGCTTTTATTATGCCAATTCCAAGATGTTTTAATAAGAGACCACGTGGAAAACAGGGGGTGCAAAAAGTAGGCATGTGGAGAGGAGAGCACAAATATTTCTTGACTTCAAAGCAAAGAGAAAAGGATAAGTAAGCCATTCTGTAGCCATCAACTATATGTATTTATTACCCTTTAAAATGGCCAGAGGTTCCGAAGTATAAATAAAAGGGACTATTTGGAAGTCTGACACTATTCTTCCCCCTCTGAACTATGCAAAATGCTCTTACTCTGAGAGCAGTGTATACTTTTAATCATTTTTTTAAAATTTAATTAAACAAGAAAAACATGCTTGCTTTAACAAATTCAAACAAAATATATGTGTATACAGTTAAAAGTGTAAGCCCTTCTCTGCCTTATTTGCCCTTAATAGTCCTGTGTTTATTATCCTAGGAGAATTTTTCTATGCACATAAATATGCATCTTATATGTTGCACTTAAATTTTGTTTTGGTCTTATAAACAAATTGGCCTCAGATTCGTTTTGTTCTGTACCTTGCCATTCTATTTAACAATATGGAGTGGATGTTTTTCTAAGTCAGAATCTAATTCAATTATTTTAATGGCTACCCAGTTTTGCATTTATAGATATTGTGTAATTCCTCTCTCTCTCCCTCCGTTCTCTCTCTCTCTCTCTCTCTCTCTCTCTCTCTCTCTCTCTCATCTTCTCTTTTTTGTTCTAACACTAGCAGTATTCCTGTGAGCTTACTTAGACATGCAGTCAGCCCTTCATACCTGCATCCACAGATTCAAATCACCGAGTTTGAAAATATTTTCAATTAAAAAAAAGCTAACGATATATTCTATACCAAACATACACAGATACTTTTTCTTGTGATCATTCTCTAAACAATACAGTATAACAATGATCTACATTGCATTAGTTATTATAATGACTTAGAGATTATTTAAAACATAGGGGAAGCTATGCATAGATTATATGCAAATACTGTGCCATTTTATAGAAGGAATTTGAGCATTCATGCATTTTTGTATCCACAGGGTTCTAGGAACCCAGCCCTCATGTCTAGTGAGAAAGGACTGTATATTTGTGTATACATGCTCAACTATTTGGTAGGAAATATATCCATATATATTGCTTAACACTTGGAACATCTTTTCCCTTTCATGTAATGAATGATAGACTCATTTATACGTTTTGCCTGTGTCTACATGATCTCTACAAACCAGAAAGGATATTTTAGGCAAATTTTGTAAATTTTATTACTAGAGTGCTAAATACCACTAAGTATAATTTTCACTAATGAAACACTTCTGCACTTTATCCTATCCCCAACCACTTAGCTCTAAGTATTAATTAAAATATTCAAATATTCTCTCCCTCTTTTGTATCAGCACCCATAGTCATGTCTGCTTATGGTGCAGTCTTTTCCTCTACTTGACATTCATCAACATGCTGGTGATGCTATTTTATTTTTCTCTTTCCTTCCAGTAATTTTAGTATCAGACTCTCTCTGCAGTAAAGAACAAAGCTACTGTGGAAATGACAGCTTCCCTAGGAGCCATCTAAGTACCATCCTACGCTCGGGTTTGTTTGTTCTTTTTAGAAGATCAGAGAACACCAACCATGGGCTACATCTGACAAGATGCTGGGTTGAACTCATTTTTAGCAAATGTCATGCTGTGCATGACAGTTTTGCAGCCAGAAGAGTGATTTAGGACAATGGAAGAATGGGATAGTATTGCAGCATTTCATATCTTCTTTGCAACTTCACTGATTTTTTAAAAGAAATATTTTCCGATGTGACAGAAATTATTGTCACTTTCGTGACAAAAAGGCCCCTGAGTTGAAGTGACATTAGTTTTATGAAAAGCTAATCAATTAATTTAGGCATAAATGGTGGAAGGTTTTTTCGTGCCTGCAATTATGGATAGACTAATAGATGGGTATCAAAAGTGGGGGAAATAAGAAAATGCATCTTTACTGAGCTATTGTAAAATAATTTCTGGGGCCAATATAGCTAAATAGAAAGGAACTATTGTGAGAATTAGGGAAGCCAAAGTCTTTAAAACCACTCTTTTTAAAACAAGCATTTATTTTTACAGATAAGAATATATGAAATTTATAGTATGCATTTATTTTGAAGACTCGTTTAAAAAGGTAAAGCCCCCTGCTTCTGACTATAAGACAGCCCTGGAAATACAGCGGGTAATATGTAGGTTACATGCACAGCCCAAGGCTGTCTGTCCATCAGCAAATAGAAGTGATAAGTCTATTTATGCTGGATAGAAGTCACAAGAGAGAAAAATCAACAGTTGAATCAAATCAATTGTCTTAACCTGCAAGAAATAAACTATTTCCAAACTAAAACCTGCATTCATTTCAGTTAATTGGCATGAGTTGAAAATCAATTTGATGGGCTCATTTGGGGCTCCATGAACTATCTGTATTATTTGGTGGTTCCTTTTTGGCACCCACCAAGGGAGGCTAGGCATTGGTAGGAAGGCATGAGTTATGCAAATTACCCAAATGCCTTTGGGCTATAACAATTTTAAACTACGTAAGGTTTATTTGTCTGGGAATTCTAAAATTTTGGAGTAAAATAGTACATTGTGTATAGTTTGATATTTAAAAGTAAAAAAGATGGATGTAAAAAGGGTGAGATAGACTTTTTCTTCCTTCATATTTGAAGGAACTGAGTTAAGATGATTGTGCTCATCTCTGATGACAAACTAGATGGCTAAGAGAGATGCCTTTAATATTGAAATTAGGCCAATCTAAATGCAATACCGCCTTTAACATCTCAAAAACTTGAATTGCTTCACAAAAGGGACAATTTCCCTAAAATATATGAGCATCTGGAAAAATGTCCTTTATTCAGAATTTGCCTACCTGAGAAGTCATTAAGAAATTCCAGAAAACACTAGCTATGTTTTAAAGATAGGAAGTCAAACTAAACTATGAGTCAAAAAAGCCATTTGACAAAAGTGAAATTTCATCCAATTAAATCCACACTGTAAATATATTGGCAAATTATTTAGACCACTCAATAGCTTTGGGAATGTTGCCAACATAACTAAGATGGAAGGAAATTCTACTTTTTAAGAATGACTGCTTCTTCCACTACAAATTTAAACATCATGATTCTGGAATGCTTTATTATGCTGTAGATCCAGGACTAATGGAGCTTACTGGTGCCCTCTTTAAATTTGGGGTTACTATTTAACACAGACAGTTATGTTAAGTCAACCACTCTAAGGTCACTTAAGAGTATAGGTCTTTAATAAAACCCAAATGTCAAGTTCATTGTAGATTTTTTTCAAGGCCTCTCCTTGCCCATTTGGCACTTTTGTGTACATTAGATAAAGGTACTTTCAGAATGGACACCACCTGTGTCAGCAGCCCTTGGCCTCCACTTTGCCCCCTCATCTGGGCACCACTTTGCAGCTGCAAACCGCTCAACTGTACCTCATAGCCCTGCATTGTCCAATGATCTCTAATTGGGAATTTGTCACATTATTTTCTCTACATGCTTTGAAACTTTTCTACCGATCTCGAGCCTTAAAAGATATCCATGCCCTTTGATCCCCTGCCAGAAAAATTGCTTCATATTTTAATAAAATGAATTATTTAAAGGTATCGAATTTATATTTCTTCAACCTCTATTTACTCCAAATGACTGGATAGCCATCCTTTATTTGTCTCAGAGAAAGAAGTACCCCTCCTCTTACCTGGGATTAGCCTGTTCTTCACTCTCCCACCTGCACAGGGGATTGGCTACACCAGTCTCTCCATCCCACCCCCTGGTTTGCATTTTCAAGCATGTTGCTGATATTTTCATTCTTGGGAGTTTGTCTGTCACAGAGCATAAGTGCTTGATTCTAATGAAGTCTAGCTTATCAATTATTTCTTTCAGGAAGTATGCCTTTGGTTTGTACCTAAAAAGCTATCACCAGACCCAAGGTGATGGACATTCTCCTATGTTATTTTCTGATAGTTTGTAGTTTTTCATTTAGGTCTGTGTTCCATTAAATTATTTTTTGCTTTATTTTTAAAGTATATTTTTAGTGATTGATCTAAGCTTTGTCATATATATATATATATATATATATATATATATATATATCCAATATCTAGCAAAGTTGCCTATATATATATATAGGCAACTTTGCTAGATATTGGATTTTTGATATTTTTTTTCATCATTTAGAACATGTTACTCCATTTGATTCTGGTTTTTCTTAACAAATTTACATAGGTCTTTAGTAATAGTTATCTATTGATGTATTTTTTCCATTTGGATCATTTTTAAAAGCTTTAATTTTTGTTGTTTTTTAAATAATTTTCACTAGTTTTCTTCAGGAGAGGGTCAGCAAAACTACTCATGCTATCATGTTAATCAACCTACTTCTGTGCTTTTCTTTTTAAAAAACAGGAGACTTCGTTGTTAGATGTTTTCAATTTTATATGAAGGGGTTGCTCTTAGATTTTTAGCATGAGCCACAGTAATCTCTTGGAAAGTCCAGAGTAATTCTCTCCAGACACTGGCAAATGAGAATATACCTCTTAGAGAGAATGTAATCATTGCTTCATCTGTTTCTAAGTGCTTTAGATCCCTTCAAAGGGAAGATAGTCATAAAGAAAATAGAGTGCTACTGGACCTACCCAAACATAAGAATATGTACATGCATGGTTATGTGTGTGTGAATTAATTATAACTATATATACACATATATAGTTATATATATATACATATATATGTGTGTGTGATATATATATATATATATATATATATATATATATATGTATTGAAGTAGCAGAAAAGAGAATAGGATTTTCTTAAGATGTCTCTCAAAGTTGGACTCTGTAACAAGCTGTCTATTTGGACATTGGAATGAGAAGGTAATATTTTCACAAATTTAAGTGCATTTGCAATTATTCATTTTGGTAAGACAGAGATGACCCTGAATTAAGAATTAGAGCATATTTAGCTTTATTGCCAGCACTGCTACTATCTGGCCTGTTAATTTAGACAGGTCTCTTAATAGTTATCTGCTTCCTTATGTGTAAAATTAATTAAACCAGAATTACACTCCAGACAGAGCCATTGCAGGACTAGAAGCAATAATGTAAGCATACTATATACATGCAAACTGTCACACACATCTTGCATAGTAGTAGGACTCATAAAAAGAGAAAATGAATCTTCCTGGATTCCACATGGATTTACAAGCAGCCACTGTTCCTGACAAACAGGTTTTAGCAATGAAAATTAATGTCTCATGAAGTTTATCACCAATGGTGAAGACAGCAAACAAATAAATGTGTAAGTGCAATATAATTATGCATTTATATAAAATATATACTATAAAATTTCACCTCAAGTTTTATTTTAAGCTGAAATGACAGTGAAAATTTAAATGACCACATGTCTGTAATAATGTTTTCTTCACCTTGGGAAAATGCATACAGAAATACATATCTGAGTATTATACTATTTTTTTTGGGGGGGGGGTTATAGTTTATTTATTATGTTTTATTCATTTATTTATTTTGTTAATTCTCACCTGAGGATATTTTTCCATTGATGTTTAGGGAGAGTGGAAGAGAGAGGGAAAGACAGAAAGAAGCATAGATGTGAGAGAAACACATCCATTGGCTGACTCCTGCATGAACCCCACTAGGGCCCTGGCCTATGAGGAGCCTGCAACCAAGGTACATGCCCTTGACCAGAATCAAACCTGGGACCCATCAGTCTGCAGGCCAACACTCTATCTACTTAGCCAAATTGGCTAGGGCAGCAGGGGTCATAGTTTAATTGGACCACTTGTATTTATGTTATTCGGATGAAATAATGTGTCATTCTACAGATAATTCCAGCCTGTCTATAATTCATAAATATTTATTAAGTTCCCACAATGCTAAGACCCTGCTTGCCATAAGTGGCATGATTTCAGAACCTGCCTAGAGTAAGCCCTACCCACAATGACTGATGAGGTATTAAATACCTCTCACAGCAGGACTTGAGTGGAATTATACCAGTGGAACAGAGCAGATGATAGACCTCCCTGTAAGAAGGTTTTGATAGAAGAGTAGATGGAGGGAAGCTCAAAGATGCCATAGATTCACATAGAGCCATAGGATAAATACAACGAAGGAGGTAGAACACAGTAATGGTAATCTAGGTGGGTGTTATAGTATCATGGAGGTAAGTACTTATTCAGTGAAAATATTGAACTTTTTCTATGTGTCCACCACTGTACTTGAACTGATGATTCAAGATCAATTGGGCATGGATTGTACCTGCAAGTTGATTATGGTCAATTAGGATGAGGCAATCATGGAAATAAATTCATATTTCATTTGGCTCTACTACTCAACATTAGATAGATCACTGTATTACCTTGACAGCAAGAAGTCCCAAAGAAGAACAAGCCCATTCCTTATAGGAGAGCAGAAAGAAATTATAAAAAGTAAGCATTTTTGAAAAGATTTTTATTGATTTCAGAGAGGAAGGTAGAGGGAGAGAGAGATAGAAACATCAATGATGAGAGAGAATCATTGATCGACTGCCTCCTCCACGTCCCCTACCAGAGATTGAGCCCACAACCCGGTCATATGCCCTTGATCGGAATCAAACCCAGGACCTTTCATTCCACAGGCAGATGCTCTATCCACTGAGCCAAACCAACTAGGGCAAAAAGTAAGCATTTCTGAGCTGACTTTTAAAAGAAGAGATATTCCCCTGAGGGGTATGATGGGATGTGTGGTGGTGATGGTGGTAGGAGGGTTGCAGAATGTTTTCTAGACAGACAGCAGGATTAAGCTACTTGAGTGTAGATGCATAGAAAATGTTCATGAAGGTAGAATTTTGGAAACACTTACTTTTAGTTTTGCAAAATTCCGTGAGAATGTGTTTTTATTATGCTACTCTACAAAATATATTATGATTATTATTCTGTAATATTGGATTGTTTTATTCTTCTCAATCTATAGATATAGAAGAGAGGAGTATAAACTTATATATAGGTATGCCAAATAAGCTTTACAAAATATCATTTAAAAAGGTTTTATAAACTCAGAAAATTTACACACCTTCCAACACTATTAATATCACCCAATGAATTATAGTTAAATAACTCAACCTTGTAT
Source organism: Plecotus auritus (assembly GCF_963455305.1). Classification (NCBI taxonomy): domain Eukaryota; kingdom Metazoa; phylum Chordata; class Mammalia; order Chiroptera; family Vespertilionidae; genus Plecotus; species Plecotus auritus. Next base: position 19,128,064 of record NC_137770.1, on the reverse strand, counting down.
AGCTAGGATATGGGAAATTATTTGAAACTGCAGTTTTTCCCAATCTTAGCATGTTTTGTATTCTACAATACTAAACTATTATTAAAAGCTATCATAGGTTAGCACTGAAGAAAATATACAGAATATAAATTCTAATAGTAAGAGTCTGTTTTATGTACTACAGGTGGAAAAACACAGAAGAAGGTGCAGAAAGATGTATAGCACCTGGAGAATATTTTATTGCTGTCCTTTAAGCCACTATCACATACCAGGTAAATTCCAGCATATGCTCCAGAAAATCTCAAATCTGCATGTTTCTGAAATACAGATAAACCTTGACAGGACTTAATCCTCACTATTAAAGTAGAGAAACTACACTTGCCCACTTAACATGAGACTGCTTTTTGTAATGCCAGCTGGTTCAGCAAAGATTGAAGAGTCCTATATGCATCATTGATCTTTCTGTTGGTAAATAGGTGGGTATCTACTTCTGAATTAGCCGAATAAAACTTGCCAAGCTTGCAAAATATCCTGCTATGAAAGTGTGAGTGGATGATCCTAAGACTTTAGGTTAGTTTTTTCCCTAAATATAATTTTAAAAAGTAATCTTCCATATGTAAGAAATTGGATCTGAAATAAAATTTATTCTCCATTCATAATTTGCTCACCTACCAGAAAGGCATGCCTTTCTCCATTAAGAAAAAAATCACCCACACAAATTAAGTGCAGCCCACTTTCCAGTTCCAAAGGTCTAGTGCGGGGAAGGAAGGAACCAAGGAAAATAAAGGGGACTCTGGAGGCTCATGACCAAAGAAGGTTTCAATCACACTTTAAAATTAAGTGTCTCAAATCAGGATTTAATTTACAGTTTAAGATTTAATAACACAGTCATTGCATGCTAATTAAACAGCAATGGATCATTTACCAACCTGTTTAATGAGGTGTAACAACTATTGCATATAAAACATACCGACATTATTATTACATTGCCATTAAACTCAATAAATCTGTTTGAATAATTATTGGTATTTAAGTACTATAAATTGCTAACATAACTAGGTATACCTATTTATATTTAATAAAACAAGAATTTCATTGTAGGAATAATTAAACTCCCAGGACCACATTCCTGCGTTTGTATGACACCAAATTCCTATTGGCAGCAATGGAAGTCACAGCTCCAGTAAATGAAGAATTCAGCCCACACAGAAGGAACTATCCTCATCATTAAGTTTTGAATCTCATCTTAATTATATTAATGAATAGATATAATTGTAAGAGCAGTTTCACCATTATTCTTTGGACCTGAGGATCGCAAAGCCTTACACTACTTCCCTTTTGCTCACAGTGGATAAATTGGAGAGGCTTGTCTATAAATGTAACCTGACCGAAGGTGCAGAAAGGCAGTAAACTTTATGTTGGGAGGTTTGGTGAGCTAGTGAGGAGTGGAGGGTTCTACAGACTGAAATAAACATAGGTAATGAGCCCTGTTTGGTGTATATGTTGCCAGGCTGCCCACAAGATGAGGAAGGTGTGATGCCACCAAGAATTGATCTGCTCTGACCAACAAATACATAGTTGCAATGTCAGATGCTTTCTGTGGGTGGAGAGGGCCAAAGATGGATTTAATAAGATTGTGGGTATAGGGAACTTCATGTGGGATAATCATTAGGATCAAATACTTGAAGAATTTGTACGAGTAATATCTAATTTTTGGATGATAATTTGTAAATGTAACTATCGTCTTCATTTATCCAGAATTTTTATTAAAAACTAGAGGTCTGGTACACAAAATTCATGCACGGGGGTGGGGGGTGTGTATGTGTCCCTCAGCCCAGCTTGCACCATCTCCAATCTGGGACCCCTTGAGGGATGTCTGACTGCTCATTTAGGCCCAATCCATCTCACAATCCAGAACTGCTGGCTCCCAACTGCTCATCTGCCTGATTGCCCCTAACTGCTTCTGCCTGCCAGTCTGATCACCCCCTAACCACTGCCTGCCAGCCTGACTGATGCTTAACTGCTCTCCTGCCGGCCCAATTGACCCTAATTGCCCTCCCCTGCCAGCCTGGTCACCCCTAACTGCCCTCCCTTGCCAGCCTGGTCACCCTTAATTGCCTTCCCCTTCAGGCCTGGTTGCCCCCAACTGCCCTCCCCTGCCAACCTGGTCCTCCCCCAACTGCCCTCCCCTGCAGGCCTAGTCCCCCCAACTGCCCTCCCCTGTTGGCCTGGTTCACCCAAACTGCTCTCCCTTGCTGGCCTGGTCACCCCCAACTGCCCTCCCCTGCAGGCCTGGTCCTCCACTAGCTGCCCTCCCCTGCAGGCCTGGTCCCCCCCTAGCTGCCCTCCCCTGCAGGCCTGGTCACCCATAACTGCCCTCCCTTGCTGGCCTGGTCCCCCCCAACTGCCCTCCCCTGCAGGCCTGGTCACTTCTAACTGCCCTCCCCTGCAGGCCTGGTCCCTACCAACAGCCCTCTCCTGCTGGCCATCTTGTGTCCACATGGGGGCGGCCAACTTTGACCACATGAGGGAGGCCATCTTGTGTGTTGGAGTGATGGTCAATTTGCATATTACCCTTTTATTAGATAGGATGTATCATGCTACTCCAGAGAGTAAGTAGTTCTGGTATCCAATGTGAAGATAACATTGCATGGAAGCAGATAATATGTATCAGAGATAAAGAAAGGAATTCAGTTGAAGCTGGATATTGGAGCTAAATTCCATAAGCGTAAATGTAGACACCCAAAGAACACCAACAATTTTGTATTGGATGTTCAAATCCTTTTAATTTTTCCTTTTTTTTTTTTTTTTTTTTTTTTTTAAATATATTTTATTGATATTTTACAGAGAGGAAGGGAGAGGGATAGAGAGCTAGAAACATCGATGAGAGAGAAACATCGATCAGCTGCCTCCTGCACACCCCCTACTGGGGATGTGCCCGCAACCAGGGTACATGCCCTTGACCGGAATCGAACCAGGGACCCTTCAGTCCGCAGGCCGACGCTCTATCCACTGAGCCAAACCGGTTTCGGCTCTTTCTTTTAAATATATATTTATTGAGTTCAGAGAGGAAAGGAGAGGGAAAGAGAGAAACATTAATGATAGGATAGAATCATTGATTGGCTGATTGGCTGCCTCCTGCATGCCCTACAGAGGGGATTGAGCCCATAACCCAGGCATGAGCCCTGTCCAACAATGTAACTATGAACTCCTGGTTCATAGGTTGCTGCTCAACCACTGAGCCATGCCAGCCAGGCCTTTTATGTAAATTTTAAGGTGAAGATGGTTCTGTGAGGCCTGAAGACTTGTGGAACCCCAGCAGCAGACACTTTACATATTTACAAATATATAACACATATTTGTTAAGTTTAGCAGAGATCGACAAGGGTCAGATAAACTTTGTCATCAAATTAGAGAGGCATGTATTATCAAATAAGACAACAGAGAACTAAAAATGGCAAGAGTTAATATAAAAATCAGTGGATGCCAAACATTGGGGGAGGGTGGGATAAATCAGTAGACATGAAGGATTTTTAAGTTAGTGAAACTACCCTGTATGATACTGTCATGGTGGATGCATATCTCTATATATAAAAGCTTAAGTGACCGTTATGACCAGATGACCAACCAGTAGCTATGATGTGCACTGACCACTAGGAATCAGACACTCAATGCAGGAGCTGCCCCCCTGGTGGTCAGTGTGCTCCCACAGCCAATCTCCCACAGTGGGCCAACCTCCCACAGTCCCTCCCCTCAGCTGGCCAGCCCCGGCCTGATCGCTGGCCAGGCTGAGGGACCACACTCATTCACGATTTTGTGCACCAGACCTCTAGTTATTATATATTTGTCCAAACCCATAGAATATATACCATTGAGAATGAACTCTAATGTAAACTATGGACTTTGGATGATAATGATATGTCAATGTAGGCTCATCATTTGTAATAAATGTACTCTGGTTGGGTACATTGATAATGGAAAAAGCTATGTATATATGTGGGGGAGGCAATATATGGAATATATCTGTATCTGCCACTCATTTTTGCTCTGAACTTAAAATTGCTCTAAAAAAGTCTATTAAAAATTTGAGTCTATTTAAGTGCTAATTATATGCAACAGAAATTTTATAAAGAGGAAATTTTAAAAGTGGGAAAATCAGTGAAGACTATGAAGTCTTTGTAGAGTAGAAATGTGAATAATGCTATAAAGAGCAAAAATTGAGTAAGGGGAGGTGCATAGACTAGGTTATTTCAAGACAGAGAAAGAGCTTGAAAAAGTATAAGATGAAGTGTGAAAAATGTCAGTATAATAAAAAATTACAGCAATTAAAATATAGGATTTTTTTAAAATAAAAAAGATAAAAATTCTCCTGTTCGTATTAGGGTGGATACAATGGGGTCATTATTAAATATCTTATAAGAAAAAAAGGTTAGATTCCCTATTAAAAGACACATTGGGCCATTGATCGATTTTGAGACAAGAAATGCCATATCAACAAATGAGATCCTATCTATACTTTTGTTCTTCATCAAAGTATGCATTATAATTATGGAGACTCCATCAGTAATTTGAGTAAATTATACCATCATCTTTCCTTCCCTGAATGGCTCATAAATTTCTGCCAAAAGGCGAGTATATGTCTTACCTCTGATTTGCTCATACAGATTCCTTGTCATAGAATGTCCTTGCCACTTTGAAAACCTCATAATAACCTACTTGTCATTCAAAGGCAGCTGTGTGTGGCCTTCTTTGGGAAACTTTTGATGATTTACCAGATCCTTTGTAGACTTGGTAGAATGGAGCAGCCTCTGCTTTAAGCTCCCTGCAACCCTGCATTTACTATTCTCATGCACCTGCAATTGTTATTGCATGCCACTACTTACTTTTTATTTCTCTGCTTAAGCTAAAGACTTTTAGTAATAGATCCCTCTACTATTATATTTTTTATTATTTTTTATTCCAGCTTTATTGAGATGTCATTGACAGGTAACATTGTGTAAGTTTAAGATATACAACATATTGATTTGATATCCTTAATATATTGTAAAAAGTTACCACCATAATGTTAGCTAACATATCACAAAACTACAATATATTTATTAAAGATGAACTGATTATTTTATTTTCCTGTAATTGGTAATTTGTCCTCTTTGTCCAACATTTCCCCATTTCTCCAAACCTAGCCCCTGGTAATCATCATCCTAGTCTCTATGTCTATGCATTTGGACTTTTAAGATTTTACATATAAATGACATCAGGCAGTATTTGTTTTCATGTGGCTTATTTCATTTAGCAGAATGTCCTCAAGGTTTATTTATGTTGTTGCAAACAGCAGGAATATCCTTTCTCATGGTTGTCACAAATAGCAAAATATCATCCTCATGGCTAAATGATATTCCATGATAAATGTCACATCTTCTGTGAGAGAATAAATGGGTGTATTTTAAAGCTGCTATGTGTGTAGTCATTGGCTACACGGCAATTGAAAAATAGTACACACACAAAATCACCTTTTCCATGTAGTTTTAACAATTCTTTGAAAAATGTTATTATGGACCTATTAATAAGTTTAATATAAACAAGTCACTGTTAATCTGCCCCATGAAGAGCAGGGTTGCCATAATAGCAGGAATTAACTTCTAATTTATGAAAAGTGTCAAATATTAAATTAGTTGTGTTTTTGCTTCAGGAATGGTGTTAGCAGGGTGCGATGTTTTTCTGGTTAAGGCTGCACTATTTCTATCATTCTGAAAGAGGAGATACTTCTTTCTTAACAAGAAATAGCATTTTCAGCATTGATATGTGCCTGGCTAGAGGAACAAGCCAGGACTGAGGGTCTTACATAGCAGATATCAGAAGTCAGATCAGATATAAGTCACCAAAAGTAAGGACAATGAATTATGACAAAGCAGGAACAGGCTGGCAGAAAGTGACCAAAGCTAAAATGTTTATAGGAACTAAAGGAAACATGAGATCAAAAGGAAACATCTCCTGTTCTCCAGAGATGTTACGAAAATCTTTGATCTATCTTTTCCAGATATCCACCAAAAGGCAAGCATTAAATCTGCATTAAGTTCAATGTTTGCATTAGGTCTAGTGAGAACAGGCAATTAAAATAGTATCTGTTACTTCATAGGGAATATAATATAATCAATAATATTATAATATATATGTATGGTGTCAGATGGGTGCTAGACTTATTGGGATAATCACTTTATAAGGTTTATAAATGTCTAATCACTATGTTGTACATCTAAAACTAATATTGTAAGTAAACAGTAATTGAAAAATAAATTTATAAAGGAAATAGTATACTTTTGGAAAAATACATTTATAAAAGAAATAATGTCTATTAGGAGTTTGGGAACACAGGAATCACAACAGTTTCTAACTTAAATAAAAAAGTAGAAAAGAGAGGAATTGTAAAGCAGAAACTTACTACAGGAGAGAACTATAGGAAATTCAGATTGCATAGGGTAGGTTCCTTATCTGTTTTGAAGAGATATAGACCAACACCCACAAAGAACAGGATGCATTAAGCCACTAAATATCCTGAGTACTAGAATGGTTGTTTGGGGAGCTGTGCCATCTGCCATAGACAGGTCAGCCAAAGACATTCTTAGGTAATGAAGAGTCTTGTAATGAAAGCAAACCCTGAAGGAGGGGAATCCTCTCTCAGGCACAATAATGCCAGTATTGTTTTTCTTTCACACATGAGGTTGGAGGAGAAGAGAAAGAAAGGGAGAAAGAACCAAGGCAGGCCAATTAGAGTAATAGACTTTCACCATGTCAGAAGTTTGTGTTTTCCTTGGAAGAAAATGAATGCTCACTGCATAGAGGTGTTTGCCTAGTTAACTTAGAAGGAAAACAGGCTTGGCTGTGGTTGGTGGATAAAACTAACTGGATTTTGAGACATATGCCCTATTTTACAGGATCAGAATCCATCCCTTTCCCAAGCAAAAATTAGTAGTCTCCGGGGCTTAAAAAACACACACCCTATTACCATCTGGCTAAAGCAAAGAGAGCTAAATGTGCAAACTATAAAAAGTGCAAGAATGTCAAGACTCCTTCTCATGTGGGATGAATTGATGTTTCACAAAAGAGGAAGAGGAGGACATGAAGACAGAGAGGTGAAAGCATTGCTTTAAAGAGAAATGAGAGAATACAAATCTCATTCATTATGATTGCAGCAAGTATGTGCTTCAAAGGACTACTCTGCTCTAACACAATTGAATGGCAGGTAGCATTTACAAAGAGAAAGCTCAACAACCAAATCTAAACTCAAAAAGATTTAAATTTCCAAGGAGGGAGGGAGGAAAGGGGGGGAGAGGGGGGGGGGGAGGGGGCTACAGGGAGTGGCAGTTGACAGTATAGCTCTTGAGGAATAAAAACAAAAAGTGCCGAAAGGAGATAGAAAGTCAGTTCCACTGAGCTCTACAGGAACTCTGTGCATACTAGAAAGTTTCTCCCTTAGGTGTAAGGTTGGTTGGGGGATGGTGGGTAGGTAAGTGCCTTTTACAAGGGAAATATATGAAAACATATTTTTCTCTGGTTAGTTACAGGCTTGGGGTGTTTGTTTCAAGGAAAAAAATGCATGACCATTTAGAGCATTCACAGTGGCCCTGCTTGGGGGAAAATGCATCACAATGCCTGTCTTGAGGTTCCGGTTTTGCCAGTTCCAGCATGTCATAATTACAAGAGTTTTATCAAAAGTTTGATGAAACTTGGGGACTCAACAAGGGCTGAGTCACATATGTAATTACCTGTTGGAATGGCTGAAAAGGCACTTCCTCCAAACCTGAATAGGATGATTGTTTGCTGCCAGACAGCTCAGGGCATCTTAATCTACATGTTATTGCCTCCTATTGGCCAAACACCTGAACAGGGGTAGGCTATTCCCCAATCTGACAACCCTACCCTTTGAAGTTTATGTCTCCACCTTGCCTTAAGACAAATTGTATTAATAAAAAGCAAGGGTCCTGAGACAAGGAGACCTTTAGTTGAAGCTCCTCTGACCCCCAATGCCTTTCAAAATTATCTTTCATCTCTGGACTCTTACTTAATCTACACACAGCTTTTCTCCAGATTGCTGAACCCTTCTTAATGCTGGGACAAGAACCCCGGCAGGTTTCTGTGGAAACACAGGCTTAATGAGTCAGAGAGGAAAGGCACAACACATTAATTAGGACCTCAGGCAAAGCCGTCTGCTGCCTTTGGCCTGGTACTTCAGTATCTCCAATGTCAGCATAGAAGCAGGAACCACAGACTGTTATTGTAAGACTTAGTTCTACACACTTCTGTAGAACTAACCCAGGGGTAAGGTTCAAACAACTACACAATCACTAGACAAGAAGCAGTAAAACAGAAGGAGAAAGATCATTGAAAGTGAAAACAATAATCTTTCTATAAGAACACATACACTCTTTTAGTAAGTTTAATAAGTTATTAACTGGGGGAAAAAAGAAAATAATGACTATTAAGTGTGGTTTAAAATAAAAGTTAATATAAAAACCTGGCCAGGAATACTACAGTTGTGGAAGAGAAGTGTTCAATAGGTAGTTAATATTTGGTAAGTTCCTTGTGGGCTTAAAATTTCAGAACAGATACTGGACATGCTATAAATGGGACTGGAATCTTTTCAATCAGCAAAGGAACATAAACGGGAAAATAGAAAATCCAAGTGAAGGATGGAAAGAATTGGAAGACAGAGTATCATAGGATCATTATTATTTTTTAAAAACATATATTTGTATTCATTTTAGAGATGAAGGGAGAGGGAGAGATAGAAACATCAATGATGAGAGAGAAAGGATCGTTATTTAAGTCACATCACAAGAGGTTTTGGCTCTGCTAAAATGTGACCCCCAATCGCAGTAGTTTATACGATAGGTGTGTTTTCTGCTCCCACTAAGTGTCTACTGTGGGCTGACCTTGGTTTGGCTACATATAATTTTCACTCTGTGACTCAGGCTGATGGAGGAGCTTCTATCTGGGCATCTCTGGTCCTACGACAAGGAAGGAATCACTCTCTGGCCCATAATCTTTGGCTCAGAAATGACAGGTGTTGCTGTCACTAAAAGTTCCCTGAGCAGATCAAGTCACTTTGCAAAAATGACATTAATGAAACTCAAAAATGTATGTTGCAGGGGCAGGTGCCATGGTGAGGGGTATTGCAGGAAGAGGCAGTGATTATTTAAAAATTGTTACACCGGTCAAGAGAAAACACACCATATGACATGGCAAAATATATCAATAAGCATAATAAAATTAAACTGATGAAAATAATCTATTCAAAGACAGGGTTTACAGATCTTGTTAAAAATAGCGAACAGATTGTCAAACCTCAGAGGAAAGGCAGGGGAGTCTGGGAGGGGATGTAAGAGATCAACAGAAGGACTTGTATGCATGCATATAAGCATAACCAATAGACACAGACAGTAGGGGGGTGAGGGAATGTGCTGGGGGGTGGGAGTGGCCTTAAGGAGGTCAATGGGGGAAAATAGGAGACATACATAATACTTTCAACAATAAAGAATTTAAATTAAAAAAATAGTGAAACTATAGCTGCTCTTAAAATAATCCTAAAATAAATGTAGGCAGAAAGTCTAAAAATAGGTTAATCAGAAAATATATGCCAAGAAATTACACATTAAAGGGTGCTAGAGTAGAAGCAACAACAGATAAAAAATAACTTGTCAATAAGTTTTAATAAACATGAAGAGTCATTAAAGAAAATATTCACCAAGAAAATATATAATTCACTAACTTTTGCATTTAAAAGAAAGATTCAAAAATATAAATAAAAAAGTCAAAATAATAAGTAGAAGTCAACAAAAACTGCAAACATAGGTGATTTCAATATACTATCTCTCACAGAAGCTGGAGATTGTAATAAAATTTGATGAGTGTAATACATTTGATAAGTAAAATCAAAAGCATTTTCTTAGATATAGACTCTTGATAGATTAGATAGCTATATCTAACATGTATTTATAATATCTTTCACCTAACCAATTAGATTATACATTCACTTAAAGGCTTCATTAAAATTTATATACACTGGCTTCAAACTAAATTAAAGAGTAGATTCAAATAAAATTCAAATAACTTATAACAATAAAATATAATCTCTGACCTCAATGCAATTAAATTAGAAAATAAATGCTAAAATATTATAAATCTCTTTCTATATATATCTATCTATAAATTAGCATATAAGTGAAATATATTTACAGTTAGATGCAAAGAAAATAGCCACATAGAAAAGAAAAGAGTAAGGAAAGTGATCTTTTGGGGGCAAAATATATGCAGAGGAAATGTACAAAAATTTTAAAAAATGAGAACCCTTTTCATATAGGTTAGCTTATTGAAGAGAACTATAGTTCCAAGTGTTAGAGGACACAGGGGCAAGATGGCTTCATCAGTATGAGACATAATGTGGCCTCACTACTTTGGAGAATAAATGAAGCCATTGCTGGTAAGGCTAAAACTGTGCAACCCCACAGTTCGCACATGTAGTCCTCAGAACCTCTTCCCCAGTACCCAGAGAGACATCTGAATAAATGTGTACTCTCATATTATCTATATATATAAAAGGCTAATATGCTAAGTGTCCGACCATCCGACCAATCGCTATGATGTGCACTGACCACCAGGGGGCAGACGCTCAACACAGGAGCTGCTGTGAGGCACACTGACCATTTACAGAGAAATGGCACCACACACCTGGCACCCACAAAGCAACATTCAGCTTCCCCCAAGTGGGACACAGGCCCTGCCACCACCCCAAGCGACACACCACAAAATCACAGCCAACGCTGCCAAGACCCCATGGTACAAAATGCGGCTCACAGCCCAGCCCAGCCTGGAAATGGTCCCTGTGGGCACTGGGTAATGATGTCATGTAGCAATGTCCAGCTTCTTCTCCCTAGCGACTAGCCTACTTGTAGTTTCTTCAAACTAAAAACACAACTTGCTTTATAGCCAGGTGGAAATATTTTATACTTTAACTAAATGTCTGTGAAGCATTGTCCCATGCCTCATCTCATTTGATCCTCACAGGAGTCCTGGAGTAGGTAGCTAGGAGACTCAGTGGAATCCTATTTTCTTTCCATTAGCTGGAAAATGGAGATTTAGAAAGCTTAGAAACTTGACCCGACTGAAAAGAAGTAAGAAATGGTGTACCTTGAAAATGACTTCAGGTTTTCTCACTGTGCAGAATATAGTCAAACACTGCTACAGTTAAATATTTTACCCTTTGTTCTCCCTGTGTGATCTATAATAATAATCTGCTTCATGTTGATATTTACTGCTGTTTTGCTGACAATTAACTGAAAGAGAAGTTGGGGTGCTTCACTGGGCTGGAACAAGTTTAGCTAAATCAGAAAGCAGGTCTAATTAAGCAAGTTTATTCTATATCTATAAAAGGCTAAGTTGACTCACACATGCATGATACAGATACAGCACTCGCTGGTGCCAATCCCACACGTCTGTTTTGATCTGTCATTGTTGATCATGAATTTGGTTGATACTTCTATTATAGAGAAAGAGCAAATAGTGATATTAAAATATTTCTTCTAATTAATTTCCTTTCAATGTGCATGAATTCATGCACTGGGTCACTAGTTTGACATAAAAAAATCATAGAAAAGCAGAATGTCTACTAACTAAGGAATTCATAAATATAAAATGTTCATGAAGTTTAACTAATCAACAGTTGAAATTAATGAGCTAGAGTTGCATGATCAAATTCATAAAATGATCAATGTGAAGTTCAGGTAAGCAAGTTGTGGAGTGATAACCACTGTAGTATGAGAACATTGATAAAATGTATAAAACACACAAGTAATATTGTTAATTGTACATAATCACCCATGGATTAAAACACAACAAATTAAGAATAGCAGTTACATGTTTCAGGACTAGGCTGGGGAATGTGTTTAGGGAATTGTACTCAGATGTTTGTAACTATTCATAAAATCTTATTTCTTAAAAACTGAAATAAAATACTTGAAATATATATATATATATATATATATATATATATATATATATATCAACATATTAAGATGTATTCACCTGGATGGAGGGTACCTAGTTGTTTTTCATCTATTGTCTCCTGGATTTCCTGTAGGGGTGAAATATTTAATGAATAAGTAAAGAGAAATGAATAAAGCACTGGAGAGAAAGCTAAAGCAGGAGGCCAGGGCCCAGATGCCCCTTACATGGTTTTGATACCAAAAAAAAATGTGGGTTTTGTTTGAGTTTGAGTTCTTGTCTCTTGGAAATCAAAGTATGAAGTCATGGACAAAAGTAGTTAGTGGAACCAAAGTTTATTGGGAGAAGCCAGTCTTGGAAAAGGTGTAGCTGCCATTCCAAGATCAGGGCAGTGTCCGGAGCTTCCTTTCCATGTTACAGTTGGCAGTAGTTTAGTATCCAAGCTAATTCAAGTCTAAGTGGCCATGTGGGGAGGCCCACATGGTCATAAGCCACGTGGGCACAGAAATGTGCTCTCCTGCCACAGAAATGAATGTCAGGATCCCATTGTGCACAGGGAGAAGAGAGAGAGAGCGAGAGTGAGAAGAAGAGCGCTCCTTTTAATTTAGGGGGTGCGTAGTCTTGCTAGCTCCTAATTGGTCTTCTCAAAGAATTCTGGCTTAGCAATATCCTTTGGATTGGTTTATATGCCTTACTGCCTTGTGATTGGTTATCTGCATGCTGCTTGACTTAGTAATATCCATACATTTTAAAGTTCATGCCTCTCTCCTGAATGCCTTTCCTTCCCCGCCCAGTTGGGGTGCCTTAGTAATTCCACCTAGTTGGGTTTCAGGTTCTACTTCCTTTCCTATGGTCTCACCCTTATCTACCTAGCTTCCTTCTGTCTCCTCAGTTTGATCAAATTGTCACAATTCTCTTCTCTTTACCCTGTCAGGGCTGAACTAAACTTGAGTCCTCTTTTCTCCTCACAGGGGACCCTGAGCTTTAGCTCTCCCCCGTTTCAGCAAACACTACAATGCAGAACAACCTCCTTATAGCTTATCCTGAGATCTGGCTGACCATAGCAAGAAATATTTCCTATTACACCATCTGTCTGCTCACCCTCAGACTTGCCCAATTTCACTTAAAAATTCCTGCTAGCCTTATTTTCCCCTCCCAATAAAAGCCTTGTTGTTTTTTGCTCTTTGATTTTAAGATGCTTGCAGATCCTGAGATTCGAGAGTTCTCTCTATTGCACTAGCTTTTTTGTTTGTTTGTTTGTTTTTAATAAAGTGTCTACTTATCTAAGTCTGGATTTGTATTTATTTGAAATTTTAAAGGGAATGGAGAAATTGGATATGGTCACAAACTCTGGCACATGTAGTTATGCCTGCTTTTAGTGCAGTTACTACTTCAATTAGAATTAGGATTAGATTTGTGGAAGAAAAGTTCAATCATCTCTTTAAACTCTCTGAGATGAATGGATTACAAACATAAAATTTTTACTTTTCCTCCAAGATAACATGACCAGACATTCTGGGACAGTTTATACTATAATAGTTTATACCTAATGTGGATTGATTAAGAGCTGTAATTATTTTTAGCAACCCCTCACTCTTTAAAAGGGGTCCCAGTTTAGATGACAAATGATTTGTCAACTTAAAGACATTTAGATGTGTCGATCTGAGTAGTTCTACAACCTACAGGATAAATTTAAATCTGGAAAAGTTCCCACACACAACAGGAAAAAAAAGCAACATGAAAAAAACAAAAACAAATTCATAGATACAGAAACTATATAGATAAAGATAGTCAAAAGGTACAAACTTCTAGTTCAGATTGACGTATTTCAGAGGGAAGGGTGGGCAGAAAGAGATTAACTAGGGAATTTATATGCATACTAGAGGCCCGGAGCATGAAATTCATGCACAGGGGAGGGGGGTCCCCTCAGCTCAGCCTGCACCCTCTCTAATCCGGGACCCCTTGGGGGATATCCGACTGCTGGTTTAGGCCCAATCCCTAGAATTGGGCCTAAACTGGCAGTCAGACATCCCTCTCACAATCCGGGACCACTGGCTACTAACTGCTCAACTACCTGCCTGCCTGATTGCCCCTACCTGTCCCCCTCCCCCCCGCTGGCCTGGTCACCCCTTACTTCCCCCCCTGCCAGCCTGATCGCCCCAACTGCCCCCCCTCCCGCAGGCCAGGTTGCCCCTAACTGCCCCCTGCAAGCCTGGTTGCCCCTTACTTCCCCCCTGCCAGCCTGGTCACCCCTCACTGCCCCCGTGTGCCAGCCTGGTTGCCCCCAACTGCCCCCACTGCGGGCCTGGTCGCCTCATGCAGCCTGCTGCTCAGTCGTTTGGTCACCCCTCACTGACCCCCCTGCCAGACTAGTTGCCCCACATAGCCTGTTCAGTCGTCCATTTGGTTGCGATGGTTGCTTAGGCTTTTATATATATAGATATGCATAGCCCATGGGCAGACAATAGTGCTGAGAAGACCTAGGGAGGAGACTGGATTGGGGTGGAGGGGGTCCATGGTGGGAGGGAAGAGGACATCTGTAATACTTTCAACAATAAAGATAAATTTAAAAACTAAATAAGTCATGGTGACTATAGTGAATACTAGTACTACTATATTGTATAATGGAAAATGGCTAAGAGAGCAAGATGACTGATAACTTAATTAGCAACAACTGAACTACTTTTATTCTCTGCATCACATCAGGTATGACCTTTCAGTTTCCAACTTTCCACTGTGAAAGTTTATATATAACTAGAGGCCAGGTGCACGATATTCGTGCACTGGGGGGGGGAGGGGTCCCTCAGCCTGGCCTGCACCCTCTTGCAGTCTGGTACCCCTTGGGGGATGTCTGACTGCTGGCTTAGGCTGGGATCAGACCTAAGCTGGCAGTCGGACATCCCTCTTGCAGTCTAGGGCTCTCGCAGTCAGTGACCCCTTGCTCCTTACCGCCCACCTGCAGCAGAGGCACAAGAGGCTCCCACCACTGCTGCTGTGTTTGCCAGCTGAGCCCAGCTTCTGGCTGAGTGGCTCTCCCGCTGTGGGAGCGCACTGACCACCAGGGGGCAGTTCCTGCTTTGAGCATCTGCCCCCTGGTGGTCAGTGCATGTCATAGCAAGCGGTCATTTGCCATTTGGTTGATTTGCATATTACACTTTTATTATAGAGGATGTGCTCTTTAGCAGCTTCAAAGACAGGCACTCTCATCAGAATGAGAATAGGTAGTAGTAGGTACTTTGTCATTCAAGGTGGTAGTCTTGCTACAAATCACTAGTAAGTGGTCAAAACCTGCTTGTTATTAATAGCATATGCAAATATACATAATAAAGATCTGAAGTCTTAAAGATTGATTGTTTTAAAAATTATAATATTTAGTTCTCTCTCTTTTTTAAAAAAAAAAAGTTTTTGCTCAATCTCTGCATCCCTCCCAACGCCCCCTACTACTCCCTCCCAACTGACAACAGTGTGGTGATTTCAGGGGAAGGTATAGAAGAGGGCATAGAGGGGTAAATGGTAAAAACAAAATGAAATAAAGATAATATTGATTTTCTGTTGCTGATATAAAAGCTTCTAATCTAAAGTGCCAGGTATACAATGAACTCTCCAAACTCAAGCTACCTTATTGTGATTAGTATATAGAAGTTTTCTTATGCATTTTAACCAAGGCTGCATAATAAAAATGTTGGGGAGTATGCTGAATTGAGACATTTTCAAATTTTTTAGCATAACTATTGTTTATTTATTGATGTTTACTAATTTTTTTCATCTAATCTCCACATCCTATTTCTGTATGTATTATATGTTTTAAAATATTTGGTCTGGTGAATAATTTTAACATTGATATTTTAGCACCAGTGGAAAGAACTCAAATATTCTTATTTTTACCTTCTAGAAAACTAATTAATATTACAAATATAACTATTGTACTTTAGGTGCAAGCATACATATTTAAAAATTAAAGGGAAAACAACAGAAGTGGAGATTTTAGTTGGTAAATTTAAGCCTACTAGATTGTAAAAAGCATTATGTTGTTTGCAAGGTAGACTTAAAATTTACCATATTCTAGCTTCTTAATCTGTGCCTACAAAAGTGTGAAAAAAACTTTATTTGCTCACTATGGATAAACAAGTAGTACAGAAACCTCCTTCCTTTGTATAGTGTTTATTTTTCTCTTCAAAAAGGAGGAATTCATCTTCTATTGGTATGAAAACCCTGTGGTTATTGTACATGATAATACTAACAGCACTCCAAATCATTTGTCATTAAGGAGCTGGCAACAAGGCTTCTCTTTGGGGTTCAGCAAATGACAGAAACTCTTTAATAGGATGTGGAGAAAACATATGTTTGGGTGACTTTGCTTTATTTTTTTTGGATGTGTTTTCAGATAAAATTTCTGTGATGGAAACACTAATAGGACAAATATATCTTTGTTAAATAAATAACTGCAAGAAAAGAAAAATTCAGAGTTGCCCCATTAAAAAGATGTAGATATATATTTTATTAAATTATGTACATGCATGTATATACATACACTAGCTAAATAATTCAGAATAAGTGATAAAAACAACACATGCTTTGATATAGGATAAGGGGTCCTAAATGATCCATTTGCCTGTCTAAATTGATTAAATTACCTTAAACAACAACAAAAATAAATGGAAGTTGTGTGTTTAGTGTTCCATGTCGCTCAAAAAGGAATTTACCAGACTCTCTTTACTCCATTGAACCATTTTGCTTCCCATTAGGATACTTAGGGTCAAGCAGTAAATTTCCAGTTAAAAAAGGATCAATTGTTCACATATATATATCTCTGTTATAAATATCCATTGACTTTAGTGGTATGGGTCTAAATTTGAGACAAAAGAGAGTTTGCACTTCCCATTCTTGAAGGGAACTTTAACTTTTTTAAACAAAATACTTAGAAAGTACTAAATTAGTCCATACTTCATAAACTTATATTCCACAACCAAGAGAAACAAGAATGTATCCTTGAGCCTTTGTGTAGTTAAACATCCTTTTTGCAACTGAGAGGGTTCCCTGTACTGACTGATAAATGCACATGCTATTTCCCAGAGCTGCCATTGGACAGGTTCATCAACAGTGCAGTCGCTGATGAAGACAAATGTGATAAAGGTAATGTAGAACTCCCTTGATATCTCTTATTTTCTTTTCATCAGAACCCGCCACATGTGGTGATATATTGGTATAGAAGGCAATGTATTACACACATACATATGCACATACATACAAACACACTCCCACACACATGCACAGGCACACAAATATCTGTCAACATTATTCTTTTTATTCCAAACTACGTTTGTAGCAATAAAACCAGTGACATTAAGCATGGAACATATTAATAGCACTGACAATTATATTACAATAAATTAAGTTAATAGCCATGAAAATAGCTTTTTATTAAACCTGGTGAACATCATTATGAATATATGTTTGAAAGGATACATAAATCCAGTCAAGGGTGTTAGGATGGGAAGGGGACAGAGAAAGAGAAGCTGACTGAAATTACTTTGACCTAAAAAAAGTACATGATAATACATTAGGTGGATTTGGTTGTCTGTAATGAGCAACGTGAAGCCAGTAATGAATTATCCATGGATTTTGACAATGCATGAATAATGTAAAATATTGCTGTTACTGAAACTACTAACTGTGCTGGAGGGTAGGGGAGGCTGGGGGAAGGTCAATGGGAAAAAAAGGACACATATGTACTACTATTTGTAATACTTTAAATAATAAAATAAAATTTTAAAAAATACAGTCATTACTTAGTGACAAAAAAAAAAAAAAAAAATAGAGGTAGACCAGAGACCATGGCAGTGACTCATTGGAGAAGATAGTTTACAGCAACATCATTGTTTAAGGCAGCATGGTGACATAGGGCATACATACCCTGGACTGATTTTGAGGGTGACAGTTTTTAGGACAATCTATCTTGCTGATCATTTCTTTAAATGTACGTAAGTCTAGAGAAGTTCTTATGAATAAAGATGAATTAAATTTGGTATAGAATGTGGGAAAGATGACCAAGAACACGTTTAAGAACATTAAAGGGACATTAAGTAGAGTATAAGATAATTTCTTTTAGAGAATTATCTATAATAATAAAAGCATAATGTGCTAATTAGACCAGATGTTCTTCTGGACGACCTTCTGGATGAAGCCGGGGCTGTAAGGGAAGCCTGGGTCCTGGGTGTCTGCAGGCAGTCCCAGGTGCCAGAGGGAAAGTGATGCTGGCAGTCAGGGAAAGCAAGGCCTACTCTTGCACAAATTTCATGCATCAGGCCTCTAGTATAAAAATAAAACGTGTTACATGATTAGGTCAGGAGTTTCTCCAGAAAGCAATCCCAAACAAGCAAAAGAGACTCATAATGGGGGATTTTTTAGTGTCTGAGAAATTTGTGCAGAAAGTGTTTTTCCTCCAGGGTTCTTTTGGAAACAGAGCTGATCCAAATCCTTAATTTCATCTCTCAGAGCTTCAGTTTTCTGGTTTGTAAAAACTGAACCTGATCTTCACTGGATCTCTACAATTCTTTCTAGCTCCAACGTTATGTGATTGTGATGCACTTTGTCATTTTCTCTGGGTTGTGAGGCCTTTCAATCTCCAAATAAATGAAGAGTTGTTGCCTGATCAATGTAGTTTCCTCATCCATAAAGTAGAAAATGCATTATCTACCAATCAGGATTGCTATAGGGACTGAATGGAATATGGATTATTTAAAATGTTTAACAGGAGCTATCATATTGTAAACTATAGTAAATGATATTCTCTCTACATTTATCTGTTATTCTTTCTACAAAGGATATAAATAATAAAAAGGGTATCTATAATAATAAAAGGGTAATATGCTAATTAGACCGGACTCTTCTAGATGTCATTCCGGACATCCTTCCTGACGAAGTCAGGCCCGGAGGGAAGCCAGCCCGGGTCCCAGGTGCCTGCAGGCGGCCCGAGGGAAGCCAGCCCAGGTCCTGGGAGCCGGAGGGAAGCTGGTGCCAGCAGCTGGGAGAAGGAAGGCCTACTCTTGCATGCATTTTTGTGCATCAGGCCTCTAGTAAACAATAATAAAAGGCTTATAATAGAGCCTTCATAAGAATTAAAATGAGTAAACATATATAAAGTGTATACAATAGTTCTCTGCACATAGTTAACGCTATATGAGGATGTTTCCTTATAAAGCTAGCACTAATTATTAACTTCTTAGTGGTACTACTGTTACTGCTATTCTATCTAATAAAAGAGTAATATGCAAATTGACCATCACTCCAACACACAAGATGGCAGCCCCATGTGGTCAAAGATCCTGCCCCCATGTGGACACAAGATGGTCACCACAAGATGGCCAGCAGGGGAGGGCAATTGGAAGGGACCAGGCCTGCAAGAGAGGGAAGTTGGGGGCGACCGGGCCTACAGGGAAGGGCAGTTGGAGGGGACCTAGGCCTGCAGGGGAGAGCAGTTGGGGGTGACCAGGCCTGCAGGAGAGGGAAGTTGGGGGTGACCGGGCCTGCAGGGGAGGGCAGTTTTGGGGGACCCAGGCCTGTAGGGGAGGGCAGTTGCGGGGTACCAGACCAGCAAGGGAGAGCAGTTAGGGGCGATGAGGCTGGCAGAGGAGGGCAGTTAGGGGTGACCGGGTCGGTAGGAGAGGGCAGTTGGGGGGAACCAGGCCTGAAGGGGAGGGCAGTTGGGGGTGACCGGGTCGGTAGGAGAGGGCAGTTGGGGGGAACCAGGCCCAAAGGGGAGGGCAGTTGGGGATGACCAGTCCAGCAGGGGATGGCAGTTAGGGGTGACCAGGCTGGCAGGGGAGCACAGTTATGGGCAATCGGGCTGGCAGGGGAGCAGTTAGGCATCAATAAGGCTGGCAGGGGAGTGGTTAGGGGGTGATCAGGCTGGCAGGCAGAAGTGGTTAGGGGCAATCAGTATCGGGCCTGATTGGATCGGGCTTAAATGGGCAGTCAGACATCCCTCGAGGGGTCCCAGATTTGTGAGGGTGCAAGCTTGGCTGAGGGACACACCCCCCTCATGCACAAATTTCGTGCACCGGGCCTCTAGTTTTTAATAATTATTATTGCTATCATTTTTAATTGAAAGCCTATTCCTCAGCTTCAACCCATAGTTTGTTCCTAAATGATAAAATATGTTATAGAGCTCTGCTTGTTATATGCATACAAACTAGATGCGTGTGTTGTGGTGTATGTGTGTGTATGTATTTAGAATATTTTCTGGGCCCAACTTATTTCTTGGTGTCAGTTTTCATATTTCACCCTATCTTTGCCTTCATAAAACTCTGATCCAAGGCTGATGGCCCATTGTTAAACTGAGATATTAGGATCAACTATGTAAAATTTCTGATACATCACCATTGCTGACCCATTAAAAATAGTGATTTCATAATTTAACTTAACACATGGTCCCTTGAGCAAACTTTGAGCAATAATTTGCAAACTCAATTAAATATTAGTTGTTGATTGATTGACAAAGAGGAAACCTCCTGGCAGCTAATTTGTAATATATACTTTGATTATATTAGAATTCAGATATCCTTGGCATTATTACATTTAATGATTCATGATTTTAAAGGAAGATTCTGCCTATTCATTTAGCAATCTTTACATGAATGGTTCCAAATTACTAAATGCCAGAGGCTTCAGAATTTAATAATTCTGTCTCCTTGTGTTATTAGATTCTATATATTCAATATTCTTGTTTTCACTCAGACAACAAAATATCCCCACATATCAAAAAGCAAAAGAAATGGGACAACTACCTAGTGCAGTACCAAACAGTTGCTTATACTACAAGCTTTGATGAAGAAAACCCTCATAATGCATAGACTCACTCCCCTGTGCTATTTATTAAGCATTTGTCTTTCAGTTACAAGCCCTCCCTTCTATACTCAGCTCTGTGGTACTGGGACTAAGATCCTGCAAATTATGTTTTCTTCTAATAGACTGGCTTCTTCTTAACTTTTGTCAAAGGGGCACTAGATGAGACTGGGGACTTGTTTGTTATTGCAGTTTATCCCATGTGCTGTATTATATATTTTTCTGGCTATGAGCCTATTTTCTATGGTCCAGTCATTCTATTATATAATTTAGATATTGCCTCTTAAATTTTGATCACCCACCTGAATCTCTAATAGGCAATTCTACTACATGTGGAATTCACAGTCTTTGAAGCATTACCCAGACTTAGCTATGGTTAATTCTTTGTCTCACTCCAAGTCCATCATCTCACTTTCCTTCCCTTAAAGATGTCAGACATAATCTTCATTGGCCTTTCCTTTCAAAAAACACAGGAGGATAAATTAACATCTCATAACTTCTCCTAAGTTTAAGAAACACATAGACCCTAACTCTCTTTATTGAATCATGGAGAAAGAGGCAAAAATGATTTAGGTTTTTTTTTTAGTAGAGTGAAGGCTTTCTATTCCAAAAACTATGGATAGCATTAACATGTCATTCTTTCTCATCTTCTTAGCAGTAAAAGTAAAAGATAGATTTATGTCTCAATAAATTGCACTACTATATACCTAGAGTTCTTAATTGACCTGACCCTACATCTTGACATCTCACAGATTATATTTGATTTATAATCATTAAGCTTGATTACACAAAATGACAGAGTCTTAAAGAGGATTCTTATACTCTGTTAAGCATCCTGTATGACTCAACATCTAATTTTTGAAGACTGGGCCTTCTTGAGCAGGGTGTAAAATATATCCATGACCCGAGCTCCTTACAGCAGAGCTTTCACTCTGTTTTCATGTTTTCTCTTCCTTTCTTCCTGTTCAGCTTCTTTTCTTCACAGGACTCTTCTTTGTTCTGTTTATTGTCCACCTGCATTCATTGTTCATCGTACAAAGCTGGTTTCTAACACATATGCCCTGCCCCCACTGCCCACCCCAGGTAAATTTAATTATCCTTACTTCTTTCTTTATTTTTTTTTCCTTTTTATTTAATTTATTGAGTGACACTGGGTAACAAAATTATACAGGTTTCAGGTATACAATTCTACAACACATCATCAATACACTGTGTTGTTTGTTCACTCCAAGACAAGTCCTTGCCCATCACCACTCCCCCCATCCCCCAGCAATCACCACACTATTGTCTGTATATCCTTAGTTCTTTAAGAGTTGTTTGTTTTTTAATGGCCAGAAACCTGCACCATAGTTTACTTTTTCTCTTTATAATTTAACAAATATAAGATTTTTTTATTTTGTGATAAGTTTCAACCTGCCTGAATGAGTGGGAGTAATTATCTTTATCAACAATATGATTTACATAATATAGACAAGTAGATTGTAGTCACTCTTGGAATATTTCCAAGGACTTCCCTCCCAAAAATCTTCTTCCCCCTTTAAGCTAGACTCTTTTTGACTGTGGTATTGTTCCCTGGATGCATTAGCTATAATTAGTCAGGCCAGAGCAATGAGGAAAAGTGTACATTAATGTGCTTTTTTATTCAGCTCCCTATTTTTAAATCTTCTTTTCCCTCATATATAAGAGTCTTATTTTCTATTTACTGATATATATTTGTAGTAAACAATTCAATTATGAAAAATCACACAAAGAAGTTAGGATTAATTTGTTACTCTCATCTGTACTTTTTCCTAATTATTATTTGATGAAATAGTAATGATTAACAATGAAAAGTTGTTATTATTTATATAGGAAATTTCTTTAGTTGGAATCTATTGTGGTGTAAAAAATGAAGTCATATATGGGACCACATCTACTGCTTGACTAAAATCAATTTCTAGGAGTAAAATGGGTAACCATATTGATTTTATCAATAAAGATAGGAATAGAGCATTTTATGGAAATTAGATGCTAAATATTAGAAACAAGATATAATTCAAACATGTTTCCAAAAATGTATGCACTTCCATATGATCATGTTTCATTTTTCAACAACTGGTTTTGATTAGGGAGTGTATGCCATTTGCACAAAACAAACTTCTGTTCAAGAGTGATGTACTGTATTGAATTTTACTGACTCGTAAGTGATGCCTTTTTACTAGATACAATAAATCACTTAAATGTATTTAAATGGGTATCATTGCCTGATATCAATGTTTGGATGAAAAAAGTACTCAAGGGAGTATTTTTTGTTCACGTTCTCTCTTTTATTGTTAGATTCAATTTTCTTCATTTTTGTGATGTTGCCAAAATTTGACATTTTTCCATCTATGCTTTTTCCCACATTTTTCATACATATCTACTATTTAGATTTCATATATTCTGTCTTGATAACATATTTGTCTGACTGAGAAGCAATATTTTAGCTTCTCTAGACCAGACCCCATGAGACAGTGATTGTGTCTATTATGTTCGCTGCTATATCCCTGGAGCCTAGAATAGTTCTTGAAACAAAATAAGATTTTAATGTGTTTTTGACAGGCAGGATCTAGTTTTTCTAATTTTAAGTCACTTTAATATTCTTTTCCTACACATCTCTCTAAAGATGTAGCTATGATCTTAAAGGAATAGCAGACCACTCTGAGTCCCATTAGTTTCATGTGCTAGCTCCACCCATTGCAGATTATACTCTGAGCTGTTCAGCATCTGTCACAATATCCAAAAAGTGGGTATAATCATAGACACTGCAGTTCTCTTAATACCGGTAACCAAATATTTTCCACTTTCCAACTTCTAGGATCAGGATGGAATTATACCTCTACCTTGCCCCCTTGTGATTCCATGAAGACTTGATACTAGTTCTGGGCAATGGATTTTGAAAGAAATGAGTATAATTTCAGAACAGAGCATAGAACTCTCAGTGTAGAATTTTGCATGGCCACTAGTCACAATCAAGATGGTGACTGCTTTATCTTTCTGGGACCCTGCGTGACTACAAAAGGAGCTGCCTGGTTGGTATTGCTCAGAGGATGAGCGTCAACCTATGAACCAGGAGGTCATAGTTCGATTCCAGGTCAGGGCATATGCCTGGGTTGCCAGCTCGATCCCCAGTGTGGCTCTCTCTCATTATTGATGTTTCTATCTCTCTCTCCCTCTCTGAAATTAATAAAAATATAGTTTAAAAAAAAAGAAAGAAGAGAAGCTAACAGGCTCAATAGACATGAGTGAGAAGTAACCCTTTTCCTGCCTTAAGTAACTGAATTTTAGAGATTATTACTGCAGCATAGTTTAACATATCCTAGCTGATATGGTTAATGTATTAAGGTGCTCTATAATTTCTAATAGAGTGTTTGAGACTTCTATGCGCTATGCAAAATGCCAGTTTTTTTCACCTGTGTTTTTGTAATGGCCATGTAAAATATTATCCCAAATCCTACTTTTTCCTTTACCCATTTACTACTTCCTATTTGATTACATACCTTTCAAGAGACAAATACATATTTGTTAAAAACTAAGACTCCTTTAAAACTGTTTCAGATTTCCTCCACCTTGAACTATGTTTGTCATACATTGGGTGACACCTTCTATTATTGGAATGTGAGCTAGATCTCTGCCATGAGGATAATACACAGTCTCTTCCAGCAAATTGAGGATTTGTTAATCAATGCTCACATGGAACTGTGTAGGCAGTCTAAATTTAATTGAGTACCTGCAGAGAAACACTGGGGTACTAGCTACTTATTTGAGAAGATGAGCAAAGGAGTTCTTATGAGACATGTTAGCAAAACCATTTTTTTGGACTATAGGATTAGTTTAGAATTTGGATTAACACGATTTTCTCCAGGAAATCTTAACATTGTTATATACACTGAGTGGCCAGATTATTATGATCTCTGAACGCATAATAATCTGGCCACTCAGTGTATATCCTATATAATAAAAGGCTAATACACAAATTGTCCCCTCAACCAGGAGTTTGACCAGCAGGCAGGCCGGCCAACCACCCATGTCCCCTCCCTCCCCTGGCCAGGCTGGCTGGACCCCACCCATGCGTTCAGAGATCATAATAATCTGGCCACTCAATGTGTGTGTGTGTGTGTGTGTGTGTGTGTGTGTGTGTGTGTGTGTGTGTGTGTGTGTATATATATATATATATATATAAAATGGACCTTAAATTCCTCAGTGCAGAGCACATGGTGCCTGATAACCATTGAATCTGGCTTTGGAGACCATCCTTCTCTCCCTTTTCGAATTTTATGACCATTTTTGCAGAGTAATCTTTGATCTTTGTAAACCACAATGCAATTCTGACAGATCCACTTCAAACAGGCTTTTGAGGCTCTTCATATTTTTCCCATCAACAAACTAGACAAAAGAAGATAGTCATTGTCCTACTTTTCACTAAGAAAGCATATGTACCAGATTTGTGAAGTGCATCTGTAATGAGAAGAAGCTGGGAAGCTGGGGAGAAAGACTTTGAGTCACACCAACCACTTCAGTGGTCAATATTTCCTTAAAATGTTCCATGTGCTTATATTTTTAATCTCTTTATCACTATGATCATACATATTTGGAAGAAACATAAAATCTGTCTTCTGATGATTTGTGTCTTCTTACACTACATAGTAGTAAGGCTGCCAGATAAAATACAGAACTCCCAGTTAAATTTAAGTTTAAGACAGATAATGGACATAATTTTTATTAGCAGTATGTTTAATGAGATATTTGGGACATATTTATAATAGAAAGCACTTGTTTACTTGAAATTAAAATTTAACTGGATTTTTCATATTTTTATTTGCTAAGCCCAGCAGCCCTATATTATAGGAGGCACTCAAAATGACCTAACTCTTCTCACCATTAATAGAAGCTCTAGAGCTGGAATTAGAGCCAGAGTTTTCTAATTCCCTGCCCAGAGGTCTTTTGTCTATATCAGAGCTGTCTGCCATGACCAATACACAGATTCAGTGCACTACCTCTGGGGGAAAACTGCCTGCTCACTATTGCACCTACCAACGAGATGTTGAAATTTGGATAACTTATTTATCTTTTTTGTTCTTCGGTTATCTCATCAATATAGATTCAAATGACATTATGAAGATGCACAAAGCAAAGTACTTAAGTTGGCAATTATTATTTCACAGAAACTATAAGCAAGTACTATTTTCTCTTTTGTGTTCCAAGTCTCTCGGAGGGTCTGATGAAATCTAAAGATCGCTACAAAGGAAATCGTACATTCAAAAATTTTCTTAATAATATGAATAATTCAGAAGGTCATGGACTCTTTGAAGCCCAAGTTCCATGATGATAGAATGAATCTGATATCATTTTTATGTACATTTTAGAACCCTTTATATTCAAAAGATATGAGGTAGCCTCTTAAACCCAATAGATCTGCACTTTTACCAAAGTAGTGCGATCATTTGTTAACCTTGGGATCCCCGTTAATTTTTTCTTATAAAAAGCTTAGACACTAAACTTGAACTGAGTTGATAGCCTAATGCTGACTGATGTGTTTCAAATTCACTTACCAACACTTTTCAAGTTGGGCACACATTTAATTTTCTTGGCATTGTATTCAATGATCTGGAGCCTTGAACTTGAATAATAAATTTTTCTGGGGCACTTCATTGTGGGCTCTACACAGCAGAATACAAGAAAAAAAATAAAAAACAAACAAACAAAAAAACCCAAACTCTTTAGAAAGTGCTCTTAGGGTTTAATTGCATAACATTACCAGTATGGCTATATCATGAATGATCCAAGTATGTTTGTCTTATCAAAGAATGACATTTATTCTCTAAATTAAAAACAATCCATATCATTTTATTCATCTTTTCATACTACCACTGCCACAAGGGGTGAAAGAAAATGAGGGATGTCAGAGGAAACATAAATTGTACATTTATTTGCAACCAATGCCTGTCTACTTGAATGTCACTCTAAATTGCACAAATTAAAATGTCTTTGTCCTTAAGATGATCAAAGTAATTAATTAAAGGCCAGATCTACTCTACAGGGGTTGTCAGGTCTAGCAGTATTCTATGTGATGGAGGGTATCCCAGATGGACATTCTATGTAAAAAAAAAAAAAAAAGTTTCTTCAGTTTTCAATAAAACAGCAAAGGACCACATCTGGTTTATCCAGGCACAGTGTTTACTTGAATCATAAGAGAGGGCTTTCATCCTCATATACTTTTCTGAGATAACATTGTTGAGCACATTGAAGTTAAGCAGTTTGTCCCAGGTCACAAACAGGCAAGTTGCAGAGCAGAATTGGAACATGGGCAGTTGAACTCTGTGGTATAGCACTTGTTGTTGCCACTTTAGCTGCTAGAAGTGACATTTACTGTGTACCCCTTTTACCAGCCCCTTCTTATCCTCCCCTAGCCCCCAGCCATGACAAGCAATGCTCTATTCTCTGTTTCTATGAGTTCTATTTTTTTTAAAAAAATTCCATACATAAATGACACTGTGCAGTATTTGTATTTCTCTGTCTGGCTTATTTCACTTAGGAAAGCCTTCCAGGATCATCGCTGTTGTCACAAATGGCAGGGTTTCCTTCTTTATTAAGGCTGAATTATCCTATCTAATAAAAGAGTAATATGCAAATTAACCATCACTTCATTATACCCACAAGCCATGCCCACAAGCCACCCCCATCAGCCAATCAGGAGTTTCTAGTAATATGCAAATTGACCCTAATGGTGGAATAACAGGGAACAACTGGTCACTAAGATGTGCACTAACCACCAGAGGGCAGATGCTCAATTCAGGAGCTGCCCCCTGGTGGTCAGTGCGCTCCACAGGGGGAGCGCTGCTCAGCCAGAAGCCTGCTCATGGCTGACCAGTGCAGCAGCCGTGCGGGAGCCTCTCCTGCCTCTGCAGTAGAGCTAAGAATGTCCGACTGATAGTTTAGCCAGGGGTGGGCAAACTTTTTGACTCGAGGGCCACAATGGGTTCTTAAACTGGACTGGAGGGCCAGAACAAAAGCATGGATGGAGTGTTTGTGTGAACTAATATAAATTCAAAGTAAAGGAGCGGAGGGGAGAGCAAGAGAACCGGATAGAACAGCCAGATTCGGCCCGTGGGCCGTAGTTTGCCCACAGCTGGTTTAGGCCCACTCCTCGTAGGAAGCAAGCCCATGCCATTAGTCAGACATCCCCCAAGGGCTCCCGGGCTGCCAGAGGGATGTCTGACTGCCAGTTTAGGCCTGATCCTCCTGGAGAGTGGGCCTAAGCTGACAAGTGGACATCCCCAAAGGGGTTCTGGACTGTGAGTGGGTGCAGGCCAGGCTGAGGAACACCCCCAAGTGCACGAATTTTCATGCACTGGGCCTCTAGTGTGTATATGTGTGTGTGTATATATATATATATAGACATATATATATATATATATACACATATATATATATATATATATGGTATAGTATTGGTACATTTTGATAATCCATTCATCCATCAACTTAGGTTGTTTTTTTTGTTTGTTTGTTTTTTTGTTTTTTTCTTAAATATATTTTATTGATTTTTTACAGAGAGGAAGGAAGAGGGATAGATAGTCAGAAACATCGATGAGAGAGAAACATTGATCAGCTGCCTCTTGCACACCTCCTACTGGGGGTGTGCCCGCAACCAAGGTACATGCCCTTGACCGGAATCGAACCTGGGACCTTTCAGTCCGCAGGCTGATTGATGCTCTATCCACTGAGCCAAACCGGTTTTGGCAACTTAGGTTGTTTTCACATCTTGGTTACTGTGAATACTGTTGCAATGAACATTGGAGTACAGATATCTCTTAGGGATACTGATTTGTTTCCTTTCACCATATACCAAGAAGTGGGATTGCAATATAATAAGGTAGTTCCATATTTAATTTCTTGAAACCTCCATACTGTTTCCCTTTGTGGTTATATAAGTTTATATCCCCACTAACAGTGTACAGGGTTCCCTTTCTCACATCCTGGCCTGCATTTGTTTTCTCTTATCCTGTAGATAATAGTCACCCTAAGAGGTGTGAGATGAAATCTTGCTGTGGTTTTGTTGCATTTCCCTGAGGATTAGCAAGGTTGAGCTTTTTTTTTTCATGTACCTGTTCGCCACTTGTATGTCATTGGAAAAATGTTTGTTGAAGATATTTGCACCTATTTCATCAGGAGCATTGGCATGTAATTAATTACTTTTCTTGCAGTGTCCTTGTCTGACTGTGATATCCTTCCAGGGAGATACTGGCAACTTGGTTTTATTTTGGAGAAAGTCAGAAGAAGGTTGGGGAAGCATGCACTGGTTCCCCAAGCTCCAGGGAGTAGAGCAGTCAGCACTGAGATGCATGCTAATTAGAAACTGGCCCTCCAGCTGCATCTTGTAATGTATGCAGTGGAACTCCTTCCAGGGAACCACTGGGGGGTGGGGACTTTTGCCTGACCCCTCCATGCTGACCCTGGGAGAAGCCACAGCAAGTTCTTGTGCACATGTTAGGAAAGCACACTTTGTTTTCTGCAGTCCCATGGAACCCACTTATGCAAGCCTCACTGTTTTTCAGAGCTAGGTGTTCTGTGGACCCAATACTTGAATGGGAGCCTTAAAAGTTGGAGTGCTAGATGTACTGTCCAAACCCTCTTTTCATCAGTAAGCAAATGGGAATTTGAGGTTCACTGCTGATTGTATAACCCCGTGCTGAGGTCAGGGTGATGGCAAGAGTGCATATCAGTCTTTCCTACACATTTAGATGTGGGTGTTTTCTCTATTGCCTGATATGTAGGAGTCACTCAGCTAGTGTCTGGATTTCTGTCAGAGAGAATTGTCCCGTGTGTAGTTGTACATGCACTGATATGGGAAGGGGAAATGCAGAAGCCTCCAGTATCACCATCTTGGTAAAGACAAACAAATAAACAAACAGAAAATGAAACAAAACTTTGTCATCTGCTTCGGAAGATGACTTTAATCCATTTTCACAGCAATATGGTGTAGCAGGTCCCCTTGTATCCATTTCAAGAATGAGAAATCTGAGATTCAGAAAAACTAAAGTAGCTTGCTTAAATAAAGGTTAACAAGGGATGAACCTAGGATTTGATATACCACATTCCAGCAATTTGAAAATGCACTTTTTTTTTCATGTTTACATTACTGACATCAGAGTTCATTTTATGATCATTTTTAGGCAAGACAATCGGGAGGACATACTTCTTGTCATTGCCTTCCAGTGATTAAACTTGCTCATAGCCATTTTCAATGTCATCCCTTCAATTGAGTTATGTGCATTGTTAAAGCTACAGATGTTGAGTGTAATTGCCATCTAAAATGTCTTTAAAGACACTGCATTATGCCACAGTTCAACACTAAAACAAAAAGTTATGATTTAGGCATTTTTTCCCTTCAATGTAGGACATAAAATAATGATATATTTTACAATATAGACATTTTAATTTGACAGAATTAGACAGGTAGATGTATATTCAAACCTTCAAAGTAAGTATAATAATGTTATTCTAGGAATTATTCCTAACAAGCTGATTTTATATACTATTGTATAAATGTCATAGAAGTATATATGTAATTGAATTATTTATTAAAAAAGATGCATAACTCAACAAAAAAAATACTACATAAATTGTTTGGAGTTATAGAGCATAGAGACCCTTGAAGGATAGATAAAATACTTTCTAGATCAAGAAAGTTTTATCCTTAGCATTTTGGTTACCTTTTAAATATATTGAAACTGGATCAACCAGTAAATGGATTTTGGCAATATGCAAAGATGAGGCTATAATATTCTTCAACTATTTCTTTGCATAAGCACAATAAATCTATGAAAAAAGTTTTGTACTGCGAAGAATGTGTTCTTCCTTCTTCTCATAGACCAGGGAATCCAGACACATATCAAGTTTTTTTTTTGTTTTTAAACAACTTGACCTTAAAAAGATATCTGGTATTATTTTAGGCAGATTCTTAGCAACAAAAAATATTCACATCAACCATACAAAAGAGATCTTAGATGTAGTAAATAGTTGAAAATCGTATGTTGTTTCCCTCTGGCCTCTCTACCTAGAAATTCCATTTATAACCTCTCTTATTTTCACATTGCTCTAATGATATCTGTCCTCTACTGATAATTAATCCAGATAATGACATTTCTGAATATGATGCCACATCTCTGGACTCTGAAGTGTGTCCAACAAGCTATTAAAATCCCATTAAAGCTTTATTTACCAGGCTCAAATTAAAAATAAACATTGGTTGTACATAAGAGAGAATAATGATCACACTGACCTTGGGATATTCATTCCTCAAAAGCTAAGGACTAAAGTCATGGGGAGCTAAAACTAGAACATTTAGTGAAGGAAATCTAACTAGGAGTCCTGGCCAAAAAAGCTGGAATATATGTAATTTATTTATCTTTAGCCAATACTAATTTATAAAACAATTGAATGAAACACACTATCAAAAAAATTTTTTTTTAGTTTTCTGTTTATTTATATGTGAGTTTTTGAAGACATCATGAATATAAATGACTTAATACAAACTTTATTATATACAAAAGTGACCTTTATTATACTTTTAGCCTCCAATCTTAACTTTGGGATCCTGGTGGGAAGTATTAGCTTAAATCTAGGTTGAATCTAGATCACACAGATGCCATCTGGTGAACTGGTGAAATAAGATCCCAGTTATTTCCACTTTGCAAAAATGGAAGTTATTTCACAACATGATACTAGTTTTGTCTGATACTGGAATTCTATCTTCATCTTAGGTCATTTGGAAACAAATTCACTATTGTGAGCCATTGAGTATTTGTTTGCAGAAGGTCTGACTCATCTCTCTGAGAGCTTAGTCCTAAGGGAAGAAATAGCTAACTGTCCTGACTTAATGTAAACACCAAATCTTGGTACTTCAGAGCATAGCTCACTGGCTATTATCATCTGACAGATAGAGATCAGACAGATCTTATAGCGTAGAAATGCATACTTGAAACCTATATGATCCTATTAGCCAATGCTACCCAAATAAACTCAATAATAAAAAACATGTTCTTTTCTATTCTTGAAGGTGCATAACCAGGTCTTTGAGAAGAAATGATTGCAAGAAAGCACATTGGGTGCTGTTTGATTAAGCCAAGAATACTTTGTGACCCAAGCTTAAAACTTTTGTGATTCATGAGATCTTATCTATACTAATAAAAGGGTAATATGCAAATTGGTCAGGACACCCTCACAGTAACGACTGAACAGCAGGCTGCGTGGGTGACCAGGCTGGCAGGGGGGTTAGTGAGGGATGACCAAAGAACTGAACAGCAGGCTGCGTGGGGCAACCAGGCCAGTGGGGGGGTTAGTGAGTGAACAAATGACTGAACAGCAGGCTGATTGGGGTGACCAGGACAGCAGAGGAGGAAGTGAGGGGGGCAGTGAGGGGTGACCAGGCTGGCAGGGGGGTCAGTTAGGGGCAACCAGGCTGGCAGGGGGGCAGTAAGGGGAAATCAGGCAGGCAAGCAGGTGAGCAGTTAGGAGCCAGCAGTCTCGGAGTGTAGATACCATACAAATGTTTTTTTGAGGGTTTTATTTATTTTTACCCCAGACTTCACCTGTCTTTTGGTGTAGCTGGAGCAAATGGCATTAATTTGGTCTTTGTTTTCTATTCTCTGGTTAGGGAGGAGAGGTAATGGCCTTGGTTGGGGAAGATAAGGTCTTGAGACTCACAAGCTGGCTGCACACTGCCCAAAGTGTTTGGACTTGTTTAACTTCCTTATCTCAGTTTCCCCATTCTACTCACCTAGGAATTTTTCTAGCTTCTTACTATCCTGTCACACAACCACTATAAAAGCTAAGTTTTGTGTAATGGATCCAGTTGTCAATTTAACCAGACTACACTTAGATGCAAATGCTTTAACAAAAAATGTCAGGCTCACTATTCTGAAATTTTTTGACCATCAAAATGTTAGACAAGCCACACATACAGAATGACCTCAGATTATATATGTGATACACATGAAATCTGCAGTAAATTAGAGGTGATCCCCCTAAAACATCCTATATAATAAATGCCTAATATGCAAATCGACCGAATGACAGAATGACCAGTCGCTATGACATGCACTGCCCAACACAGAAGCTGCCCTCTGGTGGTCATTGTGCTCCCACAAGGGGGAGTGCCGCTCACCCAGAAGCTGGGCTCACAGCTGACGAGTGCAGCAGCGGCGGTAAGGAGTAAGGGGTCCTGAACTGCAAGTGGGATGTCCAACTGCTGGCTTAGGCCCACTCCCCTTTGTCCCCCTATCAGCCCCGATCGCCTGCTAGGCTGTGGGATCCCACTGTGCACGAATTCATGCACCGGGCTGCCAGGGCCAGCCTGACAGGTTGAACCGAGCTGAGGTAGGGAGGTGGAAAATTGAGAAAAGAAAGAAAGACAGGAAAGCGGGATTGGGAGGACTACAGGTCATCGAGAGACTGCAGCAAGTTTATTAACCGCGTAATGCCTTTTATACACAAAACACTGAATAGGAGGTCTGTCAAGAGGAATGTATTCTTTGTTCCTCTTAATCTCTAAGGGAGAGACAGAGCAGAAGGACAAATTCTCAGTACAGCAAATCTCAGTAAATAGTTACAGACTTCTTGGTAAGCTATGAAAGGTTGCTCTCATTCTACTGATAACCGCCATCCCAACAAGCCTGGGAAAACTGTGTGGGTAGGGGACAGCCTTG
Organism: Plecotus auritus; assembly: GCF_963455305.1. Taxonomy (NCBI): domain Eukaryota; kingdom Metazoa; phylum Chordata; class Mammalia; order Chiroptera; family Vespertilionidae; genus Plecotus; species Plecotus auritus. The sequence continues at coordinate 19,094,516 of NC_137770.1, read as the reverse complement.
CTAGTCCCTTCAGGTGCAAGGACCGTGTCAGCTTACATCCGGTCTCCAACACCAGGCCTCTAGTAAATATATAACTTTGGATTATATTTCTTCTGTGTAACTCCTAAAATATAAAGTTTGAATAGAAAATGTATACGTTATTTCTTTCTTTCTTTCTTTTTTTCTTTTTTTTATTTTTGAAAAGGCATGCACTCAGGTGATACTTTCTAAAAACTGTTTCATGGAAAATTTTAAGTTGAATTTTTAGATTAAGTCCATAAATAAAAAAAATTATGATTTAAAAGGAATTTTTAAAAGCCAAGTTACAAATAACTATAACATAGCTTGAAATATAAATTATTATCAAACACTAGTAAGTTAGTAGGATATCACTAGCCATTTGAAAGTTAAGAAATTTGAATAGTAAAATATGAAACATTTTTATTTATTAGACATTAAAAGTGAAAAAAAATAGTTGCTTTTGATTTCAATATGTTTATAATCCCTTTCAGTTTAGATATCTCAGTGATTTATTTTCCTTATTCATCTATCATTCCAAAACTTCCATTTTGCTGAATGGAGACAATAGACAGGTGCAAATGTTTCAAAACATTCTTATAAAATTCTTCTTGCATAATGTATTTATATTCTCAGAATCTGTTGGTCAATAGAAAATGCCAGAGAAAATTTCTTAACTCCTCAGGGATTCTAGTTGTGAAATTAAATTACACAAAAATGGAATAAAGTAATAACAAAACCAAAATAATAATTAAGAAAGTTAACTTTTAAAATACCCCAAATATATGTCCCAGGTAAAACTTTCAAGATTGGTGAAAATGATTTGGTTTGACAATCTATAATAATAAAAGTGTAATATGCTAATTAGACCAGATGTCCTTCTGCATGACCTTCAGGATGAAGCCGGGGCTGGGAGGGAAGTCCGGGTCCCGGGTGCCAGAGGGAAGCTGGTGCTGGCAGCTGGGGGAAGGAAGGCCTGCTCTTTCACGAATTTTGTGCACCAGGCCTCTAGTCTCCTTATAAGATACCTCAAAGTAATGTCACCTGCTCTTAGACTATTTGAGATATATATCTCTGCTATCAAGAATTCATAGACATGGCTTATTTATTTATTTGCTTGTTTATTTTGTATTATAAAATTTTTTTAAAGATAGTTAACATTTGAACTCACTGTAGCTTTAATATTCTTGTTCAAATTTTGACTTTTGTTCTTTGATCTCAGTTGAGATGAAAATAGGATCTTTTCTGGCACAAACTCTTTTCCCTGTGCAGCCGTTATAATAATACTCTGTTGTTCCTCTCAAAATCCCTGAGCTTGGTAAGGTTCAGGGAATTCATAGTTTAAAGAAAATAAGTGTATTGTTATGTCAAAGTTCTCCTCAATTTCATCAGACGCAGTAGGCTGAGCCACCAGCGGGAGTAGGTGAAGAGAGGGCTTTGGCCTTAGGATCTTCTCTGTTCCCATAGGTTTTAGGAAATAATATACAAAGTGAAAATAGGAGAATCCAGGTCAGGATGATGCTCTCAGTAATAATCAAGTCCGCTGAAGGAATTTAGGAAATGTGAGATGCAAGAGAAATACTTCAGTAGAGCTTTGCTGCAAAATTCTCAGCTTTGCAGGGCTTTAGGGGATAAAGAGAATATAAAATTGTTTTTAAAAATGAGTGAAAAGTTACCATTTAGCAACAGGAAATAAAGAAAATTATTTGGAATATTATTTATACATTTTATGATAAAGAAAAATATAAATTGAATTCAGACCTCAAGGCATATAACTAAAGATATCAAATGCATTTTTATTTACCTTTGCTTTTTAAAACCTAAGTTAATAATGTGGTATATGTATATAGGAAACACAATGTTCAAAGGTGTTTCAGAATCAATGTTTATTTTTATCTTCACAAATATCTTTTGCATTAGTGAAGATTTTAAATGATTGCAATTTCGTGGATGGGAAAACAGTTTAAGTAAATTGGTCAAAATTTTTTGAAATCCCTTGAAGAGTTGTGACAGATCTAGAACTCAAATACAGATTTTCTGAATTTCAGGCCCAGACTCATCTTTTGTAAAATACTTGGTATAACATATTGCACATTATTCAAAATTAAATATTTTCAAGGTCCCTAGAGAATGTCTTGTTCAATTTGTTTCATGATCCAAATTAGTAGGTGTACCACCTTGGCCCAAGGTCCTTTGCCATGATTTTGACACCCAGTGCAAGTGCACTTACGAAAGTGTTTTTTTCCATGGGACTCTATGGAGTTGGTTTTTTTGTTTTGTTTTGTTTTGTCTTTTTTTTTTTTTTTTTTGCTTTCACTTATTATGAGATTGAAATGATATTGTGTATATACATTGATTGCCTAGGACATGTCAGATGAATGCAGTATATTGAAAAATAACCTGCATAAATGTAAACCTGGACAGTTTAAGTCCATATTGTTCAAGGGTCAACTACACTATGGTATAGCTAATGTTTGCATTATTGTCTATTATTTTTTTTTAATGATGCAGAAAGGAATACAGATGCAACACATCACTAACATTAGAAAACATGTTTTTTGTGGGTTTTTTTGGTGGGGAAGGGTGGGGAGAAGCAGGGAAATCCCAGAGTACATGTGCTCTAGAGCCATCCCCAGCCTGCAGGGAACATGATGGGATCAGCTGTAACTGGGCAGAAGTTATCATGGAAGCACTTCAGTAGAGAGATGTCCTGTGTCTAAAACACTCTTTCCATTCATAAAGGAAGACAGTGCAGAGCTGGTACCTGTGTGGCAATGGCACTTCCAGGCCCAAGAAGGGACTGACTTAGAAAGGAAGACTCCAAAGCCCAGTTCACCTGCCGGTTCTCTGAGTTAACATCCATCTGCTAAGCCCGCTCTGCACTGAGTTCCAGGAAACACAAAACAAACTAGCATCTATGGCAGCGATTTTCAGCCCGTGTGCCGCAATAATCTTTAAAACAGGCAATGCCTGACCATTTAATCAGGGGCACTGACCTCTTTTCCCTTAAATCAGAGATTGCCAACATTTTTCTTCTCATGGCACACAAAAACTAATGACCAAAATTCTGCAGCACACACACAAAAATATTTTTTTTTTTTTCCGATCTGACAAAAAAAACAGATATAATCTTCATTCATTTACTCTGGCCAGATATTATTGTGTTGGTCATTGTCATTTTTGAATTTGACATATAATGTAAGGGAAAAAAGGTCAGTGCCCCTGACTAAATAGGTATTAAAGCAGGTTTTAAAAATTCTTGCAGCACACTGGTTGAAAATTGCTGCCTTCGATTGTCCACAGAATTTTAGTAATTAGTTTATGTGTGCCATGAGATGAAAAAGGTTGAAAATTGCTGATCTACGGACGTCTCTGTTTGTCTCTCCACTCATGGTTAGCGTGTAGGGCAATTTTGTTTCGCATTCTTCATTAGTAAAAGGAAAGTGTGTTTGCAACAGAGAACAAAGCCTGTGATCCTAACCAGTGCAACGTACTAAAGCCTGAACGCAATGGTGTGCTGCCAGACCATCTTTCGGGGGTGGGCAGCAGTTTGGGGATTGAAAGCCGGAACATGATGTCACTGAATGGACCTAAGAAAGAGCTACACAAAATGAACTTGGGCCCGCTAGTCAGGGTCAGCCTCACCACACTACATGCTAAACACATAATCTGTCATTCAAACTGGAACGATTTTGATAGTTAAAGGGACACTGTTAATATTTAAACTGGGACAACAAATGAAAATTGGGACAGGATCAAGCAAGTGGGGGCATATAAAGGCTGCAACTCTGGAAGAACACAAGCATCTAAAGGCATGTAAGGAAGCTGCCTCTTGATACATCCCACACCCTTAGGATTCTTTGGTTTGCTTGGAGTGCAAACTCTGTATAAGAATTTGATGAAGATTTGTAAATTATTTTTCCTCCTGGAATCTTAATCTTGAGTACAGTTTCACAGACTGAAATAGGCTTTGCTTCCCCAACTCTCCAAACTTCCCTGGGAGAGGCTTCCCTTAATTTTGATGCTTAGTTTCATTGGAACTGCCCAGAAGAGTAATTCTTGCAATCTCTGGTTGCACAATTTTGTTTTGTTTCTCAAGCTCTGAAGTACCCTGTGAATTTTCAGTCCTGCTAAGCAGTTCCTCTTTCTTTCTTCCTCCCTTCCTCCCTTCCTCCCTTCCTTCCTCCCTCCCTCCCTTCTTTCCTCCCTCCCTCCCTTCCTTCCTTCTTTCCTTCCTTCCTTCCTTCCTTCCTTCTTTTCCTTTCTTTCTTTCTTTCTTTCTTTCTTTCTTTCTTTCTTTCTTTCTTTCTTTCTTTCTTTCTTTCTTTCTTCTTCTTCTTTCTTTCCTTCTTTCTTTCTTTCCTTCTTTCCTTACTTTAGCTAAAGTCAGTTTCAGTTGCTGTTACACCAAACAAAGTTTGTTTTTTGGGGGAAATAAATGGAAGGAAATATGTGCCTATGTCTTCTGACACACTCTGGTACACAAATAGTACTGTAGGAAGGGTGATGACAAGCAATCCACCAAAACACCAACCGGTTCTAGGGTGAGGCTTTGGGTAGAAAATTATTCAAATAAAACTTTTATTAAAAATATATTTTTATTAATTTCAGAGAGGAAGGGAGAGGGAGAGAGAGATAAAAACATCAATGTGAAGGAGAATCGGCTTCTGCACGCCCCCTACTGGGGATCAAGCCTGCAACCTGGGCATGTACCCTGACCAGGAAAGGAACCCTGACCTTCTGGTTCATAGGTTGATGCTCAACCACTGAGCCACACCGGCCGGGCTTCAAATAAAAGTTTTAACGTATTTGTATAGACTCTCTTAAGCAGGAAAAAATCAATAAATGTCCTCTCTGGGAATAATTTTACAGGCCAGATACAAGTCACAAATATTTGAAGACATTTGTTCAAAGTTAAAAACTGAATGATGAAAGAGATGAGCTTCAAGCCCATACTCTGCTCTGTCCTATTTCTTCTGTGCTCTTGTATACACCTTATCATACTTCTTAAAGGAGCCTGCCTTGGGTTTCTAGGTGGTAATGTCAAGCTAATTTGTTCAGCATATATATCTCATGGTATCAAAAATCAAACCTGGTTATTTTTAGTTGTGGTTATCTACTGTTTAGAAATCCAGTTTTTTTTCAGAACACATGAAAGAATTCTGTGACCTTTTTTCCTCTGTGGTATTCCACATAAAATTTAATACAAATGTTTTCAGTAAAGGAGATAAGCTTTCTTAGATTCATCCATTTTTCCAAATACTCATTAATCTTTATTAAAAATTAATTAAACATTATCTTAAGAATTTGGTCCAATTTATGAACACATGTTGAGAATAGACTGTAGCAGGGAATGTTTACCCTTCCCAATATGGTTGACCTTCCATTTTTATTTTGAAACTAGAGGCCCAGTGCACAAAATGTGTGCACTCAGTTGGGGGGTTGGGGAGGACCTCAGCCCTGCCTGCACCCTCTTGCAGTTTGGGACCCCTCAGGGGATGTCCGACTGCCAGCTTAGGCCCGTTCCCCATGGGGCAGTGGGGAGCGGGCCTAAGCCAGCAGTTGAACATCCCCCAAGGGGTCCTTAGTGCTGCCGCAGAAGCGGGAGGGGCTCCTGCCACTGCCACTGCACTCATTAGTCACCAGCCAGGTTTCCTGTTGAGTGGCGCTCCCCCTGTGGGAGTTCACTGACCACTAGGGGGCAGTTCCTGCATCGAGAGTTTGCCCACTGGTGGTCAGTGTGCATCATAGTAACCATCATTCTGCCTTTTGGTCTATTTGCATATTAGCTTTCTATTGTATAGGACTAGAGGCCCGATGCATGAAAATTCATTCCGTGGTGGCTTGTCTCGGCCCTCACAGCCCAGCTTCATCCAGAAGGTCATCCGGAAGGACATCTGGAAGGTTGTTTGGTTTCCTGTCTAATTAGCATATTATGCTTTTATTATTATAGACTAGAGGCTCAATGCATGAAAATTCGTGCAGGAGTAGGCCTTCCTTCCCTCAGATGCCGGTACTGGCTTCCCTCTGGCACCTGGCACCTGGGTTGCTTCCCTCCTCCAGCCACCCACAGGTACCCAGGACCCAGGATGCTTCCCTTGGGCTGCCCACAGACACCTGGGACCCAGGCTGGCTTCCCTCTGGCCCGGGCTTCATCAGGAAGGATGTCTGGTCTAATTTGCATATTACCCTTTTACTATTATAGATTTCTTCTGGGATGGGTATTGGTAAACATGGCTCATTTTCAGGTACTCTTTCTATGTTCAGATCATGTGCAATATATATATTTTAAAATATATATTTATTGATTTCAGAGAGGAAGGGAAAGGGAGTGAGATAGAAACATCAATGATGAGAGAATCATCAGAGAATCGTTGATTGGCTGCCTCCTGCATGCCCCCTACTAGGGGTCAAGCCTGCAACCTGGGAATGTGTCCTGATCAAGAATCAACAGTGACCTCCTGGTTCACAAGTTGATGTTCAATCACTGAGCCATGCCAGTTGGGAAAATCATGTGCAATATTAATGAAAAACCACACACCTTACTCTTCTGCTCTCCATGGTGGGTGACTTCTCCTTAATACTGTGGATATCTGGTATTTCCCCACAGTGTTCCTGGCTGTGGATGGTAGCTGTTGATACACACACTTGGATGGTGTGAATTCGTTTAATGAAGGTCCTGAACACAAGAAATTTAGTATTTCTCTCTTTTCCCTTTCTCAAGTGAGAGACAGCAAATAAATGTGAACTGTGTTTGCTTTAAAAATTCAAACTTTCTCACAAGCGAGCTTTCACAAGGCCTAAAAAGGGGACTATGTTGTGGGGAACATGGAAACTCTTTTTTTTTTTTTTTTTTTTTTGCTCTCAAATAACATATATCTCCTGTAGGCCATCTAATGATATAGGAGTTATTTTCTTTAGCTGCTTACTTCATTGTCTTACCACTAAAGTTTAGAATTCCAGTGGGGAACATGATTATATTTCCACATACTATGAAGAATGCTCATTTTAAATTGCAGTGAAGCTATTGGACAAAGTTACAAGTTTGCCATACATAGTTCTGGGTTTTAGATACAGCCAAAAATTCTGTATTGGATTACATTAGGAGACATGCTGAACTATATACACTTTAGGTTTTACCTTGGCAATGTTTGTATTGCTGTGTTTGGAGGAATTGGTATAAAAGGTTAACTTCTCACTTACCACATTCTGCTGATCTTTTCAGAGATACAAATCAAAGTGAAAAATAGACTGGTATGCAATTTGCAAAAGGGGTAAGAGGAATGCAGAGTATCAGCAATACTATCTCATAAATAGAAAGAAAATTAGTTGGATTCCATGAATTATTTTTAATATCTTTCCTCTAGATTAAAGTTGAAATTGTCAATGAAGCTTTAGCATAGCTGATAAAAATGAGGGAGACAATAATTGAAGCAAGAAAAGAATCTGATGACCTCTGTTATTATGTCCACACAAATCAAAACTAATCCATAGCAATTTGCTATTTAGTTGTTTCCTCGGTGATCATTAATTTCCAGAGATTACATGCACAAAACTCACTTTCAGATGTGAGAAGTATTTAAAATACAGGACTAGAGTCTACATTCAAAATGAAATCCAAAACCTGGTATGCTCTTATCTCACATTTGTGAACCTTTATTTTTTAGGATCATATGCAGATAGGCTTCTCCACATGACCCCACGTAATGGACTAAAATTGACAAGTTTTTTATGCCAAAATTTAATTTTTTAAAAAAATATATTTTATTGATTTTTTTACAGAGAGGAAGAGAGAGGGATAGAGAGTTAGAAACATTGATGAGAGAGAAACATCAATCAGCTGCCTCCTGCACAGCCCCTAATAGGGATGCGCCCACAACCAAGGTACATGCCCTTGACCGGAATCGAACCCGGGACCCTTCAGTCCGCAGGCCGACGCTCTATCCACTGAGCCAAACCGGTTTCGGCCCAAAATTTAATTTTATGTGTTAAAGATATTTTAGTACATTAAAAGGCAAACAGTTTCTTTGTTTTTCTCTGAATAACAGTGATATAACTTTTTATTATCATTAATATAGTTAACATCTTTAAATTATAAGAATTTTACAACTACAGGAGTCTGTAAAGTTTACTGTGATAATTTTACTGAACTTTAATTAAGGTAGTTACAGAGGTGGGGATCTCAGATTTTACTTATAAATAAGACCTCCAATGTTGATATAAATATCCCGAGGCTCAGAGAAGTTAAATAACTTTCATAATTCCACACATCTTCAAGGGTCATAACCAGGATCAAATCAATCATATTCGCAACATCTAAATAAAACTGCTGATCACATTTTAATGCGCATTCTTGTGTGTGTGTGTGTGTGTGTGTGTGTGTGTTCTGAATTGCTATAAGAATATATAAATGTATATCTTGCATTTTACTCTTTATAAGATACTTCATACTTCTGTAAATAAATATTCTTAATAAACCTCATTTTTAGAAGCAGATGGAAATCCCCCTCTTTATTCCTTTATTCACCTGCATCTCTATGATCAGTTATTTCTGTTTTTTTTTGCTTACAAATAGTACAGTGGCAAGCAGCTCTGCACTTTATTTTTTTATTTTTTTAAATATATTTTATTGATATTTTACAGAGAGGAAGGGAGAGGGATAGAGATCTAGAAACATCGATGAGAGAGAGACATTGATCAGCTGCCTCCTGCACACCTCCCACTAGGGATGTGCCTGCAACCAAGGTACATGCCCCTGACCGGAATCGAACCTGGGATCCTTCAGTCCGCAGGCCGATGCTCTATCCACTGAGCCAAACCAGTTTCGGTCAACTCTGCACTTTAAATGTGGTTTGGTTCCCATAGTTAAAGCAGATGACTGGATCAACTGGTTAGAATACAACAACATGCTTTAAATGTTTATTATGAAATGGATGATTATGGAAAACACTGAGCTGCCCTCTTGCACCTGATGCAAAATACATGCAATGATGAGCATAACTGAACTGGGAAGAAAGCAAGAGAAATCCCAGTGCTAAATTGACTACAGGTCATGAGACAGGTTCATCACTGAGAACTTATGTTAGTGGCTGTCCTGAATGCCAGTCCCTGGTGGCCAACAGGAGAGGTTTCATGGATTATACACACAGAAAGGGAGAAAGCTGAGGCCCCTTGTATTTCTCTATCTATCTATCTATCTATCTCTATCTCTACCTCTATCTCTCTCTCTCTTAAAGATCAGGTCACCGATTGAGATCTGTATGCCTCACCTGGCCAAAGACTGTACAAAATTTCCATGACTGTGTTGTTGTTGAGAATTTCTAACTATCAGCTGATCCTCGTAAGGGTTTTGAAAGCAGGATTCACACTACTTGTGTGGCCCAAACACTTAAGTTGATATTTAAAATTGATTTAGAATTGCCTGTGTCCCCAAGGAACCCAGCAGAGATTTTTTGCAGGAAGTACCTTATAACTAGGCTTAAAAAATACTTAAAGAAAAATTTTCATAGACGAGGAGCTTAAAAAGAAATAATATCACACCACAGAAAACAAGCCACGATAGAGAAGTATTAGTAATGAATAATTATGTCCTGCCAAGTCTAATATATTGGAATGACCAAATGCAGACTATAAAATAAGTATGTTTAGTGTGTTTAAAAAAGGGAAATCAAAATATAATTAAGGAATAAAATACTGTACGAAATGGCCAGGCAGACTAGGAAAAAGATTTACGTTTAGGAGTGGCTCAAAAAGTAAAGCTTTTTAAAGTGAAAAGTGTGGTAAATAAGATAAAAAATTCAATGGAGTGGTTAAACAATCTGAAAAAAAAAGCTGAAGGGGAGAATGATTACATTAGAAATAGTCATAATAAAATACCTCAAATGCAGGAAGACAAAAAAAAAAGGGAAATTTGAGATCCTAAATTATCTAAGATGTAGTAAATCTAAAAAATAAATGCAAAACACACACATATCTGAGTACCAAAAAGACATAACAAATACATAGTGTAATAAAACACTGAAGATTGGACCAGGCATGATTCTTGACCAAAGTAGAATATATTTTAATTGTTCCTCTAAAAATTTGGAAATAAAACTAAGAGAGTTAAAAGTTGCTCTCTCTTGCTTCCCAGAACATAGAAATGTAAATTTGGAAAATGTTGACAGGCATTGCCTACCTTGTAAAATAAATAAACTATTGTCTTAAACATGCTACTAATTGATCTAAACTTCAGTTCATTCAAATATAAAATTAGGGTAACAATGAACTTCATGACTCTTAAAAGCAAATTAACAAGATAGGGATATAAATTACTTGCTCTATGACATTACACTTTACAAACACATTACACTTATGAGGCTTAATTGACTTTCCTTATTAATCATTTTCATGTTAGAGATTATAATGTAGGAGATACAGTCAGAGATACAGCCAGAGACAGAGGGGTGTTCCTGAGTTTCTTAGCGCTATCCAGACCTTTGGTTTCTGAAGACAATGAATCCTGTCCTCTTTAATTTAATTTAATTTAATTTTTGAGTTTTTTGTTACCTATCATAGGTATGCCTCAGTTATAGAGTAATGTTATGATGACTATACTTTTAACTTCCCTGTGGCACATGATGTATTAGGAAGGGAAATGCAATCTACACTAATAAAAGAGAAAGATGCAAATTGATCATATTTCTGTGACACCTACCAGCCAATCAGGAGTGAGTATGCAAATTAACCCAATAAATATGGCAGGTTAATTTTCATATGCAGGTGCCAAGTGGCCGGGGGTGGGGCGGCGCCAAGTGGCCTGGGTCCCGGGGATGGGCGCCAAGCCCACAGCCTCCCAGGACCATCGCCGGTCCCGGGAGGTGAGGGCAGCCGCACCAAGCCACGCCTGTAGGCTCCCGGGACCATTGCCAGCCCTGGGAGGTGAGGGTGGCCGCGCCAAGCGAAGACTGAAGGCTCTGGCCAGAGTGAAGACTGAAGACTCTGGCCAGAGTGAAGACGGAAGGCGGCGGCCAGAGCGAAGGCCTGGGTCCCAGGAGCTGGAGGAAAACTGGTGCCAGCAGCCGGAGGAGGGAAGGCCTATTGCACGAATCTTCATGCAACAGGCCTCTAGTATCTAAATAAAAACACTGGGTGCTCAAAAAAAGAAGTTTCATCTCTGTGCTTCACCCAAATCCAGAGTTGTTTACAGTCTCATAGGTCCAGAGGAATGACTCAGGGTGGCAGCAGCACTGGGCACCGCCAAACTTTCAGTTTATAGTCACTGGCCAGGCACCTTCACTGTCTTGGCTGTGGTCCACCATCAGGCTGAATCCTGGGTTAGCTAATGGAAGCACTAATCCACCCTCTTCCTATTCCCTTCTTCCCGATTCCAAGTCTGACTTGCTAAAAAGCCCTTTAAATTTAATATAGAGTTCAACCACTTAACAAAGGATGACTAACTGAAAATTAAACAGGATTCTGAAATCTTGATTGACATGTCGTGTATTCATCAGTGCTGCCTAGTAAAAGAGAACACATAAGTCAGAAAGTCCATAGTCAAGTCAGAAAAAATAAGAGCGTGTTTCATTGGCGATCAGAAGCACTATAAGGTGTGAGGAAAACCAAACACAGTTCCCATTAAAGGTATTTTTCATCCATTCACTGTGGCAAGTGTTGAAGTGTACCTTTATTGACACATAAAAAAGCTATTGTAGACTGTTATGACACGTAATTTCTTGCTGCCTTTTTTTCTTAATGACTTTCCTAAGACAATATGATATAAATTGTTAGTAGCATAAAACATATTTTTAGCAATAGATAAAAGCAGATTCTTGGCTGCAGATATTTCAACACCTGCTTTGGGCAGAATACACTGAATTTTTTGCTATCTATTATGTTTCAAGTAATGCTATCTCTGTTTCTCTTTGGGAAACTAAAATACTAGTATCTTAATTTTTCAGGCATCAATATTAGTTTAATAAGTCAGACACAATTGCAAAACTTGCTAACAAGGTCCACAAGTCTTTAATAAAGCAGCAAAATCAGCAACTCAAAGCCTAATGAAGTTTTTGAACTTCGTTATAATATAAATCATCAACTCTTCTTAAAATCTAAGTGAATAAAAAGAGGAAGATATTTTTTCTCATTAGTTGATTTGCAATAAATTTAAAGTCTAGGATTTCTATATGAAAATAATGCCATAAAATAAAATTATATTCTTAAAAAAACATATTTTATTCATGAAAACTGTTAATAAGGAATACCAAGTGCTAGATATTAAGCTAATTTCTAGAACCATAAAGAGAAATAGTTCAACATCACAGATCTTTAAAGGAATCAGACAATGCATCCAAAGGAAGAAGTGTTACAGGTAAGGTAGAGTACTCAGTAGGGTGTTGAGAATGGGTAGCGTGGGATCAGAGGACACTTTCCAGGGCAATGTCTGAACTGGTTGCCAGACTCCCTCCCGTGGTTTTAGAGAGAGCCCTAATGACAAAAGCTCAGGACTGAGAGAGAACCTGGTGGTCTCTGCGACTTCAAATACTTCTTCCTGATTTGATATGGATGTGAGGGAGAACAGATAGATGAGGCCTGTGGTGGAGCACACTCTGTCCCATATTAAAGAGATCAGATTTATCCTAAAGCTTCACAGAAAGGCTTTGATGTAGGAAACAGATATGTCTGATTTTTGATCCACTCTGGCAATAATATCAAGAGTAGATTGGGGTTGGGTTGGAGGGTAACAGATATTATGTTAATTGGGCAACCAATATAAGGACCCCAACTGAAGTAGATATAAAATGCCAGTAGTGCTAGAATTTTTCTATCTAGTTTAAGTCAGCCTCCCCAACCATATTTAATAAATTGAATACATTGAATAATTTACAAACAATAAACTGAATATCAAGTAGATATAGTATGGATAATGCAGATCAACAATACTAGGACATATATTTATAAAAATATATTCCTTTTAGTCCAAGGGTAGAGTATCACTTTGCCAAAACTTAGTACTATGAAAAAGCAAAGCTAGTATTCATTAGTCCACGACTACCAAATAGCTTGTGATTAATTCTTTTAAAAGATTTATTTTGCCTTTCTTTAATTCTGACCCCAAAAGGTATGAGTAGGGGGCTCTTATTCCTTTCATAATGATGAAGAAAGAGATATATAGAGGGGTGTGACTTTCCAAGACTTCATAGCACATCTTGGAATAAAAACCACATCTGTCTGACATCAGGGACTATGCTCTCAATCTATGAAATATGCCCCTTATCCTAATTCATATATTTGAAATTCTCTGCACACTGTTACAGCGAACTCCAAAGTAAAGTTGCAATCACTAAAGCAGGTAAGACTTCCATTAACCAAGTGATGAGATTCCGGTTCGTGTCAAGGTTTTAGGCAGTAGACACAGACTTGGCTGCAGGTGGCAAGGCTGCACATTTGTAGCTTAATGACCAAGGAGAGCTGATGAGCAGCCATGGTGACAGTCACTGCTATGAGGGAAGAGGATAGGAATGAGGACAGATTGCTGTGAGGGGAGAGCAGAAGTTGGAAGCACTAATACCATCAATATTAATGCCAGTCACAATGTGAGCTCAGTGCCAGGGAGGCTGGTGAAGGAGGCACCCGTGAGAGGCTAATAGCCACATCCGATCATCAAAGGGCAGATGTTAAATGTGATTCAGATGAAAAGTGAGAGGAAGTGCTGACAGAGGACGCAGATGAAGAGACAGGCAGATACACATGGTGGAAATTGTCAGACATAAGTGTCATCACGGAGAAAAGCAGAACACTGGGGGGAGGGGACTCACATATTCCTCAAAATCCACCATTTTAGCTTTTAGTCCAAGCGAGGGGCAAGCAAAACAAAATATTTAGCCATTTAAACATATTCATCTTCCTTAATAATTAAATCGAAAGTCAAAGCAAGAGGTTTCTTCCACACAAAAAGCTTATGGCATTAGGATAGATGCAGTTTCTCCAAAAACACCTTACAGAGTGAAGGAAGAATAGTACAACTCGGCACTGCCTTTCTTTATTTCTTTTGTTTGGACCCATATATCTACAGCTCTGCTAATACAAGGTGCCTGTTCTCATCTCCTTCGAGCATTTGTGTCGTGTTGCTAAGGGATGTTCTAAGGCTAGCAGGAACTGCTCATTGGTGCAAGATGAAGTAGAAATTGCTAATCCAGGGATTTTAGATTCACATTGTTTCTTCCACTTGGCCTATGAATACAAAAGATTCCTATTTCAAAGAATGCAAAGAGTATGCAATAGTGGGCCTGAAAGCATAAAAGTGCATCTAACTTTCATCTTCTCCTTCAACTTCAGTGGTGTGAAGAATCTTTCATAGCAGCTAGCATCACTACTCGGTAATCTATATATATAAAAGGCTAATATGCATTTCCCCTCGGGAGTTCGAACAGGAGACTGGGAGTTTGATCCCTCGCTATGACATGCGCTGACCACCAGGGGGCGGCACGGAATGAAGGAAGGCCCTGGCTGGCCGCTGGTAGGAAGTCCCTAGCTGGCAGCCAGAAGGCCTTGATTGGCCCTGATCGCCGGCCAGGGCTAGGGACCCTACCCGTGCATGAATTTCATGCACCGGGCCTCTAGTGTTGCTATAATAGCATGGATCATCCTCCCAGGCAAATAAATGTCTTTAGATGTATGATGTGTACTTATAACTGCTAGTGAGTATCTACCTGAAGCAAGTCATTTTAGAAGCAAAAGGAAAATGACCATCTCAGTTACTCACAATCAAACAGCCAAAAGCTAAATTAACCTCCATATTGAAGGGGACTGTACTGAGACTGAGAATAAAAAGTTAAGAACACATCTCATATTGTGATGCCCAGCATAAGAATAACTGCTTTCTTTCTACAACTGGATATGGATCAGATTTATTTGAGTTAAATAATAAGAGAGGAGATCTGTGAGTCAGAACAGTAAAGAACTGAGCAAATATCACATGATGGAATACAGAAGGGAATAAAGGGCATACAATTAAAAGTAGTGAAGGTAAGGATATTGGTCTTTCATACAAAATGTTTGTAGATAAAACAGTAAAGGAAATACTCATGGAAGAACAAGATTTCAGTCACTCTGAAACCTAGTTTTGAGCTCAGTCTGCCTTGTTAACTGGTCCCTATAAATCTCACAGGATTCTTAGATTTATTTAGACCAATGTCTTCACATTGAAGTGATCTCTATCCCCACCTAGACTAGTGACTGGCATATTACAAAAAGTTAAATATTTGTTGAGCTAAAGAAAGAATGGAACCTGAGACAGGTTTCTCCATTTCCATACTTATACACTGAGTGGCCAGATTGTTATGATCTCTGAACGCATAATAATCTGGCCACTCAGTGTGTGTGTGTGTGTGTGTGTGTGTGTGTGTGTGTGTGTGTATATATATATATTTTAGACACCTGGTGCATGAATTCGTGCATGGGTAGGGTTTGGCCAGCCTGGCCAGGGGGAGGGGACATGGGCAGTTGGCCGGTCTGCCTGCTGGTCGAACTCCTGGTCGAGGGGACAATTTGCATATTAGCCTTTTATTATATAGGATATACACTGAGTGGCAAGATTATTATGCTTTCAGAGATCATAATAATCTGGCCACTCAGTGTATCTTTTAAGCTATCCTCCTTCATCTTATACAAATGATTCAAGATTCCTCTTAAAATTCTCACAATGGTCAGAACTAAGACATATATTAGGCATAATAAACACACATATATTTATCACACATATTTAAACATACACCTACCCACTTTTCTTTCTATCTATCTATCTATCTATCTATCTATCTATCTATCTATCTATCATCTATCATCTATCATCATCTAGCTTTCATCTAGATATCTTCTATTTAAAACTCTGAGTTTATATCAATACCACCTAATTCAATCTAGCATTATGAGGTTTCTGTCTTCTCCTGTTTCTATATCCCTTCTCCCAAAATGAGAAATTTGTCACTTATTGTCCTCCATATTTTTACAAATTTTTTTCAAATGTTCTTGTAAGTATCTCTCATCAAGGTGGGCTGCTTTGCAAAAATTATGTGGACACACATCATTGCAGGTTGCTTTCTTGACTCTGATGCCACTGACCATGCTGAACCTTCTAAATGCACCCCAGCCCTGTGATGCCACTAGTCAGAACAGCGACACTGACAGAGTACTAGTAAGCACTGGCCCAGGGGAATGGCGTGTACATTCATTTATCAGACCCCGATGCTTAATATCAACCAGATGTCATAGTGTTTCAAAATGAAAATACATCGAGGCACAATTTAGATTGTATCTTAGCTTCCTGTTTTTTTCCTCAAAACATACAAGTTAGAAAGGAAAAAAGTTTGAATGACAAATCAGGTTTTTAAATGTGTTCTCCAATAGCTACACTCAAAAAGACGGAGGAGGAAAAGGAAATTAGTGCTTTTCCATGCCGATTTCCTACAAATAGTTTAAAAATATATAGTTTGAATTTTACATGGTCACCTAGATGTTTACAACAGAGAAAAAGATGCTTGTCTTATTTTTTCTTTAACTTTTCATCTTTAGACTGTTTGGTTCTGTAAGATAACACTATCATTTCTCTCTCCCTGAAATTATAGTAACTTCAAGATAATATCTCTTATTCCAAATATCAGGCTTTGTTTGATGCACTTAGAGGAAGGCCTGTGAGCTCAGCATTTCAATGCCTTAATGGAACAAATCCCCTTTACTTATTTCCACAGTCACTTCTATTTAAGCTTTATTTTACTCATCCCCTCACCGAACTCAAAAAATTCCATTTTGTCAGTAGATGTGCACTTCAATTCCCAAAGAGGTAAATGCAAGGTTTACCTAGTTATCAATTCAGCACTGATCTTTGAACTTTAAACATCACAAGAATATTCTAATTCTACAGAAACATTTTAAACTACCTCCAACACATATTCTCAAATATAGACTTTTTTTCTGTGCCTAAAGTTTCCTACCCCCTCCCTACTCGATTTTTTTCTTCAATGAAAAATATGCTTAGCTTCCAAAGCACATATAACATAAATATCTTTTGGCTTCAAAGAGAAATGAAAGGCAGCAGAGCATGGTATAGTCTTAAGGTTCTGTCTGGGCTTAAAATTATGTATGGTGAAGCAGACTATTTTTACATCTAAAATTGAACCAAGTTCATAGCACTGGGTTATCTCAGGCTTTGTACATTTTTTTACAGATAAAGTGACATCTGTATGTTAGCACAAAATATGAAGTTATTCAAGATTGAGCTATTAGACACTTGGCAATGGTGGCAGAGGAAAGTGGTTGTTCAAGCCCTTCCACACGTGATAATTATAAGAAGCAGACTAACTTTTAAAATTCACTATTTAAAGGAACTTGGAAGTATCCCCAAAATGACAGAAGTCAGAAGAGAGTTTACTCTTGAAAAGTTACAATAGAAGGAAAGCTTCCTAGTCCCATAAAATACGTACTTTAATTCCAATCCTTAAGAATAGTGTGAAAAAAATAAGCTAGAATGCAAAACAATAGAAAATCAAATGGAATACTAAAGAAACATCTGATTGATAGAAAGTCAAAGCAGGAAAAAAACACACAGAGAAACAATGAAAAGAGAAAGAAAATGGAAAACTAGTAGTGGAATGGCATATCAAACAATATTTCTATTTAATATAAATCCATGAAACACCTGTTAGAACTGTGTTAAAATCCTATATAATAAAGAGGTAATATGCAAATTGACCATCATGCCCTTGCACAATATGGCCACCCCCATGTGGTCACAAGATGGCCGTGCCCATATGGTCACAAGTTGGCCACGCCCATGTGTTCACAAGATGGCCACTCCCATGTCATCACAAGATGGCTGCCACAAGTTGGCTGACAAAAGAGGGCAGTTAGGGGCAACCAAGTTGGCAGGGGAGGGCAGTTAAGGGTGACCAGGCTGGCAGGGGAGGGCAGTTGGGGGTGACCAGGCCTGCAAGGAAGGGCAGTTAGGGATGACCAGGCAGGCAGAGGAGTGGTTTGGGGCGATCAGGCTGGCAAGCAGAAGCAGTTAGGGGCAATCAGGCAGGTGAGTGGTTGGGAACCAGCAGTCCCTGATTGTGAGAGGGATGTCTGACTGCCAGTTTAGGCCCAATCCCTGACCAGCAGTCAGACATCTCCCGAGGGGTCCCAGATTGTGAGGGTGCAGGCTGAGCTGAGGGACACCCCTCACAGTGCACGAGTTTTGTGTACCAGGCCTCTAGTAATACTGTAAGTGAAGCTCAAGGTGCAAGATGGTGAGCCATAATTCAACAACAGTCTGGGAATGGAAAGGTGAGAGAGGGTTTAACTACAAAAAGCATGAGGAAACTTTGGGGAGTGATCAAAAGGTTCTGTGTTGTGATCATGGCTGTGGTTTATAGTTGTGAGTGTTTACTAAACTCATTGAATTCTACCCTTTAAATGGTGCCGTTTATTATATCTGAGTTATAATTCAATACATTTGTTTTAAAAATAAATGGAACACAAGGAAAGTAAAACAGTTCAATTATTAGTAATGAGAACACTGATTATTTATTCTGGAGTCAAGCCACTGCTAGTGAAATATGTATTGTTGGGGAGAGGGCGTTTAAGACAAAGAGGTGAAAGAAGCCCTAATTTATTGAGCAACTGCTGCGGGATAGGAAATTTAACAATTTACTCAATTGCCACAAGAGTGCTGTTCTAACATGAGTGCTTTTCCCATATTAAAAATGAGGAAACTGATCAGTAAAACAATCCCACAGTAAAATCCCACAGACTTGAAAATGTCTTAAGTTGCTCAGATTTGAAAGATAATACTCTCAACTATCCCTAACCCCTCTTTGTTGCCTACTGTTCACTGGAATAGTTTGTGAAAGTACTAATGAAAACAGCTTTCAATAACTTATTTAATTAGTAAAATGCCTAGTATAACGCAAATGGATGATAGATTTTAACTTTAGAAAGCAAAGAGTAATCACAGGCTTGGATTGACTGATTGATTTTAATCCAATGTTAAAATCTGTTATTGTTGCTGGGAGTCTTATGCTGGTCAATGTTTAACAACCAGTTTGACAGAAAGAGCCAAAGGAAAGCCCTAGTTTGTAGACTCTGATGATTTCCCTGGTATGAATATTCCCAGAATGGCCAATTTAAAGCTCTAATATAAACACTGAATTGGGAAGAAAGGAACTCAGTCGGCGCTCCCTAGCCCATGCCAGTCAGCTCCAATGCACCACTGCTTTTAGCTTATTTAACAAAAAGGATGAATTGAGATTTTTAAAGTTTATTTACTTTCACAGCTTTTTTGTTAACAGCAAATTTCTTTGGCAGGTGTTAGAGTAAGTTTAGTTCCATGGCACTCATTAATAGAATGAAAACTCATTAGCAGGTTTGTGTTACTCACAAGAGGGAAATTTCTTGATAACAAATAGAGTTTAGTGCATCAGCAGTATAGGTGACTTCCACCTTCAAAACACATCCTTTTATGTAATGGCATGTTTATAAAAAGAACTTCAGGTCTTCCTAGATTCATTTTCTCTTACAGTTCATTTTCAGTCTTTCAGAAAATCCTAATGGCTTTATCGTTTAACACTCACCTCACCGTTCTCACCACACTCATTTCTACATTCACCTTGGGACAAACCACCTCCTGGAGAATGGCAATAGTCGCCTAACCGTCTCTCTCCTTCCACACCTGTCCTCTTATTGTCCATTCTAAATGTAGTCACCAACATGACAGGTCTTGGACCTAAATCCCATATTGATGATGCTTAACTCAAATCCTTTTGATGGTTCTGTAACCCATTCATGGTTGAAGGCAAACTCTTTACAGTGACCTACACCAGTGCCCTACATAACAAGTGCACCTGTTTCCTCTAACTTTATCTCCTACTAGAGGCCCAGTGCACAAAATTTGTGCACTTGGGGGAGGTCCCTCAGCCCAGCCTGCATCCTCTTGCAGTCTGGGAGTCCTTGGGGGATGTCCCATTGACAGCTCCCCGGGAGCAGGCCTAAGCTGGCAGTCTAACATCCTTAGCACTGCCACGGACGTGGGAGAGGCTCCCGCCACTGCCATTGCACTCGCCAGCCATGAGCCCGGCTTCTGGCTGAGCTGTGCTCCCCCTGTGGGAGCACACTGACCACCAGGGGGCAGCTCCTGCATTGAGTGCAGGTCATAGTGACCGGTTGTCCTGCTGCTCAGTCGATTTGCATATTAGCCTTTTATTACATAGGATTACTGGTCCCCCTCATACCCTTCCCCAGTCACTCCATCCTCTAGGGTCCTTAATACTCTCTGTGTTAGACTGTTTCCTCTGCATCTCTCTTCTCACAGATTTCCATGTAGATCACACCTTCATTTCCTTCATGTCTTGGCTCAAATCACCTTCTCAGGGAAGTCTTCCCTCAAATCTCTTTAAAATTGTACACTATCTCTCTATTGTTATGCTGGCCCTGCCCCATTCACTTGCCTCCTTTCCTGTCTTATTTTTGGTCACGACACTTAAGGCCTTCTAATAACTATAAAATTTACTCATGTATTATATTAACTGTGCCCTACTTCTTCACTGCAATGTTAGCTCAGTAAGGGTGGGGTCTTTTGTCTGTGTAGAATACCTAGAACAATATCACAGATGCTGGATATCATTTCTTAAATGAGTGAATTGAAATGTTGTACTAAAATCACAATGTAGTTTGGAACGTATCTGATTATAGTTCCTTTCTTGTTTCATATTAATTGATTTTCTGTCTAAGGAAAAAGTTTTCTAATGGGAAGTGTTTAATAGAAACAGTTTGGCCAAGAAGAGAAAGATTGACTTGTAGTTCTATTGCTAGAAATGAAACAAAAGAGGAATTATAAACGTCTGAGTTATTACGATAGGACTTAGTACATGCTACATATAATTAAGACCCTCTGTATGCTTAAATATTCTCTGAGACCTTTAAATAGCTTATGCTCTATTTGTTGATTTCATCCAACTTCCAGTGTAAATATTTCATTAACAGATATTTCTTGAAAACCAATTCATGTGGCTGTGGGCTTGATACCTGGGATTTAACAGGATATGGCACATGATGGGTTCATTAGCTTGAGAAACATTAGAGAAAACATGCAAATCACATGAAAATGAATAACACACTTAGTATCATCTAGTAAGTGCAGAGTTTGGAACATGAATGGAATAGTGCATGGTAGTTTGGAAGTTGAAAAGCCTTAGCAACAGAGCAATAAAAGTTCTCTTGATGACCTGTGACACTTGGGGAAAGCTCCACAGAGCAGGTGGATTATACTGAGCCTTTAGCCACTTTCTGTACCACGTGACACAGCCAGAGGGAAATCAGCCTTGATAAAATCCTGCAATGTCACGGTTAGTCTTCCCTGAGGATTAGTGACTGATTTCATAACAAGGGATCTCATATATTGAATCTATTATTTTACTTAAAAGAAATATTTTATTTGTAACATCATAGAAACAAGACGATAATCACTTGAGAATGAACATATCCCCCCTTCCAGGTGAGGAATATTTTCACTTTATTTTATATAGACAACTAGAGTCCTGGCTCATTAAATTCATGTGCGGGTACATTCCCTAGGCCTGGCCTGCAATCAGGGCCATCTTCTCTGGCTGCCCACAGCCAGCCCCGCCCCCTGCCACCCACCCCCAGTTCCCCGTTCACCATCGGGAGATCAGAGCCTGCTGGCTGAGGGGAGGGACCAAGAGGTCAGCCATTCCCGCCCGCTCACCGGCCCTGTCCCCACCACAGGTCTCCCTCTGTGTGTGGGGTGACCAGTGGGATGGGGGGCCTTGGCCTCATGCCACCTGCATCCCCTGCCACCTACCCCGTTCCCCATTCACCATCAGGCAATGGGAGCCTTCCAGCCAGGGAAAGGGACCAAAAGATAGTCAGTGCACCTCATAGTGACTGGTTGAGCAGTCGTTCTGGTTGTTCTGCCATTAGGGTCAATTTGCATATTACCCTTTTATTATATAGGATTATATAAAACAGACTTCAAAGAAGACTGGGCAATACAGTACATTTATGTAACTCCAGGTGCTTTCATTCACATGATATTCCATGAAAATGTCACTCCTTTCAGAATGAACTCAAACACAATGTAAACAGAGTCATCAGGGAACAGCTGCTGAGTGGGTCCTGATGGAAATGGATTTTTTCAAAATGAGTGACTACTCCTTGTGAGTAAAGCTAAGTTCTACAGTTGAGTATCAGTCAGGATTCATCTGGTAGGAGATGTATATTATGAGATTTATAGTAATATGTCAGCTACACAATTGTGGGGTATGGTTAGGCAAGTACATTTAAAATTTCTAAGGCAGGCTAAATAGATGGAAGAGGAGATTGAATCAGAGTGCTATTCAGAACAATCCCTTGCTTTGAATTCAACCTGAATGGCCAACATGCAAATGCCTGTGAAACATCAATGAACACACAGCTTCAACTTCTATAAAAGCCCAGAGAGATTGTCTATCTAATCCCTAATATTATGTGTTCTGCAATAAAATCATACCCCCTCCAAAGCAATTACACTCCCTCCAATCAATATTACATTTCCCAGGAAGGACAATATTTAAAGGAGGAAGGTTTCAACTTTATTAATTAGTGAGGGCTTTCTGTTCTACCTTCATTGATCTAAACCACATGGGAGGAGGGGAGTGTACATCTGTTTTTTTCTTAAATTGTTGTATTAGTTAGGGTTCTCCAGAGAAACAGAACCAATAAGTATATAAATATTTATTATAGGAACTGGCTCACACACTTACGCAGGCCTAGAAGTTCTATAATTCACTCTACAAGTTGGAGAACCAGGGAGCTGCTGGTGTAATTCCAATCGAATGTGAACACCAGACAACCAGGGGGAACAATGGTGTAACTTCACAGTCCAAGGTCAAAGGCCTAAGAACCTGGGGACCACTGTATAAATGCCAGAGTCAGGAGGAATGAGAACCAGGAGTTCTTGGAGGGCAAGAAAAGATGCGCATCCCAGCTCAAGGAAAGAGGAAATTCATCCTTCCTTTGCCTTTTTAGCCCCCAAAGCATTGATTGATGCCTACCCACATTGTTGAGGGCAGACCTCCTTACTTAGTCTCTAATCAGATGCTAATCTCTTGCTGAAACACCCTCACAGACACACCCAGAAATAATGTTTTACCATCTCTCTGGGCATCCCTTAGCCCCATCAAGTTGACACATAACATTAGCCATCACAATTGTCGGTCCCTGTCCCGTGTTTCCAGCAGTTTATGTATAATTGGTCTATAGCAGGAGCAAGGTTTGACCTTTTCATAAATAACAACCACAGATCAGAGCAGGAAAGGTCAGCGTGGCACTGAAGCAAAATAACAGCATCACTTCGGGGAAGCGGGGGAGGGGGGGTTTCTTTTATCTTGATTTTGGAAATCTGCTTTTACTTCCATTTATACCCGTGGTGTAAATGTGTAAGATTTTTGCCTTAGATTTTCTGGATTCTTATGTAAAGCAATAAACCCCACACAGCAATGTTTTTAAGTAGTGTTTGTTACAAGGCAAGTGATATTTGTATATAAAACAACTCAGGGAAGGAAGTATGAAACTCCTTGCTGGGGAAATGCGGTGCAGTTAATGACTAGCTATTAATTAACAGTCCCAGGGACCCACCAGGTTGCAGCAGCCAAGGGTTAGCTTTTCTGGGAATAACTAGTTTCAAGCATTAATTGCTATTATAATCTGTTTCCGCCAGTTCAAAAGGGACCATTGGTTACTACAGTAACAGAAATAATAGCTACCTATTCAATTGGCTAAATCCTATAATAATTTCAGGGAGTTAGATTTTACACGCTATTTTGTTAAAGATCTAGTTACTCGTTTTCCCAAAAGAGACATCCAAGACTAGAAGAGATGTTGTCTCTACCTTTGTTGAGAAACAGGTTATTTAAGTTACTGCTAAAAAAAATGCTACAAAATGCAAATTCCTCTCCATGTGTAAGGGATGATGATGATGATGATGATGATGATGATGATGTGAATGACAGAAAAATGTTTTTGCAGAGTAGCAAGGGAAACTTTCAAATGGAACCAATCAATTTGGTGTTACCCTCACAAATTAACATGCAGATTGATTTTGCTGATGGCCAGCATAATATTAGCATTTTAATAATTTAAATATTTAGGCTGAAAAGACCAGCAACTCATATTGATCAATTTCATCATACAATAGAACTACAACTGTGTATATTGAGTGGTCTGAGGTATATGCTTTTCCAAATGGAAGTTGAAAAGAAATGAACAAAATGGAAGTCAAAGTAACAGGATGCATTTGTTTCATTCCGCAAAAAGACACGTTCTGAGTTAAAAGTTGCTCTTAATTTACCCAAATTTGCTTTTTTTTTAAATGTACTTACACTACTGACAATATCAAGACAGTGGTTATGTATAATTATGTCACTAATAGGTCCAAGAGGGGTCTGTGGTAGAGAATTTTTCTATTTACCTAAAGCCTCTTTATTAGTGTGTGTGTGTGTGTGTGTGCATGCGTGTGTGAATATGTGTGTGTGTGTGTGTGAGAGAGAGAGAGAGAATGTTAAGAGGGAAACAGAGAGACTGAAACAGAGACAGAAAGAATTAAGCAGCAGACAGATATGAAGAAGGTATAGACAACCTTAGATAAAGAGTAAATTGCTAAGAATCCATGAGGCAAGAGTTCAAAGAAGAGTTCTGCCCAGGAAATACAGAAGGAAATGGTTTTTGAGAGTTATTCTTGTAAATACCTGCATTGCCAAGTACAAAGTTCAAACTCATAGGTCATGGTATATAAATAGCAAACCTTAATTTACAAAGTTAAATTGTTTCAATGAAACTGCTTAAATATAGTTGGGGGTCTTCACCTTGGATAATACAATTCCATATGTAATGAAGTTATCTCTCTGAAAAATTAGAAACCTTTTCACTGACATCCAAATGGAAAATATATATATATATATATATATATATATATATATATATATATATATATATATTTCTGCCATCTCCTCATCTCTCAAGCCCCAATGAGACATCCCTTAAATTAAAAACCAGTATCAACATGTTTTATATAACAAAAGCTGTGTTGTCTTTACATTTGGTTGTCACTTTATGTTCTTACACTTTCAAATGAAATTAATTTCATTCTGGCAACCACTATAGAGTTAAATAAAGCTGATATTCCTATAGGAATAAGATAATGCTTTATAGATAACTAGAGGCTGGGTGCACGAAATTCGTGCACGCGGGGGTGTGTCCCTCAGCCCAGCCTGCACCCTCTCCAATCTGGGACCCCTCAAGGGATGTCCGACTGCCCATTTAGGTTCGGGCCTACCAGTAGGATCAGGCCTAAATGGGCAGTCAGACATCCCTCTCACAATCCAGGACTGCTGGCTTCCAACTGCTCGCCTGCCTGCCTGCCTGCCTGATTGCCCCTAACCACTTCTGCCTGCCAGCCTGATCACCCCCTAACCACTCCCCTGCCAGCCTGATTGATGCCTAACTGCTCCCCTGCCAACCTGATTGCCCCTAACTGCCCTCCCCTGCAGGCCTGGGTCCCTCCCAACTGCCCTCCCCTGCTGGCCATCTTGTGGTGGCCATCTTGTGTCCACATGGGGGCAGCCATCTTTGACCACATGGGGGCAGCCATCTTGTGTGTTGGAGTGATGGTCAATTTGCATATTACTCTTTTATTAGATAGGATTAGATAGGAAAGAGGCCTGCCGCATGGGTGGGGGCCGGCTGGTTTGCCCTGAAGGGTGTCCTGGATCAGGGTGGGGGTTACCTTGGGGCATGGGATGGCCTGGGTGAGAGGCCTGTGGTGGTTTGCAGGCTGGCCATGCCCCCCGGCAACCCAAGAGGAAGACCTGGTATCTGGGATTTATTTATCTTCTATAATTGAAACTTTGTAGCCTTGAGCAGAGGCCAAGGCAGGCCAGGGCTGTGGAAGTTTGACTTCCTCCATCACCTGGGGCAACTCAAGCCTCCTGCTCTCTCCAGCTCTGTGGCTGTCGCCATTTTTGTTGCGATTTATTTATCTTCTATTATTGAAACTTTGTAGCCTTGAGCAGAGGCCTGGGCTGGCCAAGGCAGGCGGAAAGCTTGGCTTCCTCCATTGCTGGGGAAACCCAAGCCTCCTACTCTCTCTGTGGCCATGGCCATCTTGGTTGGATTAATTTGCATACTTGCTCCTGATTGGCTGGTAGGCGTGGCTTGTGGGTCTAGCGGAGGTACGGTCAATTTGCATATTACTCTTTTATTAGGTAAGATAGAATCTAGGAACCTTTTACCTTATAATTTTTTCCTGATTATCCTTAGTGAACCCAAATAATTTTATTTATTTATTTTTAAATTTTAAATATTTTTAATTGAATTCAGAGAGGAAGGGAGATGGAAAGAGAGATAGAAACTATAATGAGGAGAGAGAATCATTAACTGGCTGCCTTCTGCACACCCCCCACTGGGGATCGAGCCTATAACCTGGGCATGTGCCCTTGACCAGAATCAAACCTGGGATCCTTCAGTCCACAGGATGATGCTCTATCCACTGAGTCAAACCAGCTAGAGCTATTCAATTATGTATTAATCTTATTTTCTAGAATTATGTCCTTGCAAAATTACCTCAGCATATAGACAGGAATGATAGATTAATAAAAATAGACAGCAAATATAGAAATAGTTCAAGTTTTGAAAGGAGTTCAAAATTATCTTTTTTAGTTTAACTAGTAAAAATAATAATTTATACAAATTAATTTTCCCAATGCAATTTAGATATAAAGCATTTGTGTTTTCAGGTGATGGTTGGGGTAGGTGAAGCTGATGTTGGTAAAACAAAACAGGGGAGAATATTTGGATTTACATAGTGTTTTTTGCTTTGGTTTACATCATTTATTGACATAACAACTTCCAATGCTAGCTAGAGCTTGCACTATGCCTTGCAGCAATTTTTTTAATTAGATAAAATTCTGGAGGGTGATTCATTACACTTGAAAAAGGATGACTTAAGACAAGATATCAGTGATGGCTGGACAATACAGGGAAAAGCTATGATCCTTGTTGTGATCCTAGATTCAACATGAATCTCAGTGATATGTTTTAATGTCTTGCATTACACAGTATATGAAAACTGGGTATTAGTACTGAGGAAGTAAAATTACAACCCAGTCCCAATAAAATAGAGATTAATAAAAACAAGAGAAGAATATTCAGATGTTTGGACCTTTTAATTTTCATCAGATATTAATTTTCATAATACAATCCAGGGACCCTTTAAAAAGTAAATTAGATTTTATTCAACCTAGACTTTTGCACTTAAATACATAGCTATCCTATATAATAAAAGCCTAATATGCAAATCGATCAAATGGTGGAAAGACCGGCTGAATGACTGGCTGCTATGACATGCACTGACCACCAGGGGCCAGACACTCAATGCAGACACCCTCAGGCCCCAGGCCAGCCAAGGTGAGTGCCAGCAGGGGGTCCACCCTAAGACCCTTCCAGTCGCCCCACAGAAGGAGTTGACTGGCGGTGGCAGCAGGGAGCGGAACTGGCAAGCGGGTGGCTCCAGGCTGGCCAAGGTGGGTACGAGTGGGGTTTCCCGGTCACCCCCCTGGTCACCCCACAGATTGGCCCTGATCACTGGCCAGGCCTAGGGACCATGCCCATGCATGAATTTCATGCACCAGGCCTCTAGTGTATATATAAAAAATTTGTCAAGGTGGTTATTCCTCTCACAAGTATTTGAATTATATTCTAAAGAAATAGAGTTTCAGCAATAGATCTTAGATGATACTCTTTATTCATTAGAATCTATAGACTTTGAGTTAGATCTCTGCTTGAGTCAACAAATTAGAAAAAATACACGAAATATTACTTCAAGGAGTATGTATCTTTGGAAGATCAAAAGGACATAAACAAATAGCCTGGCCAAAAGTTTGCATATTTTCTCTGTTGGTTCTCCATGAGGCCATTTCTTTTTCACCTGAGGAGTCTTTTGATTAATATGAATGGGTTTTATTATGGTGTCACCATGGTACCATAGTACCATGCTACCTAGGCATAAAAACGTGTTTCTGAATGGCTGCCTGATTCTGGAACTCTATTAATCATTTTCTCATTTACCCATTCAACAAGAAACGAGGGCCTTTTTCATGCTAGCGATTACTTAGACACTGGAGCACAGAGATTAATAAAATTCCATTTTGCTTGAGAAGCATTAATGAGAATTAAAACAGGGCAGGGGCTCGTCACAATGAAATGTCACAAATGCTAATGCCATGAGGTAATACATGTATTTATATATACAAATACAGGTAACTATACTTACACATACAAATATAATAGAATAAACGTGCTAATTATAGTTATGTTACATACTGGTTACAATTTCTTAAAAATGTAACACACAAAAGTTCAATGTTTACCCCTTTAGGAAAATTTACTGTGACCACACTAAAGTAGTCCTCAACACATGGACCCACTAGTCACTCATTCTTTCACTGTCCTGTTTTATGTCTTTGCTGTTGAAACTAGAACTAAATACTTACTTATACATATTCTTTATCTTCCTATAGCATATAAATCTATGAAGGCAGACACTTTTCCTTTTTTATTGATGAATCTGCTGTGTGTAGAAGACAGTGCTACATGGTAGATGTTCAGTAGTTACTTGTTGGATGTAAGGTTGGATGTGTGTGACGAAATGAGCTTATTTAGAGTCCTGGGAAGTGTCCCACCGGATCCTGTCTGTTGTCAATTTATTTATTTCTGTCTTCAATAGTTTTCATTGATGTGGAAGTATCTGCTTTTTAATCATCACCCCATTGACTGGCATATATGGGTTCATATTCAAACTTAGTCTACTTTTTCTTAGGCAATATACGTATTATGATTAACAATGCATAATGGAAGAATGTCTGACAATTTTGTCACTTTTTAACTTCGACGATAAACAGTAACAAAAAGTTTTAGTAACAAAAAGGAGAGATGGGGCAGTTTTTCACTAATGACTCAATAGGGTTTGGAAATTCAAAATCCAATGTTCCAATTTCAAATTCTGACCTCTTTTGGACTTCCATTAATTTTGTCAGTGATAATCTCATGCAAAATGAATTTTGCTACATGATTTGAGATGAACACTTCAGGTATCTTTAAACATTACAAACTGGTATTTATTCAGTAGAATTAAAAGAACACACTTGCCTAAGGGCAATCCCTTAGGGAACTGTTTGGATTTTGGTTAGGAAATGGAGAAGGCATCATTGCAGTAAAATCGTCAGATAGATTTCCTTTTTTGATTGTATCGCCAGTCATTACTGGATGTGCAGCTGGGCAGTCACTCATCTAGGCTGCTGGTAGACCTTAAACTCACAGTTCCATCTGTTCCTCCATATTTTCTATACATCAAAATGGCCCACAATTTTTATTTTTCTTCCTTCCATTTTCAACTTAAAAAACCACTCATCTTCCGAGGAAGCCAAAGTACTGTTTCTATAAAAGAAACCATTTAGGTCGCCTGCAACTGACTGCTCATGTTATCTTCTCCTGCTCTGCTCTTGTTCTTTATATAAATACATGGTAGACTCCTGTGACTAAATTAATGGGGGAAAACATGTGGAACTGGAGATCAAAAAATACAAAAACCAAATATAATTTATGATTGAAATAATAGTTTAAAAATTATAGAGCCTTCAATTAAATAAACATATTTTAAAATAAAGATATAAATAATGCTATTGATACATACATTTTAATTAACTTAATTAAACATAATCATTATGTTTTGCCATGATGCTGCAGAAATTCTATACTTTGTTGAAATAGTCAGGGCAGCAGAAAATATCATGACATTTTTTCCTAGTTCTTTTAAAATAACAATGTAGATATGCAATATTCCTGTTTTGCATAGACCCTTTTCCCCTCCTGCCATCTATATATATATAAAGCTAATATGCTAAGTGTCCTTCCCACTAACCAACTGGTCGCTATGACACGCACTGACCACCAGGGGCAGACACTCTACACAGAAGCTGCCGAGCTGCAGTGATTTGGTAGCGGTGGTTCTCGGGTGATGCACCCCGAAACCAGAGAGGAGGGAGCCCAATTCCTCAGAGGGCCGTGTGATTCCACCTTTGGCCGTGGGTTATGTTGTTGCTGGGGCACTGTCGGCCCTGAATCTGGTTTACCATCCACTTGCTTTTGCATTTGTGTTCTACACCCTGTACGATGGCAACTTTGCAGAGTGCCCTCTCGCACTCCAGAACCCCTCAGGGGATGTTGGAGACCAGTTTCGGCCTGATCCCCACAGGCCAGGCCAAGGGATGCCACCTGCTAGAGGAATTCTGCTCACTTTGCAGACACTTTTCAAGCCACAGCACCATCCCAGGTGTGGCTGGCCTGGGAGGGACCATGGGAGGTTGGCTCCAGGGAATGTCCGGCCCCTTTCGCCCAGTCCTGCCCCACTGGCCACCTTCTAATTAATTTCCATTCAATGTGCATGAATCCATGCAGCGGGTCACTAGTTTTATTATAAATAAGCTATGATCCATGGCTCCTTTTTTAAAAATATTTTTTATTGATTTCAGAGAGGAAGGGAGAGGGAGAGAGAGATAGAAACATCAATGATTAGAGAACCATTGATCAGCTGCCTCCTCCATGCTTCACACTGGGGATCGAGCCTGAAACCAAGGCATATCCCCTGCCTGGGAATCGAACCATGACCACCTGGTTCATAGGTCAATGCTCAACCACTGAGCCATGCCAGCCAGGCTTGCCCATGGCTCTTTAAAGCAATTTTCATATCATTCAAAAGAAATATAAAATTATCCTTTTTAATCAAAGTAAAAAAAGATAACCATCCTAGGGAATAGAAGTATTGTAATATATCTGTATACCCACACCAGCTTAACAGTATATATGTACATAATCCTTTATTGGAAGTCTATATATATTTTAGACCAAATTTAACTAAAAAGCAAGTGTATAACTCTTATTTTTGAATTTTTATTGTTTGAGTTTTGATTTTTATATGGCATTTAAAATGTGTTCATTTATATACTTGTTATTGAATATGTATGTCTTTATAGTCAGATTTAATGATATTTCAATATTCCATTTTTAAAACTGAGATCTACTACATACTGACTTGCTAGTATCATCCTCATTTTGAATGAATCTGTTCAAGCTGTAAAAACGTGGCATAATTTAGGCAAAACATTTCTACTGCTTAATAATGATACCATTGTACTGTAAAAAGATATATTTTCATAATATATTCAAATGTATCAAATAAATAAAGCTATATTGAACAGTGTTATAGAAATTATAACAAGTGGTGGTAAATAATTTTGGCTAATAAAAGAGAATAGTTTCATGCTAGCCTTATTTAAAAAAAATAATAAAATGTAATTTTTATGTCAAGTGAGGAAGTTGAAGCCTGTCACTTAGCAGTAAAGAGCTATAAAAATGTTTCTTTTATTTTTCTATTGAATACAAAAAAAAAATATTACACTAGAAACATAACTGAAGAAAGTCATGGTTTTGCCATAAGGGATAAATAAAATATGCAAGAGTCTTTAAGAGTGGCTACATTGGCCCTAACCAGTTTGGCTCAATGGATAGAGTGTCAGCCTGTGGACTCAAGGGTCCCAGGTTCGATTCCGGCCAAGGGCATGTACCTTGGTTGCAGGCACATACCCAGTAGGGAGTGTGCAGGAGGCAGCTGATCAATGTTTCTAACTATCCCTCTCCCTTCCCCTCTGTAAAAAAATCAATAAAATATATTTTTAAAATAAAATAAAATAAGAATGGCTACATTGTCTTTGATTCATTTTTATTTTTATTTTTGTTTTTTATTGTAGACACTATTACAGATGCCCTCCATTTTCCCCACCCTTTGCCCACCTCCACCCAGCCCTCCCTCCCCTGGCCTCTGCCACACTGTTGTCTGTGTCCGTGAGCTCTGCATATATGTTCTTAGGCTAATCTAGTCACCTTCTTTATCCAGTGCCCCTCACACCATCTCCTCTGACAGCTGTCAGTCTGTTCCATGTATCCATGCCTCTGGGTCTATTTTGTTCATCAGTTTATGTTGTTTACTAGATTCCACATAGTATAAGTGAGATCATATGGTACTTGTCTTCCTCTGGCTGCCATACTTCCCTTAGCATAATAATCTCCAGGTGCACCCATGCTGTCGCAAAGGGAAAGAGTTGCTTCTTTTTTACAACTACATAGTATTCCACTTTGCAAATGTACCACAGCTTTTTTATCCACTCATCTCCTGATGGGCACTTGGGCTTTTTACTGATCTTGGGTATTGTGAATATGCTGCTATTTTTAAAGTAACTTTTAATGGGATGGAAGAAAGAAAACCAGGCTCTCTGAAAGAATGTTCAAGAAGCTGGAAAACATACCAGCTGGAACTGAGTTACAGTAAAAATAGAACAAAATATTTGGCAAAATTTAATACAATGCATTGTATCTTTTAGCCTATAGAACAGGCCTTGACAACCATTCTGCTGTGTGTGTGTATGTGTGTGTGTGCGTGTGTTCCTGTTCATACATATCTGCTCCCCTATGAAATGCATGAAGAAATCTGAATTAGAGTTTGAAAAAAACAATCTAATTGTAGAGTTATGCAATACATTTTGAGTACCTCTGAAATACTTAAATAGATAGTATTCTGCATATTTTTCATTTTTTTGAGAGATAAGAAAATTGCATAGCTATAAATCTGAGAGAAAATAGTTTTGTGATTACTGTCAAATTTGGAAGACTCTCATATACAACTTTATTTCAGTGTAGTAATTGGGTTGTTAAAATTAATTATCTCTTGAAATTTTATTTTAAGTTTTTATCAACTTTATAATGCTCTAAATATTTTGTATCATATTTTCAGTTTATTTTTGGACTAAGTTTATTTCCCCCTCAAGATTGTGATAACAGGTTGAGGCAAAGGTAGGTTTATAGTTTTTCATATGGAATATCTATAATAATAAAAGTGTAATATACCAACCGACCGAATAGCCGAACAGCAGAATGACCATCTGGATGACCTTCCGGATGAAGCCAGGGCTGTGAGGGCCTACCCTTGCATGAATTTTATGCATCGGACCACTAGTAATATAATAATAAAGAATAAACTTTCTTGTATTCAAAACTGTAAATCTACTTTTTTCCCTACCCCGTATGTGTGTGTGTGTGTGTGTGTGTGTGTGTGTGTGTGTGTGTGTATATTTGAATTAGAGTTTGAAAAATAATTTAATTGTAGAGTTATTCAATATATATTGAGTGCTTCTGAAATACTTAAATAGATAATATTTATAATATATATATATTGCCCCCCAAAAATGTATATACACTTTACTAGCTGATAGCTCAATTGATGTTTTATTTTTCTTTTCAGATTTAACCTGTTGAAATTAATAATTATTCAAAGCATGTATACATTTTTGGGACACCCTGTTAATGATTTTATGTATACCTATATTAATAGATTTCATGTATATATTTGGATTAGTGGATAAAATTATGTTTCTGAATCAGGCTTTATTTCACCAGTTAAAACATAACCAAGTAATGACATCATATATGAAATTTTTAACTAGGAGTAATTTAAATCCTTTTCTCTGAAATCAGGACCCCAATAGCCTGAGAACTGAGTTACTTCCATAAGATTTAGGAGCTAACTAGCTAAAGTGAGAGACACCAATGTGAACCATAGCTTCTCTTTCATTTTCTAGGCTATAAAATTATTGTTAACATTAACACCCTAATGAGTTGTGTGCTTGATTCCCTTTGGATATACGGAAGGAAGCTAAGTATATCCTGTCCTCTCCCCATGCCTGTTCTAAGATTCCAAGGAGAGACCACTGTGTATATTCAGACAAAGCTAGGCAATTGCCTTATATATTTGGACCTTTTCCCACATCTATTTCTATATTACATACGGTTTTTCCCAGAGGACCTCCAGCCAATCATCGTGTGCCTTAAATGAGGCACCGGAGAGCCACCTCCTTTGCTCTCTTTAGTAACTGCAGTGGAGAGCACTTCAAGAAATGTTAATACTGCTCCCGATTACACAGGTGACTTCACTTCCTAGAGTCCTGCACTGTCTCCCTTACCATCAGCTTTGAGGACTTTGTCCCAATTGGCAGTGGTAACTGACAATCTTGGTTCATGCTTTGGTTTTAATGGTATTTCTATGGCTAATAGTTTTGGAGTGGATATATCCATATAGGGTAGATAATATGCTGATTAACATGTATGTCCTAGCTCATTTAATCTTCAGGAAACTCTGAGGTAGGTGCTATTATAACTGCATTTCAAAGAAAAGAAACTGAAGCTCAGAGTGTGATGTAAGTTACCAGAAGTAACAATGCTTGTGCTAGATACAGGATTTGAACAAATGATGTCTGACTCTGGAACTAGCTCTGGTTAGTTAGAGAAAAATATTAAGTGTTTAGTTACCTGCATCAGAGTCTAGAAAATGGGAACTGATAAAACTAAAATATTACAGACCCAGTGGAGGATCATGACATGTGTAAGAAGTTACACAGTTAAGGGTGATTTGCATAAATTAAAGACAGGTCAGGGGTGAGATTCTGTGATGTTTTTGTACTTATATTGTTATTCAAGTCCAAGAAAAGCTGGAAAATAATTTCAGTGACCCAATAGGTTCATTCATCTCTCTCTCTCTCTCTCTCTCTCTCTCTCTCTCTCTCTCTCTCTCTCTCTCTCTCCCTGTGTTTCTCCACTATATCAGAATTCCCAGTATTCCTGGTCAGTCTGGAAAAGCTTTCAAGAAATACTTTGAAAGACTCAGAATAAAATCCCCAAATGAATCTATCATTTCCGGTAGTAGAAATAGCCTCTTGTAAATGATGAGTTCCTATGAATTACCTACAGAATATCTCTGTAAACATGATTTCCTTTCTGTGTGACTTAAGTTATTTTATGAGCACATAAATAGGAATGACACTCTTTTGAAGCATATTTCTTCTCTAAACTGAGTTGCATATGTTTAGAAAAGAACACCCAGGGTACATGACAGTTGTGATCAGAATGTTCATGTTTTAATATTTACAGCAATGCAGTTTATAGTAAAGAGCATCACATTTTCCCTTTGCTCATGTTACCAAAAGGACAGCTAAAAATACCTTAGTGATATATGTTTTGGCATCAGAAAACCAACTGAGAGTCTTTGAAAATTTTGTAACTCAGAGTAGAACCACTTCAGTAGCCGAGAAGGTGACCTCGCACTCTCTTTTGATTCTGAAAACCTACACACAGACACACACAAGCAATAAAAATATCCCTGGCATTGCATTTGCCGTATCTGTAATGCTATACTCATAATCCTCCATTAGAGGGCAGTGCAGCTATTATCATTCTGACATGCCAGGTTTTGATCAAATTTCCTGATGTTAGTATAGCATGTAAAAAGCATACATTAATTTAAAATCAATTGCATGCATTTGTTTTAAAAGCACAGCTTGTACCTGATGGTTAATAGATGTGAAATGCTTGGAGCCCTGATGCACACGGAGTAGTGAACATAATGAATTTGGCAGATTTAGAAAAAAAAAAAAAAAAGTGTGTGTGTGGCAGGGGAGAGGTCTTAGACAAATATAAACTAAATTCTTCCATTTGCCTTGATACCTTAAGGGGAAAAATCAGAAATAATGGAAAAGCATGATGAACAAGCTAGTAGGTATAGGTATTCGTTTACATTTAAATGAAAAATAGCTCATGAGAGAAGAAAGAAGGATACTTTTAAAATAGTTTCCAGCCTCTCGTTTGAAATGCAAAAGAACAATTTACTGTATGTTATTTAAGTGGATGACTCTTGTTGGCTTGGTCCTTCTTAAAGATTTGTTTCTATTTACCTTGGCAATGAAAAGTTGAAACACGAGAGAGGCTGTGCAAAGACTTCTCCAATGAGACCTAGCCTTCTTGAATGTCATACCAACTGGGGGGGAAAGAGCCTGGGTGACTTGAACACCCTTCACAAAGGAGAAGGGGACAGAATGGAACCAAGCAATATGTTAGGACATTATTCCCTTTCACTGGCAAAACTTAAAAGCATACATTTATAAACATAAGGCTCCCGAAATAAAAACATCCTTTCGTTCTATTTCCTTCAGTGACAAGAGATATATATTCTAGATTGTAGACAGAGCTGCCTTGGAGATAAATTGTCTGATTTCAGCATCTCAGCAGTGAATAATAGATTCCCCTCGGAACCACATAATTAAAAAATGACATTTCCGCTACTTTGTGCCAACTCAGGACCGCTGCTGCCCCTGGCTTCAGGGCCTGAGAGAGCCTCCCTGCAGGGCACAACCAAACAGATTTTGCATTATTCAGTGGGACAAGGTAAAGTTGCGTTAAGACAAAAAAACGTTCATTCAGGGGAAAAGAGGACTTTATTATATTCCTCTCTACAAATTGCTCTTGTTTATTTCCTTCTTCTTTTTTTAATCTTGCCAATAAGAAAAGAATATGAATGATGAGATTAGGACATTCACTTTTTACAAATTAGCAAGATGAAAGAAAGCATATGGGACTAGCAGAATAAATTAAGTGCCTAATTTTAGCACTTATTCTTTCTCTGAGCAGAAATTCAGATTCAGTCAAAGATGAGACTGAATGCAATGCAAGAAATATGTATATCTTTTACACCAGGGGATTAATGCTTGTAGGGATGTTTCCCCCCTGGGGTTTCCTGAAAGGCAAGTGAGTGGGGGCTGAACAATTGCTCTTTATGAGCCCATCCGTTCACTGTATGTATCTAAAAAGTGTGTCTGCTGGGGAAGCCTCCAATTAACAGTGACTAAAACGTAAATGGATTTTTAAACATCGCATATCTGGTATTTAGTGAACCCGGGCTAGTGATAGATCTCTTGTCCTATTTTAGTTGCTTAAATAACAGCCAGCATTTTGCAGGTGCATTTATATCAAGTAATAAAAGCACAAATAAGAATATTCCTTCTTGCCGAAACCGGTTTGGCTCAGTGGAAAGCGCGTCGGCCTGCGGACTGAAGGGTCCCGGGTTCGATTCTGGTCAAGGGCATGTACCTTGGTTGCGGGCACATCCCCAGTGGGAGGTGTGCAGGAGGCAGCTGATCGATGTTTCTCTCTCATCGATGTTTCTAACTTTCTATCCCTCTCCCTTCCTCTCTGTAGAAAATCAATAAAATATATTTAAAAAAAAAAAGAATATTCCTTCTTAAAAATGACATAAGATTCCTTAAACAGATCATCTCAATTTTGGAATTTCTACCCTCAGTCCAGGTTTTCAACCCTAGCATCACAATTTATTGTTGCAGGACCAGGAGCCATTCATTGCACCTTTCTGAGATTCAATGTTTTTGTGAAAAGCATGTGGTTATCTGGACTGGACAGCCATCCCTGTTAGACTTATAAAGAACACGTCAGCCGCTGTGTGGTAAACTGTCTGTCTACCACTAAATGCTAAAAAATATAAAGGAAGATAATTAGAGATTTACTGAAAGTATTACTTTGCAACTTTTCTGTAAGTCTAAAATAATTTTTTAAAATCCACAAAAATAATATCACAGTGATGCAGGCACTTCATTATTTAGTGCTTAATTTTTTTAAAAAAAGAGTGAAAATGTTTAGAAAAATTCTCAAGGCTAAAGGTGATAAGTTTTTAATATATGTTGAAAAAGCAATCTAATTTTCAGTAATGACCCTGGTTATATAATTTAATTACTATTATAAGACCAGGGAAGTGAAGTGGACTTTATGCCTTATCACAACTTGATAAGGTTGGTATATTTTTTCTCCTCATTTTAGAGAGGGGTCCATCAGCAATGAGAGGACTAAACTATTTGTCAAAGCACAAAGTCCAACTCTGTTTTCTATGTATTAAAGAAGCTTTTATTTATTAGTACCTAATAAGATTATTACTTTGCATATATTATGTCTAAGCCTCATGATACCACTGCAGAAATTGCTAATATTCTAGTTATGACTTAGAAAACTAAATTCAGAGAGGCTAGATATTAATATTAGGTAACTTAAATGAGTGTATTTACACTTCTTCTGTTCTTTATGATTGTCACTACTAATTTTATGGGCGGCCATATGGCTGACTCACAGTGAATCTATATCTAAAAGTGGTTAGAATTTTTTTTTTACCATGAGCTTTTTATTAAAATGAAAACATATAGATGTCTGTATAGTCATGATTACATATATATATGTGAATTCTGTATAGTAGATAGAAGTAGGTAGTATTATTTCCAATAAGGCAGAAAAAACAGACACACATAGACTCACACACTTATACGTACACACAAGTAATGCAAGACAACTAAACAAATGTAGAATACCCCCAAATTTTGCTCTTCGCTTTTTCCCCCTATAAATTCCTTTCCATATGCAGGGTGGATGAAAAGTAAGTTTACAGTTGTTCATATGAAAATTAATACAATAACTAATAAATAATAATACCAGAATAAACTCTGTGTTTCGCATACTTACAACTGTAAACCTCCTTTTGCCCCACCCTGTATGTTTGGTGTATGTTGTAGTGACAAGCAACATGCTGGGCATAAACTAATTGCTAATTCATGTAATAGGCCGAAGTCTGAGCCTTGACCGCTGTTCGTTTTGAGGAGTCAAACTTCTCCTGTCTTTTCTGATGCACTTGTGTGCCTATTGGTTAACAATTTATTTGCAGGAAGATTTAGTTGAGACTCCTCTGAAGGACCAAGAGGAGCAGAGAAGCTTAGAGAAGTATCAGGGCCTCTATTATCAGTGTGAAAGGGAGTTTGGAATAGAGCATTCAGTTTAATATTCTCTAGATGTATCCCCTAAAGAGGAGGAACCATATTTGGGACCAGGTCTGGGAGGACTAAGGAAGAAACAATGTTAAGAAAAGATTAATAAATTGCTTCACTCAAAAGTGCAAAATAACAGGAAAGGGCGTGAGTCGCCTTCTTACATCATCTGCCTAGCACACCGCATGCTTGTTCCTCTGAGGCTCAGAGCATGCCATGAATGCTGATATCTTCATCTGGAGAGGTCTGGGAGCACCTGGATGTGCCTGGGGCAAGGTCTCAATGCAAGTGCCAGAGACTGCTGTGAAGCAACCTCCACAAGATTGGGGACCATGGAGGCCCTTCTAAGAAATACTACCTCAGATTATCTGAGGAAGAGAGGGAGGAAGTGCGAGTCACTTCCTTTTGATAGAGGCAACAGGACTTCCCATGAGGTGACAATACCCCTGGAGATCCTCCAAAACACTGAGTGAAATTGCATAGAAGAGTTTCCGGGAGAATCTTTTAAGTTAGTTGTGGGGGAAAGTATAACAGAATAAGTTTAATTATGCTTAACCTATCCACCCTTACCATGGCCTTGGAAAACAAGGAGATAACAAACACTGAGTTGCCAATCTTTCATTTAGAAGGGAAAAATATGTCAAAAAAATGTTTTTTAAGTAAATAAACATAAGCCAATTTATTCAACAAGTTAAGGTATGCTAAGTGTTTTTTTAAAAATGACCCCCAAGAGATCTATTGGTTTGAACTAAAAATAAGTTATAAAAACAGGTTTAAGAGGGGCATAGTTTGGCCAAGCAGCTGTCAATTACTCAGAGCCCAAATCTGACTGCACTCTCTCTTCTCTTATGTGCAGTTTCCATAATATCTTAGAGCAGTGGTTCTCAACCTTCCTAATGCCGCGACCCTTTAATACAGTTCCTCATGTTGTGGTGAGCCCCAACCATAAAATTATTTTCGTTGCTACTTCATAACTGTAATTTTGTTACTGTTATGAATCAGAATGTAAATCTCTGTGTTTTCCGATGGTCTTAGGCAACCCTGCTAGCGGTTCTCAACCTGTGGGTCACGACCCACAGGTTAAGAACCACTGCTGTAGAGCCTAAGACCATCGGAAAACACAGATATTTACATTACAATTCATAACAGTAGCAAAATTACAGTTAGAAGTAGCAACGAAAATAATTTTATGGTTGGGGGTCACCACAACATGAGGAACTGTATTCGCGGCATTAGGAAGGTTGAGAACCACTGTCTTAGAGGTTGCCCACTTTCTGATAGGCAGAGGGGAAAAAGAATGGGTTGCACGTGGAAGGATTTTATAGGCCAAGTCTGTAAGTGACCCATATCCCTCCAATCTGCCTTCCACTGGTCAGAAAACATTCCCAGTGACACAGTACATTCTGAGATCTGATGAATGATATATATGAGTCCAAGAAGAAGAAACTATAGTTTTGTCAAGTAGCCCTACTCAATAAGAATTTTTTAAATTAGTTTTTTTTTAATATACCCTACTAAGCACTGTGAAGGACAAACACTCTAAGGCCTGCAAATAATAAGCATTCAGTAAATCATTGTGATCAACAAATGAGTCACATCTTCCAAAATGTTTCAAGAGGGCATGGATATCAATAGATTTATTCTCTGCTCCATTCCCAACATCTGGTCTAGTGCATGGAATTTGGAATCAGAACCATTTTTATAAAGATTGGCTTCTCAATTCATTTAAGCTCCTATTCACTCAATTTGTAGGAATATGTCAATTTTATAGTTGTTGTGAGAATTAATTTACCATATATATATATATATATATATATATATATATATATATATATAGTCTGACACATAGTAGGCCCCCAATAAATAAAACATGCATCATTTAGCATTGGAAGTCTGTATGGGAAAATAGACTGGAGAAAACCATCATTTATTCAAAGGGAGAATTCTCTCTGCCCAGAAAGAAAAAATGAACGGGTCAGCCTAGTCTATGAGTGAATAAAGAGCACAGATAGAATAAAAAATCAACTAATAGATGGCCTGCACTTCAAAGACTGGGAAATTGGAATCAATCCAAAATGAAGCTAAAGAAACTAGAATTAAAATGAGTAAAGATCTAAGCAACAAACTGAAAAGAACATTGTACAAGGAATGTCCATAAATCATAAGGAATTTTTCTGGTTCAGAGAAAGCAAGAGATCAACAAAGAAGAAGATAGGTAGTGAAGATTTTTCTTTGATAAAGACAGCTGTGCTGGCATAAAATCAAAAATAATACTTTCTCTTCAGGATAATAAAAAAGAGTGATGGAGAAGATTTGCACAAAACACAGGTACAACTAGAAGTGGGAGTGTAGATTTTGAAATGGATTAATCTTGGGTCTATATAACTGATTAAAAACTAAACATTACATGACTTTGACTGAACCTTCAGAAAACTCTAGAATTCATCAGTAAGAAGTCAAAGTATTATAGTGAATAGTTTAAGAAAGGTTTGTCATTAGTTCATGTATATTTTTAAAAAATATATTTTCATTGATTTCAGAGAGGAAGGAAGAGAGAGAGATACAAACATCAACAATGAGAAAGAATCATTGATAGACTGCCTCCTACACGCCCCACACTGGGAATCCAGCCCCCAACCAGGGCATATGCCCTGACTGAGAACTGAACTGTGACCTCCTGGTTCACAGATCGACACTCGATCATTGAGTCATGCTGGCAAGGCCATGCATATTTTAATCTTTTGAGATGCTTTTCTTTAAAGAACATTGTGGTTAGAAAATGTCCTTGAAATGTATTTCCTGATTTTAAGTTTCATACCTCCTATCTTCCAGAGTTGTGCTTGTGTATTTTAATATTTTCATGGATCACATTCTAGATTTTCTTCTGCCTGATAGGAAGTGGTCTTATAATGATAGATCTTTAAATTCATTTGATTACAGAATGATGCTTATAGTGTTTTTCTTATCTTCTTCCTTTTCCACATTTCCACCATCATCGGTACCTTGAATCAAGTTAGTTCTCTGTGCCAGTCATTGGCTGATGTTTTCCCCATATCAGCTCCATCGATGTTCACAACCAAAGGGAGGGGCAAGTATTTTACTGAAAAGAAAATTAAGTGTCACAGGCATTCACTATCTGACCCTGGGTGACATTATAGCTGACAAATGGTTGTATTGGGATTCTAGTTTAGTTCAGTCCAAAGCCCTGTTTCTTAACATTTTCTTTCAATGAAGAAGACAGAGAGGAAAACCAACATTGAGGAGCAGTGGCAAGGAGGTCAGAAAAATGTCACAGAGGTGATAGGGATATAAGAGAGGAAAAATAAATTTTCTTCTACTCTTCTGAGTTCATAGCTGAGAACCTTATAATAAAAGGGAGATTAAAAAGAGAAAAACAAGCCGAAGTTTATCAACATGTATATATCATGTACACATGGAAGATACCCAAGGAAATTTAGTAACTCCTGGAATTAGCTTAGAATTCAGGCCTGAACACTATCTTAATAGGGAAAGGAAATGGGGGAATGCAGGCCTCTTAAGGCAGAGGAAATAACTTTTAGGAAAAATAAAGAACAGATGACCCTGGATGTCCTTAGAAGAACAGATGGGAGGTACAATTGTGTGGGTGTGATGTCAACTTTTGGTCTACTCTCCGGTGATGAGTCAATTATCTCTGGTTGATGAGACTGCTAGGGAGGGAATTTATGACAATTGAGTTCATTTTGAAGTGTCTGTCTTTAGGTAGATATGGGAAGTTCAGAGAGTCCCTCCTTACATTTGCTGGTTTTCAAATGCCCAGATCAAAATAGTTATTATGCGAAAGCAGCATATTTTGGGGAGGAATATCCTGCTGCCCTTCAGAGGCATGCTCAGATGAAAGGAAGGTGATTTGGGATAATGTTGACTGTGAGCTACCTTGGATGCTTTCCCTAGAAGGAATGAAAATGACAAAAGAATGTGAATGGAGAAGTTCACGTCATATTCTCCATAGGCAGGAGTGAGACACAGAATTGGAAGAACACAGGCTGCACGGAATCACTGTTTCATCACCAAACCATGTGCATGAACTGAAAGCATTTTGTGCCACACATTTTATTAGCACATGGTAGGTAGGAAAACATGTTTCCATCTACTACATTGATACTTAAGGCTGTATGCTGCTTCCTTCTCTAGAAATCACATACTTCATCATTTGACTGATGGTCATATTAGTAAGTGGAATCAAGAACGCCTGGAGATGGTGCACTTTTCTATTCAGAGCTATTTCCACATTGCCATCTGGAATCCTACTCTTCTGGCTTTTGTTCTGTTTCTGCTATATTATGTCCAGGCCTTGAGAAGCTTTAAATTCCCTCAGCAGATTGGAGCCAAAGCCAGAATCAATTTAGCACCCGTAGTTCATTCACACTGGCTCATGCTCTTTTTAACAATTTCTCCATACCTTTCTGGGGGTACAATTGCTTTACTTTTAAGGAGGAATTAAATTTCTGAAACCTGTGTCTAATTGTGGGCTGTAAAGTAGCTATGGCTTACTTCTCTCTGCATAGAAAGAATACTGGCCAGATGTATAATGTGGAGGCCAGGGGAAGGCTTGTTCAGCAAAGGTGGGTTACTGCTGACCACAAAGATGTAGGGAACCCAGCCACAGCCATACAACTTCTGGACGAGACAAATATCTTTGTTCAATAGGGTTTCTGCTGAGATGACATTTCTGCAAACCAAATGGGCTCGGGTTCCCTGAAAAGTAATGGGGTCTTTGAGAAGCCAGAAAAATAAAGGCTTTTAATGGAGTAAGAGTCATAAATGCTGTATGGCATATGGAATACATTGTGAAGAAGTAATCATGAGACTAGAAACCATGGATTTAATAAGACTCCATTTGCACCACACACACAAACAGAATTAGAAATAAATCCTATATGAGGGGACAGGCAAAGTAGCACAGGAGTATGTACCCTATGTTACTTTTATTTATTTTTTACGAAAGGAGGAATAAATGGTATTCTATGCACTTAACTCTAACAAACAAATGTATATTATAAAATAAGCATAATGCTTGA
Organism: Plecotus auritus; assembly: GCF_963455305.1. Lineage (NCBI taxonomy): Eukaryota > Metazoa > Chordata > Mammalia > Chiroptera > Vespertilionidae > Plecotus > Plecotus auritus. The sequence continues at coordinate 19,050,637 of NC_137770.1, read as the reverse complement.
ATAACAATGGGTAAGCTCACTGGTCATGTGATACTATATTTAGAAATTTTGCTTTATCATCTAGAAAATGCCTGCCTTCATAGCTCAATATAATTTCTTTAATATCTATTTGTAGCATTGGAGCTGAGGAGAACTAGCAACATTTGAAAGCTGGCATTTTTCTCTGTGCGTGACTTTAATTTAATTTTGTGTTTCACTCAGCATGTGTATATATAGAGTGATCCATTTAACTCTCAGCTTCTCCAACATGTTCTCTATATTCCTGTGTTTGGATATCTTAAACTATGGGCAAATGCTTAGGTTTGATACTACATGAACTTCTTTTCAATGGAAAAAATGTGGTGGTGGTGGTGTTCCATATGAAACCCCAAATTTTGAAGAAAATATTAGCTTTAAATCTGAATGTACTGGTATTTTGAGTTTTCCATTTATAAAAAATAACATGGAATTTAATATAAAAATGGTTACTCAAAGAATATCTTTTAAAACTCTGTAGTCTGTGCTCCTAACACTAAAATCTAATGTGGTTTGAAATTAAAGTATTTTACTCTCCACTGGTGGCAAATACATTAAATACTGAAACAAATAGTTTTTGGTAATATTAAGTGTGTGTAGTTGGCCCAAGTCTCCTTTTTCAACTCTTGGTTACATTATTTCAGAATTTTAGTCATATTTCTTAAATTATCAAATAATATTTTGTACATGAAATTAATATATTTTGTATTTTTACATTATGAACTATTAATGAACTCCTGTGTATACATTTTTCATTGAAGCTACCAATGTCCTTGCTCTAATTACATGACCCTGGCCCTTTTTCTGAGTTATCCTCTATTCTGAATTATATGTTCATAATTTTCTTTCTATATTATAAAGTATAATTTCACCACACATGTATGTAGTCTTAACCAATATATTGCTTAATTGACTTTATTTTAAAAGTTCATGAAAATGTTGTCATATTGTAGATAATCCTTTGCAACTGGCTTGAATTTGCCCAACATTGTTTTTATGAATCATCTGTTTTGTTTCATGTTGCTATATATTACTTATTTACACTGCAGTATATATTGCTTTGAGTGGCTATCCTAAAATTTTTATTTATCCATCATCCTGATGATTAACATTTGTGCTATTTTCTGATGTTGTTTTTTATTATTTTTGGTTATTACAAATACCACTAGTATAAATTGTATTCCCCATATCTCTTGGTTTGTGAAATAGCTTTCAAACTTTTATGAGAGTGATTGATAACTAGAAAAAAAATTCACATTGTGGCTAGGGAAATTTTGTGAATAACTTTGTAGAACCTGGGATATTATCTCACTTGCAAGCTTATAAACTCCTAGCATTTCATGGGTGCTGGCACAACACACAAAACTCATGAATCTAAGATAGAAGATTTCATTGCTCCCGGCAAAAGCAGTAGCCAGAGCTCCAGGTTTGTGGGCACCAATTCCCCATGCCCCCAAATCCCACAGGTGGGACACAAAGTGCCCACGATGGATGCCTGCACATGCAGTGGACTGATACAGGAGAGAAACACTGAGCTTCGGTGATCTTCCACTTACAGGTAAGCCTGCTTTGTAACTGAAGGGAGACATTACCTCATCCCTCAAGGCTGTTCACTGCAAGCACAACCCTGACTAGTGCCTTAGGTAAAAAGTGGTCAGAGCTATAAATTCTTGGCACACCCAGCAGGAATGTGCAGGCCACCAGGGCCCATAGTGGATTGCCTCTACCAACAAATATGTGTATGACTGAAGCCCTTCTCCTTAATGTGTTGGGTGAATATTGATCTTTTCTATTTTACTTCATTTACTAAAGGCTGTGTCTGACTCACAACAATAATTGCATAACCTAATCTAGCAACCCTCAACTTATAAAGCAACCAAACAAATTATGTCTTAAGTCATATATCTGAGAGAATACTTGCTGGGTTACATTCAGCTTTAAGATATAATTATTTTATAATGTAATTTGTTAGCTACTGTTCTCTTTTTCACAGCTATTAAATGAATGTTCTCCTGCTATGTAGCTTCCCACCAGTTGGCTTTGTTAGAACCAATCAAAAAATGGGCAACTGATCTAAACAGACACTTTTCGAAAGAAGACAGAAGGAAGGCCAAGAGACATAGGAAAACCTGCTCAAAGTCACTAATCATCAGAGAGATGCAAATCAAAACAACAATGCGGTACCATCTCACACCTGTCAGAATGGATATTATCAACAAATCAACAAATGACAAGTGCTGGCGAGGATGCGGAGAAAAAGGAACCTTTGTGCACTGCTGGTGGGAATGCAGACTGGTGCAGCCACTGTGGAGAACAGTATGGAGTTTCCTCAAAAAACTAAAAATGGAACTCTCATTTGACCCAGTGATCCCACTTCTAGGAATATATCCCAAGAAACTAGAAACACGAATCAGAAAGGATATATGCACCCCTATGTTCATAGCAGCACAATTTACCATAGCTAAGATTTGGAAACAGCCTAAATGCCCATCAGCAGATGAGTGGATTAAAAAACTGTGGTACATCTATACAATGGAATACTATGCTGCAGTAAAAAAGGAGTTCTTACCATTTGCAACAACATGGATGGAGATGGAGAGCATTATGCTAAGTGAAATAAGCCAGGCAGAGAAAGATAAATATCACATGATCTCACTCATTTGTGGAATATAATGAACAACATAAACTGATGAACAAAAATAGATCCAGAGACAGAGAAACATCCATCAGAACGTCAAACCTCAGGGCATGTAGGGGAGGGTGGGGGTTAGGGGGAGAGATCAACCAAAGGATTTATATGCATGCATATAAGCCTAATCAATGGACACAGACAACAGGGGGGTGGGGGCATGAATGGGAGGTGGGGGGTAATGGGGGAATAAGGACACATATGTAATACCTTAATCAATAAAGAAAAAAAAAGACAATTTAAATTTTTACAAAAAATTGGTGCCTAATTATATCTGATTTGGTTGTTATTACATTTGAATTATTATTAATTAATAACAATAATAATTGATAATTATTAATAAACATTGTCATGTGTGTAGGGTATTTTTGTTTCCTTTTATGCTAAATTCCTATTCAAAACTTTAGCTGATTTTAAAATTGAGATAGTTATCTCTTTCATATTGATATATGAGTTCTTTACATTTGTCAGTTATGCATATTGCTAATATTTTCTGACTCAGTTTTTCACTGTTTCTGTTGTTTTTTTCTAAATGGCATTTAAAATGTTTTATATTTTCTATTTTTAGTTTATAGCCTATAATTTTTTTCATATGTAAGAAAAATTTTAGATCATAAAGATATAAATTTCCTTCAAAAGGTTTTAAATGCTTTTAATATTTAAATCCTCAAGACATCTAAAATGATTAAATCATCCAAATGATTCAAATATCTAGGAAAAAACCTGTAACAAAAAATGATAAACAAAAAATTACACAAACTAAACTATAAAGCATTGAGGGACAATCAATCTGACCTAAATAATAAAAAACATTTAGGAAATAGAAGACTTAGCATGTACAGAAACCAATAATCTTCAAATTTATCTGCAAGTCTACTGAAATTCTCCATAAAATACCAACAAAAGTTTTTGGCTGAAATTTACAAGCTGACTTTAAAATTCATGTCAGCGTTCAAAGGCTCTAAGAGTAGCCAATGCAATCTTAAAGAAAATGATTAAAATAGGAGGACCAATATTCCCAGATATAAATACTTAGTTAAAAATTAATGTAATTAAGATAGTGTGTTATGTGAAGCCTATTTAGACAAATCACCCAAGAGAACAGAATAGAGAGTTTAGACAGAGCCCCAAACATATTACAGGTATTGGATTAATGGCAAAGATGTCACAACAGAAAGATGAGAAGACAGTCATATAAATAAAATGGACTTTATCAATTGGATACCCCCCCAAAAGAGAGATTTTTATTTATTCACAGTATAAATAAAATTTTCATGTGGATTTTAGCTTTTTATGTAAAAAGTTTAAAAAATCTTTCAAATAATACCACAGGGAATATTTTCATTATAGTGAGGTATACAAAGATTATAAAAAATAGAAAGGACACATATACAAACACAAACCTCTATACAGAAAAATTTAACAAATACTATATGGAAATTAAGAGACTCTGTTTATCAATATACAATACTGAAGTGAAAAAGCTAGTCATAGCATGAGATGTTTGTAATACACATGACTAATAAAAGATTTGTTTCCAGAATATATATTAAAACTCCTATAAAGTAATAAAGAAAGAAAGCCCAATTGAAAAATTGACTAAAAGACGTGAACAGTACTTCACAAAAGAGGATATTCAAATGAACATAAATACTTGAAAATGAACTCAACCTCATTAGTCATCCAGGAATTTCACATTAAAACTGCAATGAAATATAATTAGAGAGGCTATAAATAGCAATAGTGAAAATATTTTATGTTGGTGAAAGTGTGGAACATTTTCTTCACCATTGTTTATCCATGTGAGTAGATAGTTTTTCCTGATTATGGTTCTCTATAGAGTCTTTATAGTATACTAGAGGCCCAGTGCACGAAATTCTTGCATGGAGGGGGCAGTCCCTCAGCCCCGCCTGCACCCTCTGCAATTCAGGACCCCTACACCTTTTTTCTTATCTAGCTAACCTCTTCACATTAAAAAAAAATAATAATAACTGAAATATCACCTACTTTAGGAAATCCTCTTTGAACAAATGTCTTTACAATCTGTATTAAGTATTTTCATAGTATATCATTCTTTTTCTTCAACAGCTACTTAGAGTGGATGCAATGTGATTTTCGTTCTTGCATCTGAATTTTTTCTTCTTGCTCTTGTAATAGCGAAGCTTATCCAATTTACATTTGCCCTTCAAGGGCTCATATTTGGTTCAGTTTCTAGTTGGCTCCTTGCTTTTTTTTTTTTAAGCAATAAATTTGGGTTGTGATAGTAAGCCTCACTTGTAATCAAGCCTGTAGGTCTCCCTATCTGAATATTTCTATAATACCTATCACTTTAGCATGCCAGAGATTGTGTTCACTTATAGAAAATAACAATAAATGTCACCTGATCATTTGATCTTGTAGTAATATTTTATAGCAAGATGTATTATTTTAGTAATTTAACTATTATAAAACTGAGGGGTACAGAAATAAATCACATTGAACAATAAAGAGTGACTCAAATATCAAAGCATAGTACACTTAGGGCCTCTCTTGTCCTGTACCTCAGATATCATAGCATAGTACATAGTGCACATTAAACCCAGCTTCCTTTAAAATAGGGAGGGATGCCATACTCATGAAGCAGCTACTTCCACACTTTTTCTTTTATTTAATTCACAGCACATACTCTTTGTATTAATTTTTGGAAAATCATCCTAGCAATTGCCTCTGTTCCTCTCTGCATTGTTGCCTTACATTCTGATGTTATTACTGCGCTTTTATCATCCACTCACTCTAATAAGATGGTGAATTTTTTAAGGGCAGAGATCATGATGTGAGCTTGTGTTTCTCTGTCATGGTGCCTAGATAAATACTCAAATGCCGTCCAATCCTAATGACTGTGGTGAGAGAGGCCCACCGTTGCTGGAGAACTCTTATTTTTATTTAAGGGGCCTCACTTGTTCTGTACCTTTACAGAGGGGCGAGTAGGGGCTGAGGGAATTTGAAGAAACCCAGACAGAATGCTCCTCCTAAAAGATTTTGCTAAGCTGGTGCCCAATTAAAACCCAGATACACGGCAATAACAAAGGCACTGGTCTCCTGCTAATGCATGGGGATCAAACCCCAGCCTGCAGGAACTCACCCCGCAGTCAGGACCAGGCCATTGGGTAGATCTGGCCTGGTGCTCCTAACTCTGGGGAGAGGGAGACTTCCTGTGGCTATAGGCTAGAGGCCCCGGATGCTGCGCCACTCGCCCAAACAGGTCCCTAGCTCAGGTTGGTCAGTGGAGTGAGCAGCTTCTTAGCCTGGAATTGTGGGGCAGCTTGGCCAGGCTCGGCCTGGTCTGTTCTCCCCGTGATCGCAGGGTGGCTGGGCCTGGGCTCACTGCTTTCCACCAGCTGCAGCTTGCCAGTCTCCTATGGGCTGAGGTGGAGCCCACCATTGGAGCCCACAGCATGTGGCAGCGGCTGTGAAGGTCGCCATGGCAGCCCAGCATTGACTTCTGGTTGGTCAGCCTTTGTTCATGATCAGTCATTGTTACAAGTTACAACCCTGGGCTTTTATTATTAGGATAGTATCCAGATCAAAGGTAGAATGATCTATGGTAAACTTATAATTGTTCTTTGAACTTCAAAACACATTTCCAGATATACTAGAATTCTCTAATGGGTAATTTTTATGTTTTGTTCTATATTTATCACTCATCTGTTTATATATTTATATTTAATGTTTTTTAAACTTTAGGTGTCCATCTATCCATCTTATCATAAGATGGTTATTGAAACATGGCTGATTTATTAAAATGCACTCAGCAAAATTTGGTGATTTGAGCAGGCTCAACAAAGTTCACATGTAAAGCTTTTGTTAAATTCTCATATTTAAATATTTCTACTCTTTACTAGGTATCTATAAAAGTTGAGAAGACAAAAAAAAAAAACATGAATGTCAAAGATGTCTAGAAGAGGGGCAGTATATATATATTTTTGTGGAACATCTGGTTGAGAGTGACTAACTTAATTCTATAAAGCCAGTGCTTATAAGATTCAGGATATTTATTTAGGTAAATATGTGGATGACAAGTTTTTGAGCAGAAATAAGAATTAAAAGTTCAACAGAATTGGAATGGGAAGAAAAAGAAATGATACTGCTACAATATTCAAGTTTTTTTCTCCCTCTAATATTGGGCCCATTTTGTTAATTTACATAACCTGCCCTATGAAGATGTCTCAGTGTAAGACCCTGTCCTATGCCCTTTTTTCTTACGTTCTCTCTTTTTACAGATGATGGGCTGATTTCATTCTTAGAATACAGTCCCAATTTATTCTCTAGATACAACCGTCAAATCTCCCTCTCTTTTCCAAGTTCATAGGGGATGGTTTTTCATTTCTACATCTGGTACAGTTTCAAACTCTGACTTGCAATCTGGCATCTTTATGTCTCCTCCTCAGCATACATTAGTTCACAAAATTCGGTCACTTCTGTGTCCTCCCCTAGCTCCTAGGATATACATCTTCTGGTAAAACTTGTGGTCATTATGTAATAGACATGTTATTTTTTAGAAAATGTTGTTAAATTAATATAGTTATAATATTTTATTTATCTTATATCACATATAGAACATTACATACCACTGAACCTAATGAATATATAGGTATGGACATAACCTTAAAATGATATCACTGAACCTAATTTCTAATCCAATTATTTTTTTCCTATGATGGTTCACCAATACAGAACTATTAATCTCCTCAGTAGAGTCCACGTAATGTGTTTGAAGCCCAGTGATACCTGCCCTGTTCAAGTGTTCTTTTGGGTCATTTAATCAACATTCCCTGTTTTGGAGATATTATTTATCACAGAGAATCCTCTTAATGCCTTTAATGTTGAAGATTTTATATTAGTGGAGTTTTGGGAAATGAAATTATTAGGGTGTCCTTAAAGTCCTTTTCCATAAATGAATGATTTATTGGGTCAATGAAAGAAAGAAATACGTTTGCCTGCTCAATATAGCCAGTCATTTTTGATGAATGGGCCTCACCTTTCTGTAAGAAGCCTAATTTAGCACTGGTACCATTTCTTGAATTTTATAGAGAAATAGATTGTAAAGTATCTTAGAAATATGGCCACGGAAGGAACAAGATGAGGTTGAAAGGTTCAAAATCTGAACTACCTTGGATATAACATAACATCAATACTGTCCAATGTCAAGATATCCATAGGACAATTTGGCTTTTTCCTTTTGGAACAATATTTGCCTTGTGTTCACTACAAGGCAGCCTCACTTCATAGCTTAATTATCTCCTTCGTGTTCAGATTAATGTGTGGCTTTGTGGCTTGACCTTTGGTAATGTGCTGGGCTGGGTTGCAAACATCTTATCCGTGCATCATGTGCATTTCTTCCTGACTCCAACTTGAGACACATGTTGATATCTTGAAATTGACCATAGTGAGAGTACATCATATAGGTTGGTGCACATGATAAATCGGGGTTCCCCCTTCCAGTGATCCAATGTTAAGCATTTACAAGTACATCTTGTACATTTACAAGTACACCTTGAAGAAGCCCAACAACATACCACCACATTATTGCCTATGCCCCAATGCCTCAGATTTTCACCAGAATCCAAAACAACTTTGACAGTTTAATGCTATGTTCATGAACTGAACATGCTAGCACTTTCACATTCCAAACATTCCTTGGTTATTACCAAATAATGACTAAATGAAAAAAAAATAATTGCAATCCGGCATCTTTTCAGGTTTCAAGGAATATAAAATGCATTTATATATAATTCATCTTTTACCAAGTAACTTCCCATCAGACATAGAAGGAATGAAATGTGTTGAAACCTAGGGGACCTGGACTTAATTTAAATTTTATTTATTTTGCTTGTAATGGAAGTGATCTTGAAGGAATTAATTTCTCAGATAGCTCATCAGCAACTTAGAACTGATGATATCTATATTTTAGGATTATCATGGCTGCACAGTGTCCAAAATATAGACAATATACATACATCATTAACTACATTGAAGAAAAACTTGAATCCATTGAGAACTGGGGTAGCCTAGTTCCCTCACCCCTTTCCACTGTTGCTGTGTTTAGAATGTTAGCTCCATAAATCTTGTCTCTGTTCCACCTGTTAGGAACATATTGAAGGAATTGCCTCTTTTTTAGAATCTCAGCTATGCCACCAATTAGTTTAAGTAATTGTGTGAGTCTGTGAATAACACAATTAATATAAACCTTGGTCATTTTATTTGTAAAATAAGAATAACAAAACATACACACTTCTTTATAAAAATTAAAATGACGCTTTTAACTGAATCATCCAAGAGAGGTTACTTAGTAGCTACTTAACAATGATAATTTGTTTTATTATTTAAAATATTAGTAGTAGTAGTAGTAGTATTAAATTTGTAATGTTATGTCTTAGATTTATACCTCTCTCCAAAAATATGAATGAAAAGAGCATCTCCCTTTCATAAAGGGTGTTTAACCAAGTGCTTCAGGTTGCCTGTCCCAGGAGGCTAACCTGACATTGATTCTGACCAGAATCTGTAACGCTATGGAGTTGAGTGATACTGGGACATCCAATCCTCTTAACTCCACCTTTCATTTTCAAATAAACTGCAGGAAGCAAACTCAAAGTTATCCTCCTTCACTGGGTGCAAAGCCATGAACATTATAAAAGTGAAATATGATGTGGCTTGCTTGAGACTGTCTGGGAAACAGCAGATAGTCCTAGAAACTGAAGTAGGGGCGTTGCATTACCTGTTCCTAAACACTTTATAGTTATCCTCCACTTCAGGATTTTCCCGAGGGGCTGAAGTAGCAAGAGAGGTAGTGAGGCCGATTTAGTTTGAGGAATTAGATAACAATGGCATTTGTGTGGAAGAGCAGAGGATCTACAAAAGCTTCCCCAGCCTGGCCAGTGCTGCTCAGTGGTTGAGTGTCAACCTATGAACCAGGAAGTCACAGTTCAATTCCTGGTCAGGGCACATGCCCAGGTTGTAGGCTCGATCCCCATGCAGAAGGCAGCGGATCAATGATTCTCTCTCATTATTGATGTTTCTATCTTTCTCTCCCTCTTCCTTCCTTTCTGAAATCAATAAAAAAAAATATGTTTAAAAAAATAAGAAGTTTCTCCAGACATCAGCATCCTCTGATCCCTTAATTGATTTCACTCTCACAACGGCTTGCCATATTTTCTTCTCATGAAGACTAGTACATCTTCTTTAGTCCTCACCTCTCTTCTTTTCCAGAGCTCTTACCCTCCTATCTAATCCCCAAAGTTTCAACATTATTTTTTCTCAAAATTATCTCTCAATATGTGCCAAGGTCATACTTGTTTCACCCTATTTACAGTATTTCCTCAAAGCCCAGTATCACAGGAATTACGCTCTCCACTTTTCAAATGAGAGTAGGTGATGTGACTCATCCATGATCAAAAGCTTTTTAACGCTACAGGAAAGATTTTTATAAAAATTGATTTGCTTGAAAGCACCTGCTTTTCCCACTACAGTTCACTAGCCCCAAAGGTAAAGTTGGATAAAATTAGAGGATCCAGACAGCAAGTCTAAATGACTCAGTTGACTCTCTAGAGGGTTGTAATTAAAGTTTCTCTATTCTGAAAACTTTTTGTGAAGTTAAGAAAAAAGCTTACCTTGGACAGCTGGAGCTGACAAAGGGTGTCCCAAGAGAGCAGAATCCAGACAAAAGAGACTCTTGGGGAAGGCGGGGTCTGGCAGAAGTGGGATGGAGGATGGGTGAAGGAATATTATTTCTAAAGAGAAAGAAAGAAAGACATGTTATTGTGAGGTTTAGAGCATTGTTCTTCCTTTGCTGGTTGAAGAAGCTTTATCCTCATCTGACAGGGGAGGATTATTTTTAGAGAGAAATGGTCTTCTAATCTTCCATTTCCTACCTAAAGTTAGTGCATTGAATGATCTCCAAATCCAGCTGTTATGACAGAAGAGTGGAGAAGAAGCCCTAATATAATAACATTTGAGTCTGGTTTAAGACATTAAAAAATAAAAAGTAGAAATTGCCCCTTTCTAATTGTGTCCTGTGGGACATAATAGTCTTCAGAGTCACACTCACTCCACTCCCTGGGTGGGGCTCTTTGTGAAGAAGGAAGCCTGTTTTGTTGATTTTGAGGTTTGTGTTTGTCTACAACTGATGTTTGTGCCATACTTAATCAGTTTTCTTTATTTCTCCTTTTTATTGAAGCACTCAATGTAGCTTTTTCTGCTAAAGTGACTGCAATATCCTTGGAAGAAACTGATTAGTTTTAATGTGCACCTAGTTAATCTGCTTCCAGATTTATCCTGGTTTACTCTGCAGACTAAGAGGTACAGGAAGAGAGCCCAACTCGTGGCTTCTGCAGAACGGAAAAAGTAGCTCGTTTTCTGAGTAAATTTATTCTCGCTCCCTCTGTGATTTGTCCATCCTAATTTCTGACTTGAAGGGATTAGAATTGAGTTTCATCTTATATCCTGTACAAAAGTGTATTTTATAAAATAAGTGCAGACTTTTATTGGAACCCAAATTGGATCAGCCTCTTGGCTAAGCATTTCTAAAAAGGGAGGACATGCATATAAAAGTTACTCATATACACTCTGCAGTCAGATCTGGTTTTGAATCCTCTTAAAACTACAACGCTGGACAAGACATATATCCTGTCCGAATCAAAGTCTTCTCACCTGGAAAATGGCGATAATGTTATTCCTCACAGTAAGCCTTACAATAACACCAAGTATATTTTAATGAAGCTATGGATTTTGAATGTGACTATGCATATCTTAGTACATAGAATTTAGTGTAATACTCTACAAAAAGGAAATGTTAAATAAAAATAGTTTTGAAATTATTCTTTCTAGTTTTTTGTTCTACTTTCTTCTCTTCCTTTTCTTTCTACTTTTTTGTCCTTTAATAAATCCCAGTTTCATCACCTCAATATATTGAACAATTTAATGGAGTTGAGGAGAGCATGAAGAACCTCATTTAATTGATATTGTTCTATTGAAACAAGAGTCTAGAACTCAGATTTTCCCACCGCAAGCTTTGTCTCCAGGTAATAAATTATTCTTCCTTTCAGCAACAATGACAATTATTTTAGTAAGTGAAGGAAATTCAGGTAAAGTTCTATGGCTGCAAAATAAATACCTCATCTCTTAAAATCCACCCTTGGAATAAAAACACACACACCGTGGGGCAACTGCTTCTTTACTAGTGTTAAAATATTCTGAGAGATTTCTGCATATCAGGAAGGATTGACCGATTATGGCTGTAAGGCTTAGAAAAGAAACTAATGTATATCACACACAAAACAGTAGGTGAAAAATATTTGTTTTGGTGTGAAGAGAGTGTCACATATTCTATATATTATTACTATAACAGCGACACAGATTCCATTCCAGGAGGATAGAATGCAACAGAAGGTACACAGTTCTGAATGTGTAATACCATGCTTTCCTTTGCTTTCTTTGGGAGAAAGTTGTCAAATAAAATCTTAAATTCTGAAACCTGTGGGTTATGCTTAGAGGAACAGAGGCTGGTATATAAAATGTGCTTCTTTCTTGCTCTTTTTTCCCCCAAAGCATGTTGATGAGTTCTCTACATAATCTATTTTCCTGCAATGTACTATATATTAAAAGGCAGTATGATTGCCTAGTGAAAAGAGTCTATAATTTTCAGTTGCATGAAATTTATCATATCAAATGTTGCAACTTTTATAAGCCTTGCTACTTACCAAGAAATATCCTTTCTGCTTACCTTTTGCTATTGTGCAGAGCATAGCTCTGCCAGTGCTTTTCATGGCCTTAGAGGTAAAACGTATTTTCTATGAATCTTTTTCCACCCGGACTTCCCTTTGAAACTTTTTCACTTATGAAACCTTTTCCTGACACATCTTAGTGGATAGGAATCAAAATGTAAATGTCATCTGATAGAAATTATTAAAATCGACTGACTATTACAATGTCTGCCTTGCTCAACCAGCGCTGCCCTTAGGTCAAGCAGATTTTATTTAATAAAGAAAAAAAACAACACAGACACACAACAATTCTTAGCCAGGCCTGATATTTCAGGCAAAGCCTGAGGAGTATCAACTTACTTCAAGATAGCTTTTTAATTAAAAAAAAAGAAAAGAAAAAAGAAAAAAATCTGACACTGTAAGGTGCAGTGTCATGGTTGAAAGAGAGAATATCTTCTTCAGCTCTGTAAACTTCATGCTTTTGTTGTTAAGACAGTTGCAACTCAGATATCACTGTGCCTATTTTATCTCATAAAAGTGTATTTTGCAATAAAATGTGAACATTGATCAATTGCCTCCCATATGCACCTGGACCACTGGGAATCAAACCTACAACCTTGGTATGTGCTCTGACTGGGAATCGAACCCACAACCTTTTAGTGTACAAAATGATGCTCCAACCAACTGAGCTACCAGGCCAGAGCAAATATACACTATTTTTAAATAATCGTAAAATGTTTATCAAAGTTAACCACATATTAAGTCATAGAACAATCTATACAGCTTTCAGAGAAATGAAATCAAGGGCCAACAATATGTTCTTTAATCATAGTGCAATTAATAATATAGGAGATAACTAAAAATCCTATATGTTTGTAAATTAAGACATATACTTGCAAATAATGCATGTGTCTAAAGGGAAATGTGGGGTGGGAAGGCAACACTATATTTCTCCTTCTTTCAGCTAGCTCTGCCTTTTATGCTAGGCCCTATCAGGGCATACTCATAGTCATAGCTTAGCAGTAAGTCAAGGATTTGAAAAGAGTTCATTAGAATACTTTGCAGCAACCTCTTTGAGCATGTCCCTCCCATCTAGATTTATCTCCATAAATATCTAGCTGCTCTAGTCTCCTACTCTTTACCCCATCAGAGAGTGAACTACATCTTTCTGCAACCCTGGCTATCTGGGTTTAAGAGAACCCTCCTTAAAATGCCACAATTTCCTCAGGGCTGTTCTCAGTTTTCAACTGCCAACCCCCCTCCAGGTTCTGCAAGCTTTGCCTTTGGTTACTGTCCAATGCCTTTAAACACTTTGTTTTTAAAAACTATTTTGCCCTGATTTTGAGATTGTTATCCAGGGAGCTTTAGCTCCACCAAACTCCTCTGCCATTGCAAGAAGCCACAAGTTATAGCTATTTTATTTCTATAATTTGGTTTAAATTGACAAGTTCACCAATTGTTGTATTTTGGGGGTGAAGTTCCCATATTTTAGTAACAAAGAGATCTTGATCTGTTTCACTGGTTTCAGATTTGTGGGGAATGATATTTGACCCTATGTGATCCAGGAATTCTAATCCTTTCCTGATACCATTGTAACTAGCTAGTTTTTAATAATAGAAAAGGAGCAAAGGGGAGGCCAGACATTTATAGACATGTCATTTGGTCAACTTCACCAGGAAGCTGCAATTTCACACTCCCCAGGGAACACTGGCCCATTCCCTGCAGATCACAGGGGTGGGGGGTGGGGGGGAAGGAATCAAACAAAGGGGAAATAGATGCATGCACAGTGGAGTTGAGGTGACATAGGCAAGGTACTTGTTAGTTGCACCTGGGGATACAGAATACAGATCATAGGCCAGATTGGGCTTGGCCGTGGTAAGTGTGCAAAAATTTGGAAATTCATAATCTCCTAAACAAAGGAGTTCTCTTGTTCTTGTTGCTCTTGTTCTTTTGGCTCGCTCTTGGCTTCCATGCATTTGCTTGCATTCTTCATAGCCATATGAAACTGGGGACCCCACAAGCAATGAATTGGTGGACTATAGTGGGGGAAATGCAAATTAAGATAGCCTGATGCTGGATTGGACTCTGCTCCAACATGGAAAGGAAACTCTGGACACTGGCTCCGATTATAACTCTACTGAAGCCACAGCTATACTTCTTCTATAACTGGGCAAAGGGAAATGGGAACTTGGAAAGGAAGGGATGTAATTTCACAAAATAAAAATCACTCATTCTTCTTTCTCTGACTGGTTTATTTCACTTAGCATAATGCTCTCCAGTTCCCTCCATGCTGTAGCAAATGGTAAGAACTTCTTTTTTACCACAGCATAGTATTCCACTGTGTAGATATCACATGATCTCACTCATTTATGGAATATAATGAACAACATAAACTGATGAACAAAAATAGATCCAGAGACAGAGAAACATCAGTCAGACCATTAAACCTCAGAGGGAAGGTAGGGGAGGGTGGGGGTAATGAGGAGAGATCAACCAAGGACTTGTATGCATGCATATAAGCCTAACCAATGGACACAGACAACAGGTGGGTGAGGGCATGAGTAGGGGGGGTAGGGGAGGTAATGGGGGAATAAGGACACATATGTAACACCTTAATCAATAAAGAAATTTAAAAAAAATCACTCATTCTTCCATGCGAGTCTCAGAAAATTCTTTTTTTTTTTTTTTTCAGGATAGCTCATGAAATCTATCCCCATTAACAACCGGCTGACCTCTCCCCTCCAGTAACACTCCTATCTCAAATTTCTCAGAAAATTTTGCTCTTTTAGGTTGTCCAACATAATATTTCTTCTGTGGCACAAAGAACTACACTTGTTTAGTTATCTATTTGTTCAACTTAAGCATTGCTAATATTAAGAATGTATTTAATCCATAAATTTGGTATTACAAAAGGAAAACACAAGATAAATACATATCTGAATGCTTGTATTGAGAGAATACTATTCCAGACCAAATTGACAAGTCCTAAGCTTTCTTCAAAGACTACTAGAAATAAAGTGGACAGAGTGCTTGTGATGGGTATGTTCAGTCACTGTGTAGTTCTGTGATTTGTTCAGAATTTGTTCACAATGTGTAGTTCTGTGATTTGTTCAGAATTTTTCATATCCACTGAATTCCTGAAGCCATAGAATGAAAAACATTAAAATACAGCACTAAATTAGACTAACTATTGTTTAACTAATGCTGATTCTGTTGCCCTTGGGTAAATATAGCATCTATCAGATAAAGGGTATAGGATTTCATAAGATTTTTGTCAGGATGTATGGGAAATGGCTCCATGCTTCAGTGAGGATGGCAAGCCTGGTATTACTTTATACAGTTCAATTATTTTGAAAAAAAAATTAACTTACTCTTTTATATTTATATTTATAGGGATGATGATGGTAGTAGATATTTTCAATAGAGCTTTTGTAAATGGTGAATGGCAGAAACAAAAAGCATAATGGAGCCTTTTTTTTCAGTGTTTTGTCTATGGGATTTAAATGTTTTGATTGTTAATGGAAAATTGTGTTTTATGTGTTTATCTTCATTAAATTTTTTCTTTAAAGTAGTTTGATTTTATTATTCTCAAACTGGAATAATTGAATTCAGGCCATTAACTATAGCTATGGACTGAATGTTGGGATTCCCTTCTTAATTCATATGTTGAAATATTAACCACCCAATGTGATTGTATTTGGTGGTGGCTTCATTGGAAGGTGATTAAGTTATGAGGGCACAGATCTCATGAATGGCATTAGTCCTCTTATAAAATAGATCCCAAACAATTCCTTTGTCCTTTTCAGACATGTGAGGACATAAGGAGAAAATGGCCAGTTGCAAACCAGAAAGTAAACCATCATCAGATACCAGTTCTGCTGATGCCATGATCTGGGACTTTCCAACCTCCAGACTGTGGGAAATAAGTTTCTGTTTCTTATAAGCCACCCAATCTATTATAATCTATTATAGTAACTAACGGGCCCAAGATAGACCTTTAAAGAATTTCAGGTAAAAAGATAATTTCTTTCTAGGAAAAAATATAGTAATTTGGAGTATTAAAATATGGAAGACAATTATTCCATGCTTTAAAAAACCTACAACATTCTGTGCTCTGAAACACAGAATTGTGTCAATAACTACCCATACAATTTGCAATTAGTCTTTCTTCTGACTGTGTGAATGAACAAACATTTGAAGAGTTTGATCTGGCTATCATTCCTTACAATAATGAGCATTTTGTCAACTACCAACAGGTTGGTTTCTGATTTTTGGCCCTGGATGCATGATCTTTAGTTGAGCCCAGACAGGGATGCAAATTAAGAGCAAGATAACCAAAGAGAGGTGATTTAAAATGACAGCTGGGATCCCCAGGAGTGAATTTAAGAATTTAATTCTATTTTTGTTCCCGTTTTCTATTTCTTACCAAGAAATTGATCTGTGATAGTTATGGGAATAGGTTATTTAGTATGTCTTTTGACACGACACTGTAAACTCCCCTAGGAGGATTGCTGTGGAAGATATTTTCAGTGAAATAGCTGCCACTGATGGAATTATTAAGCATGGATAAGAGGAAACGAGGTAACAAATATATAGGCATATATTTGGTTGTTATTTTTTAACATTTTCTAACTTCTACAACTGTTACTTGAAGAATCACAAAAAATAAATAACTGTAAAAGCTAGGAACACAGAATATAACCTAAGGAAACCAACTAGCAAATCATTTCTCTCCTGAAACTATAGTACAGAACTAGCCACATTCTCTACAGGGGATCATACAAGTGATGTACAGATGAGACTAGGAACTGCAAAGAGGAACATAGCTGCAGTGGCAGAGAAAGGAGCCAAAGGTAGGAAAAATTTCAGCAAGAATATATTTTCCTTGTTCTTTTGGGGATGTTGGGACAAATACACTAGGATCTGAACTTCTCAAGGACACTTTATCTTCGTGTGTTTCTGCCAAATTCAATTGATATATCAAATGTAATTGATAATTAACACATATTTTGTGAATGAGATAACAGTTCTTATCTTATGTTTGTTGTTGAGGAGTAAATGACTTGCTTCATGCATATTCCCTGGACCACATACAAGTATAAAATAAAAATCTAAATTTGAACTCAGATCTAGTGTTTCTGGAGAATTAAACTCCCTTGTTTCTCCTGAGAGTGAAGTTCCTGCAATATCTTCAGAAAAATGCATTTTCTATGGAAGATGGGATGTGGAAGGAGGCTTTATCGGCATTGGGTTACATTGCTGTTTCCAAGACCTTTGCCCCTTAAGCGGACAGATCACGAGAATTCTCGTGTTTTCTGTTCTAAGGCTTGTGGCCAATCACGAGAATTCTTTAAAAAAATATTAGCTTGTAAGAACATGTAATAAATAACTGCAAAATGCAGTGGGTATTTAATTTTAAAGCGTGCCTTTAACATTTATGTAAAACGTTGTTGTAGTCATCCAATAGAAACTTATCTGGCCACTGGGTAAAGCTAGCAATAAAACTACTGGTCTGCAATGTGTTAAATGAGTCCTGGAAAAGGTACAGCTGGGGTTCCAGCAGAGCCAGAAGTAAGGCCAGTGTCCAGAGCTTCCATTTCATGTTGCAGCCAGATGTGGTTCAGCATCCAAGCTAACTAAAGTCTATTAGTCCATTTTGGAGTCCAACATGGCACCATGTGGGTAGAGGGGTGCACATCCCCCCTCATGGAGAACCAGGACCCCAGTGCATGTGTGAGAGGGAGAGAGCCTACTTCTTTGTTTAGAAGTTTAAATATCCAGGTTTCAAGGGCTTGCAGCGGCCACACCCACTCTAGCCACTGACTCGCTTTCAGGTGGGATTGGCACCTTCCCATGTCGCTCAGACCTTTACTGGGCATGCATCTAAACAGCCTTTGTCCTGTCCCTTCCCCCCATCAATTACTGGAGACTTGGAGAATGTTAAATGCAGCTTTGGGCAAAGCTGTATAAATGACATGCCTATATTATCTGGTCCTTTGCTCCTTTCCTGTTAATAATAACCAAGTCATTACAATGGCATCACTAGTAAAATGGAATTTTAAATTGGGGGTAAAATCGGTTCTTGACAGTGAAAATGTTTGATATTTTATGCAGGTCACTTTTAGGTACACTAAAGATTAGTTATAACTTGGAAAAATCAATTCAATTGGTTTTATATAAAATATTAATTAAATACCCAATATGTACAAGGAGGCTTCATACATATGAAGTTTCAAAAAGTAAAGAAATACTTTAGTGCTCTAGGAAGGTACACTATAACTGGAAATATGAGAACTATAAATATGTATATTTTAGAATTAAGTAATATATAAAATTGTACAGTATAAATAATAGAACAGTTATTATCTTTCAAGATATATGCAATTATATTAACCAGTATAAGGATAAAGATGAAATAAAGTAGCTGCTAGATGGCTTTGCCTGAGGAATGCTTCTAAAAAAGAGAAGTATTTGAATGAAGTTTTGGTATTCCTTACTTACTACAGTGCTATATTATAGCTAACAATATTTGAAATACTAATTTTCATGGCTTGCCTACTAATACTCCATTTGCCTCAATTTCTTCTATGCTTCAGTTAATAAAATTAGTTCATGCATATGGGAGTGAAGATTGAATGCACTTTGTAATTCTTACCAAACATGCACTCTAATACGTCGTATAAGTGGTGAATCCTCTGAAATTTACTAACTCATTTCACTCAATATGCACCTATTTCAATTTGGGAAAACTCATTTGCCTAACAGATTTCCTCCAGAGATTGTTTTGGTAGGTGACACATGAATTTGAAATTGAGGGCATCATTCAGATCACCAAGTCAAGTCAACTCAAGGCGGGGGAAGTAAAGAGGAGTATTTTGCTATTCAAGAAGATAAAATTAATTTCGGTATATATTTTAATTTAGATTAACTTCATACCCATCCACAGTACCATATTGCATTTCTTTTTGCATAAATTTTGCATTACATTTAATTTTGTAGTCTCAGGAGAAGCAACATATCTTTTCATTATGCACTGTTCCCCTCCAAATTCTCCACAACAATCAAGTCATATAATCATAACAAAAACTAATCACCCTCCACTTGTGAGAAAGAAAGTCTGTCTGGGAAAGTAAATAGAAGCAGTAAATCAGGAGACAATTGAGAAGAGAAACAGAGCATGGGGGTTACTAAATAAACCAGAAAGAGGTGGGATCCTTGGCACTCACAGAATTAACCTTTGCCACTTTCTATGATCACATTCTTTAATGTCTCTATACTTGGAATACATTCTGCTTTCTAACTAGAATGGGAAGAGTCAATGTTTTTCCTCTTCTCTACCCAAAACTTAAAGTAAAAGTAATTATTCTGCCTCCCCATATTGCAGTGAGGAATAAATGGGGGGAGAAAAGAGAAAGCTTTTGTTTGTCTATAGCTATTGCTTTTGTCTTTTTCTTTTTATTTCAACCTCTTAAAAGGCTTCTTTTACTAAGTTAATGATGGGGCTTATTATAGCTATTTGGTGTATTCACAGGAGTTTCTGAATTATATAATAAATCTTGTTAACGCAATTTAAGGCCATTATTTTAAAAAAATGAGAGGGTGTATTATTAATTGGCATTGTTAATAGTCATAATTAAAGACATTATTTAAAGCTTATCATCATTTTCTTTATGGCATACTAATCTGTTGGCTTTTAATATTACCTGGCTTTATATTACATTATGACTACAAAAAAGGATAAATTGTAATTAACTAATAATCAAGTTTTCCTTTAAAAGGCTTAATTTTCATTAACTGAGAAATATTTGCTTATTATGTTATCCTGGATACTATTGTTCTTTACACTTTTATTTACTTTCTCCTTCTAAATTCAAATTTATAAAGACATTATACATTAGCATGGTAGAAAAATACCACAAAATAGCTTTTGAAAGACAAAAATTCATCAGTTCATTCATTAAAAGTTATTGATTCTACAGTATTAAGATCATTGGCAAAGATTTTTATGACATTGCTCTCTAGTTGTTATTCAGAACAACAATCCTATCCCACGATTATAGATTTTATCACCAAACCATTGGCTAGAGGAAGGACTGCAAGCATGAGAGTAAATGGCTTAGTTCTTCACTGTCTTCACTTAGTGTTCTCCTCTATCTACATCAGGCGGATTAGGTTGGAATTTATTGTTGCTAATTAACAACTAATTCATTTTTCTCATGTGTAAAATATAAATTGTAAATACTATAACTTCTGTAACATATCAAAGGAAGTGTGGTGATAGGCAGGGAGAGCAGGGGCTGGGGTAGGGTGGAAGTGGGTAAAGGGGGATAGGAGACATCTGTAAAAGTAGAAAACAATAAAAAAGGGATTTGTAGAATATAATCACATCCTTTCACATCCCTTATAATGTGCTATTTCCCTGTAAAGGATTCTTACTCTTTAAGTATGTAGTATTTCAACAATCAACTTCTTTTAAAAGAATAATGAATTTAGGTTGGATTGGCCATCTTGCTAGGCAATTTCAAGATTTATACTGATAACTCTTTCAGAATTCTATTATGTTTCATAGCCTGGTAAATATCCCGCCCCCCCCAAGAAAAAGAGAAGTATAGACCAATCACATTTATGAATATTTTATAGATATTTTAAATTATAGCAGATAATAGAGTACAACAGCACAATAAAATAGAATATCAAGTACAAATTCATGACCAAGGAGATTTTATTCCCGAAAAAAAAGTATTTTATTACTAATAAATGCATGAATGCAATATAGCCTATTAATAGAACTGATGAAAATGATTATATGGTTATCTTTATAGATTCAGCATAGATGCAGAAAAATATAATTACAAAAACAGCAAAAACATTAATTTATGTTAAAAGCATTGAGTAAAATAGTAATTGCTAGATAGATCATTAGCACACACACACACACACACTCACTGCGCACACACAACCAAACACATCAATATAAAGGTCAAGTGTAGAAGCTTATTTAATGAGAAATACTAGAAGCTTTTCTACTAACATTATAAACAAGGTAGGGATAGACACTATTTCTAGGAACATTTAAAGGTTTATAGGAAATGTTAGCTAATACTATTAGACAGCAGGAAATGATTAAAATTGTATGAAGCAGTAAGTCTAGATATGACTGGCAGATGACATAATTACACATTGGAAAATCAAAAGATCAATGAAAAAATACTATTAAAAACAAACAAATAATTTATTAATGTAGCAAGCCATGCAATACTGAAGCCCACTTGGACTGGCTTTTAAAGCAGATTGTTCAAAGTTTTGGGATTTTTCAAGCCAGAGGATGAACCTTTGAAACTTTATAATTGGCCACAGTGGGGCTATTTATTCTACAACATTTAGCAAATGCAATATATCAGCATATCATTTCTAGCAGGTAATAAAAGCAAAATACAAAAACTCAATAGCATTTATATATACTAATATATATATACATATATATACATATATATATATACCAGAAAGAACATATATTAGAAATTGATTATTTTTATAATAGCCACTTAATTAACTAATAAAATTAAAATATAATTATATAAATAAAACAAAAATTACCTAAATAAAACAAAAAAAATATCTTGAATATACCAATTTCTTGGACAAAAATAATTTTCATCAGAAAGTTGTCCATTCTTTCTAAATCAATAGATATTTTTCCAAGGAAGACAAACAAATAGCTAATAAGCACATTAAAAAAATGCTCAATCATTAGGGAAATGCAAATCAAAACTACAATAAGATACAATTTCATAACATTTTTAAATGGAAGGAAGGAAGGATGGAAGGAAAAAAGGAAGAAAAGAAAGAAAGAAAGAAGGAAGGAAGGCGAGTGATCATATAAACACTAGAACACTAGATCACTAGATTTATGAGTAAATCGAGTGGAAGCATGAGAAAGTTTATATTTTATTTTTGATTTAAAGAAGATATAAACATTGTTTGATCATGGTTTAAAAATACATGGAAGGAAGCAGCTGTATTTAGGAAGGCAGACAAGAATTTTAAAAAAATCTAATTTCAAAGCAAGTAGGGACAGATGGAATAAAAGCAATGGTAGGTTAAATTTATTTTTGACAATGTGATAGACACATGTCTTCCTCTCAGACACAGGAGAAAAAGTAAAAATTTGTATTCACATGTTCAATAATAGAAGGAAGAGGAGATTGGGAAAATTTAACGTAGATGTATGTTATGGAAATACCTTATACTGAACTAATGATTTAGAATTTTGATCCTGTATTTTGAATTCCTCTTTGTGCATTTTCATTCATTCCTTTCCCAATATTCAGTGATAGAGTTTCTAAATGATGAGGAAGAATACTTGAAACCCCTGTGTTCTTTATTATAAGTTGTATTTGAGTCAGTTGAGCAGATCAATACATGTTATTTTAATATCACCAGTGGATTTTGATAAATAACCAGAGCATGGTTATTAGTTTGTCATACCCAGGTATACTAGACTTCAGATTCTTATTCTGATAAAAATACAAATTAATTTACATTGTGGTGGCAACATGTTCATGTATGTATCATAGATGAATTAACACTTTTCATTCCTAACTCAGTCAATCTTCTTTATTTTATGGAAACCTTCTGTGACCATATTGTTTTTAATCCAATCTTTGTACTAAATGCTGTGATTGATATCTTTATAGACATAGCTAATAAAGGTTTGCATGCCTCTCTGATTAATGATATTTCACTGCGGTTAAAATCTTGGACCAATAAACAAAGCAACATCCATTTTAATCATTGTTCTACTATTTACTAGACTGTAGGACTGTGGTCAAGTTAACCTGCTATGTGTTAGTGCCTTTTCTATGCAACAGAGATAATTATAAAGTCTTCCCATATGGAGAGAATATTTAGATGATTGCCAGAATATGACAAGTACTCAATTTACATTTTCTCCTTTCTTTAGACTGAGTCAGTACTGTTTTAAAATGATGGTTAAGTGGTTAACTTCTCTTTCTCTCCTCCCATTCTCTCTCTTTTTCTCTCTTAGTCTTCCTCCTAATTGTCCATGTGACCATATTGAGATTTATCTGAATGGCATGGCAAATTAAGTTTAAAAAGAATGTTAGACCTGACCAGTGTGGTTCAATCGGTTGAGTGTCGTCTCATGAACCAAAAGATTGAAGGTTCAGTTCCCTGTCAGGGCACATGCCTGGATTGCATGTTCAATCCACAGTGGGGGCATACAGGACACAACTCATTGATTTTTCTCTCACATCAATGTTTCTTTCTCTCTCTCTCTTTCTCTCTGCCTTTCTCCAAAATCACTAAATCATAAAAAAATATATATTTTTTAAAGAAAAGAATGTTATGTTGAGTGCATCTCAGATAGCTATGTGCCATGGCCATGTGATGTGCTTAGGCATTCATCTTATATGTATTGAATTCTGAGATTATACTAGAAACTACAGTTTGTTACTTCTTTGAAGGATATTTTAAATGCTAACATTTCTGTATTCACTCCTTTGATTCTCAATGTAGTCATTCCTTAGGTTTTAAGTAACTACTGGGGCCTCTGGATTTACTGTTATTACTTTATTAGTCTTTAATAGAATTAACTTTGCCCTAGGTAAGTTATTCTAATGTAAAATTTTGAGAAAATGTTATATAAAAATATGCACAGTAGACATTAAAAATCATTTAATTTAAGCATTATATCTTCTACTTATAGAATTTTTAAAAGTAAAAATACACAATATATTTAAGTGTGTCACATAAAAGTATTAGGTGAGATACCTTGTGCAAATATGTATAAAATTTATTGAAAGTATGGCCTAATTAATGAGAGAATTGTTGTCTTAGATTATATATTTGAAATACCATGAAGGTTTTGCTAATAATCATACAACCAGCAGGCTTATGTGTCTTATTTAGGAATACTAGATGGTTAGTCCTAAAGAAATCTGAAATATGTATGTGGAAATACTTTAAACTTTGAAAGAACACATGAACATCATATTATTTCACCTTGTTAGATTTGTAATAGAAAGAAATAAACAACAGATAACAAGATAGTAATAAGCAAGAGAAAATATATTTATGATTTATAGCTTAACAGTTGAACAAGTAAATGACCTAATAAGAATGTATTTGGACCCTGGCTTGGTTACTCAAATGGTTAGAGTATAGTCCCAATATGTCAAGATTGCAGGTTTGATTTCTGGTCAGGGCACATACAAGAAGCAATCAATGAATGCATAAATAATTGTAACAACAAATTGAAGTCTCTCTCTCATCAATAATGATAATAATAATAAGAAGAAGAATATATTTGGAAAGAGAATCAATGACTAAGAATGCATTCTTTAAAGGAAATTTTGTCCTGGTAAGAAAAAACAACAAATAAAATCTTTCTAATTAAGAAAACAAGGAGTTATTATCTAGAAATAAAATCAATAGAGGATAGTATTTCAAAATCCTATATAATAAAAGGCTAATATGCAAATCGACCAAACTGCAGAATGACCAGTTGCTATGATGCACACTGAC
This sequence comes from Plecotus auritus, assembly GCF_963455305.1. NCBI lineage: Eukaryota > Metazoa > Chordata > Mammalia > Chiroptera > Vespertilionidae > Plecotus > Plecotus auritus. The sequence continues at coordinate 19,025,650 of NC_137770.1, read as the reverse complement.
CACCAGAGGGCAGACACTCAATGCAGGAGCTGCCACCTGGTGGTCAGTGTGCTTCCACAGGGGGAGTGCCGCTCAGCCAGAAGCCGGGCTCACAGGCTGGTGAGCACAGTGGCCATGGTGGGAGCCTCTCCCACTTCTGCTGCAGTGTTTAAGATGTCTGACTGACGGCTTAGGCCCACTCCCCAGGGAGCGGGCCTAAGCCGCCAGTCAGACATCCCCTGAGGGCTTCTGGATTGCGAGAGGGCACAGGCCGGGCTAAGGGACCCCCACCCAAGGGCACGAATTTTGTGCACTGGGCCTCTAGTAATAAAATAAGATATGATTAAAATTATACATATAATATCAGAGTCTTATTAAAGTAAAAAATGTAGATAAAATACCAAATAAAGCCAAAATATTTAAAAAATGGTAATTTATATTTAATGATAAATGCTTATTAGAAGTTGATGGAGGAAAATAGTAGTGAAGATTATAGTTTTTACATAGTGTGTATAGTGTGCATGTCTGTGTACAAAAGGACATCATAGTAGATACTAGTGTTATATGATTCTATTACAGATATGGTAGTAAAACAGAAAATACTTTCAATATAGGTTTTAAATTATTGCTATGAAAGAGTGCAATTATGATTTCCTACCATTTATCTCTTGTAGATGTGTGAAGCTGGTGAAAGGGAGCTCTATAAATTCCAGAGGAGACAGCAAAATATTAGATACCTCTTCAGGGTGAGATCTTGACAAACATGCTAACACTGGTTAATCGCATGTGAATAAATTAAAAAATTAATGTGAGAATTCATTTATCTATAAAAAAATAAGAAACAAGTGAATATGATAGGATTAAGATCAGAAAATATGTATATCCCAATAGGAAGATTAAGAATTTTGTCCTAGAGGAAAATAACATTTTAAGAGTGATTTTAAACATTGATATTACCAAGTTTACATTTTCAGAAGATCATTTGGAAGCAACAGAATAAAGAACATCTTGCATAATCCATGGCAGCAATGCACTTATCATTGCTATAACAATTTGTATGGAAAATATTTTATAACTAGAGGCCTGGTGCATGAAATTCATGGACTGATGGGGGGTTATTCCTCAGCCCAGCCTGCACCCTCTTGTAGTCCAAGACCCCTCGCGGGAAGTCCACCTGCCAGGGATCAGGCCTAAGCCAACAGTCGGACATCCCTCTTGCAGTCTGGGACCACTAGCACCTCACCACCCACCTGCTCACTCCTTACTGCTAGGCTCGCTGCTCCTTAGAACTGCCACCACCACTGCTGCGCTCACCAGCTATGAGCTTGGCTTCTGGCTGAGCGGTGCTCCCACTATGAGAACTCATTGACCACTAGGGGGCAGCTCCTGAATTGAGTGTCTGCCCCTGGTGGTCAACGTGCATCATAGCGACCTGTTGTTCTACCATAATGGTTGCTTAGGCTTTTATTATATAGATGTCATAAGAAATGCATTGCTTATTCAATGATTTTTTAATATATTTGTTGAATATTTTAGGGGAAATACTAATAACACAGTCCTTTAAGATGATCCTTTTTTTATACATTTGTTTTATAAAATAAGTCAAGGACTTGTATGCATGCATATTAGCATAACCAATGGACACTGGGGCTGTGGGGCTTGTCCTAGGGGGGGACGGAGTGGCAAGGGGGGTCAATCGGGGAAAAAGGAGACATATGTAATACCTTAAACAATAATAAAAAAAGACTTAAAAAATAAGTAATCGGAAAATCAAATAATGTTTTTACCTATTGTGCCATTTTAAAAATCTGCTTTCCTCCAAGTAAAAACTATAGAGAAATTATAGGCCATGTTGGATGTGTTCCATTTCTGGTTTTGAAGCTCATCACCATCTTGGGAAGTTTAAGGGGGAGTGTTTTCAATTGACAAAATGAATGTAAGTGGTTTGAAAAGCTTTACAGAGGAAGATACTCTGCCAGAAATATCACTTTGTCTAGTTGACAGAATTTAATGAGAATTTTTCTATCTTAAGATTCAGACATGCTTTTCCAATCAGCCCATTATCTACTCTACAATAATCTGTCTTCTAAACTTAAATTGGGGCAAAGATGAGAGACTGACCACCTGGTGAAATTGAAAATAAAACTCACTCCCTTCTTTCAATACCACCGTAAGTATTCTACAATACATGTGTTTAAACTTGCCCTTACTTTGTTACAAAACTAATATGTTCTATCTGCTATAGAATTTCCTCTTTCTCTCTCTGTGTGTAGGAGAAATGCAAGAACAACTTGAGTATATCCACTGAGTATAGTATTTACTGCAAAGCTTTGATTACACCCACCTGTCCTAATTTACAATCTAATAAAATATTATTTGTGTATCGTCTCTTTGGTACAGGACAGACTTGGGCTTTATTCTCAGCACTGCTATTCAAGATCATGAATTTGAGGACTTTACTTAACTTTCGGAGTTTCAGTTTTAAGGTCTGTAAATTAGAAACTGCTACTACCATATAGGTCTATTGTTATGCTTAGTACAGTATTTGTGACATTCCCTATGGCTTAGCTGCATATGAGCCATTATTTATGCCTTCTTTTCTGCTTTTCTCTTTTACAGCGATTGAGAAGTCAAATTACCTTCCCAGATTTGATTTTTTTTTTTTTCATCTAGACATGGACATGCTGCAAGTTCTGGCTAGTACAATGTAAACCAAAGTCTCTGGAGAAGATTCTGAGAATATTTCACTTATGAAAAAGGCTTATCTGGTGTATCCGTTTTTATCATTCCTGCCGAATCACCTTGCAATCTGGAAGATGAAAGCCATGTGCTAGAAATAATGGAGCTAAAATATTTTTAAAAATCTCTTTCCTAATGAATATCTGAATATTTGGACTAACCTTGGGTTGCTGCCTCTAGAATTCTTATATGGTGAATTAAATAATTTGTTTAAGACATGGTTAGTTTTTAGGTTTTTTTTTTTTTTTTTTTTTTTTTTTGTTTAGTATGGGAAACATTCATTGTTTCTACAATGCATAAAGGGTCTACGGATTATGTTTACGTAATTTGTCCTTAAGATATTTTAATCTTCTTCCAACCACTCTACTGACTCTGTTCTTTTAACCACTCTACTGACTCTGTCAGGAAAAAACAAAAGAAAACAAAAAAAAAAACAAATGAAAAGTAGAATTTTTTAAAATTTTTTAATTGATTTAGAGAGAGAAAGGGAGGAGAGAGGGTTAGAAACATCAATGATGAGGGAGAATCCTTGATCAAATGCCCCCTGTACAACCCTTACTGGGGATCAAGCGTGAAACCCATGCATGTGCCCTGATCAGGAATGGAACCGTGACCTCCTAGTTCATGGGTCCATGCTCAACCACTGAGCCACCTAGGCTAGAAAATCTTTATACTGTACATTTAACATATGAAAGGTATTAGCTTATTGCCTTGAATAGCAGAATTTCATTGTAGCAGGACTTCTTAGGATTAGTGTTACAACATTCATTCATTTTAAAGCAGAAACTGCTGTCCTACACATCACAACAATCCATCAAGTTGCCTAACTCACAATAAATCATGGGCATTTTAGTAAGGAGATGAGACACACATTTTAAAACTCATCATTTTTACTTAATTCTCATCAAATTCTTCTTAAAACAACTCAAAGTTCTTTTCCTTTTTCAGCTCATTTATCTCTCCTTTTCTTCAGAGACATTCCCTCAAAATGACCTCTTAATGTCTAAGTGATTTCGCTCTTAGTACATCCTGCCAAATATAAACTAATATCTATTGATTTGAATCATGATCATGGTGAGAGAAAGGAGGAATAGAGGGTGAATTCCAGTTTATTCTTTAATAACTTCAGTTAAATGAAAATGAAGTAATTAGTAACTATTAACCATGCTTGCTATTTTATAAAATCAGGCATTTTTTAGAAAACATAGCAAGAAAGAGTATCTCTTTCTTAAACCCATTAGAACTGTTCACCTCAATGGACTGCACTTTGTTATAAAAATAAATCTAATGTCATTACATCAGATATGCTTATCTATAATAATAAAAACATAATATGCTAATTAGACTGGACAGCTGAACGACCTTCCAGACATCATTCCAGACGTCCTTCCAAACAAAGCTGCTGCAGCAGGGCTGAGGCAGAGGTGGTTAGGGGTGATCAGGCAGGCAGGCGAACAGTTAGGGGCAATAAGGCAGGCAGGCAAGCAGTTAGGGGCAATAAGGCAGGCAGGCTAGCAGTTAGGGGAGATCAGGTAGGCAGGTGAGCAGTTCGGGGCAATCAGGCAGGCAGGTGAATGATTAGGGGTGACCAGGCAGGCAGGTGAGTGGTTAGGAGCCTGCGGTCCCAGATTGTGAGAGGGTACAGGCCGGGCTGAGGTGCCCCCTGCCCTCTGTGCATGCATTTTGTGCACTGGGCCTCTAGTTTGTATATAATTTAGCAACAAAAATAAAGATAGTGAAATAAAACTTCCTAAGCCTATGATTTCTTATAATTATAAGACTTTGAGTAGAGGGGAATAAAGATGTTTTAAAACCCAGATGTTTTCAAACTTAAAGATGATGTTATGTTCTTTTATGTCAATGAGCAAGTTGATTGCATGCTATACCACCACTGCCTATTTGGAGACTCAATTTTAAAGAGATATCTTAATCCTCTATGTAACTTGAAATAAATAAAAATATGTGTATGTTATCAAATCTGAAAGGCACATTTATTTCACTTTCTTTGTATCTTGGGTTTAAGAATTTGTTGATTTATGTTCCACTTTTTCAATTTTTGAGAGTAAAGTGTAATATTATAGGGCTGCTTATTGATAAGAGGGTCTGAATCAAAGTGGGTTGATTCATTCAAGTAGAGGAGTTTGTTCTTTACTCCTGTTCCCAAAACAGAACTTCCTATTTTGTGCCATCAACCAGGATTGATATCTCTGTGTTTTTTTTGCTTTTGTTTTTCTTGTGCTTTTCTTTCCTTTTGGAGAGTCTTTTCTGTTGAAACTGGGCAGGGGAAACAGGCTTCCAATAAAAATGAGCTTCTCTGTACTTTGGTGGTAATTTATGCATCTTAACTTATAAGCAAATTCTCCTGAAAAGCTACTCAAAAAGTAGTCAGTGTGGAGTGTTCTAGTTTCTAAAATATGCTATATTAACCCACATCACTGTATTTTTGGTTTGGTGCTCACATTCATAAGGCATCAGTTTCCTTATAGAACATCATGTTTATTTTTCTTCCTAGGAGACCTGGGGTACCACAAACTGTCATCTTACTAAGTAGTTGTCTTGCTGCTTTGTCGTTGGCACATCTTGTTTTATTATAATTTTTTGCATGAAGTGAAATTGTTGAAGGAGTTAGTGAAATAAATTTTGCTAACTTTGTAAAAGACAAAATGATCACATCTAAAATATTCTGATCATGTTAGACAGACTAATGCTCCACCTCCTCCAAAGATGTCCAGTAGGTTCCAATCTTTATGATATGTGAATATATTCTTTTACATGGCAAGATGGATTTTGCAGAAGTGATTAAGAATCTTGAGATTGTACGATTATCTTGGGTTACCCAGTGGTCTCAAGTCTAGAGTGAGGGAAGGTGATATAAGACAGAAGCAGAGTTTGGAGTGCTACAGCCATAAGCTGTGATGCAGGCAGCCTCTAGCAACTGGAAAAGTCAAAGGAGAGGTTCTCCCTCAGAGCCTCCAGGGGGAAAGTAGTTCTGTTGACCCCTCAGTTTTAGTCCTTTAAGACTCATTTCCCACTTATGACTTCCAGGAATATGTAATAGTAAATCTGTGTTGCTTTAAGCCACATTGTTTATGATAATTTGTTACAACATACATAAAAATTTGTACTCTCATCTATTTCTACAAAAATAATTTCCAGTGGATTGATAATCAAAGATCAGAAAAATCCAAATCCATGGCTCTATTAAGATGGCACTGTATCAGTATCATTTGCTGATGGTATAGAAGCATATAAAGGAAGACATCCAGTTTAATCTGGGGAAGTAGGACTGGGAGTTAAGGTAACTGCTGTGACAGAAGACATAGGAGATATCCAAGCGAAAGGGATGTTGTGGTGGAATGAGCAAGAAGAGGAAGTACTTCTCACAAAGGGAAAAGGTGTTTGTGAACAATTTCCATTGGTGAAGAGCTTGGAGTAACTGAGAATTGAAAATACTTTTATATGACTAGAATCATTAGAGTGATGTAGAAAGTAGTGTAAAACGAAGCTGTTGAACTGGAAGAAGTATAGAAGCAGCCGTGACTTTAAGTTGGATAATTAAGGATTTTTGCCTTTAGTTTAGGAATATTTGGAAGCCATCAAGGGGTTTTACTGCCCAGGACTGGAATAGTTTTGACTTCTGTTTCAATTAAATAATTCTATTTTATGCTTAAACAATTCCATTTTATGCCCCCCACCCACCCATTCAGATATCTCAGTGCTTTTCCACATTCCAACATTAAAAGCATCTACAACAAATATATGGCATGGATCAAGATATCACACCGTTATGTATCTGTAATTATATGAACACCATAGATGCTTTTGATGTTTTTTTGATGTTTTATGCAATGAAATGCCATAATTAATTGCTCACATTTCTAGGCACTGCATAGGCAGTTTAGATAATTAATGAAAGTCAGTTATTCACATTATCATAATCAATAAAGTTAGAATGACTCAATATTTCTTCTTGTCCTTTTGCCTAGTACTAAAGCAAATGGAGATGAAAAAGAAAAATCACTGTGATTAAAAACAAATCTTCTATATAAGTGAACTTTTTAAAATTAATATGCCCCTTATTATAGTCATGGTCTGAGTTTTATTCTCAATTAAGTACAATCTAAAAATGAATTAAAAATGACATTTGTAAATGGATGGAAAAGAAATCATATATAACAGTGACTTGACTTAAAAGGCCCAATGATATTAGCTCTCTTTAAAAAGTCTGAGGGCAAGAAAGAATTGGCCTATAAAACTTCTGGTGTCAGTATTTCCCAGAGACAGATGAGGTCCTACTAGTTATTAGTTATTTAAATGAAGCTGCTCTAGTTTTGATTAAGAGTCTTTTTTTAAGCTGCTATACGATGACATATATATTACTTTATATAACTTCTATCAGTGATGATAAAAATTTTAAGTGTAGAGAGTCCCATCAAATCCTCAAAGATGTATTTTAGAAAAAATAAAATTTCATGTGGCTACTCTAATTATGATTAAGCGAAAGAGTATACTCCCTTATCACATATTTCCAAACATACTTATACAACATTTAAAAATTAGGACAGGCTCCAATATTTTGTATGTTAGCATAAATCTCCTACTAGTAGATGTGTAGCTCAGGTTGAAGCTGCAGAACTCAGTTAAAGTCTTGTAGTATCAGATTATCTCCTTTACGCTGGCAATAGTTAAATTTTTCTCTATTCAAGGTATGTCCTCTTGTTTTTTAAATCAGGATAATTGTGTTCACATAGAAATGATTGACATATTATAAACAATTCATACAAACTCAAGGTACCACGTTCAGTCTTAAAGATAGGGCCTGAGACAAGAATAACTAAGTTCTTTCAGATTGGACTCTACTCAGTGACTTCAATTTATCCCCATTCTTCCCATTTAAATATTTTTCCTTCTTTATTCCATCTAATTTAAGACCTTGTTGCTTATGGCATTATACTATTCTAAAAATGTCTATAAGAGAAAGTTTGAGTGTCAAGACCTTGGCTCATGAAGACTATAATTTTTGGTTTTGTTTCCTTATAAATTTCAGATTTAATTTATAGTCTTCCATTTTAGGAGATATCCCCATATGCTTTTTAAACAACTCCTACCCCTTCATTCTTCAGATTTTGAGGAGATTTATGATCCTTGAAACCAAAATTTCCCTAGAGAAATACCTTATATTCACATTAGATAAAATTCTTATATAAATTGTGATTATTATGTTAAAGATGTCAACTGTTTAAAATACATATGAATAGAAAATCCTAATAATAATATTAAGGGGGAAATAGGACAGGGATTTCACACTCAATAGTATTTGGATAATAGAAATTTAAACCTACTGAAGTAAGGTTTAAGCAAATATTTAATTTTTAAAGTTCTAAGAGAATTTAATAAGCATATATTTATTCTGAGTCAATAAGAAAGGAAAATAGGACATAATGTGAAGAGTATTGTTAAACTTAGTCCATACACTCTTATTTTTCCCCTTGGTTACAATCTCTAAGAACAATAAAGAAAATGTTTCGATAGGCTTAGAAATCTCATAAAAGTTTTCACTTACGTTTCTTATTTCTCTGTATTTATAGGTATTTCCCTCTCAGACACAAAGGATGAGGAAAGTTGGTGACTTTCCAAAATGCACAATCAGCTTCTGACAATTTTGCATTGCCCAGAAAGTAAAGAATGGGTAGTTTAATGTAAACTAATTTATCACTAAAATTATTTTTAGTTAACAATTTTTTAAAGTCCCAGAACATCTGCAGAATGGAATTATCTACTAGTCCTCAATTCAAGATATTCCTATGACTTTGCTCACCAGAAGAGTGGGAGAATCCTGCTTCAATGAATCATAAAGCTTCCATTAAGTGTCCATTCTTCAGGTGACCAGTTTCTAATCACATTGTGAATCACTTTAATTAAAGAAAGGGATGTTGTTTGAGAAACAACTAATTATGAAATTGATTTTGAGGGAAAAGGTCCACTTTTGTTTAAAACAAAATTTAATTTTATCACAAATTTTTATTTTAACAGTAGACAACTTAAATTTCAGTCTAAAAAGACACTTAGCACTGACAAGTTTTCCTAATATATTATCTAAGCTAGAGGCCCGGTGCATGAAATTCGTGCACGGAGGAGGAGTGTCTCTAAGCTCAGCCTGCACCCTATCCAATCTGGGACCCCTTGAGGGATGTCCGATTGCCCGTTTAGGCCCGATCCCATTGGGGATGTGTGTCCCTCAGCCCAGCCTGTGCCCTCTCCAATCTGGGACCCCTTGAGGGATTGGGCCTAAACGGGCAGTCGGACATTCCTCTCACAATCCAGGACTGCTGGCTCCCAACCACTCGCCTGCCTCGGCATGGTTTCCCCTAACCGCTTCTGCCTGCCAGTCTGATCACCCCCTAACCACTCCCCTGCCAGCCTGATCGATGCTTAACTGCTCCCCAGCCAGCCTGATTGCCCCTAACTATCCTCCCCTGCAGGCCTGGTCGCCCCCAACTGCCCTCCCCTGCTGGCCTGGTCTCCCCCAACTGCCCTCCCTGCTGGCCTGATTGACCACAATTGCCCTCCCCTGCAGGCCTGGTCCCCCCAAACTGCCCACCCCTGCAGGCCTGGGTCCCCCCAACTGTCTTCCACTACAGGCCTGGCCCCTCCCAACTGCCCTCCCCTGCAGGCCTTGTCCCCCCCGAACTGCCCTCCCCTGAAGGCCTGGGTCCCCCCCAACTGCCTTCCCTTGCTGGCCTGGTCTCCCCCAACTGCCCTCCTCTGCTGGCCTGGTCACCTCTAACTGCCCACAACTGCCCTCCCCTGCAAGCCATCTTGTGGTGGCGATCTTGTGTCCACATGGGGGCAGACATCTTTGACCACATGGAGGCAGCCATTTTGTGTCTTGGAGTGATGGTCATTTGCCATCATATTATTCTTTTATTAGGTCTGTAGTGGAGGACAGTTGACTGTCATATTACTCTTTTATTAATTAGGATAGCAAGTCAGTGTGAGGATGTCAGTGTCATAAAAACTCTTTATCCTATATAATAAAAGGCTAATATGCAAATCAACCTAACAGCAGAATGACTGGGCGCTATGAGACGCAGTGACCACCAGGGGGCAGATACTCAGCACAGGAGCTGCGCCCTGGTGGTCAGTGTGCTCCCAAAGGGGGAGCATCACTCAGTCAGAAGCCCTGAGCCAGGTTTACGGCTGGTGAGCACAGTGGCAATGGTGGGAGCTAAGGATGTCTGACTGCCAACTTAGGCCCTCTCCCCGTGTGCCTAAGCCAGCAGTTGGACATCCCATGAGGGCTCCTGTACTGCAAGAGGGTGCAGGCCGGGCTGAGGGAACCCCCAAGTGCACGAATTTTGTGCACTGGGCCTCTAGTTGTATAATAATCCAAATCTGTGAATGAGCGCTCAAAAGTCGCATTGTGAAGATTAGCATGAAAACAGTCAACATTTTAAAGCAGTTTAGGTAGGTTCTCCATACACAGAAAAAATTAATGTTCATAAAATTGATGCTGTGAAAATATTGAAAAAGTATTTGAATTCGAAAATGAAAACAAGCATGTAAATACAATTTACATAGGTAAAATTTTGCCAAAGCTTTTAGTATATTTGTAACTAGTGGCCCGGTGCAGGAAATTCGTGCATAGGGTGAGGGGTTCCCTCAGCCCAACCTGCACGCTCTCCGATCTCGGACCCCTTGGGGGATGTCCGACTGCCAGCTTAGGCCCAAATCGGCAGTCGGATATCCCTCTCGCAATCTGGGACCACTGGCTCCTAACCGCTCACCTGTCTGCCTGCCTGATCACCCCTAACTGCCCCTGCCTGCCTACCTGATTGCCCCTAACCCCTCTGCCTGTCTGCCCAATCGCTCCTGACCTCTCTGCCTGCCTGCTTGATTGCCCCCAACTGCCCGCCCCTGCTGGCTTGATCTCACGCCAAACTGCCCTCCCTTGCTGGCCTGATCTCACCCCCAACTGCCTTAAAACCCCTTCTCAGCTTCCACCTTAGGTTCTGCCTTCGCAGTTCACCCAGATTTGGTTCTTTATGGTCGGTTTCTATGCCAGTCAGCATCAAAAGCTCTGTCTCCTAGACAGCCATTGGCTCCTCACAGTTCACCCAGATTTGGTTCTAATTGGTCAGTTTCTATGCCAGTCAGCTTCAAAAGCTCTGTCTCCTAGGCAGCCATTGGCTCCTCACAGTTCACCCAGATTTGGTTCTGATTGGTCAGTTTCTATGCCAGTCAGCGTCTCTGGGCCTATCTTCGGGCCTGATCAGAGAGGCGGGGCTGATCAGCAGCTCCCGCGGAGGCCCAGAGAGAAAGAGAGATGCGCTGCTGGCCAGGCCTGGAGAGGAAAAGAGAGGCAAGGGCTGATCAACAGCTGCCATGGAGGCTATTGATCAGACCCTGCTTCTCTCTCCAGGCTTGAACCGCAGCTCCCTCAGCAGTCAGTGCTGGGTCACCACGACAACGCAGCACTGACTGCAGGACTGATTTCCGGTGTTCGGTCGAGCCTTCAGTTGTTATGGTCACTGCCTTTTTATATATATAGATAAGATTGGTTATTCTCTGGATCTTTAATACCCCTTTTTAAATTTTATCATGCCTTCTTTAACCTGCATTGTTTTATCTGTCCCTTCTATTGGTAAGTAGTGCTATTAAAATAAAATTGCTTGTTAAATATTAAAATGTACATTACATGTGTAAATATTTTATACTTATAATATTTATGTATATTATACAATACAATATTATATAATTACTAGAGGCCCAATGCACAAAATTCGTGCACAGGTGAGGTCTCTAGGCCTGGCCGGTGATTGAAGTGTGAGCATCTGGCATGGAAAAGCAGGTCCCAGCTGACCTCTGGGCCCTGGGCAGACCTGGGCCACTGGGCGCCTGCGCGTGCCCCTCCACCTGAGTTATCAGGCCCCACCCAGCTCCCTCAGTGCCTGGGAGCCGGGCAGTAGCCCGGCCCCCAGCCTCCTCTGCTGGTCACTGTCTGCAAGGCGATTGGGCCCCGCTCACACCTGCCTTGGCCTGGTGTCTCCAGCTTACCTGCTCCATCATCCTGCAGTGGTCCTGTTCTCGTCAGGGCCCATCGGGGCCAGCAATGCCTCCACTGCTGCCTGCTGCCAGTGCTGCATCACTGACGCCTGCCTTGTTCCACGCCACCTCCTGGTGGTCAGTGCACATCATAGTGAGTGGTTGAACTCCTCATTGAGGGTATAATTTGCATATTAGGCTTTTATTATATAGGATTTGTATATGGTGTAAATAATGTATTTGAATGAATTTGAATACAATAAAGGAATTTGAAATTTACATAAAATGATATTTCCTATATGTGTACAGTCATGACATACAGTATATACATTCTCAGATCTTTCTGGATATACTCTAAGATAAGCTAGATCTCATAGCAGAGAAAATTAACTTTTTGAAAGTAGGCCAAAAATAATGATAGAGAATGTTCACTGGATTTCCCTGAAGAATTCTTCCTTGAAGAATTAACATAATTGTTATTTGAAAAAGTATTTAGATTTGCTTAATTTAGTGAGAGAAAACTAACTGGAAAGAAATGCTAATCAGAAATTTTAAAACAAAATGAACAAACTTGAAAATACAAAATGATAGTTACCAAGGAACATTTTCAGGAAATGTTAGACTGAGTCAATACTATTTCACAGTAAAATTAGAAGGTTAATTTTTTTTCCTCACAGTGACTCATTTTGTTTTATTTTTATTTAGATGTAGTTAATATACCATGTTATATTAGTTTCAGGTGTACAACATAGTTATTCAATGATATACCTACTGAAGTGTTCACCACGATACATAAGTTTAATTTCTCTGAACAGTGACTTTTGCTGTGTATAGGCTATACTCTTCTGCTTCTTTGCATGTCTCATAAATTTTGTTTGTGGAAAACTGTATTAAATATATATATGTTGTGGTATCTCTGAAAATCAGATTCATCTACCTCCTAATGCAGTGGTCGGCAAACTGTGGCTCGTGAGCCACATGCGGCTCTTTGGCCCTTTGAGTGTGGCTCTTCCACAAAATACCACGGCCTGGGCGAGTCTATTTTGAAGAAGTGGTGTTAGAAGAAGTTTAAGTTTAAAAAATTTGGCTCTCAAAAGAAATTTCAGTCGTTGTACTGTTGATATTTGGCTCTGTTGACTAATGAATTTGCCTACCACTGTCCTAATGGATTGCTTTGCTGACTTGTACTATTTTTATTGATTTGTTAGGACTATTTTTATAAAGCTTGTAGTACTTGTCATGTGCAGCACGGAAATCTAAGCCCAGTTAGCTTGATGGTTAGTTTGATTGGACAAATATTTTATTAAATGTATTGAACCTTCTCGAGGGCAGACCAGATAATTCTGCCTTAGGCTGTACTTTCTTTCATGATTAGGGCCTTCTTATGTATGTTCTGTTCATGTACATGTCCTGCATATGTGTGTTGTCTTCTATATTTCCAGAAATACATCTGAGTTTTTCAAAGTCCATTATGGACATCTCTTTCCCCAGTTTGGCCTTTTATATCTTTGGTGAGTCTCTGATTCCTAACCAGTGTTGCTGCTTCAAGCTTCTATGCTGTTAACCAATTGCCAGTGATTATTGTTGACAAATGCACTTGATTTTGGTCTTTTTGCTGAGAGCATGTACGGAGCCATGTCAGTACAGATAAGCCCTAGAGTGGAGATTTTCAGGGACCTTGCAGATATATCAAGTAATGTGTCTTCCCAGGGCATGGAAATGTCTGTCCCCTGCAGTGACTCCTAAAAAATTCTAGGCCATTGGTTTGCATAGCTATTGATTTGTAATAAGATTGGTTTGCAAGGCTATTGATTTTCAAGGACACCAAAAATAGGTCAGGAGAAGATTTGTGGCAAGTTAATTGCCATATAACTTGCTCTTTTCACTAAGATTCAGCCATCACTCTTAAATAAAGTCCTTGTCAATTATTAGAAGTTTATTGTTTATTTCCAGAATTTCATAAGTTTGATCTCTAATAATTTTGGCAAGTATTCTCAATGTTTTTATGGAGAAACAGATTTTTGGAGGTCCTAAATCTATTGTTATCTGGTTCTTGTAATTGAAATCCTCCATTGTAAATCACATGTAAATAACTTGTTACCTCAGTGATATTTAAAATATCTTTCACTACATCAACTTATTTTGAAAAAATAGCTATGGCAGACTCTTTTCATCTTTACCACAATTTTAAAATTTTTGCTGCAGGTTGAATGTGCAATACAGCTCTGTTAAGGTCAAACATGGCCATATGACTTGTTTAGATGAAGATGTGAGCAGGAGAGTACCTATCCCTTCTTGGCAGAAATGTTAAGGGTCTCCTATGTTTCATTCTGGATTTTTATAAGAAAGCATGTGTGAAAACAGTTAATAAAAAGGTCTAGTGTTATCTAATTGTAAGGCAATGATATGATGTCTCTGATCTGTCTTCTAATACCCACTCTAGTCTTATGGGGGATTTCAGCCTAGGCATGATCTCAGAATAACAGATATTCTGTTAGGAACCAATGTGAAAGCACATCTTTCTCAGTCCCTTTATTGCACTAAGAGTCTGAGGTTTTGGACATTTAAATTACTTTCCCAAATCAACCCAACTGGCAAATATGTTATCCAGGATTAAATCAATGCCTTTCTATATTCCTGGCCAGCTCTGGTCAACATTTAAAAGTTGACAATATAGGGATTCCAAGTATAGCATAATACATATATATGTTAAAAACACATTTCTAGATTACGATACCAAGTATCTCTATATTGTATTTTAAATTATATGTGTGTATCTACATATCCTATATAATAAAAGCCAAATATGCTAAGTGTTTGACTGTTCATTCGACCATTCAACCAGTCTCTATGATGCACACTGACCACCAGGGGACAGACGCTCCAACTGGAAGGTTAGACCTCCTGCAGTCCCTCCTTGGGATCGGCCTTGATTGGGACTGGGTGAGACAGGCGGGACACGCCCTGGAGCCAACCTCCCTTGGTCCCTCCCCAGCCTCTAAAATATTTCTTCTAATTAATTTTCTTTCAATGTGCATGAATCCGTGCACCAGGCCTCTAGTGGAGGATTTCAATAAGTGTAAACACAGAATAGAGAGAATCCAAAGTTAGATATTAGCAGGGTAAGCTTGGAAGGGATCAGAATGAGTCTCAGAACAGAGAAGAAATACAATGGAGGATTTCAATAAGTGTAAACACAGAATAGAGAGAATCCAAAGTTAGATATTAGCAGGGTAAGCTTGGAAGGGATCAGAATGAGTCTCAGAACAGAGAAGAAATGACCATCCATGGAATGAAGGCATCCCACTCTTCAAAACTAGCCAGAATGTTAGTAAAACAGAGATTTGGTTCTGCATGAGAATTCATGTTTAGAAGTTGTTTGTAAGAAAGATGATGTGTTCACCTTTAAGTTAATTAGAAAACTGGTTGCTTTTATCTTAATGCAATCCTCTTCTTCCCTTTGCCTTTAACAGTGGCTTGTTTAAGGTAGGAATATATGCATCACTGATGTCAGTGCCTTCTTACCTTAATTAAAGTGTGAGAAAATCATGCACCCCAGTACACCAAGCCTTGCCCCATATTCTAATTGCTATATGTATTAGGTCATCTCCATTTAAGACCAGCAGCTGTATATATTTCTTTGGACAGGTCATGTTGAATTTAACAAGTCACTTTGGATTTCAAACTCAGTGTGGTCACCAGGGTGTTCTGGGGAGCTTCCCAATCATGTGGGTAAATAGACTGCATGATGATGTGGAAAGGAAAAAACCCTGAAGATTGCCAACACATCATCAGCCCACAGCTTCTCACCCATCCCCTAATCCTCAATTTTCCACAATTGCTTTAAAAAAAAAAGCAATTGAGTTTGTCTTGCCCTGTTTTGGAACCTGTTCTGAGAGGATCAGACAATTCTGTCACATTTTCCCCTCCCTACTTAATGTTGCTTTAATTTCTCTTGGAAAACGTGTTAGTGTTAGTGAGCGGTGGAAAGCATATATAAGCCTTTGCCTCTGGCTGTGCTTTTCTCCGGGGATTTCCTGTGGCTAAGGACCCTGGGTGAGTTTGATGATGCAGGCTCTGCTCACAAACCAGTCATCATGCCTGGGATAATACTGCAAAGGCAGGCACTTGCACTAAAGGGAAAGCCCTGGGGATTCTGGTTACTCGTCTCTCGCCTAAGCATATAACCAGTGCATTAGAGGGTCCTTTGAAACAACGCACATGAATTTCACTTCTCTGATTACATTCCTGTTTCACCAGAACAGTAGGCTAAAATCTGCCTTTAACATTTCCTGGGGTTGAATCTCAACTGCTGCAGACTCTTTGATTCTTTATGCAGCATCCTTTGGAGAGCTTGTAAAGCCAGATAAGAAATACCCATGTGGCACCACATTTGAGCTGTCTTATTAGAGGCAACTTTGCAGGGCGGCTTTGCCACAGTTTGCTGCAGAAGCTTGAACAAGAAACCTATTTGCACACACAGTGTGCTACAAAGGGCAGTGTGAGCTTTCCAAAGGTGAAGAGCTGCCTCATAACGAGTCTCCAAACACCAAAGTCTGCCTGGAGACCCTCAACTGTGACCTACTAGGTGTGTCTGTTTGGAACTCGAACAAAATTTGTCAATTTGTTGAAAATATCAGTGTGTTAATGGCTTGAAAGCAGACGCTGTGCTTTATTTTGGGTAGAATGGCTCCCTCTCTTCACGAAGCCTGTGTAAATAGATTTTCGGAACTCTTACAAGCAAGCTGCTTCGGCTCAGTTGTCGGAATTTGTTCTGTTTATAATTTCTGTTACATACATTGCACTGCCTTCTGAAAAGATAGATGTATATTTGTTTTTGAAACCTTCTTAAGTACATTTTGTTGCTTCACTAAATATTCCTTTTATAATGCACAGTGCCTTTTCAATGACCAAGCCATGGGAAATGAATGGTGAGTGGTCTGTAATTCTATTCAGATTTATATGGTGATGATATTAAGAGACAGTCACTTGTCCTTGTCATTATAAAGTGCGCAGAGGTTACTCTCTAATGTTTTAAGTTAAATTAATTCTTTGATTTGTAAATGAGCAGGTAAGTACCAAGAAATTAGCAACTATGCCAGTTGGAGCTCTAAAGTAAGATTCAGAAAGATTTTTGGAATGCTGGAACTGGAGGTCAAGGTCTATGCCCATGAATATAGAGACCAGTATTGTGCTTGAGTGTTTTTTGTCAAGTGTTCTGTTACATGGGTGGATACAAGGATTGGGCAAAGAATTGGATTTAACCAGTTTTGTTACTTTGCCAGTGGACAATTACAAAATATGAGGGGATAAAGGAGACAAAAGTGTGTACAAAAAAAAAAGATATTTTCATGGAATTTACCTTAGATAAGAATACCAGAAAGGATATTAGAGAAGTGAGGTATAGTGAAAAGAAGATTAGATCAATGAATTACAAATCATGGTGAGTTATAGGACTTTTGGAGACAAGAATCTAGAGGACTTGAGATGGAAAAAAATAAGGAGAGGATTTTCAGAGAATGGATTGCAAGAAACTGAGATTACAGCATCAAGAGACTAGGCAACTTAAAGAATTAAAGACAGGACCCGGCCAGTGTGGTTCAGTGGTTGAGCATTGACCCAGTAACCAAGAGATCACTGAATCAATTCCTTGTCATGGCACCTGCCCAGTTTGTGGGCTCCATCCCCATTGAGGGGCATGTGGGAGGTGGCTGATCGATGATGTATCTCCCTCATTGATGTTTCTATCTCTCTATCCTTCTCTCTTCCTCTCTCTTTAAAAACCAATAAAAACATATTAAAAAAAGAGTTCAAGACAGGATCATTGAAGGACAAGATCAACAAAATTTGTATGTATGTATGTTTTATGTATGCATATATATATTTTTTTCTATAAGTGAAATTTAATTGTATAACTAAGTACCTCAAAATTGAGTAGATTGAACAAGCAAAAACTTGTTTAGCTCCTAATTCGCTGGGTTGGATGGATGATCCTTTTAGTGTGAGCTTCCTCAGCTGAACCCTGCTGAGTTTTCTTATGTGTTTGTTGTCAGTTGAAGGATCAGCTAGTAAATGAATGATCTAGGCTGGCCTCACTTATCTTTCTGGCAATTAGCAGGCTGTCAGACAATGCATTAGGAGTCACTCAGCCACATGTCTTTCATCTTTTAGTAGACTAGCTCAAACTTTTTCACATGTCAATGTTAGGGTTTCAAAAACTATAGAGCACGATGCACATATATTTACAAGTCTCCACTTTCATTATGTTTGCTAATGATTCATTGGCCAAAATGACTCACACGGCCAACCCAAATTAAAATATATTGTGCTGGACTCTGCATTCAGATGTGAAGAAACAAATTTGTGACATTCTTAAATCAACCACATATATTTATTTTCTATCTTATCCATTAGACTCTAACTTCCCTGTAGCACAAACTGAGTCTGTTGTGCCCATTCACTAAAACCCTCTATTGCCTATCATAGTGTTTGAAACACAGTGGACATTCATAATAATATCCTGATAAGTTCCTATCTATCAATACCTCAACATGTCCAAAACAAAATCATCTGCTTTCTCAAAAATCATCAACTTTTCCAGACCTCACTACTTTTGTGAGATAAATGTCCATTTTCCAGTTCTTTAGCTCAAAATGTTGATGTCACTTCTAGGCAACCCTACTCTCTTCCCTTGTGTAATCAGATCTAGTCCTTTGTTTATACTATTTATTCAATTACTCTCAAATGTACCTCATGCAACTTACAATATTTTTTGTTTTCTCATCATTGTAACATTCAAGAGACTAGGTAACTTAAAGAGTTCAAGACAGGAAAATTAAAGGACAAGATCAACTACATTTGTATGTATGTAGGTAGGTATCTATTGAGTAGATAGTTCTAGCTTGACTTTCTGCTACTAGATTTCACCCCATTGTTCAACTGCCCTCCCAGCAAAGCAATAATTTTACAAAAATTACTGATTATGCCACTTCTATGCTCAATGATCTTCAACACTTTTCTATTCTATAACAACTTGTCAGCTGAGCATTTAAATGCCAAGAGTACATGATCTTAAACCAGCATTTATAGCCTTTTCTCTCAAAAAATTATTTCATATATTTTATATCCTGCTACCTGAACTACAACCCTTTTCCTCAAGAATACTGATGTTATTTTTCCTTTTCTTTATCTTTTTTATCTACCAGCAATTCAAACATTTTTTTTTTCTCACACATTAGTGTCTTTACTGGTCAAAAGCTAACTCACAGAACATTGTTCTATTCAATGATACTACCTTAAAAAAACAAACAAACAAAAAAACTGTTACTTAAAACACCTCAATCCACAACAAAGAAAATTGTCCTTTTGCTATTAAAACTTTATAACACCTTTTATCTATATTATGTCTGGTTTTAAAATTGCCTGTTCACTTTTCTATCTGTCCCTCAAGGGTCTTACCTATTTCATGGCTGAGACTGTGTATTATTAATTACTACATCCATAAAATACAAAATACAATGTCTTATTCATAACCTATACACCATAACTGCTTGATAAATTAATGTCAAAAGGAGAACTGAAAACCTCATATTGTGTTCAGCTTAGTACACATTAGCAGGTGATGTATATTAATGAAATAAACTGAAATTACTATCTCAAGCCACCTGGATTTGCTCTGTGACTTTCTCCCATTATGCATCTATTTCCAAGGGCTAAATAATAAAATCACACATTCAACAAATGTAAATTAAATCAATGTTAAGGAAAGTGCTGTTAATTCAAAAGAATACACTATAACTCTATAACTATATTTCATTGTTAGAATTTATACATTTTATGGCCAGGATGAAGATAAGAGAATCTTAATGACCCTTGTACATATATCACTGAGGACTCAGAACTAAAGAAATGCTGTTAAAAATCTATGTTCAGCATCAATTAAATAGAGTGACAGTTGCTCTTACATAGTTATGTATATTTTAAAAACGTTCAAAACAGTAGTACATTAAATAGCATACTCATTTTTGTTTATAAGCCACTAGAAGCCAGGTGCATGAATTTGTGCATGGGTAGGGACTAGGGGGAGGGGCTGTGGGAGGTTGGCTGGCAGGCTCCACCCCCAATTGGGGTGGGGGGTGACTGGGGAAGGGCCAGCAGGGGGAGGAGCCGCGGGAGTTGGCCAGCCAGGGGGAGGGGCTGTGGGAGGTTGAGAGGGGTTGATCGAGGCCCCTGATCAGGCTGGTTGACCCCCCGCAGTGCACATCATAAGGACTGGTTATTCCGGTCGTTCCAGTCATTCTTTCATTCTGGTCAGTCGCTTGGCTTTTATATATATAGATGATTTCAGTGAAACTATCCCATCTCTCCATGATACTGCTTTTGCTCACAGCAATTGAAACATCTTAAAGTGAATGCTTTACTTTAAATTCACAATATGAATTTTCAGTTTTCTTATACTGCCAGTTGGCTGATTATGCCACTTTCAGTAACACTCAGAAATGTCGCTCTAAAGAATTCTTTTCCAACACATGTATTCTCTTGGATCTTTTATTAGAATTAAGAAAGACATCTAGGAAAAAAACGATTTCTTTCTCTAATAATTTAGGAAAAACTGTGTACAGGTTATATTACTACATAATTTCTCAATTCTGTAGTTTGCTGATTTAATAAATGTCAAATAAAATGATATACTTAGAATAGCTCTCAAAATTATATGAGAATGAGACAACTATATTTTTCTGCTTTATATGTAGTCATTCCAATCTACTAACATACTAAGAAACACTTTGGAAAATAAATAATAATACTACTACTAAGTACATTATATGTTTCCGTGTGTTGTGTTTGCCAGTTTATTTTTTACTAATGATATTTGGCATTTGACATTTCATGCTTCTTTCATTCATTCCGCTTGTTCTTGTGGTAGCAGAGAATCAATTTACTTTCAAGATATTCTCTTATTTGTCACAGAATTGATTGGAATGACAATTCCATCCCATACCCAAATAGTGGTTATAATGACCAAACCTAACCTACTTGTACTTTCTCTTTTGGAATTTTGGATGATGAGTGAAAATACAGAGATGTCATAGAATAATCCCAATTTAGGAGATCTAATAATTAGTAAAATCATGGTTTAAAACCAATTGTAGGATTCCAAAATGTTTGGTAGTCTTACTGTGCCTCATGTCCTAACATCATATATATACTTTTATTGATTTCAGAGAGGAAAAGAGAGGGAAAGAGAGGTAGAAACATCAATGGTGAAAGAGAATCGTTGATCAGCTGCCTCCTGCACTCCTTACAGTGGGGATCAAGCCCCTCAACCGGGGCATATGCTCTGACTAGGAGTCAAACAGCAACCTCCTGAATCATAGGTCAACACTCAACCACTGAGCCACCAGCTGGGCTGAGATAATTCTTGAAATCTGCTGGGTGGTGATCACTTTAATTTTTATTTTCTCTAAAAAGATTGTGACAGGAGCTATGGGACCTGGGTTATATCTTTAAATTCCAGGTGCCTCCACATTTTTTTTTCTACTTTTAAATGAGAAAGTAAATAAATCCCTTTTTATTTTTTAGACTTATTTTGCAGATCTAATGAGATAAGCGAACTCTTTGTGAAATATAAGGAACATTGATCTGATATTTTCTTTTACCATCAAGAAAACCACTGAAACCACAAACTGAAGCCATTAGACTGAAGATGAACTGATAAATTTTAGGCCCTAAGAATCCTGTAAAATAAAATCTATCTCTGTATGAATCATTATCAAGTATTGTTTATCACATACTCAAGTAGTATTGCATTTAAAAAAATTATTATGCCAACTTATGATTGAGTATATGAGGGCACAACAGCTTATTCACTGAGTATTTTTGGTCAATGAACTGGCCTTTGAATTCTTTAGAGCAGAACTTTTTGCCAGGAGCTGTCTTTAATAATAAATTAAGGATTAAATGTATGAGCATAGCACAAGCACATTTAAATTTTTAACTACCCTGAATTTCATATTCTTATGTATATAAACGCATTTCCTTGTCAAAGAAATATAATTTATTTAAAGGCAGAATTTCTTCTTATTTTTGTTGTGTGTGTACTTCTACATAGAATATATTTTGCTACCTCATTTTTATTTGGTAAAATAAAATAGCTATTACTTTCAAATTTTCTAAATTCTAGATTTGTAAGAATTTCTTAAACTTTTAAAAATAAAAATAATATATACAAATATATCTGGAAGTTAAATATAAAGTAATCATATCCCTGTAGATGGTGACAGTCAAAAGTGGATGGCATAAAAAGTAACTTAGTGTTATGAAATGGTTCTTTTTTCCTTCCAGTATTGTTCAAAACACTAGGAGTTATTCATTAAAGTCTCAATTATAAGCTTACGCTGACTGTTGGGCTGCCCAGATCAATCGTGTGTGGGTCAATCACTGAGCAACCATCGATAAAGTAATCAAAGTTGAAATATATTCCACTTAGAGTCTTGTTTCCAATACTCAAGAAAGTAACTTTAATCATTATTTCCTTCATCTCTGCCACTTTGAAAACTGGCAGAGAAAACACAGCTGCATTACAAAATGTTTTTCTCATTGGGTAAATTGGGGGAAGGGGGGTGCTTGAGACTTATTAGAGCAAGATCTTAACAAAATCTGATCAATACTGTACCAATGATATGCACTAACATTCAAAGTTATAATGTTGGCCTATATGAAGAATATCAAAGTTTGCAGTTACTTAGATTCAAATGGTATTATAGGAGGTGGCTAAATATTCCCAATTTTTTTTTTCATCTTAATCCAAACCAAGATATGTAATTTGGTATTTTTATTTAAAATTATCATAATAATGGTGGTACACAGATCCTGAGAGGACTTCCATAATGAATCCCCCCTTTCTGGTGTCCAGGAATTTGCGTAATCTCCTCTTCTTGAGTAGAGGTGGGGCCAGTGAGTTGTTTCTCACCAACATGGCAAATGTGATGAGATGTCACCCCATGATCACTTTACAATATCTAAGACTCTGTTTTGGACCAATGTAGTGACATTCTTGCTGGTCTTGAAGAATAAAGGTCATGAATTACCTCTGAAGAGGGCCACATGGAAAGGAACAGAGGCAGCATGGAAGAGCTTGCAGCTAGCAAAAATGTGGAGACCTCAGTCCTAAAACTGCAAGAGCATAAATTTTGCTACCACCTTAAGGGATTTGGAAACAGTTATTTCCAATTTGAGCATTCAGATGAGCATGTAGCCCAGCTAACACCTTGATGGCAGTTTTGTGAGACTCTGAGCAGCGGGTCCAGATAAATTGTGTCTAAACTACTAATCCATGGAAATGTGGAGAAAAAAATAAATGTGTAGTTTTAAGCCTCCATGCTTGTGGTGATTTTATATATGTCAATGAGCACATATAAAACAACAAAGGAATAGTTTCAAAATGTATAGTTGACAGCAAATATTTTTTTATAAAATAATACTGCAACGATATAAGTATTCATAAGTGGCAAATTTGCTTTCTGGAATTTCTTAAAATGTGTTCTTCATTTAACTGAGAGGCATGCATTACATTGTGCTTAACAACATGAACTCTGGTTCTAGCCAATCTGGCTCATTGGGTAGAGCATGGGCCCGCAGACTGAAGGGTCCCTGATTAATTCCAGTCAAGGCATGTATCAAAGTTGCAGGCTCAATCCCTGGCCCTGGTTGGGGCAGGTGCAGGAGGCAACCAATCAATGTGTCTCTCTCACATCGATGTTTCTCTCTCTGTGTCTCTCCCCCTCCCTTCCACTCCCTAAAAATCAATGAAAAAATATCCTCAGGTGAAGATTAACAAAAACAAAACAAAACAGAAAACATAAACTCTGTATTCCTGTGATCAAATCTCAGCTATTTTCTAGCTGTGAACTTTAGTAGTATATGCAACCTTTTTGAGCCTCAGTTATCTCATCAAAAAAGAAAAAAAAAAAGGTAATAATTGTATATATCATGGGCTTGCTATGAAGGTTAAATGAGTAAATACCATGTTATATGTACTTTTTAAATTACTGAAATGAAAATCTTTTTCAGTATAACTATACTGTACTAGTAAAGTGTGTTATTTCTGCCAAAATAATTAATATTCAAAAGTGAAGAGTTTCACCCATTGTATCTGGAATTAGAGTCAGAAATAATAGCTGGTGTGGAAACAATAAAAGTTTGTAGATGCCTACAATTGAAAATAAAGTGAATGTTATAAAATAGCAAAACAAATATAAAAATAAATAGTGATATTCATAGTAGACTAGAGGCCTGGTGCACAGAATCATCTGCAAGGATTGGGCTGAAACCGACTCTCCAACATATCCCAAGGGGTCCTAAATTGTGAGAGGGTGGTTCTCAGGTAACACACCCGGAATCAGGCTCCCTTCTGTCTGCTTCCAGGTGTGTCACCTGAGAACCGCAGCTGCCAAGTCACTGCAGCTCTTGCATTGAGATTCTGCCCCCTGGTGGTCAGTGTGCATCATAGCTACTGGTTGGAACATCTTCCCCCTGGTGGTCATTGTCCATCATAGCTACCAGTCAGATGGTTAAAAGGTCGGACGGTTGCTTAGGCTTTTATATATATAGATAACTGCAGCAGATTATAGATATCAGAGAAAGAGATCATATAGACTTTTGTTTTCAGAGAAAATTTACCTATAGGTAAAACAAGTTCCAATGGTAAATTTTTGTTTAAAAAAGCTATAAAATAATGGAAAATTTGCCTAATATAAGAATATGTAAACAGAACAAGTTTAGTAAAGAAATGATTATCTCAACAGTAATAGGAGATATAAGTTCTAGAAGCCCGGTGCACAAAATCGTGCATGGGTGGGGTCCCTTGGCCTGGTTGGCAATGGGGGCTGATCAGAGCCAGCCAGCGGGGCTTGGGACTTAAGGAGGTTGGCTGGCCATGGGAAGTTGGTTGTGGGAGTGCACTGACCACCAGGAAGCAGCTCTTGCATTGAGCATCTACCCCCTGCTGGTCAGTGCATCGTCATAGCGACTGGTCAACCAGTAGTAATAGTTGCTTGGGCTTTTATATGTATATAGATATGCATAACCCATGGACGCAGACAAAGGCCTGGGGCAGGGAGGAGTGGATGGATTGAAGGGGGTCAATGGGGATAAAGGGGTACATCTGTATAACTTCCAACAATAAAGATAAATTTAAAAAATAAAATAAATAAATAAATAAGTAGTAAAATTTAGGGGTATTCACTAAGGCCAATGTCACAAAACACACTAAGGAAAGAATAGCCCATCCAAGCCCATATTTTATAAAAGTAGAACAGAGACCATATTCACCTATTCCTAACTGGATAATTGCTATCGTCTTCTTTATGATGTCACATCAGTGGTATAAACTAAGATTGACAATATTTTTTTTTATTTCTAACTTTTATATACAATTCTAATAAATTGTGAATCTATATATGTATATACAATATATAATTTTAATTCTGGCAAACATATTTTAAGGGCTTCTCAAGCAATTTATACCTGAAATCATGTGCTCAATGGATTAGCCCATGGTTTATTTCCCTTGAACATCTCTCCAAGGAATATCATTTTATTCAAGGTCCTTGAAGGCAAAGTGAGGCTATATATTTGAAATAGACACAGTATCTTTGATTTAAATGTACATTGAGTTTAATCACCTTTTCAATGATTACATTTGTTTTAATTGCTTTTGCAATAATTATATTTAATAGGCAAAATGATAAAAAATCAGGACCCTTTGAATCAAATTGTCTATATTTTTCTCTTTGCTATAGAGATATTCTTAATTTTCTACTACAAAGATTAAGCAGTTATAGAAAAATCAATTTCAGAAGAATACAAGAAACTGGTAAAAAACAAAAACAAACTTTTATCCATTTGACACACCCAGGGGCAAAGTCAGGTGATGGACAAGAAAAGGAGTACTTACCATGGTTTTAAAGAAGCTTCATATTTTGAAATGTTTAAAGCCTACCTTATATTTTTGTAATAAATCATAAAAATATAATTAACGAATCACAGTAAACATGACCTTTTTTAAAGGACTTGTAAATATCACTCTATTTATCTCTGTCACTTTTCTCTAATTTAGAAAGATAAATAGAACATAAATATTGCTGGGATGTTGAATCAACTAGTCATTAGTATTTAGTCTTATTGGTTTTCCTCCTAGGATAGCAATACAATCCAATAATTTTACATATCTATCAATTGCTTCCAAATGTGTAACATATTTACTTTTTAAATTTGTGTAATGAAATTTTAATTTGAATGTTAAATGTGCCTATTTTTGATGATTGTGTCTAAAATTTGAAGAGCATTTAGTATATTTTTCCTGTGATATGCCATGTAAGTTGTCATATTTAGAAAACATAGAAACACTCTCTGTGTTCCCTATTTTTATGTTCACATGTACATATGTGCTATCTATGACCAGGAGTAATCTTAAGATATAGGTGAATCAATTGATTATTTTTCTCAGGATGAGCAGTTCATAAAATTATGCCCATGTAGAACTCTATCTTGAAGAAGTATTATTCTGTACCTACTTTAACATCCCCAAATACCTCCTTCCCAATGACAAAACAATTGTTCAACTCTATTTATGGTAGCGAAAACTTTCCAGCAGGTCTATCAAGATGCTTTTAGTTAAAAGAAGATAACAGCCCCAGCTGGTTTGGCTCAGTGGATAGAGTGCAGCCTGCAGACTGAAGGGTCCCAGGTTTGATTCCAGTCAAGGGCACATGTCCAGGTTGTGGGCTCGATCCCTAGTAGGGGGTGTGCAGGAGGCAGCCAATCAATGATTCTCTCTCATCATCGATGTTTCTATCTCTCTCTCCCTCTTCCTTCCTCTCTGAAATATATATATATATATATATATATATATATATATATATATATATATATATATATATGATAACATATACTGAGATATTTAAGATAATATGGAATGAAGGGAGGCCCTGACTGGCATCTGGAAGCCACTAGGGACCCTACCTATGCACGAATCTCATGCACTGGGCTTCTAGTATTTTATAAGAAAAAATATTCTCTTTATGTATACCTCTCTTTCTCACCCATGAGCTAATTATTTTTCGAACAAAGAGTCAAGTCAGATGGAAAACCATGGATAACTGAGTAAGAACATCATCCTATGTATGCCTGGGATCACAAAGATAAAACTGGCACTTAATCCAATAGCTAATATTTGCACAGCAAACATTTGTACCATGAATAAGACATTGTTGGTAGACAACATTTTTGCTGTTTTTTGCTATCGAGTTATGTTACCCAGTATGTTTTCCAATCCTGCTTTAATTTCCAGGAGACAATTAATAGCAAATTACAATCCAGATTGCTGGTAGCACTTATTCCTTATATATATCCTATTGTTTTAGTTCTGTTTTTATCTTTAATTATTCTTTCTTACATTGTATTTATATGTCTAGACTCCCTTAAATCACTTTTGGGTGTTGATTTTTAAAAATTAATTATTCATATATTCTCTTGGAAACACTCAAGGTAAAAACATACTCAATGTTGGAAGATAATAAGCCTACTGAGAAGATGTCTTTTCTCCATATCTTTGAAAATGGACATATTAATCACTGTAAAAATGAAAGTCATAAGGGAGGAAAAAAGTGGTTTGGAAACTGAAATGGGAGATGACAGGGATCATTAGAAAAATCAATATGTTTAAATGATGAAAAATCAAAGCATTATACTTCTAAGAAATGTACAAATATCAAATAGAGTAGTTTAGTTTTCAAAATGCAGTCTTAGTCTACTCTAGGGGAAAACATAAGATTAGGTTATAAACATGATAATAAGGGACCTAAAATGAAATTTAGTATTTGCAGAGTGGAAATGATGTTGAGTTCCAGGAAAGACAGAAAATTGTGATGGATTACAACCTTCCATTTCAGAGTTTAGCTGATAGCAATGCATTATAAAATCTGTATCAGTATGTATTTTTGTACATATGTGAGCTTATACATGTGCTTATACAGAAGAGGTAGAAAGATCTAATTATGTGACTCTACACAAACCCCCTTTTAAAAATTTAACTAAGTTTAACATACATGTATTCTAAACCATATTTGTTTCTGGCCATATTTTGGGGGCTCCCAACCTCATGGTCACCAAGTCAAATTCCCAGGACAGAAAAAAAGACAAACAAGAAGGCAATAGTTGTCAATGGGAGAGAAAGAACTGACAACAAATGGGTTCCTGAGAGATAATCCATGTCACAATTCTAAGATTTAATTCTTAAAAATGTTTTTGCTTGCCAATCTGAATTTGGAAAGGAAGGGACAGTGCGAAATTTTATGTTCCTCTCTTGACTACACACCACAGACAGAGATCTGGGAGCACTGACTTTGGTAAGAATCCTCACTCACCCATTGCTCTTTTTTTGCCCATTTTCCCAGGATCCTGCCTTGTATCCCTGGTTACCAGCAACTGTAGTTGGGAAATGGAATTTTCCCTCTGTTCTTCATGGGGGAGTGCTTGGCTGTGACCCCTTTTGTCTGGAGTATCTCATAATAGATAAGCTTATCTAGTTTAAATGTAGTTCACACGACCACTATAATTCAAGATTATCTTTGGTAAGGTTACCTATTCGCCCTTAAAACAAAATTTTATTCACCTGAGGCCTCACACTGGACCCAGATCCATTCTCAATATGATCCAGCCCACTTATAAATCAGTCGTAGTCCAACCAGGACCTGGTCCTCTTTCTAAATCTAACCTAGTCCAAACCTGGCCCATGCTGGTTTCTAAATCGGATTCATTTTGACCCTGGACCTATCACCCAGTCTGAGTCAGCTTGCTTTCAGTCCCAGTCTGGAGAGAGACATGCTCAAAGTCTGAAAGCTTCTAATGGAAAAACCCCAGGGCTAGGATCAGAGAGCAACTTACCCACCACCTCTGGAGGCAGGCAGAGTGCAGCGAGCTCAAGGGGCTGCGGAGGTACCTAGGCCTCAGGTTACTCTTTATACTCGGGGGCCATGGTAGGTGTGTATGGGGTCTCCTTCAGTTCCCTCCTGTGACACTAGAACTGTTAAAAGAAAAACCGAGGCATATTAAAAATGTTAAGACTTTATTTGAGCAAAACTCAGTTAGAATTAGGTCTCATCCAGTTCAACAGGTAGGATCTCTGAGGAGCTGTACAAAATGAAAGGCTTTTATAGGCAGAAGGGAAGGAGAAAAAGAAGATTATACTAGGCAATTTCTGATTGATTGGTTTAAGATTCCATTTCTAGGAAAGCTGAAACTATACTTAAGTCTCAGTTTGCTGATATGGAGATTAGCATAAAAGACTCCTTCTTGGGTCTGTTGTCTTTTTTATTTATTTTTAACATAGTAAACAATCAAAATCAGTAAATAAGAAGAATTATTTTACTGTTTGACACTGTGCTAAGTGCTGAGAAAGATAGAGAAGGAAGGATTGTAAAGACCTTCCATTCCAGTTGAGCATGAGGCCTAAGAAATTTGAAATAACAAGTACAAACCATAATTTATAATGTGTTCATTAATGTTGGGAGGAGAATCCATAAATGTAAATATGCATGGCTTATTAGGCTCTCTATTACTTGGCCCCTACTCAATCCAGCATCCTCAGTCCATAGTCTTCCACTGTGTTTTTCTATGCTACTATAATAATGAATCGTTTAATGTCACCTCCATGAATAATCTGAACCTTGGTAAGGCCACAAGTTCTTTCTTATAGGAATGCTTAACTTGTCCCAACCTGGTCTTCCCAGAAATTCTTAACTATCCCTTAAGTTCTAATTTAAATTTCACCTCCACTACTAACCTTTTTAAATCTGTTTATAGTTTTGATCTATCATTTCTTTGGATAACTACACTACATTAATAAACTTTGTTCTATTCACTATCACACTGAGTTGGGAGATAGAACTCTACAATTGAAATTCTTGTTTGAATAATTGCTCTAAAACTAGCCAAATGACCATGGGCAAGTTTGTTAGACTTTTCATGTCTTTGTTAAGTCAGCTATAACATAAATTAAAAAGTTTTACCAAAATCTTAGTTCTAGCATGAGTTGATCCTGGTTAGGAGTAAGGTAGTTGCTGAGTGTTTATTAGAACTCAGATATTGTTCTAAACTTTGAAATATTTTTATTAATGCTAATCCAATAACATTTGTGTTATTCTTGTCTGCATATCACTGGAATTTATAAAATTGTGTAGCCAAGTCATGATTTTAAGGCAGATAGTGTTACTGCAAAGCCTATACCTTTAACCTGCACAGAAATTCCCATTTTCTAAATATAAAATAAGATACGCAGAGATCTATAAAATAAAGTAAGAATGTCCACATTTTACCTTATAGTAACCCACTTTCAGACAGTTAACTTAAAGATAGTATATTGTTTTTTCCTTCTTTTGATTTTCATGAATGAGAAAATACTGTCTCCCATTTAAAGAACCAACATTTATTTCTAATTAACTTCTGAGATAATAAAATTGCATTATGTCTCACCAGTTAGAAAATAGACACACTCTTATGCTTGAACATGATCAGGCTTGAAAAGTCAAATTTTCTTATTTCTTAATAGGCATCACTGAAGGATTTATAAATTCACTCAACTGTAATGAATTCACTGAGGAAAACTAAGTCATTTAATATTATCTAACCTGAACTAAAAGAAATTCATCAACAGAGTTATTTTGCACATCAATTATGCCGTGTTTTACATGATCATGCAAATTACTGTTTTATCTATCCATTGTATGTAGTGAATGTTGTTTAAAGTAATTCTGTACTTGTTGTTAAGGTTTAAATTACAAGGGCATGTGGTCTTATGGTAGATATCAAATTAACAAAGTTATCAGGCACATTTAGAAAATGCATATGTACTAAACCATTTAGTCTCATCTTAAGGCAAATTTAATTTCATAAGCCATGATACAGAATAAATACTTACCCTCGAGCACAGAAATTGATGTGGGAAGACACTGATTACTTTCTTAGAAATGTGATTCATTTTACCACGCTTAGGTTGTCAAACAAATAAATAATACTAAAATCTCTGTCACTTGCTAGAAACATATATATTAGACCGGAGTTTACCACCACTCTAGAGATGTCAAATATATGTATGTGTACATAATATTTAAACTAAATGAGATGGCATATTTATTTAACATAATTACCCTGTAGCCTAAATTTTAGAATAAATAATGTATAGTCACTGATCATAATTTTTATTGTCTATGTATTAAAAAAATGAAGGTTTTTTGCCCTAGCCAGTTTGGCTCAGTGGATAGAGTGTCAGCTTGCAAACTGAAAGGTCTCAGGTTCGATTCCGGTCAAGGGCACATGCCTGGGTTGTGGGCTCGATCCCAAGTGGGTAACTTGCAGGAGGCAGCTGATCGATGATTCTCGCTCATCATGGATGTTTCTATCTCTCTCTCCCTCTTCCTTCCTCTCTGAAATCAATAAAAATATATTTTAAAAATGAAGATTTTGAGCTGTGAGGGGGAAAGAGAGTGACAAAACAAGAGGACACACCAAATATAAAGCCACAAAGAATATGACCTGTGTACAGGTGGTCATGAAGGGAACATAATTTAAAAAATGAGAAAGAAGACTTTGAAATGTAGAACATCAGTTCAGAGTGGACTTTGAATATGAGGTAGAGTTGTTTACATTTCATATCATGTAATAAGGAGCTCTATATCTATTAATGGAATCACTCTATAAGGTAAATCTTTTACGAGCGTCCTAGTGAAAAAAAAAATAAAACTTTTAAATTTATTAGTATTTACTTGAAAAGTATACATTTTGTGAATTATTTTTATGATATTATTGATGTACTAGTGGCCCGGTGCATGAAATTCATGCATGGGGGGGTGTTTCTCAGCCCGGCCTGCACCATCTCCAATCTGAGACCCCTCGAAGGATGTCCTACTGCCGGTTTACAGGGATTGGGCCTAAACCAGCAGTCGGACATCCCTCTTGCAATCTGGGACTGCTGGCTCCAGCCGCTCACCTGCCTGCCTGCCTGCCTGATTACCCCTAACCACTCTGCCTGCTGGCCTGCTCGCCCCCAACTGACCCCCACTGATAGCCTGCTCACACCCAACTGGACCCCTGCAGGTCTGCTTACCCCCAACGGCCCCTACCATCCCATCCTGGCCTGATCACCCCCCGGCAACCCAAGGTCCCAGCCTCTCCTTTTTTTCTTTTTCTTTTTTTTTTCAGCACCCCCTTGAGCAGAGGTCAGGGCAGGCTGGAAGCAAGTATCTTCTATATTTATTTATAGATTTATTTATCTTCTATAATTGAAACTTTGTAGCCTTGAGCGGAGGCCAGGGCCGGCCAGGACGGGTGGGAAGTTTGGCTTCCTCCATCACTGGGGGCAACCCAAGCCTCCTGCTGGCTCCAGCTCCGTGGCCACCACCATTTTTGTTGGAATTTATTTATCTTCTATAATTGAAACTTTGTAGCCTTGAGCGGAGGCCAGGGCCAGGCAGGGCAGGTGGGAAGCTTGGCTTCCTCCATTGCCAGGGCAACCCAAGCTTCCTGCTTGCTCCAGCTCCATGGCTGGCCACCATCTTGGTTGGGTTAATTTGCATACTCGCTCCTGATTGGCTGGTGGGCATGGCTTGGTGTAGCAGAGTGATGGTTAATTTGCATGCTTCTCTTTTATTAGTGTAGATGATTCAAAAGACTTTATCTAGTTGTGATGATGAACCTCAACTAAATACTTCAATGTCTTACAATATTTTATGATTATTTGTATTCATCTGTGATGAGGCTAGCTGGTGTTTGGAATGCAGTCTGTTTGCTTAGAGCAAAGCAAAGCTGATTGACATTTAATGCAATTAAAACTATGAGTTCTCTTAATTAGTCACAAATGAGCTGGTATATTTATTGAATATAATTACCTTCAACTCTACATTTTAGAGTATGGTCAACTTTATAAGATTATTTCATGCAATATGTTTCTATCTCAAAATAATTAATTTTTAAGATTATCACACATTTTTTAATGATTTTCTCATCCAAAACATTTAGAAAGTCTGTATTACATGGAATACAGCTAGAGAGATCTAAATATTTTTGGAAAAAGAAAAATCTTATTTAATAAAATTAAGAATTAAAATAGCAAATAATAATGTAAACAGCCAAGTAACTTACATTTTCTCTAAGGCAATATGATCAGCTGTAGCTGAGCTATAAATTTGGTAAATACTCCTATAAATCCACTAATATTTTTGACAAGTGTGGGTTAAAAGGTGGGTCATGTAACTAAACATATATAATCTGATAAGTAGAACCTACTATATAGTAAAATATTGAAATATGTAAAAGATAGTAAATGTAACATTAATGCTGTGCTGTAACTAAAAATGAATGATTATTGGTTTTTACTAACTAACAACATAATAAAAATAGCTGTCATTATTAGTACCTATGACCCTGGCAATGCTCTAGGGTTTTCACATAGAAATAACACAAATATTTGAGGGAGGGGCCAATCTCTACATTTTATAGGTGAGCAGTCTCAGGAACATTAAGTATTATCATAGCCTCACCCAACCAGTGAATGGCAATATTTGTATGCAGATGTGATTAATCTAAATTCAAAATTCCAACCATTTTCGTTTGTGGTTTCAAAGCCAAAGATGCAGCATTCACACTACTAAGCTAAATAAATACAAAAGTGCTTGTATTTATTATATACTAGTGGCCTAGTGCAAAAAATTCATGCACAGAGGGGGGTTCCTCAGCCCAGCCTACACCCTCTCCAAACTGGGACTCCTTGGGGGATGTCTCACTGCCGGTTTAGGCCCGCTACCTGTGGGACAAGTAGTGGGACATCCCTCTCACAATCTGGGACTGCTGGCTCTTAACCACTCACCTGCCTGCCTGCCTGCCTGATCACCCCTAAACTCTCTACTTGCCTGCCTGATAGCCCTCAACTGCCCTCCCCTGCCAGCCTGATCTTGCCTCCAACTGCCCTCCTCTGCTGGCGAATTTGGTTCTGATTGGTCAGTTTCTATGCCAGTCAGCATCAAAAACTCCGCCTCCCAGGCAGCCATTGGCTCCTCGCAGTTCACCCAGATTTGGTTCTGATTGGTTGGTTTCTATGCCAGTCAGTGTCAAAAGCTCTGCCTCCTAGGCAGCCATTGGCTCCTCACACTTCACCCAGATTTGGTTCTGATTGGTTAGTAGTTTATATGCCAGTCAGCATCTCTGGGCCTATCAAGGGGGCCTTATCAGAAAGGTGGGGCTGAATAGCACCCTTGGTGGAGGCCTGGAGAGAAATGGAGGCGTGGCTGCTGGCCAGGCCCGGAGAGAAAGAGAGAGGCAAGTGCTGATTTAACACCTGCCACACAGGTATGGATCAAACCCTGCTTCTGTCTTCAGGCCTCTTTCTGGGCCTGATTTGCAGGCCCCTCAGCAGTCAACGCTGGGTCGCCACAGCAACCCATCACTGACTGCAGGACTGACTTCTGGTTGGTTGAGCCTCTGATCGTGATGGACCCAGGGTTTTTATATATTAGGACTAGAGGCCCGGTGCACAAAATTCGTGCACTGGGGAGGGGGGTCCCTCAGCCCAACCTGCACCCTCTCCAATCTGGGACCCCTTGGGGGATGTACAACTCCCTGTGGGGTTGGGCCTAAACAGACAGTCAGACATCCCTTTCACAATCCAGGACTGCTGGTTCCCAACTGCTCGCCTGCCTGCCTGATTGCCCCTAACTGCTTCTGCCTGCCAGCCTGATTACAACCTAACCACTCCCCTGCCAGCCTGATCGATGCTTAACTGCTCCCCTGCCAGCCCGATTGTCCCCAACTGCCCTCCCCTGACAACCCGGCCACCCCCAAATGCCCTCCCCTGCATATTCCCTCTTTATTAGATAGGGTTTTTTCTTTAACATATTGGACAGCCCTAACTGGTTTGGCTAGGTGGATGGAGCATCGGCCTGCAGACTCACGGGTCCCAGGTTCGATTCCAGTCAAGGGCATGTACCTTGGTTGGGGACAGATACCCAGTGGGGAGTGTGCAGGAGGCAGCTGATCAATGTTTCTCTGTCATAGATGTTTCTAGCTCTCTATCCCTTTCCCTTCCTCTCTGTAAAAAAATCAATAAAATGTATTTTTAAATAAAAGAAACATTTAAGATTCCTCCATATCTGCCTGGCTGGTGTGACTCAGTGGTTGAGACCCCAGGCTGCTGCCACTGGGAGGGGATCACACCATGGGGGTATGCACCCCTGCCAGGCTGAGACCCCAGCCCAGTCTGCTGCTGCTAGGAGGGGGATCACGCCATGGGGGTGTATGCCCTGCCAGACTGAGAACCCAGGCTGCCACTACTGGGAGGGGATCGGGCCGTGGGGAGTGAATTTGTTTTGTTTTTCATAAAGGTTCAGGAGGGCCTCTGGGCAGCATTCTGCCAGGCCGCTTACTCTGCAGGCTCTCAGCAGCAGTCCTCCCTGAGACTGGGGTACTCTGGCAGGGCTGAGAGGACTGGGCGCCACCATCTTGTGGCTATTGGGTGCCACCATTTTTGTCACGGAGTGACAGTTAATTTGCATATTACTCTTTCATTAGGATATTTAGAAACAGATAAATAAACTATAACATGTGGTATTGGTTTGTATATAGAAACACAGTAATGACATATTTTAAAGATTTATTTTATTCTTTCCATCACCATGAAGAGGGAATAGAGTAATGCCACATTTTATCAGGAAAAATGGCTCTCAAATGGCAGTGGTTTTGGCTTGGGGAAGCAAGCTAGAAGCCACATGCTCCTAGGGCCCATTCTTGTCATCTGATTACCAGCAGATCATTTCTGCTTTTTTTACTTCATATATTTTGACATCATGCAATATTTCAGTTGTATAAAGAATATACATACTGGTTCCATCACTAATTACCAGCATTATCTTAGGTAAATTTAATCTAATATCCTCATTAAAAATTGGGCATAATCATAGTATTATGGTTATTGTTAGGATTCAATGATGTAACACAGAGGACTAAGAAAATGCCTGCTATAAAGTAAGCACTCCAAAAACAACTTATTATTATCATTGTTATTACTATTGTTTACTATTGAATTGCTTTTTGTCAAAATAATCACTATATTTATACATTTATACTTGTTTTATAAAATGAGTAAAATATCAGTGTCCATGTTTTAACTAATAATCAACCTACTTGATATGCAAAATTCCTATTTTCACCCATTTCCTGAATGCTTAGGTTTTTTAAAATATTCTAGAAGATATCTTCTCTATAGAGTATAAGGGTAGTAGAAATGTTTCTGAAATGAGCAAACTAAAAGGTGATTATTATTATATTGTAAAATAGGTAAAAAATACATATAAGTTCTCTTGTTCTTCCTCAACATTACCTTGACTATTTTTGGCACTTTGCTTTTCATATAAATTTGAGTAATATCTTGTTGAATTCTATGAAAAAAAGTGTTAATTTTATTGTTATTGTATTGAATGTATAGATTAGTTTGTATAGAAATGGCAGCTTTACCATGTGGCATATTTTTTCATTTGCTCACATATCTTTTTGTGTCCTTCCATTGTTTTATAAATATTTTTTCACATTTTTTATTGTAATACTAGTATATTATACTCTTCTTGTTACTTAAAGTCCTTTTAATTTTATATTTTCTTTTTTTTTTTTGTTCATCCTCACTGAGGATATTTTCGATATTTTTCAATTGATTTTTAGAGAGAGTGGGAGGGAGGGGGGATACAGAGAAAGAAATATCAATGTGAAGGAGACACATTGATTAGTTGCTTCCTGCATGCATCTTGACAAGGGCCAGGGGTGATCCTGAAACTGAGGTCTGTGACCTTGACTTGAATCAAAATGGAGACCCCTCAGCCCATGGGTGGAGGCCCTATCCACTGAGCAATATTGGTAAGCTATTTTATATTTTCTAATTGATAATTACTGATACATAGGAGCTACATATCTACATATAAAAAAGCCTAAGCGGCCGTCACAACTGACAAAACTGAATGGACAACTGAACAGGCTGCATGGGGCAACCAGGCTGGCAGGGGGGTTAGTGAGGACCGACAAAATGACTGAGCAGCGGGCTGCATGGGGCGACCAGGCTGGCAGGGGGGGCAGTGAGGGGCGACCAGGCGACTGAACAGCAGGCTGCATGGGGTGACCAAGCTGGTGGGGGGGCAATGAGGGGTGACCAGGCCAGCAAAGGGGGGCAATGAGGGGCAACCAGGCTGGCAGGGGGGCAGTTGGGGGCAACCAGGCTGGTGGGGGGGAACAGTTCGGGGTGATCAGGCAGGCAGGCAGGTGAGCAGTTAGTAGCCAGTGGTCCTGGATTGTGAGAGGGATGTCCGACTGCTGGTTTAGGCCCGATTCTCAGGATCGGGCCTAAACCAGCAGTCGGACATCCACCAAGGGGTCCCGGATTGGAGAGGGTGCAGGCTGGGCTGAGGGGATCCCCCCCATGCAGGAATTTTGTGCACCGGGCCTCTAGTTCTATATAAAACATGAGCTAAATGTGCTTGTAAATTTTTATTTAAATTATTATAATTTTACATGAGACTATATAATATTTTTATATAGATGGTCACAATATCTGCCACTAAATAAAGTTGTTATCCTTTCCTGTTTCCATGCTTTGTATTCCTTTTTCATACCTTCCTTCATTATTATGTCTTCAAGAAAGATATTAGCCATTAATTACTCATACTAAAATGGATGTGCAGAAATCTCAGAAAAAAGTACAAAGGATTTTCAATCTATAAGTATGCTACAAGCAAAATTTAACTTCATTTAACATTTAATTTTAAAGTTATAATCTCTCTGTCCTCAAGTCAACTCTATTAATTCTATATCAGGCAATTAAGTTGTCCATGGAAATTTTACTATGGCTAAACTATTCTTTCAGAACATTTAGTCTCTGTTCAAATCTGACCTAATCTTTGTCATGCAGCTCATATCCTACTTATGCTCAGATGTCCTCACACCAAGGTTCCTGTACTCTTTTAAATTTTGCTCTTTTAAATCACTTTCTGGTCAATTCTTTTGCATATTAATTATGCATGGCATTACAACAATTCCATTGTTATATTGAAGTCACATATAAATTATAATTTAAATGCTTTCATTTTGAGATTTCCTTTCTCAAACTGTATTTTAAATGCCTTAAGATAAAAAACTATACTTTGTATATTTCCCATTATGAAAGACTGATTTTCTGAAACAGATACACATCACAGGTATAGAAATCTAGAAATCTAAGGATGGAGCTATTCAGAACTATGGGGTGCTGGACCCAGGCAGAGGGCTACTTCAGGATGGGATGACCACAAAAAGTCCCAAGTAGGGCAATGGCCATTGAAACCATCAGGTGGGTTCACTCCCAAGAATCCAAACAGGTACAGTCACCAGTGTGAAATTCTAAGTGAGGAGGAACCACAGGCTCATGACTTCAACCCATGGGAGAGTCAGAGTTGGCTGTCCCCCAGCAAAACTACATGGACCAGGAGCCATCACTGTGTATTCTGAAAAAAGGACCCCCAATTCTATGCACCTAGAAAGTGGGGTCTCTGCCCTAGTATGTCCAGAAAGCAGGATTCCCCACACCATCGGGCCTTAAGGTTTTGGATTTGCTCAGAATCCATTACCTATATTTCCTTCTTAGTATTGCTTTTTGGAATGGGAAAGCCTATCCTATGCCTGTCCCACCATTGTACTTTAGAAGCACATGACATGTTTGACTTCATAAGTTGACAGCTGGAGTGTTAACCATGTCTGATTTAGATAAGACTTTCAACTTTGACTTTTGAATTGATAACATATGATAAGGAAAAGGATTTTGGATGAGTAGGTGTATCATCTAAAAATACTATGAACAACTCTATTCCAATAAACTGGACAACCTGGAGGAAATGGACATATTCCTAGAAAAATATAACCTTCCAAAACTCAATCAGGAAGAATCTAAACATCTAAATAGGCCAATGACTATGGAAGAAATTGAAGCAGTCAACAAAAAGTTTCCAGCAAACAAAAGCCCTGGGCCAGACAGCTTCACAGGGGAGTTTTACCAAACATTCAAGGAAGAACTAAAACCTATCCTCTTCAGACTATTCCAAAAATTCAAGAGGAAGGAACACTTCCAAGCTCCTTCTGTGAAGCCAGCATCACCCTAATACCAAAACCAGATAAAGACAACACAATGAAAGAGAATTACAGGCCAATATCCCTCATGAACATAGATGCCAAAATCCTCAACAAAATTCTAGCAAATCGGATCCAGCAGTACATCAGAAAGATCATACACCATGACCAAGCAGGATTTATCCCAGGAATGCAAGGATGGTACAATATCCGCAAATCAATAAACATGATACATCACATAAACAAATTGAGAGATAAAAATCACATAGGCATATCAATTGATACAGAAAAAGCACTTGACAAAATACAACACCCTTTCTTGATAAAAACTCTCAACAAGGTGGGAACAGAAGGCTCATACCTCAACATAATAAAAGCCATATATGATAAACCACAGCTAACATCATACTCAATGGGCAAAAACTAAAACCATTTCCCCTAAGAACAGGAACAAGACAGGGATGCCCACTCTCACCACTCTTGTTCAACATAGTACTGGAAGTATTAGCCATTGCAATTAGACAAGAAGAAGAAATAAAAGGCATCCAAATTGAAAAAGAATTAATGCTGTCCTTATTTGCAGATGACATGATATTGTACATAAAAAACCCAGAACACTCCATCAAAAAACTAATAGACTTAATAAATGAATTCGGCAATGTAGCAGGATACAAAAATTAATGCCAAGAAATATATGGCATTTCTATATACCAATAGTGAACTTACATAAAGAGAGACTAAAAAATCAATCCCATTTACCATCGCACCAAAAAAATTAAGATACCTAGGAATAAACTTAACTAAGGAGGTAAAAGACCTATACGCCGAAAACTACAGGACACTGAAAAAAGAAATAGAGGAAGACATAAACAGATGGAAGAACATGCCATGTTCATTGATTTGTAGAATCAACATCATTAAAATGTCCATACTACCCAAAGCAATCTATAAATTCAATGCACTCCCCATTAAAATACCAATGGCATATTTCACAGACCTAGAAAGAATTCTCCAAAAATTCACCTGGAATTAAAAAAAGACCCCAAATAGCCACAGCAATCCTGAGAAAGAAGAAAAAAGTAGGTGGGATCTCAATACCAGATTTCAAGCTGTATTACAAAGCCACTGTTCTCAAAACAGCCTGGTACTGGCACAAGAACAGACATATAGACCAATGGAATAGAATAGAGAATCCAGATATCGACCCAAACCACTATGCTCAATTAATATTCGACAAAGGAGGCATGAACATACAATGGAGTCAAGACAGTCTCTTCAATAAATGGTGATGGGAAAATTGGACAGATACATGCAAAAAAAAAAAAATGAAACTAGACCACCAACTTACACCATACACAAAAATAAACTCAAAATGGATACAGGACTTAAACATAAGACGGGAAACCATAAAAATACTAGAGGAATCCACAGGCAGCAAAATCTCAGACATATGCCGAAGCAATTTCTTCACCGATACTGCTCCTCCTAGGGCAATGGAAGCTAAAGAGAAAATAAACAAACGGGACTACATCAAAATAAAAAGCTTTTTCACAGCAAAAGAAACTATCAACAAAACAACAAGAAAGTCCACTGTATGGGAGAACATATTTGCAAATGTTATCACTGATAAAGGTTTAATCTCCAACATCTACAGGCAGCTTATACAACTTAATAAAAGGAAGATAAATGATCCAATAAAAATATGGGCAATGGACCTAAATAGAATCTTTTTGAAAGAAGACAGAAGGAAGGCCAAGAGACACATGAAAACATGCTCAAAGTCACTAATTATCCGAGAGATGCAAATCAAAACGACAATGTGGTACCATGTCACACCTGTCAGAA
This sequence comes from Plecotus auritus, assembly GCF_963455305.1. Classification (NCBI taxonomy): domain Eukaryota; kingdom Metazoa; phylum Chordata; class Mammalia; order Chiroptera; family Vespertilionidae; genus Plecotus; species Plecotus auritus. Next base: position 18,984,853 of record NC_137770.1, on the reverse strand, counting down.
TGGCAATCATCAACAAATCAACAAATGACAAGTGCTGGTGAGGATGTGGAGAAAAAGGATCCCTCGTGCACTGCTGGTGGGAATGCAGACTGGTGCAGCCACTGTGGAGAACAGTATGGAGTTTCCTCAAAAAACTGAAAATGGAACTCCCATTTTACCCAGTGATCCCAGTTCTAGGAATATACCCAAGAAAATAGAAACACCAATTAGAAAGGATATGTGCACCCCTATGTTCATAGCAGCACAATTCACCATAGCTAAAATTTGGAAACAGCCTAAATGCCCATCAGCAGATGAGTGGATTAGAAAACTATGGTACATCTACACAATGGAATACTACGCTGCTATAAAAAAGAAGGAATTCTTACCATTTGCAGCAGCATGGATGGACCTGGAGAGCATTATGTTAAGTGAAATAAGCCAGGCAATGAAAGAAAAATACCACATGATCTCCTCATTTATGGAAAATAATGAACATTATAACCCGATGAATAAAGAGATAGATACAGAGGCAGTAAAGCACTGACAGACTGTCAAATTACAGCGGGAAGGCTGGGGAGTGTTGGGGAGGGAGGGAAATAGATCAACCAAAGGACTTGTATGCATGCATATAAGCACACCAATGGACACAAGACACTGGGGGTGTGGGATGAGGGCATGTGACAGGGGGTAGGGGAGGCTGAGAGAAGGTCAATGGGGAAAAAAAAGGAGATATATGTACTAATATATGTAATACTTGAAACAATAAAAAAATAAAATAAATAAATAAAAGACATCCAGTGAATAGCCAAGATTGTAAAAATCAATCAATAAATAAATATTTGTGTTGTCTCAAAATTCATATGTTAAAATCCTAATATGCAATGTGATGATATTAAGAAGTGGGGCCTTTGGAAGGTGCTTAAGTCATGAGAGTGGAGCCTCCTGAATTTGAATAGGGTTCTTATAAAAGAGACCCCACAGTGTCCTCTAACCCCTTCCACCATGTCAGTATACAGCAAAAAGTTATGACCCTCTGCGACTGGGAAGAAGAGCTGTACTGGAACCTGATCATGTTGGCACTTGGATCTTTGCCTTTGGCCTCAAGATTATGAGCAATACATTTCTGCTGTGTATGTCACCCAGTCTATGCCAGCCTAAATTCACTAATATAATTTCTTACTAGGCAAAGACTAATTTGCTGAAACTGATACTCATCACATGTATAAATGTTTCTCTTTATCTCCCATAAAGCTTTCCCAGAGATCTTTGCAAATGTTGGAGTATTGAGCAAATGCTTTCCTAGCAAGAGATAGAATCTTTCATTATTTTAACAAGCCAAAGCCAGTGGTAGGTTTTAAATATAACATATGCAACTTTGCATTGAAAAACAATTATTTTAAGCATGAAATTTATTCATAATCTAACCAAGAAGAAGATAATTGAAAAAAATAAGATGAGAGACTTTTATTGAGAAAGATTTACTGCATGTGCTCACACTTTTCCTATCAAATTAATTTACTCTTCTCTCAAGGGGTTCTTGTGGGGGGGGGAGAAATTTTATGTATAAAATTGCCTAATGCGTATCTTGGTTTTAGCCTATATATTTGAAATTGTGTGACCCAGTAAAATAAGAAGAAACAATATTAAAATGTAAGGAAATAGGACAATAAAAATATCCACATATAAATAGGATTTTTTAAAAACAGTTTTTGCCATCTCTATACATTGCATTTTTATTCTTTCCAAAGCCAGAATATAGAGATTAGGAAAAAATTAAATGATAACCTCAGAACAAGAAAAAAATAATAGGAATATAGGGGGAAATGTAATTGTGTATAGCAATTAAAGAAAAGGAAGATTGGTGAGGAAATAGTGAAAGAAAATCAAGTCAAGAAAAAAGGTGTCAGGAAACTTGGGGCCAAGGGGTCAAAACTGCACGTGTGAAACATGAAATGGACTTCTTGTTATTAAATGTAAGACAATTTGGGTATGGTTTTGTATATATTGAATTCTGTGGCAGGACATTGGAATTCATTCCATTATATGTGAACTGTAGGACTTTTCACTGTTGTCATAGACTAGAGTTACTATTTTAAATTTCTGGCAAATTCTTGCGACCACCATAAGTTTTAAGAATTTTACCCCTGCCCCCCAAGGAAAAACTACAGCTTGTTGGTCTTTTGTAAAAAGCTGCTGCAGAAATTAGGATGGTATACATACAGGTATTTCTGAAATGATAAGGACAGTTATATCCTAAAATATCAATAAAATTTGTCAATTACATTGATTTTAAAACTTTTGACAAGAGGTTGTACCCAATTATATTAAATGGATAAATGGATCTGAAGAAACATATTTGTTTCATCTTGATTGGAATGGGATGTTTTAGTTATGTTTTAAAGAATATAGTTTAAAACCTTTCGAAGGGTTAAACATGAACTCTCGGAAGAAGAAAAATTATAGCAAAGTGATGAACCTAATGAAAGATAGGCCAGAACCTTTCTCATCATTCATGCTGTAGTTGTTAAATGGAACCCCATATTTTGATATATGCTCCAAGTTCATTTCTTTCCTTATTTAAGTGAAACCTCATGACACAAATGCAACTCCAAGTTCATCTGCACACCAAAGCCACGGGAGAAATAAAAAGTGGTCTGTCACATTCCCGACAGTGCTGATTTAAGGTCTATGTGCTGGTGCTCTTTCCTTCTTTCCCTTTCTGTTCTTTCTTTCTGCTCTTTCTTTCTCTTCCTTCCTTCCTTCCTCCCTCCCTCCCTCTCCTTCCTTCCTCCCTCCCTCCCTCCCTCCCTCCCTCTCCTTCCTCCCTTCCTCCCTTCCTCCCTTCCTCCCTTCCTCCCTTCCTCCCTTCCTCCCTTCCTCCCTTCCTCCCTTCCTCCCTCCCTCCCTCCCTTCCTCCCTTCCTCCCTTCCTCCCTTCCTCTCTTTCTTTCTTTCTTTCTTTCTTTCTTTCTTTCTTTCTTTCTTTCTTTCTTTCTTTCTTTCTTTCTTTCTTTCTTTCTTTCTTTCTTTCTTTCTTCCTTTCTTCCTTTCTTTCTTTCTTTCTTTCTTTCTTTCTTTCTTTCTTTCTTTCTTTCTTTCTTTCTTTCTTTCTTTCTTTCTTTCTTTCTTTCTTTCTTTCTTTCTTTCTTTCTTTCTTTCATTTCCTGGCTAGAAACTGGCATTTTCCTCTTACTTCATTCTTTCTGAGATTGGCACATATAATATGCAAAACAGTAGCCACAGCATTAAGGCATCAATCTTTATTTAACACTAAATCTTTAAGAGTAGATATTTGTCCCAAATTCACTCAAGAATAAATGACCCAAATGATACCTTTTAAATTTGAGAGCTAGAATAATTTTACAAATTTTATATCTGTTACTTCAAAAAATAAGAGTAATTTTAGGACCAAACTCAATCTTTTTTCCCATGTCTTCCATATTAGAATCCCAGCAACATTGTAGAAACTGCCTATCATGACTTGCCTCTTAAATTTAAAACACAAATGTGAGGAGTAATGTAAATAATGTCATTTATAATATTGCTAGGGAAAGGCAATTTACATTTACATTTACTGGAGTGCTAATAATCAGTAAATAGTAGGGATGCCTCTCTAAGAGACAGTATTATGTGTCCCAATTTCTATTAGTAAAAGTTTCAATTAACAAATATTCTTACTATTTCTTATTCTGAACAATTAACCTGAGCCATTATAGATTCTATATGTTTCATTGGACGGATACTGCAAACTTTTTCAAATATTTGTTAGTAATATTTCCAAATTATTTTAAAAGTTTTTAGAAATATAAACTTATACCATAATTTTCAACTTTTCCCCTGATGAGTGTCTAGCAGTCCTATTTTCCCAATTGTGTTATCCTAAGATCTCTACTAATGATGGCAATGTCTTTCATCAAGGAGATCTTTGATAATGCCCACATATTACAGAAACTCTGTATTCTTGAAATATGAATGAATTGAAGTGTGACATTTCCTAGTTCCTGGCTGTTTCTTTATAGCAGCTCAGTTTTAACAAATGACAATGTATATCACTATTTTAAAGATTTTTAGAGCAATTTTAGGTTCATAGTAAAATGAAAAGAAAGGTACAGGGATTTCCTTTATACCCTTTACTCCCACAAATGCATAGCATTCACTATTATCAGTATCTCCCATGAGAATGGTATATTGTTTACAATTGATTAACTTACATTGAGCCACCATAACCACCCAATGTCTATAGTTTACCTTAAGGTTCACTCTTGGTGTTCTGCATTCTATAGGTTTGGACAAATGTAAATGAATTACATGTACCCATTATGATAGTACCATGCAGAATAGTTTCACTGCTCTAAAAATGCTCAGAACTCCATCGATTTCATCCCTCTCACCCCTCGCAGCCACTGATCTTTTTATTGTTTTCAGTTTTGCCTTTTCCAGAATGTAATATCACTGAGATCCCACAGTATGCTGCCTTTCCAGATTGGCTTCTTTCACTTAGTAATATGCATTTAAGATTCTTTTATGATTATTATATAAGTACTATTCCTACTGATACAAGGTTTATTACAGAAAATTAAATGGTATGACCTCTGTAGAGGCAGTTGTGTATCTGCAAGTGAGGGTGAATAGCTAACTTTATATAACTTGGAGAAGTATGTGTCTTACTTTGTTCCAGCTGCCATAACAGACTACGGTAGACTGAGTGGCCTATAAACACAGAATTTTGTTGAGAAGTTGAAGATAAAGGTGCTTGCAGATTTAGTGTCTGGTGAGGGCTGGCTGCCTGGTTTATAGGCTACCATCTTATTGCTATAGGCTCCCATGACAAAGGGGCAAGGGCATTCTCTGGGGTGTCTTTCATAAGGACACTAATCCCATTCATGAAGGTTCCACCCTGATGACCTCCTCACCTTCCAAAGGCCCCGCTTCCACATACCATCACACTGGAACCAGGTCTCAACATAGGAGTTTTAGGGGGTCACAAATATTCTATCTATAATAATATGTAAAAATGTTATATTAAATGCTATATTATTTTCCTTTAATGACACTCATTTTAAGAAGTTTCAGGTACATTAGAGTAATCTAATTTACCTTGAAACCATTCATTGTTTTCTTGGGGTGTTAAAAATGAGATTTAAATCTGTGGAAAACTATTCATATTTCTAAAATTTCTAAAGATTTATCAACATGTTAATAAATCTGATAAAACTATGATTTTATGTCAAAAATTTTATTACAAATATGAAAAATTTGGATGCTGGTAACTTTTAGAAAACTACCACAAATGGCATTCTTTCATTGTTGCTTTGTTTAAGGAGGGAGATAATTTCCTTCTTTTAGAATCTCTTCATAGAATATAGCGTGGCATTCATGATTTGCATGCACTATTTCATTTAATGTTCTTTAGAACAGTGCTCTTCATAATAGCTATTAAAATATGATACAGTGTTTCAGGTTACAGTTTCTTCCTGTTAGAGGCAGAGTTTGAAATTATTTTAATGAGATTCAAAATTTGAGATGTTTTCCAGTAAAAATAATTTTTTTTCATTAAATTTTTTCTTCCCTTCTTCCCTTCTGCTCTTTGAACTTTATTTCAACAAATGTCTATTGAGTGCCAATGAGGACCAGGCATTTTTCTAGGTAATAGTATAAAACAATAACAACAACAAAATAGATGCACCTGATTTCATAAAACAAGAGTTCAACCTAATGGAGGAAAGAGATGGTGATTTAAAATTAAAAAAAAAAAAAAATTACAAAGCGCTATAAGTACCTGGCTATGTGAAGTGAGATCATAAAAAGATGTGCCCTAACCTTTGAAGACATGAAAAAACATTCCTGTGGAAACATGATAAAGTAGGGAAATGTGTGTGGTGGGCATGATGACAATCCAGGAAGATGAACTGGAAAAGGCAGAGCCCTTGAAGCAGACAACGAAAATCACACTTCAAATTCTGAGCGTCAGCGTGGATGTCACAAAGGAATGGGTGATGAGTCATGAGGGTGGAGGAGGCATTATATGGCATGGTAAGGATTTTTGCTTGATCTTATGAAAAAATGGCATATTTTAAGTGGATGAAAGTGGAGAAGAATTTGGTTTTGAAATTGCTGCATTTTAGATACCTTTGAGATATCTGAATAGAGGTATAGTTAGATACGTTTTCAGAGATCAGAAAATAATTATGGAATGGAACACTCACAGAGAGTTAATGTAAATATATTGACCAGAAATGTATTTAATATACAGATATCAAACTGTTATGGGAGTATGCATGTTGTGTGCTAAGAGACATAATTAGGAGGGTTTCATAGCAAAACAAACAAACAAAACCATACCCACAAATGAAACAAAAACAAGCAAACAAAATAACCTACCCACTCTTCTCAGTGTAATCTTATCATCTGACAAATGAATCAATAATTAAATTTAATAGTCCTTACTGTTTGATATTCTTGAGGCAAGATCATAAAATTTGATGGGTTTTTGTATACACTAATACATTTCTAATCTATATATATATAAGGCTAAGCGACCTTTCGACCGTCCAACTGGTAGCTATGAGGCGCACTGACCATCAGGGGGCAGATGCTCAACGCAGAAGCTGCCCAGCTGCAATGACTTGACAGCAGTGATTCTTGGGTGACACACCCCGGGACCAGAGAGGGAGGAGCCTGATTCTGGAGTGTGTAACCTGAGAACTACCCTCTCCCAATCCAGAACCCCTCAGGGGATGTTGGAGAGACGGTTTTGGCCCGATCCCCACAGGCCAGGCCAAGGGACCCCACTGGTACACAAATTGGTGCACCAGGCCTCTAGTATATAATGATTCTATATCTTATACAAAGTGTTGTTTGTTATTGAAAAGGAATGTTTGGAACCAGTTTCACAGAATACTGGTCTATATGGGAATAGTTTAAAATCCTTATGCTTATTTTACTATTATAAAATTGTTAGTTAATACATAAACACATGTGAGGTATATCTATCATCTATTGTGTATCTATATTTAGATTCCATAAATTGACCTCTCTTATCAAATATCTGCTGTGTAAATGAGTATTTAAATAAAATTAAAAAACCTTAGCTCCGTACACACAAAGCTAGGTATGAGTACTCAAAACTGCCTAAAAGCATGCTTTCACTTGATAAGTACTACCAGAAATATTATAATAATGGCAACTGACTTATCCTAAGCATAGTAACAATATCAATTTAGAAAAGTATATTGTCAGAGACTTCTATTTCCAGAATATAATAGATCATAGTAGGCTAATGCTTCTGCCCTATGGGCTAGAAAAAAGGTGGATGGGTTTGATGTACATACATATTCAAAGATATTAAGTTCTCTGGATGAGCAACCTTCCAGAAAGGGTAAAGCCTTTACAAAGTGAGCAGAAGATCGCTGACAATTTTCCCATTTTTGAGGCATTTGTGATTGTAGATCCAGGGAGTGAGCTGCTTTCTGAAATTTCTGCTTCAGTCAGAACTTCATCCTTTCATTGCACCTTTTGAGTAACCTAGCTAACTTTACATCTAGTTAGCAGATGCCTTAATTTCTCTCTGTTAAAATCATCATCGTGATTTATATCTCCTAACTGGACTCTGACGATCACAAGTGTGAATTTAAGACATTGTCTATAAAATTAGGAATTGTATATAGTGAGGAGATACTGAAGGTAGAATCCTTGTAAATTTCTGCAGCTGTACATTTTCCCTACTGAGGACATTATACTGTATGTCTATGAAGGCAACCATGCAGAATAATTAGTATATATACACTCATGAGTTTTCTTCTGTTAATATTAACCTAAATGTTAGGATTATCACTTATATCAAAGGTTGCTTTAGAAGGCATACATTTTCAGGTGTATTTGAAAAAACTGTGGTGATGGTGTAAGCAGATGCCCTGATTTGTGGTTTCCTGGGTATGAGGGAAAGAAACAGGAAAGTAGGAAAAGTAATTATAAGGTTTAGTAAATGTGTTAATTAATGTAAATACCTTTTGAATCATATGCAAATGAATATTATAACTATTTTAATTATTTTAAATGGCAACATTATTTATTGGTTAACAATATGATCCATAATGAATATATTAAAAAATATCCTGATATAGCAGGTGTCAGGATTATAAGTTTGAGGATAAATACATATATTAAGACTGTAGAATACAGATGTATAAACTAGGAAAATATGGAGGATTTTCATTGCATTGTATTTAACTTTCCTTAGAAATAGTTTAAATAGATTTCTGAAAGCTTATTTTAAAATCATATATTATTGATTTTATTATATCTTCTTACTCAATTTTTTCAACCAAGAACAATTCATCAATTTCTTCTCCATATTTAAAGTGGTCAAAGTTTTTTGTCACCTTTCTATTTTCTCCATAAAGTAATAAAACTCATATTAAAGCAGCAGAAATCTATGAACTAGAAATAAAATATGTTTACCTGTGAAGACAGAGCAAAGTAGCCAATTTTGGCATCCAAGTCACTGAGCTTTTCAACATATGTTCCAGCATCTCATGACTTGTTACTTACAGAGCAATTCACTTCACTTTCCCCATCATAAAAATGAAAACATATAAATCATTCATCTTTTCAGATTTCAGACATAAACCTGGAAACATCTGTGGCTTTTTGGTTCACTATGCAATGTCCAGACTAGTCATTCAGTGTTTGACATTTTTTTCAATTCTGAAATCTGTTTTCATAAGAACTATTACATGCAACAAACCTGAATATTTTGACAAGAGTTTTCAGTTACTTTTTTAGTTTTTCCTTGATAAGTTTTACTTTTCTTAAGCATTATTTTTTTTAGCTCTTGACAACTCTGACCTAGCTGCAGTGAAGAACACCAGGATAATATTTGAGTTTGATGCATCTAGTACAGAAAATATGAAATATCTTACCACTGGAAAAAATGCAAGATCTGAAATTATAAACTGTGCTAATATTATAAGGTGACTTTAGTTCTAGTTTTGTGTTACTTTTTATTGGTGATGACCCTATTCACTATTCACTGTCCCAAAGTCAATGACTGAATAGATTCACAGAAACTTTTTGTATCATGGCAATGAGGTAGAAAATTATTTCATAAGCACTGAAGATGGAGGCAGAAGAAGCTGTAAAAATTGATAAAAATCCTATTATCAGCATTTTCTTTTCAAGAAGATAGCCTTAAAGTTGGGATCTTAATGTGATGAAAATAACATGTTACCTTAGGGACTGAATTGGTGTTCAGAGCCCTTTGTTGTAATCAGATATTTATTTTAAAGTGCAAGTCTGTATAAAATAAGAAAAGGCTTTCAGATTTTCTTCATTATTTCTCTTCCATAATCTTAGCTGTAAATCTGGTTGTATCTCTTAATGAGGCACCCTGAAGTTTCAAATTTTAGTCAAGAATATCTAGCAAAAAAAAAAAAAAAAAATAGGTAGCCACAGGCACATTTTTTCCCCTCCTGAGTCTCAAATGGAAACATGTCCTCCAAAAATGCAAAGCAGAAAGACCAAACTTCCAGAAAGATATGGTGCATATTTCATTTATACATTCATATATTCAATCCTTCAACAAACAAAACAAGTTTTGAGAATCACATGAGAAGAGCTAAATTTAAAACACGAAATCCTTCCCTAAAGAAAATTACATTGCTACAGAGAGAAGTGATATGCAAATGGCCAATAAATTATTATATTCATTAAAAGAAAGGTCATTACAAGGTAAAACATGAGACTGAAGAACATATTGATGAAGGCCCCCTGATAGAAAGTATGGTAACAAGGCTTTGCTTCTGAGATAATACTTTCTCTGGGTCTTTGATGATGTTTTATAGGTTGACTAGAAGTTCACCAGCCAAACAAACCAAAAAGATATTGATTTAGAGGACAACATATGTGAATAAAACCAGAAGCATGAAGTGACACAGCATGTTAAAGGAACTAATTACTATTTCAAACTTTTGTTAGAGTAGGGGTCAGGAAACTACACAACATTGGCATAATCTAGACCTCCACCACGTTTTACATTAATTGGAATATAGCCACACCCACCCATTACTATTATCTATGGCTGCTTCATTGTTATGAAGGTAGTTGAGATAGAAGACATATGGCCCTCAAAGCCTTAAATATTTGCTATTTGGCCCTTACAAAAAGAAAAAAAAAAGCTATACTTAAGTTAGAGAAGTTATTCATAAGAAGAAGGCAAAGAGAAATTGATATGGATTTAATGATGCATTGAGGGCATTTCAACCTTTGAGTAATTTGAGCAGAAATGGATTTCCAAGTGATGAGTGGCAGATGTGTGGAGACTTGTTGGGAAAGGAATGAGACCAGTGGCTTGAAAACCATTGAAGTGGCTGTCACCACAACCTCAGATAAAGATAAATTATACTGATTGTATGAGTTAGAGTCCAGTCCAAAAAACAACAATTATACTGTGCTTCAACAGAGAGAATTTAGGGTAAGGACTTCATTAAAAAATGTTGGGGACCTAAAAAGCCAAAATATTTCAAAAAATGAAATATTGAAATAATTCAAAAATAGTTTTTGCATGAAGCAACAAACCTCTGCAGCCCTCCACCACCCTCCCTACAGTGATTGATGTTGGGATGGAAGAGAAGATGAATGTATTAGAACCTAGCAGCACTGAGGAGGGATTCCCCAAATCTGAGACATAGACTTCGACAGAGGCGGCTTCCTAACTGGTGCTGCTTGGTGCCTCAGTAACTCAGAAGAGAGACCGCACAGAGTTAGGATTCTGAAGAAGGGCACAGCCCAGAGGATGAAGCTCCTGTGAGGGCACAGTGAGGCTGGTTCTACCACTTTCCAAGTAAGACCTCGTTTCCCTCTTTCTATTGCTGATTATATGCATTTTGCACTTATCACATTTAGGCACTAATAGCTAGTAGCTTGCCAATGGTGTACTATTTCATTCATTCAACTGATTCTCTTTCTCTGTCTGTCTCTGAAGAATCACATATTGTATGTTACACTTCTCAAAACTCTCCTCCTGTGGGATCAAAGTGAGGAGAGCATTTTTGCTGTAATTCATCTTCTATTGGTTGATGGATGTTAATGCCCCCATATTTCCCAGTTACACATTGAAAAGGGTTGGGAATTTACCTCACTGCCTCCCCCTACTTTTGGGGTTTGAATAGAAATTTGATAGGTGTCTACACCTCTGTATTTTGCAAAATGTAGATGGTGGTGTTAATTGCCTAACCCCCCCACCCCCGGGAGATGATATGGTTTATAATTGACTGTCATATCAAAGGGGTAGAGGAGTCAGCTTCATTGTACTCCACTTAGATTTTCTGGCTAAAAATCAGTGTGTTATTTCTCCAACTTACTATACCAATTATATACTTGGGTACTGGAAAATAGCCACAGGGTTAGTCCACAAATACATTAGAGCCACTGTATAAGGGACTTGAGCTATCCTCCATTTATAACCTGTACTCCCCATTCTACCTGGAAAACTACATTGGCACTTTCAGTCCCTTGGTATCAGTGTCAATTCAGATGCCATGTCCAGCAGTCTTCAAAGAGTTGGAATATGTCACTTTCATCCAATACTTTGTAAGGGTTTTCCTCTAGCAACTCAACTTCCCCATAGGCCGATGGGCTCAGAAGCAGGGAAACTTACATTTACAAACGGGTTGAGGGGTTGCTATTTTTCACCATGATCACAGATGTCAGCTTTCTACTCAATGGCTCTCATTTCTTTTCCCTAGTTATTCAAGTCAAGCAACACCTATTTAGCTGTCTATCTCTCTCACACCTGGAAACACTGGAATCTATTAATCATCTTCCCAGATCTCTGCAGGCTACAGCAACCCAATTACCATTTGACCTTGTGAGTCCTTACGGTCATTAGTGCATCTCACTTTTGCCCATGGAGTGCTGCACCTGGTCTCTGCCATTCCAGCGCCTACCACCTCCAATTCCACTAGATCGGTAGCCCTACAGGTAACCTTGCCCTGAAGAAGAGGGCTTCTAAGCTTTTTAGAGATGCCACCTCACACGTACATTTCTCAGTGCATTAGCAGAGACTTTTCTGTTTCCTTCCAAGGAAACTGACTCCTTCTTCAATACTTTGTGAAGTCCTCTCCACTTCATGTACTACAGGGCAACATTTCTTAAATATGGTACTAATTATTTGGGGTTTGATAAAATACAAATTGTGGTTCAGTATATCTGATGAGAAATAAAAATTTCTCTGTATAATATGCTCCTGGGTAATACTGAAATCACTAATCAGTATATGACCCTTTGAGTGACAATGCTACATCCAACCTGCAAAAATGTATTCCATCAAATAAGGATTCAAGTGCTTCGAGGTCAATAAAATTCTCTTTAACTTGTACCCACTGGACCAATACTTTATATTTTTCCTTCCCATATTTTTCTTGTTTCTTTCTGGTACCTATTCGTGCTCCTATAATTTCTTCATTTGTAAACAATTTTCTGCCAGAACAGAGAACAATTTTGCTGCTGGACTTTGCTGAGCCCTGGTCCCTTAAAACAAGAGCAGAGAACAAAGAGAATCAAACAGAGAAAGAAGAAAAACCAAACTGCTTGGTCATTTGTGATCTTTGGATATATATGAAATGCTGCTCAACCTTTGCACTCAAATAAATAAATGATTTCTTCCTAAATGTGTGAATGATGGCTTCACCAGTTAGAACTCCCCTGAACTTCTGAGTTGTGTGTGTATAAAGGCTGATGGAGTTTTAGTGGACATCCTATGTATGGCTTCAGGTAAATAGTGGGGTGGGAAGCAAGGAGCTTTCACATTGCACAGGGCTTTATGAAACTCTTTATTGTAGTTCTGGCTAACAAAAACGGTGGGACCAAAAGTATTTGAAATGGCACAAAGGAGTTGCTCATTATATCTTCTATCCAACTTTCTGATCTCACCTTGTAATCTCCCCTCCCCATTCTTTCTTCTACCCATTGTCCATTGCCATCTGCCAGCAATAACTACTTGATTACTACATATAGCCTCTCAAGCTTGCTTTTTCTGATAACAGCCTGTCTCTTCCAGACCCTGCACTGTGAAAACATATTCTTAGTTAATCCTGCTGAATTAGAGTTCTAGATATCAGAACCTGCATTCAAGTCAAACTCCTCCTCTCACTCTCTAGACTTCAATATATGATTGTTTTTCTCATCTGGAAAGCAGTGGTAATAATAGTACTTGCTAATGTGCAGAAATTCAATTGTGATAAAATGTACAAAACTGCACTGAAAACAATAGATCTCTAAACAAAATGTAATCCATTATTTTACATAGTAATTAATTTGTAATATGTAATGAGGAGAAAGTTCTATTAAATGCTTACAATATGAATACCTCAGGATTATTTGCATTTAAAAGGAGAAAATATAAAAGGAGAAGTAAAAAATGCTTAAAATTAGAATTTCTAACATTCAGATGACATAGGTGTTGTGTGCTGGAGAGCTGCTTCTAGAAATCTTTTAATACAGGCCCGGCCAGTGTTGCTCAGTGGTTGAGTGTTGACCTAGGAACTAGGAGGTCACAGTTTGATACTGGGTCAGGGCATATGCCTGGGTTATGGGCTGGATCCCCAGTGTGGGGTGTGCAGAAGGCAGCTGATCAATGATGCTCTCTCATCATTGATGTTTCCATCTCTCTCTCCCTTTCACTTCCTCCCTGAAATCAATAAAAATATATTAAAATATTTTAATCTACATTATTTGCTTCATATTTTGCCTCTTTTGTTGTTGTTGTTTCTTAATAACTTCCAAGTATCAGTACACACATACAACCACCTTTTTCTGAGCACTCACTTGGTGCCAGCTATCTTGCTATATTTATTACTCATAATAAACTTGAGATAAATGTATTATTATGATTCCATTTGTCATGTAATGCCATATAATGGTATTATGATTCTATTTTCCATAGTTTTTAATATCTTAAATTATCTCCTAGTTAAAACTGAGTTAGTGCCACAACCAACCCTTGAATCCAGGTCTGTAGGAAAAGTCTCCTAAGCTCTTTATAGTTCTGGTTAGATGTTGATCATTAGCATGATCATACTTCTTAAATTGCTTTGGTCAAATCCAGTTTGTCTATTATCCTGATCTAAATATTAATAGTCCTTTTACTTCCTAAATTATCCTAGTTTTCATGGCACATTATTTGGGTACCCTACTGTTAAGAATTTTTATTTATTTATTTTTCATCCTCACCCAAGGGTATTTTTTCATTGATTTTTTAAGAGTAGAAGAGAGAGGGAAAGACAGAGAGGACTATTGATGTGAGAGAAACACATTGATTGGTTGCCTCCTGCACACTAGGGCCCAGGCCAGGGAGGAGCCTGCAATCGATCGAGGTAAGTGGGCGTGACCGGATTTGAACCTGGGACTCTTTGATTTGCAGGCTGACACTAACCACTGAGCAAAACGGCTAGGGGAAGAATTATATTTTGCCTTGTTTTTAAATAAAGTTTATCAGTATATAAATACTTCATATTTCTCTATTTGTTTTTTCAAATAATAATATAGTTTGATTCTCTAAACACTAAATACTATACCTCATTACCTACTTGGCTTCTTCTTTTTCTCTTTCTCATTTCTTTGTTATTTAAATATATTTGGTATATAATATTATATTCATTACTAGAGCCCTAGTGCACGAAATTCATGCAAGGGGCTTGGCCTGTGCATTCCCGGCTTTGTCTGGAAGGTGGTCCAGAAGGACGTCTGGTCTAATTAGCATATCATGCTTTTATTATTATAGATATTAGTTTCAAGGGTACAACATAGTGATTTAATATTTTTCTACCGTACTATGTTAGCTTCTTTAACTCACTTGTGTATATATCATGCCATGAAAACGTAATTGGTATAACCAGTATCTTAAAATAGCCAGCTTATGTTTTGTTTTGTTTTTAAATATATTTTATTGATTTTTTACAGAGAGGAAGGGAGAGGGATAGAGAGCCAAAAACATCGATGGGAGAGAAACATCAATCAGCTGCTTCCTGCACCCCTAATACTGGGGATGTGCCAGCAACCAAGGTACATGCCCTTGACCGGAATCGAACCTGGGACCCTTGAGTCTGTAGGCCGACGCTCTATCCACTGAGCCAAACCAGACCAGCTTATGTTTTGCGCTAACAAACAAACAAAAACAAAATAAAACAAAACATGGATAAATATATCATACTCCTTGCACTAATGCATATTTCTTATATTTCTCCAGTATTTCTTCATAAATTTGTTTGTGCAAAGATTCAGAGATTATAATTCAAAAGCTTTTGCAAGGCTAAAAATTTCTGACAAAGACTTGTTAGAAAAAATCTTTGAGCTCGCTACCAAAGTACTCAGTAAACTCTTATGGAAGATCCTGTATTTGAACTCAAGGTTTGCTACTATCTTGGGAAGAATTTAATGGTTTGTACAATGTGTTTAGAAACAAACTTTTAATAGTAGCTGATTATTGTAGCTGAGATAGTTATGGCAGGATCACTTTGGAATTTTTTTAATCATTTTGGTGATTGTTCTGACAGGAGAAAAAATATAAACAGACTATTCTTTATCTCCCCTTTCATCCATAAATTAATTGTATGTTTAGTAAATGCTAGTTTACAGCTATTGAATCCAAATACCTGTAATATAACAAGTTACAGCTGGATCACTCAAGACTTGAATCAAGGGCTCTTGGCTTCTAGTTTGGATAAGCTGCTCATTTTGACCTAAAATAAATTGAAGAAGAGACCTTATTAAAATTAATAAATTTTGTGGGTATTTCAAGTACTATGCTATAAAAATTGCCAGAATTTTTACTTTTTAAAAATATATTTTATTCAGTTCATAGAGGAAGGGGGAGGGAGAGATAGAAACATCAATGAAGGGAGAGAATCATTGATTGGTTGCCTTCTGCACACCTCCCTGCCAGCAACCAAGCCAGCAACCCAGGCATGTACCCTGACTGGGAATCAAACATTTACCTCCTGGTTCATAGGTCAACACTCAGCCACTGAGCCTCATAGTTTGGGCCAGAATTTTTACTTTTATAATGAAATTGATAGTATAGCTTTCTTACATGGTCAGTGGTGAATGTATTTCAAGCAATTAGTTAAAAAAAACAACTATAAAGTACGTTGTTATATGTCCTGCCTCTCTAATATATATATATGTGCCATTTCAATGTGATATAATATATACATACATATATATATATATATATATATATTTTACTGGAAAAATACTTTCTATATAGACTTAATCATAATGTGGCTGTTTATAACCATCCAGAGAGTACAAAATGGAGGACAGCAGAGAGGCAGAGAGTAATTTCATCTTATAAAAAATCTCTAGAATGATTCTCCATCAAGGTATTGATATTAACTTCAGTGTTTTTTGTTTGTTTTATATAATTTATTATCTCAACAATTTTCCTGTTGATGTGATGGTATATTTACCATATGTTTTTTACTGTGAATAAATTTTTATTTAAATAAATTATCATTAAGACTTTTTTGTTTTCCAATGGCTGTTATAATGAAACTAGAAGCCTGGTACATGAATTTGTGCACTGGTGAGGTCTCTCAGCCTGGCCTGCTCCCTCTCTCAATCCAGGACCCCTAGGGGGGTGTCAGACTGCCAGTTTCAGCCTGTGGGGATCGGCCTGAAACCGGCAGTCTAACATCCCCCAAGAGATGTAGTAATGGGGCCAAGCACCATGCTGCTCCTGTTCATCCCTGACCCACTGCGCCTGCTGCCTCTGCTCAGTAGCACGCTGCCTGTGGAGGTGGGAGAGGCTCACGCCACTGCAGTGGCACTTGCCAGCCCTGAGCCTGTTGTCTGGTGCTCATCAGTCAGCTGAGTGGTGCTCCCACTGTGGGAGCACACTGACTACCAGGGGCAGCTCCTGCATTGAGCGTCTGCCACCTGGTGATCAGTGCATGTCATAGCGACTGGTCAACCGGTCGTTTGGTCTTCAGTCACTTAGGCTTTTATATATATAGATGGTGCAGTCATGAATTGTGGTTCAGAAACCCTGATCACTGGCTCTTACTCTCCCAATCCCACTTATTGGATGTGTAACTATAGACAAATTACTTTAAGGCTCAGAAGTTCAATTTGCTTTGTAAAAAGACATGAAGTTCTTCTAGATTCTTGGTACTGATTTTTCTAGTGCTAAAATTTTAACTCTCTCCTCCATATCTTTATCTTAGAAAATGGGACAAGACTGATTATAGCTGATGTTCCATCCCACAGAAATTTATATGTTAGGAATGTATTAAAGGGGACAAGACTTCAGAAATGAACATTTCCACTCTCTCCAAGGTTTAGGGGTAATTTGGCATCTAACCTATATTCTAAAAGCCACATTTGTTAAGAATTCATCTTAAGTTTTTAACCTCTGTTTATAATTGGTGTTGAAAAGATAAATTACATGTAGTTAACATAAACTTCAATTTGCTTATTGTGGGCAGGAATATCATGACTCAGTTAAATAAAATGCAAACCTATATCAAATTCTCATGGCCTTAACAGAAGAATGGCCTTGCAAAGATATCCACAACTAATCTGTAGAACCTGTTAACTATGTTATGTTACATGGCAAAGGGATATTAAGGTTGCAGATGGAATTAAATTGCTAATCAGATGATGTGAAAATGTGGAGATTTTGCTGGATTATCTGGGTGGGGACAGAGTTATCACGAGCATTCTTAAATGTGGAAGAAGGAGGCAGAATAGTCAGTGTAAAGTGGCAAAATGTGAGAAAGATTTGAAAGCAATTGCTATATTTGAAGATGAAAGGGAACCATGGGCAAAGGAGGGTGGGCAGCCTCTAGAAACTGGAAAAAGCAAAACAAGGAATTGCCCCCTAGATTCTCCGAATTGGAACATGCTCCTGACAACAAATTGCTTATAGTCTGTGAGATCCATATAGACTCCGACCTCCAAAATTACAAAACAATAAATGTCTGTTGTTTTAATCCAATATATTTATAGTAATTTGTTACAGCAGCCATAAGAAATTAATATAGTCATTAAAAAAACAACAACAGACTCATTACTGAGCAGATACTTTGGGAGACAAGTTAAAACACACTGAATTGTTAAAGTTATTTTTTAAATGATTTCCCAATGTCATAATAAGCTTTTTAAAATTATAACACATCTTATTATAAAATCTTGTATATACAGTAGAATGATAATCATGAGACATGAGAAAGATAAAAATATAATATACTCATCAAAATAATTCAAAATAGCATGTATCATTATGCAATTATAAAATGTGAATGCATGTGAAAATGTTCTGGCAAATAACATGAAACAAAAGGTTATAGTAGGGTTGAAATATTAGTTTTTATATTGTATACTAGAGGCCCAGTGCACGAAATTCGTGCACAGGGGGTTGTCCCTCAGCCCAGCCTGCACCCTCTCCAATCTGGGACCCCTCGAGGGATGTCTGACTGCCCATTTAGGCCCGATCCCAGTAGAATCGGGCCTAAACGGGCAGTCAGACATACCTCTCACGATAGAGGACTGCTGGCTCCCAGCTGCTTGCCTGCCTGCCTTCCTGATTGCCCCTAACCGCTTCTGCCTGCCAACCTGATCACCCCCTAACCACTCCCCTGCCAGCCTGATTGATGCCTAACTGCTCCCCTGCCAGCCTGTTTGCCTCTAACTGCCCTCCCCTGCAGGCCTGGTCACCCCTAACTGCCCTCCTCTTCAGGCTTGGATCCCCCCCAACTGCCCTTCCCTGCAGGCCTGGTCGCCCCCAACTTCCCTCCTCTGCCGGCTTGGTCACCCCTAACTGCCCTCCCCTGCAAGCTTGATCACCCCCAACTGCCCTGGTCCCTCCCAACTGCCCTCCCCTGCTTGCCATCTTGTGGCAGCCATCTTGTGTCCACATGGGGTCAGCTATCTTTGACCACATGGGGGCAGCTATCTTGTGTGTTGGAGTGATGGTCAATTTGCATATTACTCTTTTATTAGATAGGATATAGGCCTGGTGCACGGGTGGGGGCCAGCTGATTTGCTCTGAAGGGTGTCCCAGATCAGGTTGGGGGTTCCCTTGGGGTGTGGGGTGGCCTGGGCAAGGGGCCTCTGGTGGTTTGCAGGCTGGCCACACCCCCTGGTGACCCAAGTGGAGGCCCTGGTATCTGGGATTTATTTATCTTCTATAATTGGAACTTTGTAGCCTTGAGTGGAGCCAAGCCTCCTGCTTGCTCTGTGGCTGCAGCCATTTTTGTTGCGTTTTATTTATCTTGTATAATTGAAACTTTTTAGCCTTCAGTGGAGGCCAAGGCAGGCCAGGGCTTCAGAAGCTTGGCTTCCTCCATCGTCGGGGGCAACTCAAGACTCCTGCTCTCTCCAGCTCTGTGGCTGCTGCCATTTTTGTTGGGATTTACTTATCTTCTATAATTGAAATTTTATAACCTTGAGTGGAGGCCTGGGCCTGTCAAGGTGTGCAGGAAGCTTGGCTTCATCCATTGCCAGGGAAACCCAAGCCTCCTGTTCGCTCTGTGTCTGCAGCCATCTTAGTTGGGTTTATTTGCATACTCGCTCCTGATTGGTTGATGGGCGTGGCTTGTGGGTATAACAGAGTGATGGTTAATTTGCATATTACTCTTTTATTAGATAGGATATTTTTATTATTGTCATGTGTTTGTGGTTATTAATTTTGTTGCTTGTAAAGTTGGTGCAAAAATAAACAGGTAGTTCCAACAGGGAGCTGAACCTCCACAGTCACCCAAGTGCAGGGTTAGGTGGTACTCTGATGATCCTTTTCCCAGTATCAGCTTGGCCCAGTAGGCAGCTGATCTTTCACTGAACCCAGTATAAATAGATGGAATGAGGTTGTCCAAGGTGAATGTATTTGGCACTCCATTTTTCCCTCCCATTACACTTTGTCTTAGTTCAACTCTGGTGTCAGATGGGGCTCAATCCAGTAGCAACAAAACAATGAGAATTGTTGTGGGAAGGCCCAGCATGAAGCTGAGTTTATATCTCAACCTGTATTCAATGGAGACCTGTAAATAGGTTCCCCAGTTTCTCTGGTAAAGTGTCAGCAGAGCTGAGGGGGAGGTGAACTTACAACCATATCTGTCTTCAAAGAGTCAGTGTGCAATGCTCTGCTTTTGTTGTGTGTGGAAGCCCAGTGGGAACCTAAACATATGCATCCACCTGACCCACCCTGTACTACTCCACAACGAAACATTGATTAACAAAAAAGATGAAATAGGATACAGAGTCTCATATTATGATATCCAAATGTTCAAAATATAATTGAGAAAGCACTCATCAGATCAAGAGCCATGAAAATCACAATGTAAAGGAGAGAAGAGGTCAGCAGATACCAAAAGAGACACAAATCAGATATTAAAATTATTGGACAAGTGTTTTAAAGGATCCATCATAAAAATGCTTCAATTAGCAATTTAATTTCTCTTGAAACAATTAAAAATAGAAAATCTCAGCAAATAAGTAGAAGTTATATTGAAGAGGAACCAAATAAAACACATATGACTAAACAAGAAATCATTGAAAAAGAATAAAACTTACCAACTGTTCTTCACTGCTGACAGAGAATGTAATTCATGAACCAGAGGACAAAGTAATAGAATTTGTTTAATGTGAATATTTGAAAGAAAAATCGTCTAAAAAATATCAACAGATTCTCAGGGACCAGTGGAATAGTAAACAAAACAGTCCACATTCTTATCATTGGAGTCCCAGAAGGAGAGGATGGAGAGAGTAGAAATGAGTAGGTATTAAAAAAACAACAACATTCTGGCTGAAAACTTCCCAAATTTGCCAACACACAAAAACTTACAGATTCAAAAGCTGAATGAATTCAAATAGGATAAATCTAAAATAACTCAAGTCAAGATACATTATATTTAAACTTCTGAAACTAAAGACAAAGAAAAACATCTTAAAAACAGCCATAAGATCTGAAGAGAAACAGAGTTCTTTCAAAGGATAAACAAGATTGATGAACCTCTAGCCAGGCTCACCAAGAAGCAAAGAAAGAGGACGCAAATAAACAAAAATCAAAAATGAAAGAGATGAAATAACAACAGATGCCACAGAAATACACAGGAACTAGACAACATAGAGGAAATGGACATGTTCCTAGAAAAATACAACCTTCCAATACTCAATGAAGAAGAATCTAAAAATCTCAATAGGCTGATAACTATGGAAGAAATTGAAGCAGTCATCAAAAAGCTTCCAACAAACAAAAGCCCAGGGCCAGATGGCTTCACAGGGGAGTTTTACCAAACATTCAAGGAAGAACTAAAACCTATCCTCCTCAGACTATTCCAAAAAATTTAAGAAGGAACACTTCCAAGTTCATTCTATGAAGCCAGCATCACCCTAATACCAAAACCAGATAAAGACAACACAATGAAAGAGAATTACAGGCCAATGTACCTCATGAGCATAGATGACAAAATCCTCAACAAAATTCTAGCAAATCGAATCCAGCAATACATCAGAAAGATCATACACCATGACCAAGCAGGATTTATCCTGGGGATGCAAGGATGGTACACTATCCGCAAATCAATCATATATCACATAAAGAAATTGAAAGATACAAATCACATAGTCATATCAATTGATGCAGAAAAAGAATTTAACAAAATCCAACACCTTTTCTTGATAAAAACTCTCAGCAAGGTGGGAATAGAAGGATCATACCTCAACATAATATAAGCCATATATGACAAACCCACAGCCAACATCATACTCCATGTACAAAAACTAAAACCATTTCCCCTAAGAACAGGAACAAGACATGGATGCCCACTCTCACCACTCCTGTTCAACATAGTACTGGAAGTACTAGCCATTGCTATCAGACAAGAAGAAGAAATAAAAAGCATCCAAACTGGAAAATAAGAAGTAAAACTGTCCTTATTCGCAGATGACATGATACTATACATAGAAAACCCTAAAGGCTCCATCAAAAAAATTATTACACTTAATAAATGAATTCACCAATGTAGCAGGATACAAAATTAATGCCAAGAAATCTATGGCATTTCTATACACCAATAGTGAACTTACAGAAAGAGAGACTAAATCGCACCAAAAAAATTAAGATACCTAGGAATAAACTTAACTAAGGAGGTAAAAGACGTATACGCGGAAAACTACAGGACACTGAAAAAAGAGATAGAGGAAGACATAAACAGATGGAAAAACATACCGTGTTCATGGATTGGTAGAATCAACATCATTAAAATGCCCATACTACCCAAAACAATCTGTAGATTCAATGCACTCCCCATTAATATACCAATGGCATATTTCACAGACCTAGAACGAACTCCAAAAATTCATCTGGAATAAAAAACGACCTTGAATAGTTGCAGCAATCCTGAGAAAGAAGAACAAAGTAGGTGGGATCTCAATACCAGATATCAAGCTGTATTACAAAGCCACCATTCTCAAAACAGCCTGGTACTGGCACCAGAATTGACATATAGATCAATTGAATAGAATAGAGAACCCAGAAATTGATCCAAGCCACTATGCTCAATTAACATTTAACAAAGGAGGCATGAACATACAATGGAGTCAAGACAGTCTCTTCAATAAATGGTGATGGGAAAATTGGACAGATACATGCAAAAAAATGAAACTAGACCACCAACTTACACCATACACAAAAATAAACTCAAAATGGATACAGGACTTAAACATAAGACAGGAAACCATAAAAAATACTAGAGGGATCCACAGGCAGAGAAATCTCAGACATATGCTGAAGCAATTTCTTCACTGATACTGCTCCTAGGACAATGGAAACTAAAGAGAAAATAAACAAATGGGACTACATCAAAATAAAAAGCTTTTTCACAGCAAAAGAAACCATCATCAAAAGAACAAGAAAGCCCACTGCTTGGGAGAACATATTTACCAATGTTATCACCAATAAGGACTTAATCTCCAACATTTACAGGGAACTCATACAACTTAACAAAAGGAAGATAAACAATGCAATCAAATAATGGGCAACGGACCTAACTAGATACTTTTCAAAAGAAGACAGAAGGAAGACCAAGGGGCATATAAAAACATGCTCAAAACATCTGAGAGATGTAAATCAAAATGACAATGTGGTACCATCTAACACCTGTCAGAATGGCTATCATCAACAAATCAACAAACAACAAGTGCTGGTGAGGATGCGGAGAAAAAGGAACCCTCGCGCACTGCTGGTGGGAATGCAGACTGGTGCAGCCACTGTGGAGAACAGTATGGAGTTTCCTCAAAAAACTAAAAATGGAACTCCCATTTGACCCAGTGATCCCACTTCTAGGAATATATCCCAAGAAGCTAGAAACACCAATTAGAAAGGATATATGCACCCCTATGTTCATAGCAGCACAATTCACCATAGCTAAGATTTGGAAACAGCCTAAGTACCCATCAGCAGATGAGTGGATTAAAAAAATGTGGTACATCTACACAATGAAATACTATGCTGTGGTAAAAAAAATTCTTACCATTTTCAATAGCATGGATGGAACTGGAGAGCATTATGCTAAGTGAAATAAGCCATCAAAGAAAGATAAATATCACATGATCTCACTCATATATGGAATATAATGAACAACATAAACTGATGAACAAAAACAGATCCAGAGACAGAGAAACATCGATCAGACCGTCAAACCACAGAGGAAAGGTAGGGGAGGGTGGAGGTAAAGGGGAGAGATCAGCCAAAGGACCTGTATGCATGCATATAAGCCTAACCAATGGACACAGACACCAGGGGGTGAAGGTATGAGTGGGGGGTGGGGGATAATGGAGGGATAAGAACACATATGTAATACCTTAATCAATAAAGAAATTTAACAGCCATAGTTAACAAAAACATTACTAATAAGTGAAGAAACACCTGTTCAAAGGACACCAGATTTTACATCTGAAACCTTGGCATCTAGAAAAAACAAACAAAAAAGACACAACATTTTTGAAATACTGAAAGAAAAAATGTCAACCATAATTTCCATGTCTGGAGATAATGCGGTCATGAAAGATGGTGAAATAAAGACATGGTCAGATGAAATATTATGTAGGGGTTATTTCCCATCACAAAAGAAAAGAACAATTACACTACAGTTTCCCATTTAATTCTAAGTTTCTAAGTAGCAATTCTGGCGAAATGAAGAGAATGGTCCTGAATTCTTGCTGTTAGCAGTTCTTAATGCCTTTTTGGTAAACACATTCAATGTGTTTAGAACATAACTACTAATTTTTGTCTATTGAACCAGCTCCTCATACCTTCTTCCCATTGCATTAAATGACAAGTCTATCCTTGCATTTGCTCCTATCAAAATCCCTGGACTTGTCTTGATTTCTCCCTTTCTCTCACTTCCACAATATAACCAAGTCCATATCTCTATCTTTAAAACCACCCTTTCCCACCAATTCTGCACTTGAGTCCAAGCCATCATCATCTCTCACCTACTCTCCTAGCATCGTTGCTCAATATGTTTTAAGTGTACCAAGATAACAACTCCTCTCACATTCAATGAGGCCTGGTGGAATTAGAGTAGCTGGGAAGGAATAATGTGGCCTTGACCCACCTCCTATTTTCCTAATGTACCATACAGTCATTCTTAATTTCTGTGTGAGCTTCCTGGAGTGAAAGATATTGATAGGCAATTAGGTTTAAACTATGCAATAACCTACAACAGTTTTCCTGTTCTACCTTCTGCCTTGCTTCAGTGAATTTCTCACAGAGAAAATAAATGATTTTTCAAAAATAGGTCACATAATGTTTACACCTACTCAAACACACCAAAGCCTTACTATCTGCTATGGCTACTCAAAACTTGGTTCTGATGTCAACACTGATGTTCCCACACATATTAAGAGGGATGGAAAAGATATGTAACTCACATAAGAAAGTTTTATGGGGTCCAGCTGGCATGGCTCAGTGGTTGAGCATTGACCTATGAACCAGGAGGTCATGGTTTGATTCCTGGTTAGGGCAAATGCCTGGGTTGTGGGCTCCATTCCCAATGTGGGGTGTGCAGAAGGCAGCCAATCAATGATTCTCTTTCATCATTGATGTTTCTATCTCTCCCTCTCCCTTTCTCTCTGAAATCAATACAAAATATATTTTTTTAAAAAAAGAAGAAGGTTTTCTGGGAATAACAGGGCCTCTCCCAAGAAAATCTAAAAATGGCTTAAAAGAGGAGAGAGAGACTAGCTTGAGGTTTTTACGGTGGCTAGGCATTTGGCCTGGTTTGAGGATTTCTACTTGCAGATAGAATCTTGGGTAGTTTGAACTCCTGCTGGTACCAAAGAGGAAAGCACAAGGATATCTTAGCTTGTCCAGATATGAAGCACAAGGGGAACAGAAAAGGGTGAGGCCTAAAAGCTCTTAGCTGTGATGTCACATAGCAAAAACTTGGAGTCATTACATCATCTTACTGAAATCATGCCACATCTCTTTACCATGACCTAGATTCTAGGTCCTAGAATATCCTACAGGGTATGGCTCACTGCTATATCCCTGAATATCCTTCACCACCTTCCAGCATCATCCACTTTGCTTCACTCACAGTGGCCTCCTGTTTCTCTGACAGTCCAAGCAAACTCCAAGAACTAGAACAGAGCTTAGTAAATATATGTTGACTGACTTCTAATCATACCAAGAAATAAAATATTAGCAGAATTCTAGAAGTTTCCCTCATTTCCCTGCCTAGTTACTATGTCTTTCTCCCAAAAGCTATCCTGACTTTTTGCAATATAGAGCTACTCAACTCCTTTTTTTTTACATTTTCTCTATCAATGCTATTAATGAATTTGCAGCAGAAGTAGGCAGAGATTTAAAGTGATACTACCTCTCTAGGACGTAGATCCAGATGAACATTTTCTACACCAGTGGATGCCAACTGGTGGTCTGCGTACCACTGGTGAGGTCTGAAAGGTTGGTGACCATTGGTCTAGAATTCAGCCGTGGGCAAACTATGGCCCACAGGCCGGATCTGGCCCGTTTGGCTGTTCTATCCAGCCCGTGGAGCTGAAAGAGCGGAGGGTTCTCTTGCTCTCCCCTCCACTCCTTTACTTTGAATTTATATTAGTTCACACAAACACTCCATCCATGCTTTTGTTCCGGCCCTTCGGTACAGTTTAAGAACCCATTGTGGCCCTCGAGTCAAAAAGTTTGCCCACCCCTGGATGGAGGACAGCTGAGGAAGAGCTGCCCTGGGCTAAGTAGTCTACATGGAGAGACAGCTGAGGGCAGAGCTGTGGTGGGCTGTGTGGTCTATATGGAGGTCAGCTGAGGCTGAGGTGGCCTGGGCTGAGTGGTCAAGATGGAAGACAGCTGAGGGCAGAGCTGCACTGGACTGAATGGACTAGTGTAGGGGCAGCAGAGGGCAGAGCTGGGCTGGGGGTGAGTGGTCTAGAAAGATGAAGCATGTCAAACCTGAGGCCCGAGGGCTACAGACCTCATTTATTTGGCCCGTATTAGCTTTGATTTAGATATTCTTGGTCTAGAAGGAGAACAGCTGAGGCAGAGCTGGGCTGGGCTGAGGGACAGCTGAGAGCAGACCTTGGCTGAGAGGTCTAGATGGAGGACAGCTGAGGCAGTGCTGGGCTGGGCTGAATGATCTACATCAGCAGTTGCCAACTGGTGGTCCGCAGACCACTGGTGGTCTGTGAGGTCTGAAAGGTTGGCGACTGCTGTCCTAGACAATACTTGCTTTTGGAGCCCTCTACTGGAAGATTCATGACCAAATCACAGCCCTCAAGCCTGTGTGCTTTCACTTGTCTAAAATGCCTGGTACCCTGGAACCAGTCTTGCATAACAGCAGCCAGTAAACCGGACATTAGCTGTTGTCATGTTTATACTGATGGACAGTATGAGCTCTAAAAGCATTTACATCAACATGAATCACAACGACATGATTGACTATTAAGTGTTCACACCTGCCATTTTAACTTTCACTGTGAAACTTCCTTTGGCCTCATTTTCAGAGATAAACTAGGCGTTAGGGAGATAGATTTGAATCTTCTGTGCCAGTGGTCAGCAAACTCATTAGTCAACAGAGCCAAATATCAACAGTACAACGATTGAAATTTCTTTTGAGAGCCAAATTTTTTAAACTTAAACTTCTTCTAATGCCACTTCTTCAAAATAGACTCACCCAGGCTGTGATATTTTGTGGAAGAGCCACACTCAAGAGGCCAAAGAGCCGCATGTGGCTCGCGAGCCTCAGTTTGCTGACCACCGTTCTGTGTGTTTCTCAGGTTAGTCCTGTCAGTCTAAATGGATGCTATTTCTGTCTTCCAGAATACTATTAAAATAAGTGACTTGGGACATTGCACATGTGTCTGTGTGTTTTTTAAAAGAAATCTAAAACGGGTAAAAATTATTTTGCTTTGACTTTTTTTTCTATGTAAACCCTAAATGGGGCTCATGAGAAGTGTCAGGTGAACGTGGCCCAAGTTTCCAGGAGAACTCACTCCTTCCCAAAGGATATAAAGAAAAGATTTATGACTCCAGGTGAAAAGCATAAGAAAGCTGGTGACTGTCGATGGCTTTAGCTTTGGGTTTCTGGTTCATTGGGAGTCTAAAATGAAACTTGGCCATTGCAGAGGGCATGCCTCTACAAAAGAGAAGAAAGCCCTTGCAGAATTTGCACAAAACGGGCCTCAGTCTGTGGCTGTCAATTCACATGCACTATGTCTCCAAAGACTCTTGCGTTAACTTGTAGAAAGTAGACTCCATTTTCATCTTGAGCTAGAATGTTGTCAACAACATTTTATGAATAGTTTGCAATTCCCAGTTTCCTCAATTAAAACAAACCTTGATAACATTTTGTGTTTCTCACAAGGGCAACTGAAACACTACCCTGAAATGGACTTGGTCCATTTGGCAATATGCTCTCCAGTATTCGGAACAGGAAATCAAGTTATGTCTGTCTGTGTATCTTGCACCACGTACATAATTCATTAAGGAATTAGAGCTCTGAGTTTTCAGAGTATTTTTCCCTGCTATGGAATTTTTAATATGTAAGCTGATTCGGAGTGTCTGTTTGTGATTTAAAAACCCCCAAATTGAAGACTTTTGCAGGTGCATATTGGCATGTGGGTGGGATCTAGACCATGGACGAGCTCACATTTCAGCACCAAAGTAGAAAATGGGCATGGAATGAATCCTCTCCTGCCCCATTAACAACTGGCCTCATAGGCAACATCTGGAGTTTGCATAGGTATTTTATGACTTAAATAGCAGAAGTCACACCACCATTGGCTATAGTACTCCTGACCTAAGAACGACAACAGTCATTGAAAGAACAGTCTTCTCATTGATTAAAAAGGCTCAAGTATTTTTCACTTCTAATTTATGAGGAATTATGCAAAACTGATTTTACAAAATGGGGTCCACCTTCTGTTTCTAATTTAGAGCATCATAGTGCTTGATTGTCTCCTGTCAGGAGGGAAAGAGAAATGCTCAATGCTTATAAGAAACATCCTTGTTTAGTTGGCCTCTGGTTCTGCCACCTTGCCACAGAGATCTCATAACACATGGGCCATCCAGCAAAGTTAAAAGATGGTTAAGATATGGATTTTCTGCTCCCCCAAGACACAGATTTTCTGAAGGTAGGCAAATTGACTTTAAGACAATGTTTAACACTGTGTGGTTTCCTACATTAATGTTCTTAAAAGAACTAGAGACCCCTTTTCTATATCATTGAGATCAATTGGGTTGGGTGAATAGAGCATCCATTTATCAAAAGAGATTTTAATCCTTGAATACAAGAAATTGATGACAATTAATATATATTATATGTTAGCATTTAAAAAAAAACTTTCCATGATAGGTGTTGACCTGATTTTGAAACACTACAAAATCTATGTGGGAACTCAAGTACTGATTCCCCCTAGTATTGTCTAAACCAGTGGTTCTCAACCTTTCTAATGCCGTGACCCTTTAATACAGTTCCTCACGTTGTGGTGACCCCCAACCATGAAATTATTTTCGTTGCTACTTCATAACTGTAATTTTGCTACTGTTAATGAATCGTAATGTAAATATTTGTGTTTTCTGATGGTCTTAGGCTCTACAGCAGCAGTTCTCAACCTGTGGGTCGCGACCCACAGGTTGAGAACCCCTAGCAGAGTCTCCTAAGACTCTAAACCAATGTATGGGGTGAAATTTCATTTTTATGAAATTCAGAAACGCAAAAATAATAGTCGCTGCCTTCGGCAGAGAAGGATTGATTGAAAAGATAAATAAAGGGATGTTTGGGGTGATAGAAAATTTCTGTATACAGAAAAAAACAACAACTTTGTGTTTGGGTTCCCAGGAGATTTTAATGCATGATCAGATTTGAGAATCACAGTTATGAAGAGAATACCTTGGTCAAGAAGATGCCTAGGAATCACAGAAATAAAGTAAACAAAAGAAATAACAAGACCATTGTGTGTAGGGCTATTTGGTCAAGTTTAATTATTTAGGCAGAAAGTGCTAAAACCAGTACTATATGCATTTTAGAGCTCATAACAATATCTGGGAAAATGTTAAAAGGGTGTGTTCCTGGTTTCCACACATAATGATCCTGACTTATTTAGTAAACATGAGGATTGCTGCCTTTTG
Organism: Plecotus auritus; assembly: GCF_963455305.1. Taxonomy (NCBI): domain Eukaryota; kingdom Metazoa; phylum Chordata; class Mammalia; order Chiroptera; family Vespertilionidae; genus Plecotus; species Plecotus auritus. Next base: position 18,955,228 of record NC_137770.1, on the reverse strand, counting down.
TGATTGTGAGGTTGCAAATACATTGATTTAAACCTTTATTAAGGCTCAGGCTCTGTCCCAAATGAAACTGCAAGCTTTAAAAAATATTTGATGCTTTTCTGATATTGAGTACATGGATAACTCCGGGAGTTCAGAAATTAAGATATGTATATTATTGATTACATATATATTTGATTTTTCTGTGTATTGATTTATTTACATGTTTCACCTGTCATGTGGGAGTTGTGAAAAGTACATTTGTCCTGAACATAGAGAGTTCACAGAGTAGATAGAGAATTTAACTGTCTTAATATGACACTTGTAATAATTACCAGAATTAAAGACTACTGTCTTACATATCCACTAGAAATCTGTTAATATTGCAAATATAATTTAGTTATTTAAAACTTTTAACAATATACTGGAAAATGGTTATTGAATTTTATACTCAACTGGTACATTTCTAATGCTTTTCTAGTTAGTTCCTTTTTAAAAATGTATTTTTATTGATTTCAGAGAGGACAGGAGAGGGAAAGAGGGATAGAGACATCAGTGATGCGAGAGAATCATTGATCAGCTGCCTCCTGCACACCCCTCCTCCTCCCACTGGGGATCCAGCCCACAACCCAGGCATGTGCCTTGACAGGGAATCCAACTGTGACCTGCTGGTTCATAGGTGGACACTTAACCACTGAGCCATGCCGGCTGGGCTCCTAATTGGTTTTCAAAAACCATGTGATTATTTTTAAAATGCTCCTACTAATTAACAGTAATAAATCCCTTAGATATCCCACTCTTTAACAGTGACACAGCATTTACTATTTACCAGTAGAGTCAAACTATAAATCGAGAGAAAACAGTTCAATCATCTCAGATCCATTTTGGAATCAGAAGTTGTTCTGACTGTACTTCTCGGAGCACGTGCGCCTCTAGGTTCATTTGTCTGTGTTCTATCGCACAGACTTCTATTCAGAGAGCTTCAAAACACATGTGCTTCACTAATTACTCATTTTAGAAAGAGCCTAAAGAAGTTCTAATCTTCAACTCTGAACAACTAATAGAGAGAGAAAAAGGAGTCACGCAAGGCATGTTTAAAATGCTCGTAAACGTAGGGCACAAAACAAATGTGTTCCTTTAGTGTAAACCTGGTAGTGCTGCCTCTGTAGATCTTTGTGGTCTCCGCTCTTCTGAAATAGCAGGAAATGTTTTAACAATTAGAGTGAGCAAATTGTAAAGGGAAATATGGTAGTGAGTTACCAGCCGGGTCCTTAAATAAAACATTCCTTTCCTAATGTAGTCCTGATGCCGCTCCATCTTCTGTTAGTCTGGGCCACTGCATTGCCATAGGCAAGAAGCAAATATACAGTAGTTTGATAGTGGAAAGGCATGCAGTAATAGAACAAAAGCACAATTATGATAGAAGCAAAGAAGGCATGAACTGCATTTACCTTTAGGCATCTTTTTAGTTTCCCTTGAACAAATTAAAATGCAGACTAATTTCAGTGATGTGTGTTTGTCTCATTTGCATTCTTTAGAAAAGTTCTAACTTTTCTAAAATCAGATATTATTTTTATTTATTGTACCAAGCTTAGAAAAAGAAATGTTGGTGCATGAGTTATATCCATTTGTTTTTAATTGTGGAAGAAGATAAGTGTATGTATTTGGGGGAAAAAAGCTCAATGAGTAGAAAGAAGGTTCAGGGAATATATATTTTTTAAATTTCTAGTAAAATAATAGAAATATTTTAAAACTAGTTTTCATATTAAGGTAAATTAATTCTTCAAAGCTTCATTCCACGTAAGACCTTAAGAATTTATTTTCTATGGTATCCCCCTATATCTACCGTATATAAATAGTGATGTTATACATGTTGTTAGATGAACAAGCCAAAGACTTAATCCAAAAGTTTTAATTGAGGTAGTTTTGGCAAAATATTGGAGGAATTTAATGTAGGAAAGCATATCATCCCCTTTGAAAGTTTTTCTATATGGTGCTCTTAGATATTAGATTTCATTAAGAACATATTTAATCCTTGATAAAATTTAATGTGTTATTTTGACTGACAGTTATGATGAGAAAGAGAAAGATTGAGAGACAGATAATGTGTGAGTATACAGAAAGACCAAAGTTAGTAGTGAATTTGAATTCAAATATGCCCCATACTCACATCCCATTATAGAGTATTTATTAAAACCTGGGCCTGGAGTCAAATTTCATTGGTTCAAGGTTGTTCTCCATCATTTCACTAACTCTGTGACCTCCAGCAAATGTTTATATTACTAAGGCTCAATTCTTTAATTTAAAAAATCTAGAATAATAATATGATCTATTTTATTGAGTTGTATTAGGTTGGTATGAGGAAATTAATCTAAAGCATTTCACTGTTACAGAAGACCGGAAAAAAAAACCAAGCCATGCTTAGAGAAAGGGAGTTACATTTTATTAAGGGCAGGGCCAGAGAAAAATGTGCCTTTCAAATTCTGGGTCCCCCCACACACACATGGAGGAAACCTTTTCTATTTATACTTTTCCTAGCTCTTTTGTCTCCCAAATTTGGAATGAGACTTCCAGGCCTTCTGGGAAAGAAGGCCTACATGCTGGGAAGGGGCCATGAGACCATATCTCAAGGCCGGGCCTGGTGTCAGCACTGACAATTCTGTCTGGGGCATAGTCCACGGCCTTTCTGGAATGGGAGTAGTCTTATTTTCCTTATTATTTAAGCAAGCAAGCGTTTACAGAAGCCAAAATAGCAGGGTTAAAATTTCAAACAGCATTTTTTATATAAGATGGATGCTTCATTCCCCACTGGTTTTATGTACATGAGTCAAATCACTGACTCTTTTGGGTCATTGTTGGTGAGGGAGTTATATTGACCCATGAGGACTATAAGCTTGATAGAATTAATTCTCTGCTGAATAAAGTCAGTGGGCCTGTTTATAAGGTAAGGGCCCAGAATGAGGACCAGGACTAATCTTTAGAGGATTCGAAGAGTCCTGTACTCTCTATTTTGCCTGGACTGTCTTAAGCCGGGTGTGATGAAGCTACGTTGGGATCCCGTGGACCTTGACTGCTGTGGGGGTGGTCCTTTCTAGGTAGGAGTCAGTCCTTGTGTGGCAAATTTCTTTATCCAAACAGAGTCACCAGGGTGGAAGGATGAACTGGATCAGAAGTTGGTAGGGTCAGAGAACCTTGAACATGATTCTGGACTGCTTTGTGGACTGTAAAGCCTATAAGAACTTGAGTAAAGATTGGTTATGGATTCCAGCTTTTCTAGACTGAGTTTCCATGTAAGCTGGTGAGGTGGGTAGGTCAGGGTTTGGAAGAGTCACTAGAATCTGTAGAGGCCCCACTGGTTTTAGGGCAGCCTCCCGGGCTGCTTCATTTGCAGCCTCATATCCTCTTGCTTCTGGGGAGTCCCTTGTCTCACATAGGTAGAGATGGAAAGACTTAATTACATCTGGTAGTGCTAGTTGGTCCATCGTCCTTGCTCTGCTCATATCTGTCTAACTGACTAATATATTACCTCCAGGATCCTGGCTCTGAATTCTTTTAGAGAAAATGGACGTCAGTGGGCTCTTCTAGCTGCTTCCTGCTGAGACGGGTCAGAGGTTTCTCTCAGAGCTAAGAGATCCTTGCTGTCTGTCAGAGGGACAGTGAGGCTTGGGCACAGAAGGAGGTGGGCTTGTGACCTGGCGGAGACAAACTGTACCTAATGGTCTGGTGGAAGGGAAAGAAAACCTTTCAATTTTAATAACTTCTATTGAAATAGAATTTTTCTCCTCAGAATTACCCCCATGTTTATCAAAAAAGCCAACTCAAGACTAATGTATCTATTGTATTTAATTTGGCCTGATTGTCTGCATAAACATAACAAGAATGGTAACTGACTACCTTTGCCGGAATTTCATGTTTGAATCTTAATGTGCCCCGTAGGGCCAGGAAGCCAAGTCATCCAGCTGCCGTCAGGCCTGCCTGTAGTATCTGCTGAGTTAGGTGAAGTCCTCACCTGTAGTGGCTCTACCCGGGCTCATGCCCTAGGCTTCAAGGCCCATCTCACCCTCCTACTCGTCGCGGCTAAGAGTGTGTGGGGGTCCCGCAGGGACGCAAAGGTGCCCTTATTGCTCCCCTTCTACTCTGACCAACTGCCAGTAATGGCAGGGTATGTGCCTGATGCTCCAGCACCAGCTATTTTCAGGGCTACCAAGCAGGATACCAGGCTTTCTCCATGGCACTCTTAATTGGCTTCAAGTCTTCAGAGTTCAGGCAGGGCTCTTTAAAACATGATACTGCAGTCAAAGTTTCTGGTTAATAAAACCATTATTGGCAACCGGTCTTATTGAATTTATGCAAAAAAATGTATTGCCATGATTTATTTATTAAGTATTGCCAAATTTCAGAGGAATTGTATAAGGAGAAAAATATACTGACCTGCTTTAAGATAGAATTTTCCTTGCTAGTCCTTTTTATCGACTTTCCAAAGTAATATTTTCTGAATGTATTATAACAAACAGTAACCGTTAGATTTCTTTTATCAGTCCCTCCATAAGTACTTTGGCATAACTATTTACCCTCTGTTTAGGGAGGCAGAATGTAAATTATTTACTCTTCCTGGTTTACTGGCCTGTATTATTTGATTTCCTTTCAACATTTCTCTTCTCCTTCTTACTACATACACAACCTTTATAAATTTTACACTTCTAAATTAGCCTTCAAACCTTCTTCCTATGTCCTTTAAAAATGCATAACCATGTCTCAGACCTTCTACTTAATATTCCTTATTCTTTGAAACCTCAATCCTCTAATGATTCCTAAAAGGAAACAGCCAGCATTTCTTAGATTAATGTTTATGACTTAGACCTTCTGTGATAAAACTAAGAGTAGGTAAAAATATTTCTTTTTGAGAGACAGATTTTTAAAACTTAAACTAGTTATAACATTAAAGATATTATATCTTAAAGTTCATTTGCTGAATATTCCACCACCGCCCAAGAAGTACCCAGTAACCCCGCCCTGCCAGGCTCGGACAATGAGATTTTCTTTATGTGTATTGGAAGGGTTAAAAAGAAGAAAATGGGGCAGAGGAAGATCCACTGTTTTTTGTAGAAAGCCTTGAGTCCAGCATAGTTCAGATAAGAAAGAAAGTAAGAAACCAAGGATGCCAGCAGAGCAGGTTGTAGCCAGCAAAATCAACAAAACCCTATCTCTCCCTGCTCTCCCTGCCGATGCCCCCCCCCCCCCCGGTTTTCTGCATTAACCATTTACTCTGTCCTTAGCAGGGGAAATAAGGCAAGCGGTCTGAAATCCTGTATAACCAGGCTTTTTACACTTTAGGAACAGCTGCTCTCCCTCCCAGATTTTCCTTCTTTACTCCAAGGCCCCAGAAGATCTCAAATCCTCCTACTCCTTCACCACTTCTGATATCTCCAACTATCCCCCTGTCCCCCAGCCTAGGGCTTCTCTATCTCAGCAGGCTGAGAGTGAATTCCACTACTCTACCCTTTCTCACACCTGCTCCGGAGCAGTTGTCAGCTCTTTTCCTCCCCCAGAGAGAGACCCACTATAAATCTATCAGGAAGGGCAGGCAGGTTGCAGTTCTCAGGACCACATGATTCTCTGTTGGCTAGCAGGGCTGAAAAAGCAGCCTACAAACCAGTTAATTATGACTAATCTTAACCCAATAAGCCTTTGTTTAACTTCTCTGGATTGGCAACCTTCACAAATTTTATACCTTTAAATTAACCCTAGAATTCCAAAATTTTAAACCAACACAGGAAAATTATAAATCAAGGAAAAGCAATTAAAAGTTCTCTACTGTCTTCCCTCTAAAGCAGGGTTTGCACTGTCTTTCACACAGACCCTCGCACTTACATTTATACACCAGACAGTCTGAGTTTTTTACTTCTACCAGATATTTACTCAGAGTTTAAACAGTCCACCTGATTCCTGATTAATTGCCTGAGGAAGTCCTTTACTTCCGGGGAGGTGATCAAGTTCTCCCTTCCATTCACTCGGAGTGGGCCTGACTGATAGTGCCCCTACCTTACAGTTTCTGTCGACAGGTCCAGAAGTGTCCATCCTCTCTCTCCAGATGCCGGCCGGGTCCTGGGCTGAGGTCTGTGAGCACCCAGAGTCCCCCGGTTCGATTCTGCTAAATCAGCAAAGCAGCACCTCCCAGAGGCCTGTCCAGCTCCCCCATGCCCCAAACCTGGTCCACCCACTGGAGGCCAACAGGCCAGCATGTTTGGCCTTCTTCGCAGTCAGGGAACCATTATGTTACAGAAGACCGGGGGGGGCGGGGGGGGGGAACAAAAACAAGCCATGCTCTGAGAAAGGGAGTTACATTTTATTAAGGGCAGGGCCAGAGAAAAAAGTGCCTTTCAAATTCTGGGCCCCCCACACACACATGGAGGAAACCTTTTCTATTTATACTTTTCCCAGCTCTTTTGTCTCCCAAATTTGGAATGAGACTTCCAGGCCTTCTGGGAAAGAAGGCCTACATGCTGGGAAGGGGCCATGAGACCATATCTCAAGGCCGGGCCTGGTGTCAGCACTGACAACTCTGTCTGGGGCATAGTCCACGGCCTCTCTGTAATGGGAGTAGTCTTATTTTCCTTATTATTTAAGCAAGCAAGCGTTTACAGAAGCCAAAATAGCAGGGTTAAAATTTCAAACAGCAGTTTTTATATAAGATGGATGCTTCAACACAATGCATTTGCTTTCGTATCATAGCCAGTTAATGTTCAACTACTTAAGAGCAAGGAGTTAAGCATTTGGTACTATCTAATCTACCACACTCTTCTCCAGCCTTCATTTTAAATTATTTTTATAATTTGAGCATGTTAACCAATTTCTTTCTTCCCCAGGTATTTTCCTCACTAGGCTGCTTCTCTCCATAACCCTGTTACCTTTATTATCAGTAGTATAAATTAAGTACTTAGATTTATTTTTTATTGCTAGTTACAAATGTCTCTTCTACTGTTTTAATTCCCACTTTTTACCTCTTTGAATCCATGGCACTTTGCACCATTCCAGGCATATATTTTGCACTAAATACATATTTTTTACTAGTAATAGGTATGTGATCATAGTAATATATGTGGATGATAATGCTTTAGACTGAGCATTAAATTTATATGGTGTCTCAGATATAGCACTCAGAATGCTAATACATCTTAAAGATTTTAGTTATAGGGACTTTCTAGACACATCTTATATAAATGATTTGATTAGGAGTAGAACATATGTACCGGTATCTGGAGAGACAGCTACTTTGGACCATTTACTTGAAACACATAATGGTATTCATCAGCAAACAGTGAATTTATCGAGAGTTAAGGGTGCATTTAAAATAGTGTTAGAAAAAAAGAATGAAATAAAAAGTGCATTAGAAGTTTCACCAATCTGACTCCAAGATCTGAACTTACTCTACATGTGGAATCCATCAGGCTGGCTTTAGTGGCACTTGCAAACTTCCCTTTTCTATAACTGTTCCTCATTAAACTTGGAGGGATCGAGGATAACTTTTTTTCAGTAACTTATGACATTTGTGTCTATTTGCAACAGTTGTAAAAATACAGTATGACCAGGAAACATCATAAAACACTCATAAACTCTTCTAAAGGCAGCCAAAGAACTAGAGTTTCCACAGCAGTTAATGATACAAATGTGAGTGAATTATCCCTCGGCAGTGGCTGTGTGAAATCTGTGAACTATGTAATGCATTTTAGCAAATATTTAAGGCATAAAAATACAAACAGAACAGTTTTGTATAAAACAAAACCTATATAAAAGAAAATTCCTCAACAACTCTGTCAACCTCGAGAATGAATTATTGTGGGAGAAAGATCCATGTTACTGTAGAATATCTATTCTTATCACATTATTTTAATACATAATGTTCTCTGAGAGGTTATAATTTACTTCTTAAAGCCAATGACTTCAGTTTATTACAGGTGGGAAGTGAACTGTTTTCCATATGGAAAATGCAGAGTAATATTCTACAAATGGACAATTTCAGAAGAAAAATGAAAATACAACAAATACACATTTATAAAATTGCTGATACATGGGTATATGCATATATCACCTTATTTTAATTTTATTATAAATGATATATACATATTATAACTTTTTAAGTAATATCTGAAGAATTTTGGTGCTACGAGAATTCACATTTTAAAGTTCCTTGCAATATTCCATGTGACCATAATTCCAAAGTAATGTTAGCAAAGAACTTTTGATAGCCAATTGATAGTGTTAGCTGAATTTAATTTATTTTTTATTTTCTGAGTTTCTGATAAGTCTTTGCCATTATTAGAATATGTAAGACCTGTTCTTCCCAAACCATAGAAAAAGCATTTTAGAGTTGGATTTCCATCACCAGACTGATCTTTTTCCCAGAAACTAGACTGTTGGGAAGATTTTAAAAAACATGAAGTTTTAATAGTTATGCTACCTGTTTGAATCATTCCAAGACTAAAAAGAATTGAAATCAGGTCACATTCTAGATTAGCTTGGCATAAGCAGCATATTTCCCACTGTTATTATTAGCTGGATCTCTTGGGGATGCCTATTTCTGGAATTCAGAGATTGTTCAAGCCCAATGATGAAACTCTTTTGGCACAGAGAAGTTCTCTAGTTCCAATCAGAAAAAGGAAAAGAAAAAAAGGATGGTGATGATAACGTGGAATGGCCACTAGCCAGACTACACTTATTCTGGAAAATTCCATTCCCAAGAGATTCAGGAAAATGAAATATTAGAGGGAAATGTAAGCACACTGTTAACACCATCTGGCAGTCTGCTTAACATAGCAATAGTGGTAGGATCAGTGTCAGTGATAGGACAGCAAGATAAAATAGGCACTTGAGGATAATGGCCCTGATACAGAGTTATGGACAATGAAATACATTTAGTTGACCCATATCCTCTTCACAACTCCCACAACCAACAAATGCTTAGTCTCTGAGCTTACACCTCTATCATTGATGATTTTTAGATGTGAATTGTAGAGTCAAAGGGAATAATATATATTTGAAATGAAAAGAGAAGCAGTGTAATAGAGATTGAAATTTCCCAGAAGTGAAAAGTATAGGAAAAAAATAAAAGAGACAAAAAAAGATAATAATCCTAATTTCTCTTATTTTCCTAAATAGGAGTTACTCAATGTAGAAATCACATATTTTTGCATGATTACTTCATCACAAATATTTTGATCACCAGATATATTAAATACATACATGACACATAGCCCTAGATACATGTCTGTGTGTCACTTGAGTTTTAAAATATGATTTTATTGAAAAAATAATGAATAACAAAACTAATTGAAAATGAGGATGCACATAGCCCAAATGTCCTCTGTAAATGTGGTTTCTTTGTTCAGGCACCAGCAATATAGAGTATTGACATTAGAGAATGTAAACACATTCATGACACTTACATCATTATGTCACATGCTGTTAATCACCTAGCATGCTGTGAAATCTGCTAACCTGCTATAAAATGCACACATTTTCTTATTTGGAAATGTTTCAACTTATTGCCTTTCTTTCTAAAAATGACCTGAAATTGATGTTTTCAAGACATGGCTAAACATTTATAACATCAGTCACAGAGGAACACCATAATTGTGTACATGCTCACTTATGTCCATTTAATAACTTTCTGCTTGCCTATATGGTGTACCTTCAAACTGGTTGCAAACTGGGAGCTCTATTATAATGGACTAAGAAAGTTCTCTGCCCTGATTAATCAAAAATGTGTTGAACATTTCAAGGACCAAGAGACAATGAGGAGGTTATCAATGGTAAGATCTGTGTCATAGATTTTGCTAATAATAGCTTGCATGCCACTCTTTTTTGCTGTTGTCTTAAAATTCTTTATTGTTTAAAGTCTTACATGTAGTATTACATATACTTCCTTTTTCCCCCATTGACCTCTCCCCGGCCACCCCTATCCCCAGCAATATAAAGTGAAAACAGCATAGTGACAGCTAAGATATTTTATTAGCTCTGAAGATTGTTTTATTTCCTTGATTCTTTGTGTCATTTCTCTAGAGTAATCTTGTTTCTCTAAACTTTGAAACATGAAAGTGTCCAAGGAAATAGTTTAGATGGATATTGTGTTTGCAATAGCCTGATACTCAAAAGCAGGTTTGATGTGACCAGGACGCTACACCATTCCTCTTGTCTTTCTAGCTTTCCTGAGACACCACAGAAAGTATATAATAAGGGTGATTTCTGATGCCACCCACATCCTCAATCTCATCCTCACCCCCACTCCCTCTGCCTCTCTCTTTCTCTCTCTCTCTCTCTCTCTCTCTAATATATATATATATATATATATATATATATATATATATATATATATCTCACATGCTTATTCTCATGCCAACTCAAATACCATATTTTCTTTGAAGTCTTTTCTAACTTTCCTAGGCAGAGTAATCTCACTCCCTAATCTTCCCATTGCATTTTGTACATAAATATTGCAACACTTATCACATGGCCTTGTTGATTTTAGATCTGTTTCTTTGACTAATTTATGGGTACCCAATGGCATGGTTAGTCCCTTCTTATCTCTTTTTTCCTTTTAAGTCTTTGGGAACTTGCAACAAGAAAGCACTAAGTAAATGCTTGTTAGTCTCCTATTTTAGATGTCAAAGTCATTTCTTTTCCCAACCACTATTTATTTAACTACTCTCTAATAAAAATGCAGTGGTATAAGATAGTTGGTTTTAAACACCATTTTTTGTTTAGGGTAGTGGTCGGTAAACTCATTAGTGAACAGAGCCAAATATCAACAGTACAACGATTGAAATTTCTTTTGAGAGCCAAATTTTTTAAACTTAAACTTCTTCTAACGCCACTTCTTCAAAATAGACTTGCCCAGGCCGTAGTATTTTGTGGAAGAGCCACACTCAAGGGGCCAAAGAGCCGCATGTGGCTTTCGAGCTGCAGTTTGCCGACCACTGGTTTAGGGGAACAGTGAAAATGAAGCACTCAAAGACTGGGGCACAGTCTTCATATTTTTAAAAAGTCTGTTACATGGGATTTCAGGAAATGGTATAAATGATATATGAGTCAGTCTCCTATTTGATACCTCTTCTGTTTTTTTTTTCAATGATTACTTCTATCTTGGATGGAAAATTAAAAATATAAGGAAGTAGGAGATCACATAACTTTATTTTGGCATAAAAAGAGAATTTCCTTTTGGGAACAGAATGTTTAAAGGCAATATTTGTGTTTCTTTGTCCCCAACAGGCTAATTCTGCCCTGTACTGACCCAGATGGAGTGACAGACTCCTTTACTTGGATATAAGCCATTCGTCCTATGATGATGAGTAGGGAAAGAAAACAATTAAATAAGCAATATCAACTTATATTTAATACCTATATTCCAACTCAATTAGAGGAGAAACTTTGTGATATATGCTTGAAAGATAATTAAAGAAGCACCTATAGACATTGAAACTATTTTAAGTCAATTAAAGAATTTTTTTGGTCAAATTTACTGTTCTTAATAAGCTGGCTCTTAACAAAAGGAAATAAAAATTTGCCAAGTATAATGAGTCATTTTTAAAAATTTAACATGAAAAGATAATATTATGACTTCTATATAATGTACTATAATTTTCCTTAAGTTATATCTCAGGTATGATGGCAAAACCATGGTATAGATATTTTCACATCCTTTTTATAACTTAGCTTAGATATATAAGTTTGAAGAAATCCAAATGGATTATTGTAATTTATAACTGTCATTTTGATAAACTTTAATTGTATTTTATGCAGGATCTAGGTTCTATAGTGAATAACCTTTTAAAAAATACTCTTTAGTTTTTGTCTAACCTGAGTGTATTCATTTAAATTATTTAATTGGAGCTTATATTAACCTTTTGAATGCAGAGGCAGTAAGTGGGATTAATATCCTTTTAAGGTTTTAATTTAAAAAATACATACATATTGATGGAGAAGCAAATAAAAAATAATAGCAATGGGTAGAAAATTAACTCAGTGGGAAAAAAAGTGTTTAGAGCATTTTATTTTATAAAATAAAGACTAAAAGTAATAAGGGAAATTAAAAAGTTGTTGTATACTGTTTCTTCATTAACAAATGGGAGAAAGACAGAATAACAAGGTTTAAACTGCATAAATCACATTTAAATGGGAATAACATTAACAGATGTCCCTGGGCAGAAACACAAATGCCCTCTTGCTCTCCATGAGAATAAAAGTCATTTTGAGGTCATTCCATACTACCCGAATAGATGGAGCATATTTTCTGGAATCAATGCTACCCAGTGTAGGTAAATTTAAAACCTTGATGTCATGGGCAGCATGTAGGGTCAGGTCAGACAGATTTGCTTACAATGTATCTCCTGCTACTTACTACCCGAGTGAACTCTAGAAAGACACATATTGAATATGTGTTCTTACTATATTTTTAACAGTTATCTTTATTGTGGAAAGCATTACATATGTTTCTTTTTCCCCTCTTTGACCCCTTCTAGCCCACATCCATGCCCCTTCCTCAGGCCTTCACCACACTGTTGTCTGTGTCCATGGGTTATGCATATATACATATATCTGCTTTGGTTAACCTCTTCCTCTGTCATTATTTTTAACTGTAAAATATGAACAGCAATTCTTTAAAAACGGGGTTTGGTTAAAGATAAAGTGAGATTAAATGAGATATACAATATAAACCATTTTAGATTCTCATAAATCACTAGCCCTCTTCCTAACCCCCTCTGGTGTCTCCTGAGACATAAAACAATAACCATTTAAATTGATTTAGGACCTTTTGTTTCTATCAGAGAAGTAAGACAAAAAAATCCCTTTAGGAATAACTGGGAAAGCCAGATAATATGTGAGAAAAATCTGTTTTCAACCATCTGAGGCCTCCTGAGACAGCCAGAGTTTAGAGGTTAAGATCATAGAGCAGAGAAAACCGTAAAGAGATGAGTCCATATTCTTCAACTGTATTTCTCATCTCAGCATTGGTGATTCCTGGTGCAGGGCCAATATTTAAGAATCCAGGCAGAGGGTAAGGATCCAGCAGAAATTTCCTCTATGTTGTTGACCTGGCTTACAGAAAGCAGAAAATTTGAAACATCAAGATATATACCACATGAGTGCCCATTGTTCTGGGGGGAAGAGAACTATAACAAAGTGTGTAAAGTATCAACTCTTCCCCCCGCCCCGCCCCGAGGCATTTTGTGAATTCTTAAGCTTCACAAAGCTAGAGACTGAGATGTCAACCAAAAAGCCACTGAAAGCACAGTCAGGCTTTCTTCTGTTTCATGGTTTAGACTAATTTGTAATTCCTGGGAAGAAAAAGGTCTTAGTCTATTTCTCAGTCCCTCAACTGAGAAGCCTTGCATGCTATGCCTCAGCAGCAATGCATAGGTTAGCCTATATTGAAAGAACGCACCTAGACTCAAATAAATTCAGTGTTTGTTTAAATTCAGGTAATGTTCCCGTATTCCCATTTTGGAGAAGCACACTTCCAAAGAAAGATAGTATTAGTGTCATTCAGAATTGCTTCACTTTTTGACACATGGAAACTAGCATCCCATCAAGGATAACCAGGCATATCACAAAATAAAAGGGACCAAGTGGAGAGTAAAAAAATAAATAAATAAATAAATAAAATTCAACCCATTTATTACACAGACTTGATGTTATGAAACACAGATTTAAAAATGTAATTAATACAACCAAAATACAGATGGCAAGATGTCATTTCTAAACAAATTAGTCTGAAAAGAGCCTTCCTGTAATCTTTTGATGTTGTTTTCTAAGTTTATAACAGGCTGAACTTATCCTAACAAATGTATTTATTTCAATTATGCAGAGGTTAAAAAATTATGAGAAAACCAGCAAATAAAAATTTGAGAATTATACAATGGAGTACATGAAATTAAGAGCCAAATAGATGATGTTCTTAGGAAAACTAAATCACAGTGAGAGGGCTGTCGTTAAATGATGCAAAGCTTGCCCTGCTGGTGTGGGTCAGCAGTTGAGCATGGGTCTATGAGCCAGGAAGTCATAGTATGAACCAGCAGGGGGCATGCAGGAGGCAGTGGATCAATGATTCTCATCACTGATGTTTCTATCTCGCCTTCTCCCTTCCTCTCTGAAATCAATAAAAATATATATTTTTAAAAATGGTTACAAAGCTTTTCTCTTGGTCACCTACTATGGCTTATTCCTGTACCTAATTGTCCTTTCAAAACTTCTGAGTTTAAAACAATGCTTGTAAATGTGCAATTGCTTTTTACTTTATATATATATTAAATAAATATATATATAAAGTAAAAAGCATAATATGAATTGCTTTTTACTTTATATATATATTAAATAAATATATATATAAAGTAAAAAGCATAATATGCTCATTAGACCGGATGTCCTTCTGGACATCCTTTTGGACAACATTCTGGATGAAGCCAGGGCTGCGAGGGCCAAGTCCCTTGCATGAATTTTGTGCATTGGACCTCTAGTATAATAATAAAAGCATAATATGCTAATTAATCCAGACTTCCTGGGGCTGTAAAGGAAGCCCATATCCCAGTTGCCTACTGGCAGCTGGAGGAAAGCCTGGGTCCCAGGTGCCAGAGGGAAGCCAGTGCTGGCAGCCAAGGGAAGGAAGGCCTACTCTTGCACAAATTTCACGCATCGGGCCTCTAGTACAGTGTTCGGCAAACTGCAGCTCGCGAGCCGCGGTTTGCCGCTCTGTTGACTAATGAGTTTACCGACCACTGGGAGAGGGGCTTAATCACAAGGCACAACACCAGCCTGTAATTATTGGAATCGAGAGTCTAGGTCAGTGGTCGGCAAACTCATTAGTCAACAGAGCAGCAAACCGCAGCTTGCAAGCCACAGTTTGCCAACCACTGCTCTAGTATATATATCTTTACTGTTGAAAGAATTACAGATGCCCCCCTTTTTTACTTCTTTATATATTTTAAATTTAACTTTATGTTTTTAAATAATAGAAAACAAAGGTAATCTATCAATTACTTTGTAAGAATATACTTAAATTAACCCAAAATTTAATGGTACCGATGAACAGTATTTGCTAAGACTGAAATATATTTAGACATTGGGTACTTTAAAATATGAAATGCAGCCAATATTTCTCTACTCTCATCTGTAACTCTTTTCTTAGAGTTAGTTCAATTTGACACTTAGCATTAACATTTCAGGTTACAAAATATAAATATGTGAAAGTAAACATAAACACAATACAAGAGTTGGTATAAAACGATGTATTCCAAAAATATATCACTGTCAAAAAGAAAGTGCTCGAGGGAGACCTACTGCATGAAATATACAGTACATTGCATAATTGTGGAATTTCTTCCAGTTGCATCTCAGTAAGATATTTACTTCACCTTTGCTTCCCACTACTTCTCTTTCCCCAAGAAATGCAAAGCCTTTAATGTTTTTGGTCCTTGTAAAAGTCATGTTTTACTCTTATATTCTCTGCTTTGCCTCCCTCCAGCAGTCTCTAATTTAGTATAACTTAGTAGGGAACATATACATGAATGTAGGAGCTAACTCTGGAAAGGCAGCCAGATCAGTGCTTAAAGTGATCACATTAAAGTGATCAGGTTATGAGATATTTCCCTCCCATGATAAATGTCCTTATGGCCTGAAATATCAATGAAACCTCAACCACTTCTTTGGATCCTGCTGACTCTGATATAATGCTTGAAAGACTAAACTTTGCACAGCATTTTCTAGATCTAGAGTAGTATTATTAAAGAGGGATTTGCCTTAATATTTTTAATTACATAATTGATGGCTCCCCACTCATTCCATGCAAAACAGTACTTCTACTAAAAGTTAGAATTTACTGAGTTTACATTTCCTTTTGTTCATTGTAAACATCTTATCAGCAGATACTACTACCTTAGAAAATGGAGCTTTCATTTGAACCTCATTAACAAGAAAGGACTAAGAATGTTCAATTTGGTAAATAGAAAACTACCGACGTATGCCATCTGGAAAACAAACCAAGGCAAATAGTGATTCTTTTTAAATGAGTTTCATAAAAGATAGTACATTAGTCAGGATTATTCAGAGAAATAGAATTTAAAGAATATAGACATAGATATATAGAAAGTTTATTATGTTGGGTTGGCTCCTATAATTATATAGGCTGCTAAGTTCTACAATTTTCCATCTGCACCTGAATATCCAGGAAAACAAGTATAGTTCTAGTCTCCAAGGCCTGAGAACCAGAAGTGCTGATGTTGCTAGCTAAAGCAGAGAGCAGTTCTATCTTCTTCTGTCTTTTTGTTCTACTAATGCCCTCAATTGATCGGTTGATGTGTACTGGAGTTGGTGAAAGTGATCTTTATTCATTCTACCAATTCAAATGCCAATCGCTTGCAGAAACACTCAGCAACACACCCACAAATCATGTTTTATCATCTACCTGGTCACCCTTTGCCTAATCAAGTTAATGCATAAAATTAAACATCATATTCAGAAAGTTTGAAATTTGCTTTTACAATATGTATTTTTTTTGGGGGGGTGGATGAATTCCATACTCAAGAGGAAAACTTTCCACAGGATAGTGATAGCTTGAGAGACATGAAAATGAAAGCATCTATAATAATAAAAGCGTAATATGCTAATTAGACTAGATAGCCGAACGACCTTCCAGACGTCCTTCTGGATGACTTTCTGGACAACCACGCTATGACACCCACTGGTGCCAGGCCAGCCAAGGCAAGTGTGATGCGATTGGTTGGGGGCCCGGCCATCGCTCCATGATCGCCCTGCAGAGGGAGGCCCAGGCCGCCAGCCGGCAGGACGATCAATCATTCAGGGGGCTCCACGATTGCACAAAAGAGGGAGGCCCAGGCCACTGACCAGCAGGCTGCAGTGGGTGGGCAGGGCCTCCCTTTGTGGGGGTGATCCATCACAGATCCCCGGCCGGGTGGGCAGGGCCTACCTCTTTCGGGCAATCCATCAAGGCACCCCAGCCAGGTGGGTGGGGCCTACCTCTTTGGGGTGATCGATCGCGGGGCTCCCGGAATGTGAGAGGGCACAGGCCAGGCTGAGGGATGCCCCCCTCCGCCCCAGTGCATGAATTTTGTTCACCAGGCCTCTAGTGATATCTATAAAACAATAAATAAAAATACTACTGAGATTTTAGGTGGGAGAGGTAGTTATGAAAAATAGCACATCCAAGCATACACATAATGAATTAATGTTTGACCTGGTTGGTATAATTGAAACGTTTGAACACAGAGCAAGAACATGTGACAGTGTTTACCTGAAGCAGGAAAACAGAGCCTAATCTTATCAAAAATGAGTACAAGCAAATATCTCTAACCTCCTTTTAGTTCTCAGTAGGATTTTTTTGTTCTGTTTGTTTGATACAGGATAAATTATTGGCACTTCATGAAGTAAGGATAAATTTAAAAATATGTAGTTAAAGAATCATATTAAATAAGAAAGCTAAATGTTAAAGAATTAATGCTTGCTTGAAAGAAAAAAAAAAAAGCAATTCATTCTTATTTCCTAATTTGCCATTAATACTTTTATCCTTTAAAAGTGGTGTGCCTTTAGATAATCTTAAGGTTAAATGAATCTAATAAGTCATTCATACTGAAATAATAAGCACTGCACATGGTATGTTCATTGCTAATGTGACCAACATTTATTTTGAAATTATTTTCCATCTTATAAATTCTATCATGTAAAGTTTAGAAAAATATGAGTAGTTATAATTATTTTGGAATATAACTGATAAAGCCCTACTAACTTAAATCCAAGAGTTATCATGTATATTCAAGGAACTAAATGCTTGACAAAAGTTAGTATGTTAATGTAATCTCTTCTTACTTTTCTCCCTTAAATGTTGGTAGATATATTACATACAAATGACCACAATTTTCTTATTCTTTACCTACCTCCTAGGGGATAGTGCTTGTTAAATATATCATATACTTTCTTTTATAAACTTGCATGTTAGATATATTACCAATACCTCTGGGATGAATAAAAGCTCTGCTGATCAAATGTAAAAAATCCACAGCTGCTCTTCCATAGCCCCCAGTTTTCTCATATTTTTTCTGTTATTGTTAAGTCTAATTGTTTGCACATTAGCTTTTAATATAAAACTAGCCAGATACAGAAAAGTAAGACTTAGTAATAATGTTTGGATTTATAAGCCTTTCAAGAGCCAAGGAGCTCTATGGCATTCACAGTCCCAAAACTGTGTAAATGTGGATTCTGGGAATGATTGTAGGTCATGTAGCAAGTTGATGGCAAATCTAGATGACAATGGCAATTTAAACGTCTATAATGTTTTACAATTCTCAGATACTTTCCCAAAATTATGTCACTATATTCTCACTATGACTCTAGGAAATAAGTAGTACAAGCATTATTTCTTCATCTTCTCTCTTTTTATGGAAGAGTAATTTTGGGAATAGAAGGCCTATGAGACTTAACCAAAATCACAAGGTTAGTAAGAGAATTAACCAGTAGAAAACTTGGGAATAATTTCCTTGAGAATAGTCAGTATTCCTTTCAAATAATTTCTGAATACCACTATGGGTCAAACATTATTTTAAGAATTACTGCAATGACTAAAACAGACTAGACGTCTGTTCTTTTTTATTTTAGGGAGGAAGATATATAGTAAACACATTGATAATAGAATATGTATTAATTTTTCTTATAGTAATAAATGTTATAAAAATTAAAATACAGTAATGGGGTAGATTGTGACAGTGGCAGAGGTGATAGAATGATCAGGGACAAATTCCCTGCTAAATGATGAAAATAAACAAGTGATTGCAAAATCTGTAGGAAGAGTTTCTAGGCAGAGGGAACAGCATTCATACCTGGAGAAGGATGTATTTGATATCAATTGGACAATGTGGTCTCAGACCACTGAGTTAGTGGGATAGTAGAAAATATGAGGTCAGAAAATCTGCAGACAGATGGTTCAGGTAAGGTGCTTAGGGTTTATTAAAAAGTGTGTTCTAAAGCCACTGCAGGTTTCAGTAGGAAGGGGTGCATTTAAAGAGGTTGTCTTAACTGCTATTTCACCTTTTTCTCTAAAACATACTTCGCATATTATTTTATAAAATCAAAACACATTGTATTTATTATTTATTTACTTACTGAATTTATTGGGGTGACATTGGTTAATAAAATTACATAGGTTTCAGTTATACAATTTACATTACATCATCTCTCCATTGTATTTTGTGTTCACCACCCAGGTCAACAGCATCATCTTCAGGATCAGTTCTACATGCAAATCTTATCTGCACCTTTATATGCCATGCAAAGTTATAGATTCCATTTTTTTCATCAGGAACATAGATAAATAATAAGTATCTTAGAAGACTAGTACAACGCATGAATTTATGACATATCTACCAGACAACTGTATATCTATTTCAATGAGGTCCCATTACCAGTTTAGAAAAATTATGTTAAAATTATGTTTCACCTGCCCTGGTCAGCACTGCTCAGTGGTTCGAGTGTCTGCCTGCACATCAGAGGGTCGTGGGCTTGATTCCCAGGTAAGGGCATTGGGTTGCAGGTTCATCTCCAGCCTTGGCCGGGGTTGAGGTGTGTGTTGGAGGCAACCAATGGATATATCTATCTCAATGATGTTTCTCTCTCTCCTCTGTCTCTCTTTCTTCCCCACCTACCACCCTCCTTCCACTCTCTCTAAAAATCAATGGAAAAAATATCATTGGGTGAGGTTTAGCAAAAAAAATATGTTTTACCAGTTAAATATAGGTCTTGCCCAAAACAATACATAATGATTAACTATCCTGAAAGTTTATTTTTTAATATAGTTGTACAAAAATAAACTACACAGAATTTTTCTTTATATTCTGGTCTTTAAACTTTAAATGCAATGGCAAGTTTTATGCTGTAGAAAAGACAAATTTGTACCAGAAGACAATAACATATGGATACATCCTGAAGAGCAGAGGAAATAACACTTATTAAACATGCAAATTGTCCAAGAGAAAAATATGGCATTTATTTAGGTTTTCAGTAGATTTGTTTATAAACTGATATACACTTGGATGTTTTTAAAAGGTTGTTAATGAAGAGCTAGTGAGAGATGATATCAGTGGGAGATGGCATTTATAAAAGGTTTTAGAAGATAATGGTAAAAGTACTGGACCTAAAATTAGGGTTTTTACAACTTTTAAATGTCAATGAGTATTCTAAGCCTTATCCACAATGTTCTGTAAAATATTGGTTCTCTTTCTAAATTTTTCCTCTCTTATAAAAAAGTGTAAAAATAACCTTCTTTAAAAAAAAAAAGAAAAAAGATCATTCCCCAAAATCAATAGCATCAAAGACAGATACCTTAGAAGATGTATACCATTCCTAAGGCCTAAAATTGTATAGACAAATGCAGATTTATATTGGAAGGTAAAGAGAAACAATTTTTAGGAGTACAGATATTTATAAGCCCAGATGAGCTAAATTCCATAATAAGAATCATTAATCAAAAAAAAATCCTAGGCTGTATACAAAACAAGATAACTTCATTGTATGTAACATATTTCATATGAACTGCATTTCAAAAATATTTTACAGTTAAATTACATAAGACCTTGAACAGTACAAGTATATTATATGTGATATAAATTATAGAAGCATGTAAGTACATTGATTTGTGACTAAATTAAACATTCAACTATAGAGCCAAGGGTTAAGAAAGAAGGAAAGTAAGAATTACAAGCAAACGTAGGAAATATAAGGGAGACATTTTATATACTACCTACAGCTAAAGGAAAGATGCCTAGAAATGCTCAAAGATAGGAAACTGTGGACAGAGGATGGAAAAAAGTAATAATAAAAATGTAAATAATAATAAAAAGAAAATAATAATAGCTCCTAATGATATGTTTTCAATAATGTACTAGGCAATTCTAGGAAGTTGGTTCAAACTTCAGCACATCCATTTATTATCAAAGACATTGCAATGACAAAGGTCAAAAGAGAAAAATCTCTGCAATTAGATTCACAGATTTATGGAATAGGAATTCAAACCAGGAAGCTGGAATAAATTTGAGGTCTATTGAATTTTGGAGGAATTGGCTGGAAGCTCAGTAATTATGGGGTAAAATCAGGTATTTGAGAATTAATGATTCTACAAAAGATGATGACAGCACAAGACACAAAACTTGAAGCCAAGCTAAGAATTTGGATTGAAGCTGAAAAAAAAAAAAAAAGGCTGTTCATTGGGTATTAATTTTCAGTCAACTGAGAACATAGAACAAAGGAGGAGAAAATACATAGCCTGATGACAAGAAATGTATCCAAATATTTCCCTAGTTATGTAACTGGACTGGTGATAGCCTCAATATTATCATTTGAGCAGGAAATAGTGGTCATAAGAGTTGTTTACACTGAATAGGAAGGGAAGGTAGTAGTAGGTTAACTACTAGTGCTGAAAAAATTTAAGGTGGTAAACTCAAAAGTTCTTTTGGTCAGCAATCTCTCATGACAAGAAAGGAAAACAAGCAGTAAACCAACCAATCACTATCTACAAAAGAGACAGCAAGCAGAATCATTAATAGTTTAGTATGTTCAAATGCAATGGATAATTCTTGGTCTTCATTTACTATTTCCCATATTTTGAACATTCTTTGTTCTCCAATTATATGACACCACATTTTGCCTCATTTATTTCCTTAGCAATTTCTTTTTATTTTCACAAAAACAAATGTTTTTGCTTTCTTCACCAACGCTTTAGATATTAAATGGCTCAGGCTTCAGACTTACAGATTATTTTTCTATTTATACTATTTCCCTAGGTGAACTCATCCAGTGCTAGAATTTTAAAAACTCTTTATAAACTGATCACCAGAAATTTACATCTCTAGCCAGACATCATCTTTGGATACCAGACTGGAGTACCCAGTTGGTTGCCTGACATTGCTACTTAAATAATAATAGATATCTTAAAATGCACTTGACCCCAAAGCAATGCAGAATTCATTATTGATCAGTGTTTTCTATAAAAGTAAAATCTACCATTTTATTTTTTCAGTTGTGTAAGCCCCAAACTCAGGAGTCTTCCTTGATTTTTTTCTTTCCTTCATCCCTCATACCCAAGTTGTCAACAAATCATTTTAATTTCTATTTTCAGAATATATCACAAACCTTTACACTTCATTTTCAGTGCTACTGCCATATTTGTATTCAAACTCTGATCATATTTGTCCACAATTACTGTAATTGACAGTGATTGGTCTTTCTGTTTTTCTGCTTTATTTTCTAACACTGCTATAACAAATAACCATAAACTTATGATTTGAAACAACACCCATTAATTAGCTTAGAGTTCTGTGGGTCAGATGTGCAGGCAGGGCTAAAGTGTCTGTCAAACTGGGTTCTTATGTGAAGACTGTGTGGAAGAATACACTTTTAAGCACATTCAGCTTCTTGACAGAATTCAGTTCCTTGTTGTTGTAGGACTGAAGTCCCTGTTTTCTTATTGGCTGTCAGTCATGGGTTGCTTTCAGCTCCTAAAGACTCATCTGTATCACTTGTCACATGGTCCACTTAATTTTTAATCAAGCAAAACACTGGTCAAATCCTTCTCATACTATTGTGTGTGTGTGTGGTAAACCAGACAAAATTCTATTTTTTTTCTTAGAAAACTCGATTTTTAAAGGGTTCATATAAATAGGTTAGGGCTTACCTGGAAAAAACCCTATGTTAAAGAGTATTTATTAATAACTTCAATCACAACTGGAAATCTCTTGCCATGTAACAGCACAATTATAGTAATAATGACCAAGGGACAAAGGATATAGGGCCATCTAGAATTTTGCTTATCATTATTCTATTCCTGCCTCTGCCCTAAACTATTTACTATTTACACAGCCAAAATTATAATTTTTAAATAAAACATATGCACCATTCTCCTGCTTTAAACTCATTGACTCAGTTTTTAATTTGTTTCTTAATCATCATATCCTCTTCCCAACTTCACTTAACCACTTGATAGCAGTCTGACAGTGATCATTGTTTGTCCTTTCAATACTTTGTTTTAGTGGCTATCTATAATGAGCTGTCTAAATAGTAAGTATGATATTGAGAAAAGCCCGTTATTCATTGTAGTAAACACATAGTAAGTGATTACTCTCTAAAGCACTGTTCTAAGTCCTATGAAAAGCAGAGAGACAACATAGATGTGCCTTTCAAGAGACTCTAGAGTAATGAAGGGAATTAGACATGTCATGAAATAGAAGTTACATCTCAGTTATAAACAGAACCAAGGTCTAGTTTCAGGCAATGGACATGTCTGTCTGCACAAGATGCCTTCTCAGATTTAGCCATTTATTTATTTTTCATTTGTGGTGGTAGAGATTTCTAAAATGATATTTATTAGAGATGTAATAGAATAAGCAAGGTAATATGAATGTGCCCTTGTTTTCCAAAAAGAAAAATGTCAAATGATCTTACACATCCATTGTAGATAGTCATTTGAAAACGGTGAATCTAATTCTTTGAATATGTTTCTCATAAATGCTATGTAGTCAACAACTGCAGTTAAATGAGACGATACCATAAGACATGATATATACTCATAATTTAAAACATATGTTTTAAGAGTAAGCAGTTATAAAACAAGCCATTCACCTCCTCATTTTAAATAAATAGAACCTGCCAGGTAGCTTATTTGGTTAGACCCGTGGTCGGCAAACTGCGGCTCGTGAGCCACATGCGGCTCTTTGGCCCCTTGAGTGTGGCTCTTCCACACAATACCATGAGTCTATTTTGAAGAAGTGGTGTTAGAAGAAGTTTAAGTTTAAAAAATTTGACTCTCAAAAGAAATTTCAATCATTGTACTGTTGATATTTGGTTCTGTTGACTAATGAGTTTGCTGACCACTGGGTTAGACCATCATCTCAATACGCCAACGTTGAGGGTTCTCTGGTCAGGGCACATATAAGAAGCAACCAACGGATGAATAAATAAGTGGACAACAAATCAATCTCTCTCTCTCTCTCTCTCTCTCTGCTCTCAAAAATCAATCAATCAATTTCAAAAAGACTAAAATAAATTAAAAATGAAACCATAATAATTCACATGTACTTAATTAACAAACAATAATTACTTTTTTGCAAGCCTTTATTATAAGGTCAAGCTAGTAAAAATAATAAACAAAAATTACTGTGTTCAATTTCTCAGCTGTTATATATAATTTCCAATTTTTTTCATTGAATCAACATAAAATAGGACAAACTCTATTGTGATTGACACATTTAAATTGAATACAAGACTACACTTATTCACAAAAGTAGCTCTTACAACTGATGCTAAATATAAACATGTAATCCAGAGATTTAGTCTTTAAGTGCTTATTCCTCTCGGTCGTTTCTGTTCGTTCTTAAATTGAGGGGTAAAAATGTTAGCAAAGTTGGTTCTTGAACATAGTTATTTGAGAGACAAAATTTAGTTTGTATTCATTCATTAAGTGTCAAGTAGACTTGTTACCATGTATTTCCTTTCATGGCCATGAACTTTATCATGAAAGTAGGTGCTTCCTTTTAAAGGAAGTGGTATTACTACCATAGTTAAATTATTTGAAGCCTCCAGAAAATGATTATTATGTGCAGCAAATTGCTTTTGTAATAATGTGTACTATAATGGAAAAGAGAATCATTGTTCCTAATCAGCTCAGACTACAACATACCCCTCCCCCATTTGTGCTCTCCTAGTATGTTGCTTTTTCCTTATATTAGAAATAATTATTATACTATGATTTCATCATTGATTGTTTATATTAAAGTGTAGGTGCAAGAGCCATATTTTGCTTAGATATATAATTTTAGTGCCTTAAAATGCATTGTTGGAGTTTTAGCAGGTACAAAATGAATGTTTACTGAATGAATCTTTGAATGAAGCACCCAGTCTTCTAATTTGGAAAAAAGCAAATAGTTTGAACTAGTGTCTCAGTTTTGGCATCTATTAAAGAGGGTAGTTAAATCAGTAAACTCTAACTTAATGTACCTAGAGTTAGACAATTTCATAAAGTCACATGATTTTATGAATTCTCTAGCATTAAATTTGATGTTTCTTAATTTTATTTATTCATATTTCTAATGCCCTTGCATTTTGGGTTTTCTCATATTATTTCACATACTAAAAATATTTCATCTGTATATTCACAATTGAAAGAGCTTGTCCTTTTGTAGGCTATTTGGATTATGAAAAAATAAAATGACCAGGGTATTTTCATGAGGAAAGTAATAGGCAGATTGAGAATTTCTATTGTTTTAATGGAAATATCTATAAAAAAATTCAGAATTTTTCTATGTTGTTCATAGGGTTGATAGTTTTAAAAAGGAAACAATAATTTAGGGGAGAAATCTTGCTAGAAATAAAGGTCACATTTGGCTGGAGAAATCTTTGTTCTGCATTTTAGAAACCTGAACATAGCATGGAGTCAAATCAATTTCATATTTAAATACTGTCATTACTATAATTGTGGACAGGAAGATAGAGAATAAACAGCAACATAATAACTTGGTTTATATCATTATACTCTCGGATCTAAATATCTTCATTTGTCTGCTTCCAAGAATTCTTCCCAATGAAACTGATAACTAATTTAAGCAGTAACCCTCTTAAGAAACCTCAGTTGCTCCCTTTAACTAAAGGTTGATTTAAAACTCCTCTGCTGCTTTTTAACAGTTTTGTACCTAGTGTGAAAGATGAGACAGAGGGCCGAAAACCAGGACTACAGGCTTTATTAGAGGAGAAGGACCCTGCCGGGCTGTCTGGCAAGGGGAGAACAGCAACACGTGCAGAGGTGAACACGCCTTTTGAGGGGAGGAACGGGAAGGGATGGGGCTTAGGGTACTTGGCATGCGCTGATTGGTGGTTTCATCTAAGGCAGATGATTAGGCACTTAGGTACTTAGGAATCGAAAGCTTAGAGTATTTGGCAGGTGCTGATTGGGGGTTCAATGTACAGTCCATATAAGGTGCCTGGTTAGGTGCTCAGGAATGTCCAGGCCGCAGGTGCAGGTTACATCATACTCAGTCCATCAGTTGGGGGAAGGGAGGATCTATCATAATGCTTTTTAATAAACCCCAAGTTCATTTTCCACAATATGCAGTAAATACCATTTTCTTACATTTGAGTGAGCCTAATTACAATTATGTTGCTTGATCCTGTCTTCATGTATTCACTTATATTAATTTCCTTATTTTAAATGTTCCCTTTTCTCTCTTCTACACACTGAACTCTCACCAAATCAAGAGTAGCCTATTCAAATTCAACTGTTCATTTAAATAATTTCTCCATCTGTATCAGTTGAATTCTTTTTTAAAAAAATGAAATTATATTCATAGCTAGATGGTTCACACTTAATATTTCTCAATGTACTAAGGAAACTTCTGGAAGATATAGATCTAGTCTTAACAATTTTTTATCTCTTCCCCATTTCTTCTAGGTACTCATGAAACAGAGTAGACACTTGAATATTATGGGCTTAAGCTGCGCAGGTCCACTTACACGTGAATTTTTTTCAATAAATACACTCAATACTCTATAACCATGGGTGTTTATATCCTTGGATTAAGCCAAATTGCAGATTAAAACCAGTGTTTTCACTCCATGGTTGGGAACCTATGGATGTGGAGGGCTGACTGTATGTATTGTTTTAGGCCATTTTACATAATGAACTTGAGCACTCTGTGCATTTTGCTACCTGGAGGGATCCTGAAACCTACATACTGCGGATACTTAGGGCCGACTATAATTAAGCTTTTATAGTTGAAGGTTTGGTTGTACTTTCCGATGATTGACTATTAGCAGATTTCATAATAACCCCATCAAAGAATCAGTCACTATCAGCATTAGTAATTAGAAATGGGAAAAGATTCTGGTGTGAGACTGGTGCTTATTAAAGCTGAAATCTCTTTTTTTTAAGGTAAGAAACAAATATGTTTATTGTCATTACTACTCCAGTCAAAATAATTAAGGAGTGTTTTTGTTCAAAAATAAATTTTTATCATTCCAAATGCTCCGGAGACTCGTGGTTTTTCTCATTTAATTAAAAATTTGTTTTCATATGAGATTGCTTTTTGATAGATTCAGCTAATGATACTTTTATTAACACACACCTAGTTACAGACTCACACATACATACATATTCACAATTAAAAAGGAAAGATGCTTTAAGGATTTTTTTTTCTTGCAATTGAAGTAAGTGGAAAATCAAAAATTTAAGTAGATATGTTAGCATATCATCAGCATGTTGTGATTATCACATCATAATAATCATCAAAGCTAATGTTTATTGTGGGCTTATAGTCCTCATTGTTTTCCATACATACCATCTTATTTAATTTTCTTATCTTGCCTATGAGGGAGACAATATTACTATATTTATTTGAGATAAAAAATATGAGGATGAGAAGTTCAGCTTCTTGCTTAGGGTCACAGAGCCAGTAAGTGATGCACATGGATTCAAACTAAAAAGCAGTTTTAAATGATAGATATTTTTATTATTATTGGTATTGCTTTTTAATATTAAAAATGTCATTTCTACAGTTTCCAGATGCATCACCTTAAGGGACCAGACTTACTCTGTATATCAGTCTCATGAACACATTTGCTGCATATGTTGATATGACGCAAAGAATGAGAGCTAATACCTTGAATTCTCTGTATAGTTCATTCAGATTATATCTCAAATAGGTTTTAAGTTAGACCACTAATCTTTTAACTACTTATGAATACCTATTACTTTATGCTGTAGCTATCTAGGCAACCCAAAAGTCCTCCTTCAGAAAGGAAACACCCCATTCTATTCTCAACCATCACTTCCCCATAGGAGCTGTGTTGTTTTTGCTTGACTTCCCTTCCCTTGACTTAAATTTTAAGGGCACCAGAACATAGATAAGCTAATCAATCCCTTTGGGGGACACTGAAGACTTACAGGTAAATCTGGACAGGAGTCAAAGCAATGTTTTCTCCTCTTTCGAAGATGTTGTTCTGTAAAAAGAGATTAAAAAAACACACACCTAGCATAGAGAAGCAGCGAGGAGAAATAAAATTCTAAAGGCATTAAAATTTCTCAGGGCATTAGTTTACATCAAAGCAACATCTTGGTCTTCAATGGCCTTCCCAATTGGACTCAGACTCATAGTCTGTGAACTTCTCAGTATCCTGATTCTATTTTTCTCATTTTAACTTCACTTTTGTTTTAGTCTAATTTAGTTGATTTATTTTTCTGAAATAGTCCTGATTTTTTAAGCTTACATGAAAAATTATATTTTATGCTTATTTAAGCCCCAGGTATCAGGCATTTAATAAAAGCTTGTTAAATTGAATTTTATCAAAATGATTGAATTTAAGACTGTGAGAATAACTAGGGTTGAAGGGGCTGAAGGAAGAAGACCTAATAGTTTCCTTTGATTTATTACTCTCCTTTCTTTCCAAAATAACCTCAGAGAAGAGGAAATTACAAGGTTGTACAGAAAGACACATGCCTGTTTTTACTGGATTCCATTGCTATAGCTCAGCAGTAAAAAGGAGCCGTTCAATCTATTAGGAAAAAAAAATTATAAAAAAAAACTGTTTGAACATGAGCAGTTATACAAAACAGAAATTGGCTTGGCCAGTCCACTTAAACCCTGTTGCTTTTATTGGAAATGGTTTCTTTTTTAGTAAGTGCTTCTTTTCAGTTGCTGAGCCTGGCTGGACCTGCAGGTACAGATCTTTGGTTGAAAAAAAAATGGTCATGCAGAGACTGCCAGGGAATTTTTTCATAGGAGGGAATCTGGGGAGGAAAACATGAGTATGGTGCAGTGGGATTGTTTATATAAAAATCCATGTGCTCTGCTGTATGCTGGTAGTGGTGGAAAGCTTTCTCCATAAGAAAACTCATGCCTTTTGAGCCTAGTCTTCTTTTTACAACGTCACTGTTAGTTTAAAAAGAAAGAAAGAAAAGAAACAAACCCAGAATCTTGGCTCATTTTCATATGTATTCTGGTGAGCTCCTTACTGAACTAGTTTGTATGGTAACCCACTGTTGGACTACAAAAAGCAATTCAGGAACTGATCATATTGAATTATTCATGAAACAGTCAACCTTGACATTCTGAACACTGTGTTTGAGAATAGAGGAACTGAACAAGAGACCTGCAATGGTCATTATTAAGAAGCAATAGCTGCTGTACAGATGATGACTAGCACCCAGAAGGAGTAATCGTGTCTAAAAATGGAACTCCTTTAAATTTTACATTTGAAAGACGTCTATTTCAATGTCTTTGAGAAATAGAACTAGTTTAGATGGGATTTATTTTCCTCCTTTTTTAATATTTTGGATTTTTGCAGTAGACTTTATCGTGCTACATTCCAGGCAGACTGTTGGGGTGAGGTCACAGATGTATTTTAGAAGCTATATACTAGAATGAGGGACATGTAACTCAATTAAATTCTAATTGTCCTACATGGAGATTTGTGAATGTCTTTTTCTCTCCCTGTACTTTATTCATAGGGTTTCAAATGAGAGATATGAGAGAGGGTATGCTATATGAAGAATAGTATTTCTAGCAAGAAATCTCTAAACTGCTGAATTAGAGACATTTCAGCAAATTACTAAGGACTCTGGACTCAGCAGCATACAGCTCTCAATAACATTGGATTGTGTGATATGTAATCTAAATGACTGTGGCTTGAATTATACACACACAGTTTTTCTTACTCACAAATCTCAAAGTCCCCCCGTAATTTACTCAAATAACTCTTTCAGTGTAAGGTGACTTTTGGTTAAAAGCCAGGTTGTATCAAATAGTATATCCGAGGAGCCAAAGTGTTAATTTAGCTTTGTAAAAATATTCAGAGATTGAAGAACTCTACCAAAATCTTCTATATTTCTACTGTCCACTGAAAAAACTAAAAGCTTAATTATGGTCACAGACAATAGGGTGGTGGAAGTCTGGGGTGGGAGTAGGGAGTGGGTTAGAAGAGGTCAATGGGAGGAAAAAGAGGACATATGTAATACTTTCAACAATAAAGATTTAATAAGTAAATAAAATACAATTATTGAGACAGCTCTGATGGCAATTTAGTGCAGTTCTGGAATGTATTAAAAATGGAGGTTTTGGGGTTATGGGGGGGGGGTAAGGACATATACGTAATACCTTAATCAATAAAGAAATTTTTAAAAATGTATAAAAATCTATGCTTTTCAATTTATTTTTTTAACTAAAATGCAAAGGAGGCCTTAATAAGGAAAATTGAATACACAGACTTTGTCAAAAATACATGATTACCTTAATGTTCATATTTACTATGACCCAAGTTGACATGGATTAACTCTGTGCTCATATCAGAAATTACCTTTATTAATACTCAGGTGTCTGACTCAACAGGCAGACTTAAAAACCATTGAAAGGCTACCATTGCTTAACAGGAAAAGAGTAAAGGAAAGACTAGGTATTTTAGACATGCCATTCTTGCAACTTTTCCAAAAAGCTATAGATTAACACTCTCCCACTGATCTGGGGGAGATTGGATAAAGACAGTTGGGATGCATGCTCAGTAAGGTCTCTGTAATGTGGGAAGATGTCTACCAGTCTGTCAGTCACATCTGGGAGCAAGGATGGAAAACCTGAATATTTAAACTTTTTTAACAAAGGAGCACTGCCTCTTGGCCTTTGGCCCTTTGGTCCTCTCGGTGCTCCTGTTGCAAGGGATCCACACAATGGACTAATGCACTTTAATTAACCTGACAATGGCCTTGCTTTAGGCTCTACTGGAACTCCAGCTGCACTTCTTCAGGGCTGAATTAAGGGACATGGGACTTTGCAACCAGAGGCATATATTCCATGCAAATAAAGCCTTTTACCACATCTCATCTTCTCTTCGGGGCTTCTGAAAGTGCTCATTTTAATGGTACCCGAGGACTTCATGACCACTTGTGTCTAGGAAATCTGGCCTATTACTTCCTCCAGCAATACCATCACTCAGAAGACATTCATGATTTTCTACCAAAAGAGTAATCTTTCTTCAGTTTATATTTTAGAATTTTATTAAGACATATAAAGATATGTCTTAATATGTCTAAGATTAAATGTATT
Source organism: Plecotus auritus (assembly GCF_963455305.1). Lineage (NCBI taxonomy): Eukaryota > Metazoa > Chordata > Mammalia > Chiroptera > Vespertilionidae > Plecotus > Plecotus auritus. The sequence goes on along the minus strand of NC_137770.1, from coordinate 18,924,125 downwards.
TCAAGCAGCTATTGATCATTATTTATACTTTACATAAAATGAACTCTAGGCATTTCCCCCCAAATAAATGTTTATAGTGGATAACCATACAGAGGTATTAATAGGAGAAGAAAAGGTTAATTTAATGTGATATAAAAAAAACTATAAGGGAAGATTAGGAAAATGCCCTAAATCATAGTTGTTTCTTTTTGGAAACTACACAAAAGTACTCATAAATCAATTGTGTGTTTTTTTATTTAAAATAGTAGGGATATAATGGTGAAAACAAATGAAAAAAAACACCTCATTTGAAAAGAGAAGTATATTAATATTTTACTCCCCAGAGGCTGGGACTGGAAACATAATATTTGATTATCTCACTCTGATCTTAAAGGCCCTGAATAGTCTCCTCCCTTCACAGAGCTCATCTCCCACCACTCTTTCCTCATTTGCTTTCCAGTTCCACTTTTCCTCTTTCTGTCCTTCAAATGCTCTAGAATCATTCTCATTTATGGGCCTTTACAGTTGCTTGTCTATCTGCTTTAAAAACTATAACTCCATATTACCGTATTGCTTGCACCATTTTTAACATTTATATGTCAAATCAAGTATCATCTTTTTATAACTACTCTAGTTAAAAGAAATAACCCTAATTTCTTACTTCTAATGGATTGATTTTATAATTTTAGAAATTGTATCACCACTTTGAAATTAATCACTTATTTATTTATGTAAAGAATGCAAACATAATGAGAACACTATTAAAAGATAAATTGAGGCATATTAAATTTTTGAGTTTATTTAAGTGAAAGTCAGTTCAAATGGGGCAGTGTCAAAGTGGAAGTGGTTAGGAGTGCTCTGCCCCTTGGGTCTAGGGAAGAACTTTATAGAGAAGAGACAGGGCAAAGCAAGAACTTTATTTGACTGGCTATATCTTAGATAGTTGACTTATTTGGTAAAGTCTAGGTGGATGTTTTGGATTGGGTTTTCTTTACCTTTTGATTTCTTACCCTTGAGACATTACAGACTTAGATTCTGGTTTGCTTAGGCTAGCTCTGAAATCATTAAAATCATTAAAGCCTAATGGTTTCCTTGTTTAATTAATTTAGCAGCATGAACTTTGCCTTGCCCATTACTATATTTCTAGTATCTGAAAGAATGCCAGTCTGCTATCAGGAATACAATAAATGTTTGATAATGGACAAATGATTGTGTTCCTATCCATGACTATAAGAAACGGGAAAACTTATGGAAGTCTTTGTGGTCAGCATTAATTAGTCATCTTGCTCTATTTATTTAATCTTATCTTTCATTCTAAAACTGTTAACCTGCAACTAAGTACCACGAATTATGCCATAGAGAACCACAGAAAGACTTAAAGAAATTAAAGTTATGAAAGTATATATACATGCACATATATGTACAGGTTGGGGCAAAAGTAGGTTTACAATAGTTCATATGGAAAATGATACAATCATTAATAAATAATATAAGAATAAATTCTGTTTCACATACTCACACCTGTAAATCTACTTTGGCATACACTGTAGGTATACATACATGTATGTTCATGCATGTGCTTATCTTAGAAGATAATCCTATTAGCTGATAGAAGATGGATTGGAAAGAGTAAAGTGCAACTATTGTGTTTTAGGGATTGATAATGACTGATTAAGTGAACAGAAGTTGAGAGATCCCAGATATACTTAGAGGTAAAGCTAACAGGACTTGTTAATTAATTGAAGAGTGATGGGTTTGGGAGCATGTTGGAAGCTTTATAGGTGGCTCCCAATGTTTAAATGACTGTATCAATGATGCTTAAATTAATTAAGTGGATGCAGGTGTTTGATAGGAAAAAAGGTATGTATGAGTTTAGTGTTTAACAAGATGAGTGGAGGTCTTATGTTGAGACTGGAGGCCTGGTGCACGAAATTCATGCACAGGTAGGGTCCCTAGGCCTGGCTGGTGATCAGGGCCAATTGGGACCTTCCAGCTGCTGGCAGGGGCCTTCCTTTGTTCCGCGTCCCTGGTGTTCAGCACATGTTATAGCAAGCGATCGAACTGGTCGAACTCCCGAGGGGACACTTTGCATATTAGTCTTTTATATATATAAATGTCCATCAGACAGTTGGATACAGTGGTTTGAGGTTCAGAAAAATTGCCTTATTAGAAGATACATATTTGTAAATAATTTATTAAAATTATGAGAGTATAAAAAACAAAGCAATTCTGAAAAAAAAATAGACATGGAAAGTCAAGAGAGATGAACTATATGAGTGTAGTTTCAAGAAAGAGGACTTGATTGACCCTATACTAGTAAATGTAGTGAAAGTCAAGTTTGAAAAATAAAAATAAAAATTATTAGAAGATGGAAGCATTTTATTTCAGCTGCTGCAGAATCAATAATTTATTGTGGAAAATATTAATGTGAGGTATTTTACAGAATACTATTTTACCAAAGATTTTGAAAAAATGCTTCTATGAATTTTCATTCCCTATAAAAGGGATGATAATTTAGGATGAATATGGTATAGTTATTTTGAGGTAGAAGGTACCTCAGATATGGAAATTTTCTGCCTGGGAAATGATGAAGAATAGGATAAGGCTGTGAATATCAGTATCTTCCAAACAGCTATAAAGTTTGATACCTTCTTCTGTGATGCGCACTATTGCACTGTACCCAGAGATTTCATTTATTTGACCAACTCTACAGGGAAAAGCTTTTCAGTATTCTCAACAGCGAAACAATTACTTATATCACCATTTACAACTAGCCTCAAACTTCTTATAGGTCTACTCTTTCCCTGCATTGCATTGTCTACTCAAAGCAAATAATATTCTCCTTTAAATCTAGATCATCCCAACATAAAAAAAAAAGTTAAGTCAGAATTGTTTTTAAAATAGAACAAAGTACTAAACCCAAGGAGAAAAGGAGGAGAGACATAGCAATGGTAAGAGTGTAACTTAATGGGATAGAAAATAGAAACTGAGAAAGTTAACAAGCTAATAAGAAATGGATATAATAAATTATTTGAACCTGCTACTTCACCTTTGTTTTCTATATTCATGACTGTTGTTGCTATTCCCACATTCCCTGTTTCACCAAAGTAAAAAATATTTCATCCTTTGGCTCACCACCAACATGGGACTAGCTACCAAATCCTAATCCCTCCTTAATAATCCTTAGGCCAGTACTTGTCTCAGTTTCCACAGACTCCATTTTAGTGGAATTTGGTTCCCGCTGCACATAGATTATTACTGTGACTTCCTACTGTCTAGTTCCCTTACTCAAACAGTTATAATATAAAACATAATTCACACTTCTCTCAGAATAATCTTTTTAAAAGTAAAATATTTGCTCCTACTTTTTTCCTGTTTAGAACCCTGCAATTGATTCTCTAGGGAATTTAGTGTAAAATTCAAACTACTTACCTGCATACCTGCCTTCCTTTCTAATCTGGAACCTGCATATTTACTGATTTCATATATTTTTAGTTTTTTCATAAGCCCTCCCTCTGGAAATTTGAACCACTGATTTTAAGCCTTTCTTCTTTTCTAATCTAAGCATTAAAGTCAGGCATTCCCTTCAAAGTACCACTTTTACTCTATCTTAAAAAACTGGATGTGCTAAGTTTGATCATTTAGTAAAAAGTAGCCTCTAATTCCTTTGAGATTTCTACAGATTTCACTATTTTTCAAAATGCCCAAGTATTTCTTTTTTCCTAGATCATTTGCTATTTTATTTCTAATTTAATTCTATTGATATTAGAGAACATGATACATGTGATTCTAACTCTTTGAAATTTATTGAAAATACTTTTTATGGGCCTGCATACACTTTATCTTAGAGAATATTCTACGTGCAATTGCAAAAGTATGTAATCTGCAATTGTCTGTATTGCTCTATAAATATTAATTAGGTCATGGTTGTAGGAAAATGTTGCTCAGATCTATATCTTTTCATATATTTTTTTGTCTAGTTCTATACATTATTGAAAGAGGAATGTTAAACCTCTTAATAATGTTTGTGGAATTATCTCTTTCTTATTTTACTTCTATCAATCTTTGATTTATGATTTTAAAGCTCTGTTATCTTGTGAATATAGATTTCTGATTCCTTTGTGTTCCTGACTCTTTTGTCAGTTTTAAATGACACCTTACATCTGATAATTCTTTTGCCCTAAGCATATTTTATCTGATATTGAAATAATCAAATTAGACTTCTATTTGTATGATATGTATTTTTCAGCAATTAAATTTTTAATCAATCCTGACCTTTTTATCTCTGAATTGGAATGTTTAGTTTATTAAAATTTAATTTAATTATTAATATAGTTGGATTTATGTCAATCATTATTTGTTTTCTGTTTGTCTTTTTTATTTTTTGTTCTGATTCTTATTTCCTGGCTGTTTTTGTATTGTTTGCATATTTTTTTGGTATTGCACTTTAAGTTATTTATTAAATTAATTTTTGCATTTTTTTAACTAGTTACTCTGGGATAACACGTCCTAAACTTTTCAGTGTACTTAGGATTAATATAAGTTCATGTAAAATGCAGAAACTTTATAACTGTTTACATCCCTTAATATTTATGCTATTGTGTCATATTATTACATATATATATAATATAAAAACTAGAACTCAAAGCTACATTTTTCTCAAATACTCATATGTATTGTCATACTAAAGAATAAAGATACTATTTTATGTTAATTAAAATATTTAGCATTTCTGATGTTTATTCATTCCTGAGAATGCTTTTCTATATCATCTCTTATCCTTTTATTATGAAGAATATATTTTAAAATTCCTTAATTTGGGGTTCTGCAGATGATTCATTTATATTTCTTTTCTCTGAAAATATCTCACTATCATTCTTGAAATATATTTGTTTAGATATAAAGTACTGGGTAGGCAGTGATTTTCTTTCAGCACTTTAAATATGTTGTTTTGCTATATCTGTTTTTATATTAGAAGCCTTTGACCATTCTAATTGTTCTCTCCCTGTATGAGTTGTTATTTTTCTCTAGCTTCTTTCAGAATGACTATGACATAGCTAGTTATGTTTTTTCTCATATTTGTTTTGCTTGAATTTGACTAAGCCTTTTGAATCTGTAACTGTATGTCTTTTTATCTAATTTGGAAACTTTAAGGCCAATATTTCTTCAAGTATTTTCTGGTCACTTATCTATCAACTCTCTGGAATTCTGATAACACATTTGTGAGAGATTTTTCTTTTGTTATCACACTTGTTCCTGAATCACTGTTTATTTTTTCTCATTATTTTATTGATTTCAGAGAGGAAAAGGAGAGAGGGAGAGCGATAGAAACATCGATGATGAGAGAGAATCATTGATCAGCTATCTCCTGCATACCCCAAACTGGGGATCAAGCCCACAACCAGAGCATGTGCCCTGACCAGGAATTGAACAGTGACCTCCTGGTTCATAGATCAATTCTCAACCACTGAGCCACAGCAGCTAGGCCATGCTATACTTTTAAATGGCTGTCAGTGAAGTATGTTTCTTTAAATCAGCATCAACACAAACATGTGTGTAATGCCTTGTGCTGTGATGTAGGTGAGAGGAATTTTTTGACTCCATTATAATCCTACTAGTAGCCCTGAGCATGAATCCGTGCACCAGTAGCTCTTTGCGGGGCCTGACTGCTCCATGCCCACTGCCCAGAGGCTCTCTGCAGCCAAGGTGGAACACTTGCCTCATTGCCGCGGTGACAGAGCAAGCATTCCGCCAAGCCACTCACACTGCCCACTCTCAGTGGCCGCCCCCCCCCAGGACTGGGGGACTCCGGCAGGGCTGAGAGGACTGGGCGCCGCCATCTTGTGGCTCTGGGCGCTGCCATCTTTGTGACAGAGTGATGGTTAATTTGCATATTACCCTTTTATTAGATAGGATGGGGCCACCATACTATATGTAATTGGTCATTGAGTGATATTTTGTGGTGTGTGACTGGTGAGTGACATGCAATTTGTAAAAAACAGGTGTAAGTGTGGAGACAAACCTCCTATTTTTTGTATCAGGCAATTTCTCTTTGTTCTTGAGTTTCCCTTTGACTTTCCTTCGCCCTTTATATTTCCATATAATCAGAGCTAAACACCTTGTGGAGAGCCTTAAGAAAAGGGAACCGAGATTGATGTTGGAAAGTAATGCAGCCTATTGTCCCTATTCTAAGTTAGAAATAAGCAAATCTGGGATTGGAATTTAGAATTTAATTCTGAAAATACCTTCTCTGATATTTACACTTATTTCCTTTCCCATTTAAAGACTTAGCTGGATGCCTTTATTTAAACAAATCAAGTAATATCTAGTGCTAACCATATTAATAAATACAGCCATGGACTTGGTGAATAGGTTGACTTAAAGTGGATTCTGTTCTGAGGATTTTAGTGTAGCCAATGCATTAGCACCAGAATATTAGCTTGCTTTCTTTTCCTAAATAGGGCTTGAGGGAGAAATTTTGCATTTTTTGCCGGATCCTTACAAAGTAACAAGACATGTGACCCAGCCCAGGCTGCTGTATAAGGTGATGGGGTTTCTTAGGCCTGTCTGTCTGTCTTTTGGGAATGGTTTGGCTATCTCTGTGCTGAAGCTTATTTCTGTTTTTCACATTGAATGAAAAGTCTTCCAATTTCACTGTGACATTTATATCATCTAATAGACATCTCATTGTTAAGTAAATTTATACAAACTCTATTTCAGCTTTAGGTTTCTTGGACTTTAATTAGAGGATGAAACATAAATCAGGATTTCACGACATAGTAGTTAATAGACCAGTCCCCCTGATTTCTATTAGACCAACAGTACAAATCACAATATTAAAAAATAAGTATGCCGAATTCCTCCAGCTTATCCTCAGGAAATACTTTGCGTACATGTACTTCTTTGTTAAAAAGGGGATTTTCAGCATTTACACGTTCTGTAGCAAAGTGTGCATTAAAGTGTCCCACTAAAAATAAATTCAAAATAGCTTGCCTATCTTGCTTCCTCCATTATTCCTTTCATATTTCGTATGTGGCCTAGTGAGGAAACCCAGATACATGACTTGTGGTATCTATGCATTTATCCACTGTACTTTTATTTATTTTATTTTTTTAAATATATTTCTTTATTCATTTCAGAGAGGAAGGGAGAGAGAGATAGAAACATCAATGATGAGAGAGAATCATTGATCGGCTGCCTTCTGCACATCCCCTACTGGGGATTGAGCCTGCAACCCAGGCATGTGCCCTTGGCTGGAATCGAACCCGGGACCCTTCAGTCCGCAGGCTGTTGCTCTATCCACTGAGCCAAACCAGCTAGGGCTATCCACTGAACTTTTAGAGACTTAAAACATTTGTTTGGTTTTTACAATGCTTTTAACCGCTCACAAATATATGAAAATATGCCTACATGTAGCAGTTTTTAAATGTAATGGTATATTTTTAGAGAACCGGGGAAAATGTGGAACACCTGCATCTAGAACAGCCTGTTAATGTTTTCAGTTATATTCTCAGGCAGCTAGAGAGCCACCAAATGCAGTAATGTACAAAGAACCACACTACGTCTAGAATTAACCACAAAAGAAGTACAGCATCCAACCAGGTAGCCAAAGTTTAATGTGAATCGTTTATCTCATACATTTTTCGGTCTGTTGTGGTTAAGAATGCCATGCCCTATGGCAACGTTAAACTCCAAAGCACAATTAGTGTTAATACACACATGCTTTTATGCCAGCCAAGTAAAAATGCCAATAGTACCTTCCTTCTACCAGGGCATTCTATTTTGTGTGGTATAAAATGTCCTGAAAATCACGTTAGAGAAAGTCTCACTGTATTGTTAACATCAGTGAACTTTGAGGGGTGGAATAGAAGAATAGAGAGAAGCAGAGGTTGCTACTTTGTATATACATATCTTTGTATATTTAATTTTTTAATCCAATGAGAACTTACCCACAAATACACATTGTATAAAGAAAGAATACATACATTCATTTCAACATATCAGAAAAGGGAATTTTAATTAATTATTTAAATCAACATTTTATACACCTAGATCTTTTTTTTCCTAGATGCTGGAGAATGGGATTGGCACCAAAGATATGTAGTTAAAAAGAAAAAAACGAAAAAACAGAGGGCAGTCATAACTAATAACCTTTTAGTCTGGCAAGGAAGACTGACAAGTCACAATGGACTAACAATAGTGTCAGAACTGCATCATTAGAGGGTGCCAGGAAGATATAGTAGCATCTTATAGGTTACTGAGCATTGTGGAATAAACAAGAAGAGCTGGACTGAATACAGAAAGGAAGGACAATCTGGACAGAAGGCAGAGCATATGTGAAGCATGCATTGAAAACAATACAGTGATTCTTTCAAGAGCAATTTGCCCATCACAGAACAAACTGAAGAAGTGCATTTTCAGTAAAGTGATATGGAATGGAACTGAACTCATACACTAGAATCTTTGCACACTAACTGAGGATCTTATATTTAATCCTGGGCCAGGGTGTGAGGGATTGAAAAACAAAACAACACAACACAACACAACAGAAAATTTAAGCAGATAAGTAAATAATCATATTTATATACCACAGTGCCTGAAGATGACAAACAACTGATCTCCCAGTATCTGTCTGAACGTCATCATTTCTATTGTATGTTGATCATGTAACTTGAAGAATATTCAAGTAGTCAAACATGATTAAATTAAATGCAGTTAAAGATTTGTCCATACAGCTGAGCCACTCATATCTGTAATATGATAGAACAGGCAGTGTTCTTAAATGTATCTGAATACTAGGCTCCTTTTTAGAGTTTAAGTTGGAAAACTAATAGGGAGCTACTAATCCATTTGCTATGGTATGTTAAAGACCAATTTGAGGAAAAAAGGTCACTCAAATACAACTTTACATTATTTCTAATTGATCTACTTATTTACTGACTTTAAAAAGTCATATTCAAGAGTGACCATATTTAAGAAACTCACATTTATATGCCTTAGTTTGCCCTTTGCATCACAGAAGACATCTCCTCAATAACCAAAGTTCATTGGTTCATTGGTAATGTTATGGTTTTATCAAAAACTATATATATGTGCATCATTTCCCAATTTGATTTGAAACAATATTTGTAAAAACTTTACAATTACAAATCTATCTTTTGCAAAAACTCAATTCTTTCAGTTCTGAGCTAGGGTTAAGCATTCTGACTCCCTCTCCTTTATTTCTCTACTGTTAACATTTGTCTTTTAATAGAAAAATATCCTTGACATTTAACTGCAAATGAGCTACCTAAGAACAAATATCATGGCTTAATTTTCTGAATGTGGCTGTGGAATCCCTTAGGTATTTCCTAGTGATTATTTCTTCAAACTCTCAACTGCAGGTTGTCTCTTATTTTCTTTTCCAGTATTGACTAGTACTTTGAGGCCATTCTTGGATTCTGAATGTTCTTAATTGAGGAACTTGTACACCCATTGTACTTTTCATTATACAGTCAGTTGAGCTTTTCAACATCAGGAGAAAACTTGAAATGCAAATTGTGATGGAAGAAAATAAGGGATTCAAGGAAGCTATAAAATTAGGTGCAATAATTTCATATAGTTGACAAGTCAATATGACATAATATTTCAAAATATTTTGGAAATTTAAATAAAATACCTACATTGATGGTATGATTTATGAAAGATTAGTTGGTCTGTTTGGTCAGTGATGGCACACTTACATTTTTGCAGCTATAGTTTGATTTGGGGCCTTGAGATCACTTGTAGGTATGCAAAAGAATTTGAGCATTATGTCCTCAGACCTCTTACTCTTTTTGTCATTCTCTTGTTCTACTTCTCTTATTAAATTACTAGTGGCCCAGTGCATGGAGTCATGTACATTGAAAGGAAATTAATTAGAAGAAATATTTTAATATTGCTATTTGCCCTTTCTCTATAATAGAAGTGTCAGAGGTGAAAGAAAATTAGTAAAATGTATATGAAAATCTATACTAATAAAAAGGTAATAAGCTAATTAGACCGGATAGACCAGATGTCTTCTGGACGTCATTCTGGACATCCTTCCTGATAAAGCTGGGGGTGTGGCTGGCCTGCAAACCCCCGGCAGCTCCTCTCCCAGGCCAGCCCCGCCCCCAGTGAGGACCCCCTACCTCAATCCAGGGACCCCTTCAGTGCAGGCCAGCCAGCCCCCACCCATGCGCCAGGCCTCTATCCTATATAATAAAAGGGTAATATGCAAATTGACCTTAACTGCAGAATGACCAGAATGACCACTGGACCAATCACTATGAGGCTCACTGACCACCTCTTGGTCCCTTTCTCTGGCAGGCAGGCTCTGATTGCCTGATGACCACCCATGGCTGGGGCAGGGCCAGCGAGCGGTGGGAACAACCAACCTCTCAGTCCCTCCCCCGAGCCGTCAGGCACCGATCACCAGATGGCAAATGGGGAACCGAGGAGGGGTGGCAGCGGAGGGCAGGGCTGGCTGTGGGCAGCTGAGGAAGATGGCCCTGATGGCAGGCCAGGCCTAGGGACTATACCCACTCATGAATTTTGTGTACCGGGCCTCTAGTAATATATAAATTGATTAATAAATAAACAGTAACAACATGATATAAGAACAACAAAGACATATAAAAACAGCAAAAATATGATATAAGAACAACAAAAACATGATATAAAAATAACATTGATAAAAACAATGACTGATAAATTGATTAAACTCATTCTAATATCTCCCTGTATACCACATTAAGAGTAAAAACACTTTCAGAGTGACTAATTTCCCTTCTGATGCAATATTTACAACTTTAACTTTAATGTCACATGCACTTCGAACTCAAGAAAGCAACATATAACTGACTATATCCAGATATGAGTTCAGGTTAGGAATATTGCTAGTCTGTCTAGAGTTTGTCCTTGTGATTTATTAATAGTCATCACAAATGCTGGCATCAAGGAAAACTGTCTTCAAATTAATTTAAATGGGAGCTAGTGTCAGACAGGGACAAACCAATTCTTGGAATCAGAACAACCTCTCCTTCCCCAGATCCTGTTAATACTTCAGCTTTGATTATGTTAGGTCACAATCTTTTGATAATAAATCTGGTACCATTACAAAGACCCCATTTACTATTAAGATTTCTCAGTAGCATGATGATTGCACCTACTTACAATTTTAATTTTTGACACAACATTCCCAAAGAAGTAATATTATTAAGAAATTCATGGGGAAATTTTCCTTTTTGGCATCATCTGTTGAATCAATAGAATCATCACTCAAATGGTACATTGCACCAATAGTTGGTCTTCATATACATTCTGTCAACAACGACGGCTTCTTTTGGCTTCAGAGGTACTTTGTGCCAATAGTTGGTCTTCAGACATATTCTGTCGATGATGCCACTTTCTTTCAGCTTCAGAATGTCAACAAAAACAATCAAATTCATGATTGATAATGATAGATCAAAACATATGCATGCGACTGGCGCCAGGGAGAGCTTTATATGTATTGCACATGCGTGAGTCAACGTTTATTTTTAAATTGCCAGTGTGTGTCATATGTATCAGCTGGTTAGTCAGTCGTTCAGACAGTTGGACAGATATATGATCAGTCACTTAGCCATATATATATATATATATATATATATATATATATATATATATATATAAAATAAATAAGATGATTTACCTAATTTGAAACAATATGCATTCATACACTTAAATTTTGATGTAGATGTTCATTTTACCAAGAAATGAAATATTATAATTTTTTCTTCTTTTTGATGGTATAGCTGGTTTAAATAAAAAAGGTAGGGTCAAGAACAATAGATTATTTACTTTGAAGTTTAAAAGCACATGTCATAGTACTTAGAATATGAAATATTAATTTAATTTTTAAAAACATTCCTGTTTATTGTTTCTTTGTCACATATAAAAAAAGAAAATGTTAATAAATAGGGAAAGACAGTCTAATATCACTCAGTTTTATGTATCATTTCAACATTCAGTATTTACAAGAAGGTATAGCATTTAGCAATGGTGGTAGAAAAATATTTGATTGTTCAAAAGGTAGAATGTTATTAAAAAGGATGGTGAATCTGTGACTGAAACAGATTATTTCATGAAAGTGTCTTATCACTTATGATACATGAATTTTTCAAAACTAAACTATTGAGTCATCAATCCTTATTTGAGTATTTTGAATTCAAGTCACTGATGGAGGGAATCATGGTGATGTGCTACTATAAATAAAATGGTTTAGACATGTCACATGCCAAATAATTTTAGCATGAGTCATAATACACTGCAGTGTTCCAGATGATGGAATGGTTCCTTGGAAACATTAAATTTGACAAATTCACTTGAAGAATATTTTCATAATACATTAATTAATAGAACAATATAAAATATTATATAGTTACAGTCCCTATTAGTTTTTGATTTTAAAGAACATTTTTCATTGAAAAATGTTATAAAATAATTATATTAAAGGTTTGAATGTTTATATAAGAATGTGTGCACATGTGTAAAAAGTATATTGCCTCTATCCAGTGTAAATCAATCATTTCTTTATGATAAATATTGCTGCTATGCTTCTGGTGTGAAAATGAGAATGTCATTCTTGACTTGGTTTTATAATGCATTAATCTCCTGTAGGTTATGGTCAACCCACAGTATGAAAGAGTGCTTCAAGCACATCAAAAATTGCAATCAAAGGTCTTTCTTAGCCATTTCTATTCTAGAAAGAAAAACATAAAATTAAAGTGGTCTGTGAGCACCTGCTCTCCATGTGAGAACAAAATCACCACCATCACCTTGCACATATTTCAGCTCAATTTTGCAATGGGAAACACTAGAGGAGTAAGAGTATTTGTTTCATAGATTCCTCAATTCAGCCTGAAGATACACATGTATATGACATTCATATCCAGATAATTAAATATTAATTAAGAAATGGCTGATCAAGGGCCCTGGCTGGGTAACTCAGTTGGTTAGATCATGGTCCTGGTATGACAAGATTGCAGGTTTGATCTCTAATCAGGGTACATGCAAGAAGCAAACAATCCTATCTAATAAAAGAGTAGTATGCAAATTGACCGTACCTCTGCTACAGCCACAAGCCACGCCCACCAGCCAATCAGGAGCAAGTATGCAAATTAACCCAACTAAGATGGCTGTGGCCATGGAGCGAACAGGAGGCTTGGGTTTCCCCGGCAATGGAGGAAGCCAAGCTTCCTGCACACCCTGGCCAGCCCAGGCCTCCACTCAAGGCTACAAAGTTTCAATTATAGAAGATAAATAAAATCCAACAAAAATGGCTGCAGCCACAGAGTGAGCAGGAGGCTTGGGTTGCCCTAGGCAATGGAAGAAGCCAAGCTTCCTGCACACCCTGGCCAGCTCAGGCCTCTGCTCAAGGCTATAAAGTTTCAATTGTAGAAGATAAATAAATCCCAGATACCAGGGCCTCTGCTTGGGTCGCCGGGGGGCGTGGCCAGCCTGCAAACCACCACAGGCCCCCTCGCCAAGGCCACCCCATGCCCCAAGGGAACTCCCACCCTGATCCAGGACACCCTTCAGGGCAAACCAGCTGGGCTTCACCAGTGCACCAGGCCTCTATCCTATCTAATAAAAGAGTAATATGCAAATTGACTGTCACTCCTACACACAAGATGCCTGCCCCCATGTGGTCAAAGATGGCTGCCCCCAGGTGGACACAATATGGCCACCACAAGATGGCCAGCAGAGGAGGGCTGTTGGGAGGAACCAGGCCTGCAAGGGAGGGCAGTTGGGGGCGATCAAGTCTGCAGGTGAGGGCAGTTAGGGGTGACCAGTCCAGCAGAGGAGGTAAGTTGGGGGTGACCAGGCCAGCAGGGGAGGGCAGTTAGGGGCAATCAGGATGGCAGGGGAGCAGTTAGGCATCAATCAGACTGTCAGGGGTGTGGTTAGGGGTTGATCAGGCTGGCAGGCAGAAGTGGTTAGGGGCAATCAGGAAGGCAGGCAGGCGAGCAGTTGGGAGCCAGCAGTCCTGGATTGTGAGTGGGATGTCCGACTGCCCTTTTAGGCCAGAGGATCTGGCCTAAACAGGCAGTCGGACATCCCTCGAGGAGTCCCAGATTGGAAAGGGTGCAGGCTGGACTGAGGGACACACCCCCCCCGGGTGCACAAATTTCATGCACCGGGCCTCTAGTCTATATATATAAAAGCCTAAGTGACAGGCTGACCGCTGACCTGCCAGTAGCTATGACATGCAATGACCACCAAGGGGCAGTAGCTCAACACAGGTGCTGCCAAGCAACAGCAACTTTGCAGAGCGCCTTCTCACACTCTGGGACTGCTCCAGGGGCTGTCAGACTGCTAGTTTCTGCCTGGTCCCCACAGACCAGGCCAAGGGACCCCACCTGCTGGAGGGACCCCGCTCACTCCACAGACGCCCTTTGAGCCCTGGCGCTGCCCCAGGTGCAGCCGGCCAGGGTGGGACCACTAGAGGTTGGCTCCAGGGTATGTCCGACCAGTTTCGTCCAGTCCTGCCCATCCCGCCGGCCACCTTCTAATTAATTTCCTTTCAATGTGCACAAACCATGCACCAGACCTCTAGTATAATATAAAGGAGAAAAGCACTGGCTTTAGAATTTTTTAGAAAATCAGTAAAATGCCAACACTTGAATGCATTAGCCATGTGACTTTAGGGTATGCAATCTATTCTGAACCTTAGTCTCTTTATCTATAAGCTCACATGATAATATTGGTTTCTATGGCTTATAATAATCACTTAGAGATCAGTATATAGAATATCATCAACTATTCACTGATTATAAAATTAGAAAGCATCTTAAATTTTAAATCTAGAATATTACTATTTAAATGTATTTGTGATTTAATCTACCCTATTTTTAATTTCAAAATTTAATGCAGTATTAAAATAGAATTAAAATAGTTTTAAAATATAAACTAACAATATTATTAAATAACTATAATAGACTATTTGAATTAAATAAAAAATGAATAACTTTTTTAACCAGCTTTTCTTCTTCCCAATAAATATTTCAATACATTTATTTATGTATTTATTTACTTATGTCTCCTTCTAAGTTTTATCTTATTTTAAAATCGATATTTTTAAAGAATGATCATGTAATTATAAAAATATCTAATTTTCCATATACAAAATACTTCCACACACATTATCATAACTTGCATTCTGTGAGAGGTAATCTGGGAGAACTAATAAATACTTCCCCATTTTATTAAAAAGCTCCTGAGCTTCAAAGAAGTAAAGCCACCTTCTCTTAGCTAGAGAATTCTAGTAATGTAGGTTCTAAATTTAGGTTTGTCCACTGAAACAAATTGGTGCTCATTACCAGTACACATTTAATAGCCCCTGAGTATTATTATTATTGGTCATCTGCAATGTAGCATCTGATTCATTAACATCATATAGATCTGGCCTTACATTTCAGATAGCAAAGTGATTTATGATCAATCATAAGCTAAATAATGTCTGAGAGAGATTCTAAAAATGCATGTCCATTCACTAGCATGACTTTACAACTGGCCAATTGCATTAATGTTCAGGAACCAGAAACCCCAAGTCTGCTTTCTGCTTAGTGTATCTGTTTTCAATTATGATGTTATCTGGATGTCCTGTTCAAATCAACATGCTGATCTTTTTTTCTTTCTTTTTTTTAAACAGTGCTGTAGTTACTGTCTTCTTGAATTACTTCTCTCTGAAATAGTAGTTTCATAGAGTCATAATTCCTTGAAAAAGGCTTAAACCACGTGTATGCTATTAAACTGGATTGATGACAAGTGAATTTATGCTATTCCCATAACTAGTGATTGAAACAATTAGTGTATGATTATGATCTTATAGTAATTGGTTTGGCTACAAGTTCAAGTACAATACTGTGATATATATGCCCATTGGTCATCTCAGTACAGTGTGAAGCACACTGTAGGAATATGGGTTATTTAACCTGTTTCAGGTTTTAATGAGCTACATGGCAGGCTCATATTGCATTTGGTGATAGAAATTTATTGAGAGACTGTATACGGTCATATAGCAGTACAGGAAATCCATCTATAATAATAATAAAAGCATAATATGCTAATTAGACTGGACATCCTTCCAACGTCCTTCCTTCAGACAAAGCCACAGCAGGCAGGGGCCGCGGCAGAGGCCCCCCAGCAGAGGCCCCCCTGCCCCGCGGCAGTGGGCAGGGGCCAGGGCCAAGCCCCTTGCTCGAATATTATGCATTGGGCCTCTAGTAGACAAAATAAAGGTTGTCTTAACTTTGGAGATGTGGGAAACTACTTTCTGCCATATGGCATAACAGGGAAGGGGGATGGTTAAAAGCTTCTAGATAATGACAAAGATTCTCTCCTCAACCAAACTTTAGCCAGGTTCCTCTGAGCCTTCTTCTGGACTAGGCCTCCACTTTGGCCTAAAAGTACATAAACGAATACTAATATTGTTTCTAACAGCTCAAGGCAGCTTTCCTAGGATGAGCTAGACCCCTTAAAGTTTCTGCCTGAGAAAACCCAAGGCTGCCAAAAAATTTTAGTGTTTGTTCCAGCCAACACCCGTTTGTTTTTCAGTCTCTGGGTGTTGGGGTTACGGTGAGGGGCAGGCGCTTTACTTTGACAAGCAGCAGTTAGCAAACCCAGAGGAGTTTCACATGGAACAACCTTCCTACCCACTCACTTTTTGTAAATTGTCACTTTTCTGATTCTGCTGAGTCCCAGCTTGCTCCCTTTCCAACTTCTTAATTCTCCATTTAAAAGTCCCAGTCACCTCTATACTAATGAAGTTGAGTTCAGTTTACTTTGAACTCTTTTCCATGTTGCAATAGTATATTAATGATTAAAATCTGCCATTACTATTTGAGCTAATGTCTGGTTTTGTTTATTGGTGAGCATAATTAAAATAAAGACTTTTACCTCAGAATTTCTGGCAATCATACGCCATATAGATATAGGAAGAGAGAAAAAATTCAGGCTTCTAAGTAATTAAATTTAGAATTTCTCTGTTAAAATAGAGAAAAATATATCTGGAAACTGAAAGAAATTAGCCTTTAGGTCTCCCACATAATTTTGGTCCTTGCTCCAGAAAACTTGCTTCTTATGAGTTGGCCCACGATTTCACACACACATACACACACACACACATGCACACACATGCACATACACACACACATATTTTTTTTCTAAACAAGTTAGTGCCTGATTCAATTACTTGAACCAAAGATCCTTACAATATTGAAAACATTGTAAAAAGTTAAAAATAAGAATTTTAACAAGAAAACTTAGCAATATATATATTTTAAATTAAGATCATCTTAAAAATGAGAAATTTACATAATTAATTTACCAATACAATAAAATTTTATTAAAATTTAGTCTATAATAATATATACATACAATGGTAAAATCTTTAGATCAGAGATTGTGAAAATATTGTGGAGATATTTTTAAAATTAATATTTGAAATATTTAGCCAGTATTCTTATTATTTCCAACTTTAATATATTTTTATGGCTATCATTGCCCAAAAGAAAGTCTTCATCAATATTTGCTTTACGTCCATAGAAAACTTGGAGGATAGGTGATTACACCATAGCTATTAGAGTATTGCAAAAGTGAACTATTATATTAAGGGTGTTAAAAATAGAGAACTACTGTTGTATGCTACTTAAAAAGTGCAAGAAACAATAATCTCAATAAAAATAATACAATAGAAACAACAACACTATCAATACAGGGTGAATAAGCAAATAAATCTAATCACTGTTCACAGGAAAATGTAATTGTAATGTTTAGACCAGGTAATATGATGGATTTCCAGCATGAGCAGTTGATTTAAGGTAGTCCCTTTAAAAGTTGAAAAATAAAGTCATCTTTCTGTATTCTTTTTACCATCTGCTATGAAATTGCATCAGTCTTTTTCAGTAAAAGAAGTCAGAACAAATAAATCTAAATTCACTGGATAAAGTTTTTGTGTTTACGACAGTGCCTAGCATGCTGATATTGCTTAATAAATGCCAAATCTGATGGATACTATTCATTTAGTTGTGACATAGCTGCTTTTATATTTCTCATTGCAAAGCCTGAGTTATAGACAGAGCTGTTAAATGCCCTCTTTCTAATCTACTTTCACAATACCTAATTATTGTAACTCACCCTTTTCAGCTAAAGTGTTTTAGGACTAGGAAACCATTACTCATTCTTTTCTTTCATATGTATATGTAGTCAACAGATATTTATCGGGCCCTCTTAGGAGCCAGGCATGAAGATGCATGGGATACAATCTCTATCCTATATAATAAAAGGCTAATATTCAAATTGTCCCCTTGGGAGTTCAACCCACCAAGAGTTCGACTGCCCTCTATGACGTGCGCTGACCACCAGGGGGCAGTGTGGAATGAAGGAAGGCCCTGGCCAGCAGCTGACAGCCGGGAGAAGGAAGGCCCTGATAGGCTCTGATCGCCAACCAGGTGTAGGGACCCTACCTGTGCACTAATTTCATGCACCAGGCCTCTAGTCTTCAATAATATTCAAACCTAGTAGAAGAAACAGACACAAAAGTAATTAACTACAGTACAATGTATTAAATACAGTAGTGCCCCCTTATCCTGGATTTCACTTACTGCTGATTCAGTTACCCTGATCAATTGCAGACTGAAAATACTAAATGGAAAATTCTAGAAAGAAACAATTCATAAATTTTAAATTGTGCACCATTCTGAGTAACGTGATGAAATCCCATGCCACCCTGCTCTGTGCCATACAGGAAGTGAATCATCTTTGTCTAATGTATCCACACTGAATAAGCTATCTGCATCTTAATCACTCAGTCTTCTTGTTTATCAGATCCGATCTGCTGTCATATTATTCCTGTGGTTGAGTTCCAGTGACCCTTCTTTTCCTTAATAATGGCCCCAAAGCCACTCACATAACTTTTACTACAGTTTATTGTTATAATTGTTGTTAATCTCTACTATGCCTTATTAAAATTTGTTAACTTTGTCATAGGTATGTATGTATAGAAAAAAACAGTACATATAAGGTTTAGTTCTATCCATAGTTTCAGGCATGTCCTGAAAGTCTTAGAACATATCCTGCACCAATAAGGGGGGGCTAATGTATTACTATAGAGCACACATTTTGAACATTTATCCACTTTTGTTCCATCTGCCTTAAATAATTATTTCTCTTTCTTTTTGATTCTAGAGGTGTTTTTTTTTTTTCCTCATGCTACATTGTTATTTTATAATTTATGGCTTTTTGTGAGTCATAGCAAAATCCTCTTTTGGAATAAGTTTGACTATCTACACTAATAAAAGAGAAACATGCAAATTTACCATCACTCCGCTACACCCACCAGCCAATCAGAAGTGAGTATGCAAATTAACCCAACAAAGATGGTGGCAACCACTGAGCTGGAGTGAGTAGGAGGCTTGGGTTGCCCCCGGTGATGGAGGAAGCCAAGCTTCCCGCCCGCCCTGGCTGGCCCTGGCCTCCACTCAAGGCTACAAAGTTTCAATTATAGAAGATAGTAAATCCCAGATACCTGCTTCCAGCCAGCCCTGGCCTCTGCTCAAAAAGGTGCTGAAAAAAAACCCAAAAAGGAGGGGATGGGAGCTTGGGTTGCCGGGGGGTGTGGCCAGCCTGCAAACAGCCATCAGCCCCACACCCAGGCTGTCCAGGCACCCCAGTGGGGACCCCCACCCTGAAGGGGGTGTGGTCAGCCTTGAAACAGCCCTCAGCCCCTCACCCAGGCTGGCCAGGCACCCCAGTTGTGACCCCCCACCCTGAAGGGGCTGTGGCCAGCCTGCAAACAGCCATCAGCCCCTCACCCAGGCTGGCCACACCCACATGGTTTGAGGGTCCCTGCTGGGGGGCTTGGCCAGCCTGCAAACAGCCATCAGCCACTCCCCGAGGCTGACCAGACACCCCAGTGGGGACCCCCACCCTGAAGGGGGGTGGCCAGCCTGAAAATAGCCCTTAGCCCCTCACCAAGGCTGGCCACACCCCTATGGCCTGATCCCTGTAAACGGGCAGTCGAACATCCCTCAAGGGGTCCCAGATTGGAGAGGGTGCAGGCTGGGCTGAGGGATACCCCCCCCCATGCACGAATTTCGTGCACCAGGCCTCTAGTGTTAAATGAAGAAAAGAATTGATAATTGAGTAAGAAAATAACTATAGTAATTTATCATATGTAATAATAGCTATTAATGTGTTGTGAGTGAACAACAAATACATATTTTGTGTATTATAACTGAGCATGGCTGAGTGAAATGAATAAATTTTGAGTTATATTCAAGGATGAGTGCTATTCCAAGTTAAAAAAAAATGGATTACTGACATAAATAGTACCAGTTCTTTACCTATGAATCTTGATTTTTCAACAACCTTGATACCTTTTCTCATTTTATCATTTAATATGATTGCTTGGAAATAATAAATTAACATTTGAAATATGTGGCTTTTTTTGGACTGTTTTTCAATGTTCATTTTTGGCACAAACTGTTAAACAGGAGAATGCCCTCAAGAAAGGGGAAAGAAAAACAAAACACAAATGTCTATAACATTGGCTATGGAAGTTTTAATAGGTTCAGTTTTCTTTTATCATGAGTAATGTGGAGAAACAAGAAAATAAAAATTTTCACAGATTTTCATATGCTTTAAAAAGCAATAAGGACATTTCTAATAAAACTGTTATGTTTAAATAAGATTAGAATATTACTATAACTAGTGATAGTAGAATATGAATATAACTAGTGATAGGAATACAGTGTGATATTTTAGGAGAAGAGCTTTGCTTGTGTTATAATGAACACAAATTGGCAAAAAATGCATTCAATTTTGGATGTTCTATAGCATGAACATTAGCATTATGGTACTCACATAGAGCATAAAAACATCCCAGGTTCTCCAAAATTCTTTATAAAATGATAGAATAAGAGAGGCTAGATTTACACTATGACCTGGTTTAGCAAAATTATTAATTACAAGGCTGGACCAAATAATGAAACTTGTGTCTTTTGTCTCAAGAATAGCCTGACCTGTGTGGCTCAGTGGTTGAGTGTCAACCTATGCACCAGGAGGTCACGGTTTGATACCTGGTCAGGGTACATGCTTGGGTGTGGGCCCCATCCTCAGTGTGGGGCATGCAGGAGGCAGCTGATCAATGATTCTCTTTCATCTTTGATGTTTCAATAGTTCTCTCCCTCTCCCTCTCTCTCTGAAATCAATAAAAATATATTTAAAAATAATAGGCTATTAATAGCAACAGGAAAATAGTTTCTTTGCTCATGTCATATACATTAATGTGCAAGTAGTTGATGAGTCGATAAACAAACAAGTGTCACACGATCTCACTCATATGTGGAATCTAAAGAACAAGATAAACTTATGAAAAAAATAGATCCAGAGACATAGAAGCATGGAACAGACTGATGAATCTCAGAGGGAAGGCAGGGGTGGAAGGGACAGATTAACCAAAGAACTTAACTGCATATATGCATAACTCATGGACACAGACAATAGTGTGGTAAAGGCCTGGGAAGTTGGGGGTTGGGTGGAGGGGTCAATAGGGAAAAAAAGGAACATCTGTAATACTTTCAACAATAAAGGTAAATTAAAAAATCACACAACCTCTTCAATATCTCAGCTGTTTTCTTTTGATTATTGGCTTCTATATATAACTAGAGGCCTGGTGCATGAAATTCGTGCATGGGTGGGTTGTCCCTCAGCCCAGCCTGCACCCTCTCCAATCTGGGACCCCTTGGGGGATGTCCAACCACCCATTTAGGCCAGATCCCAGTAGGATCGGGCCTAAACGGGCAGTCAGACATCCCTCTCACAATCCAGGACTGCTGGCACCAAACCGCTCACCTGCCTCTGCCTGATTGCCCTTAACTGCTTCTACCTGCCAGCCTGATCATCCCTTAACCACTCTTCTGCCAGCCTGATCAACGCCTAACTGCTCCCCAGCCGACCCAATTGCCCCTAACTGCCCTCCCCTGCTGGCCTGGTCACCCATAACGGCCCTCCCCTGGCAGTCTTATTGCCCCTAACTGTCCTCCCCTGCAGGCCTGGTCGCCCCCAACTGCCCTCCCCTGCAGGCCTGGTCGCCCCCAACTGCCCTCCCCTGCAGGCCTGGTCCCACCCAACTGCCCTCCCCTACAGGCCTGGTCCCACCCAACTGCCCTCCCCTGCAGGCCTGGTCCCCCCGCAACTGCCCTCCCCTGCAGGCCTGGGTTCCCCCCAACTGTCCTCCACTGCAGGCCTAGATGGTATTTTTTCAAAATGACTAGAGAGCTAGGATAATTTTTAAATAATATGAATATTCTTCAATTAAAAAATCCCCAGATCTCAAGTCTTTTCAGACTAAAAAACACACACACACAAAAAAAAGCATGTGAATATATAGAAAATCATAATGTGGAAAAGGTACATTGCCATTTAGCTCAATATTATGCCCAGACATCACTTAATAATCATTTTATTTTAAAAATAACTAATTTTGAATCACAAAGAGAGAGAATAAAATGACAAATATTACCTTACTACTAATAATATATACTGAAGACAATCTTAGTTATGAGTAATTGTATATGCTATCTTATTCAGTGCGCAGAACGACTGGGTTGAATGTATTTACAGTAGCCAAAACCTGTCTTTGTTACTGTTTCACACATACTCCTTAATCCTTTTTGAGTATCTGTTGATAACTCATCTACTAACATATATCCTCATGCTCTTAAGTTGTCACCACACTGTCTTATATGGTGATGTGTTTGAATTTCTTCTCTAGATCCATTTCCTTAGCATCCTGTGTCTCTATATAAGAACATGAAACTAATCAGAAGAAATAATATCCAGATAAGAAACTGAAGAGTAACAAATTATCTTTTAATAAGTGGACTGCAACTGTACAAAAACTTTCATGGCATAGATAATACAAAACTAATATAAATTAAACACATACTTCTTGAACTCTTGGGAAATCAAAGATGAAGAAGTGTGGTTTTAGTGTTCAGAGAGAAGAACATTTCTTTGGAACTTTAATGATGGTTAGACTATCTACAGGAAGTTATTCAAGGACGAAATCTGAGACAAGAAAAACAGAATATCTAGGAAAAACATAATTAATTTTATATTAACAGAACATGGTTCACCTGGGGAAGGTTGTGTTAGATGATGAAAAACAAATTTTATATGATGGCTAAAGCTAAAACTGATATCAGTTTAACAATTATTTATTGAACTTTGTGGAATTTGAAGATGAAAAGGCATAGATTTTGGTGTTCAGGAAGACATCGCTGTATATAACACGAGTACAGAATCTAGAACATTAAAGATTTTTTTCTTCCAGAAATGTTTGTTAAAATAATTCAGTCTCTTATTCCCCTAAATCAGTGTTTCCATTCTTCAAAATTTTGGAAGTACCCTGGCTGGGTGGCTAGAGCATCATCCCGTACACCAGAAGGTTGCGGGTTTGATCCCTGGTCAGGACACATACTTAGGTTGCAGGTTTGATCTCCGGTCTAGGCACGTACCTGTACTTGAGGCAACAAATCAATGTTTCTTAAATGCCATTGTGTTTTTGGAATAGCCAAAATTCTAGCATCTCTTAGTGTGCACAGTATATTTTCTACCTGGTTAATGTAGCTACACATTTTTTCATAGCCCTCATTTAGTCTAATATGGTAGATGCGCTTTATTAAAGTACATACATGTGGGATTTAAAAAAAAATTCAGTATGACACTTTTTTATTACCTGATCACTAATATTTAATGTCATTATAGATATGTTAAGAGGTATATCCCCACCTTACATTATACTTTTTATTTATTCTCTCTGTTCCTTGCTTCTTTACCTCTACTATTGCTTTCTTGAAATTAAATACATGTGAATATCAATCTACTTTTTCCTCTACTCTTATAGAATGTAATTATGCTGTTCAAAGTATTTAAAAAGATGCATCGCTGAATTACCAAAGGATAATATTATTTATAATTTTATCCTCCTTCCAGATAACACAAGGGCATTAAAAATAATCTCTGTTGTTTTCTCTCACAATTTATATGCAGTTCTTTGTCATGTTACATGCATACACAGCCATAAAATTCTTATTGTCTTATTACATAATTGTTTATTTCGATGTCAATTTTTACTTTTATTCTATTTTAATTTTTTATTTCTTTGGCTTACTAACTGGAATAATATTTTTCTGTCTTAGGTAAACCAGTTAAAATTTGCTTTAGTATAGTCTGCTATGATAACTTTTCTGGTGTGTGTGTGTGTGTGTGTGTGTGTGTGTGTGTGTAAATGACTTCATTCTGAAGGAATTTTTTTTTCTGGTGTTAACAATGGTTTTCTTTTGTCTAATTCACTATGTCCTTTTATTATATTGTGGTCATCAATGTTTTTGTTAAGAAGTCACTTGTCAGTCAAAACACCCTTTCTCTGAAGATAATCTGTATTTTTCTCAGACTGCTGTTAATATTTTTGTTAATATCTTTAGCCTACAGATTGTTGTCTGTTTAGAATATTGAATACTATCTCATCCAATATTGCCTCTGCTTTTTTTTCTCCTTCTACTCCATAAGGGACTCCAATTATACTTGTATTGGACCTCCTTATAGTAGCCTTTTCTATAATTTTACATTTTGTACCATATTATGCATAACTATTTTGACCATATTATCTGTTATCTACTGATTTAGAATTATTATTACTAGGGGTCTAGTGTATGAATTTGTGCACCTTGAAAGAAACTGTGGGCTGTGAGGCTGCGGTGGGCACAGGGGCAGGTCTTGGGCCCCTCCTCCATGCCCCTGCCCAGCCCCTCCTGCCGCAGCTCCTGGTCTCCTGTCTGCTGACAGCCCCACTCCCGCTGCTGCCTCTCCCATGCTCTGACAGAGCGATTGGAGCCAGTGCCAGCAGCAGGTGCAAGGGGGTATGATTAGTGGCTGCTGGCCCCGATCTCCCCTCAGGAGCAGGGGTGGTGGAGAAGCCCTGAGGGACAATTGAGGCCGGCAGCTGCCGCTCACACCTGCTGATGGTGCCGAGAAATCGGGGCCAGCTCCAGGTGCCAGCCGTGGGTGCAAGAGGGTCCAGTGCCAGCAGCAGGTGCGAGTGCCGGGTGGGACTGTGACATGTGGGAGCAAAGAATTTTCAGTAACCACCAGAGGCTCACCACAATGATAGCTCCCTCTCACCTGCTCCACCATCCTGCCATGGCCGATGCCCACCATGTTCCACTCTCTGTCGCCTGCTGCTGACGCCCGCCATGTTTCATGCATGCGCCCTGGTGGACAACACATGTCATAGCGACTGGTTGTTTGGTTGTTTGGTTGTTCCGCTGTTTGGTCTATTTGCATATTAGAGTTTTATATATAGAGATTATTATCTTTCTTATTATAGAGTTTTATTTATATCATATCTGCTGCTATGCTACCTTTGTAATTTCTAAAACTGGCAATTTTTTACTCAGTTTTAACTTTATGAACTGATAGTCATTGTTGTTTTATATTCTGTGTCCAAAAATCTCAATATGTCCAGGCATGTAGGCTTTTTATATTTATGTTCTATCTACTGACTCTCATTCCATTTTTTAAATAGAAATCTAATTGTAAATATAATATAAAGTTTAGGACGATGGGGTTAGCCTCTGAGAAATTTTTTGTTTACTTTCTCTGATCAATTCAGGTACCATCAATGGAAGAACACTTTAATATAAATGCAAAACTTTCAGTTTTCTGCACAACCAAGATTACAGAAAGCCAAGCCTCAAGTTCACTCAAGGGTTGCTTTCACTCCCTTTGACTCTAATCATTTGAGTTTTGTCCTTGATATACAAGCTTTATTGGAAGTTGTTTAATGTGCACTTGACTTTGATTTGTCCCCTTGTTCTGTGATGTCTTCAAAGTCAGTTCAATTTTAAAGCTTTTTTTCCCCTTTATCAACAGATGTCTTCAGGGCAAAAGAAATTCTGAGTGTTAGTATTATTTTTTCTTAGACCTAATCTGGTATACCAGGTTTGTTCTAGCTATGCCTCAGTATCTTCTTACTACCTTGTACTTTTAAGATGATTATACATATATTTTGTTTAGATATTTTAGCTATCTTTCTTTCAGGACAATTATTCTGAATTACCTAATTTATAATTATCATTTGCAAATGTCTTTCTATCTTTCTGAATTTTTATTCATGATTTTATTACTTCTCTTACTATATCAAACTTATCTCAGATGTACTACATAGCTTGAAGAATATAATAATGAAGGTGACCTTTACTTACCACATTAAGGTTTTTTTGATGTAGGGACAATGGAAATTATTGATATCTCTCAGGAGGATATTAAGAGATAAAGGTCATAATTCTAGAAACCCGTTGATTTTCCTCTTGTAGAGATGAATCTTTTCCTGGGTTATTGAAGAATCATGATATTAGGTATAGCAGAAAAACAATTTTAAGTCTTCAGAGACTTCACAGCATTCTTTTTTCTGTCATCCAGAAATCATAATTAATTTCCCTCTCTCTTTCACATCCCAACAAGTACTTAAGAGTTTAGGAAAAGACCTAAAAAGTTGTTACTGCTTGCTATGATATTTAATAAATGTATTAAAAACTAAATATATTAATCAGAAATTTGAATCACAAGTTCTTTTTAATAAATATTTTTCTGAATTGAAATGTGTTGTTTCTGAGTTTTGAGTACAATGTATATTATGAGTATTTAGAAGAGAAATTAAGGTAAATATAGGGTGATTTGAAATAAAAGAACCTACATTCTCATAAACACAAGTTTATTTTACAAAGGTTTACTTGCATACATTTAGATTATCATATTAATTAGGAAAAATTTATGATGGCGATATAAAAATAGTCTTTGGTTTAATATTTTAAATGTGACATCCTATACAATAAAAGCCTAATATGCTAAATTTCCTGTTGTCCAGTCAGCTGTTCAACCAATCAAAGCATAATATGCTAATTATATGCTAAGGCTGCTCAACCGCTCGCTATGATGTGCACTGACTACCAGGTGGCAGACGCTTCGACTGGCTGTTAGCTTGCTGCTGGGGTCCAGCCAATCAGGAGTGAGAGAGATAGGCTGGACATGCCCTGGAGCCCTCCTGCAGTCCCTCCCCAGCTGGCCAACCTCCCGTGTCCCTCCCCGGCCCCAGTCATGCACTGGTGGGATCCCTTGGCCTGGCCTGTGCCCTCTCACAATCTGAACCCCTTGGGGGATGTTGGAGAGCTGGTTTCGGCCTGATTCTGCAGGCCAGGCCGAGGACCCACTGGTGTATGAATTTGTGTACTGGGCCTCTAGTAATTGTATAATTATGGTTGGAAAAGTTTATGAAAGCAGAGGAAGGGCATTAAAATCAGAATTTGGTATTTTATAAAACTTATAATAAACTTACAGTCTCTGATTATGAGTTTTCAAAGTTAAGATTTATCTGAGTATTTTATATATATGTAATCTGTCAATCTCTCAGTCCTCCCCACACTCCCATGCTTTGGAATTGAGACCTTTTTCTGATTAACATGCAGAGCCAAGAACTAAAATTCAAGCAATTTATATTTTAAGGCTGTGTTAGAACTCTGAGAAATGACAATTGAAAATAAAATGAAAACTTTTTTATTTCTTCTCTGTAAGAACAAAATCTGAGATAAGTATTGCAATTAGGATAATAGAGAATCTATTTTATATAAAATATAAATGGAACTATGAAGGTTAGAAAGGCTACTTGTTATATTTAAAAATTGCCAATCTTTAAAAATAGTTCCAATCCTATAGCAAGAAAAGAGAATTTATACTTCTTTGAGTAAAGTACACAAATAATTGAGCTCTAGATGAGGTTGGGTAAATGCTTTGAAATGAGGTTCAAAATGAGATTGGGATTTAAATCTCCTGTGGGTTGTTGGTCATTAAATCTGACTTCTTTGTGTTAGTAACTGATTGTAATTACACCTGGGTAGAAAGATAATACTGTTGTTTATTTCCAAATGACCTATTTTATTTTTGCACTCTATCTGAGAACAATTATATAATTAACAAATTATCCTATAAGACACACTAGAAAGATCTTATATCCCACTGATACTTTAAATGCATATCAAATTATTTTATTTGGACATACCTTTACTATTATGACTAGATTTTAAATTTATGAAAAGTCATCTTGTTCACAAACATCTACTAAAGAATTTTTTAGTAATTCAAATTATATAACAAGGTAAATATGTAGTAGTTAAAGAAAACTTCATCTTCAACACTAAGTTTTACCTGAGGAAAGTAATTATAGTCTTTGTAACACATATTACTAGATTATTAAGCAATGCAGAATATTTCTGTCATTACCTGCATTGTTTTGATGCCTCAAAGGGAGAATAGGGAATATTTTTTTTTAGAATAGGAAGTTCTTGATTGAAATGAATTCTAGTCACTCATAAGCCTCAGATTTTTTTTAGTAAATTGTATTTACTACACTTCTACAACTGTGAAATTTTTTTAATAACATCTGTAAGGCAAGAGCATTATTATTTGTCTACTCTTTAGAATGCCTTTTTAAAAATGTTTACAAAATTGTGTTTTTAAATAACTCACTGTAATCTAGTAAAATTATCCTATCTAATAAAGAGTTAATATACTAATTAGACCGGGCAGCAGAATGACCTTCCGGAATGACCAGTGGGTGGGGCCCGGGGTTGTGGGGCCGCGAGGCAGCTGGGGCTTTGAAGACCTGCATTTGCACGAATTTTGTGCTTCAGGCCTCTAGTAATACTATAATTTTAAGAAAAATTTGCACATGGGAAATATTGGGATACTTGGGATACTTTCTCCTAGGAAACAAAAGGAAGAGTTGCCTTTTAGTAACTGAAAATTTTCCAAATTTTGGGTAGTCTACATACCCTATCTAGCCTTCCATGCTCATTTCAAAGAAGTATTTTCTGAACCAAGTACTGGACCAGCACACACACACACACACACACACACACACACACACACACACTACCAACAACAACAACAATAAAAACCTGTTTTACATCTTATAACAGTAAGAGAGGTTTTTTTTGTTTGTTTGTCAATGTCTTTACTTCTGAGTCATCTCTTAGATAATTTTCCCATGTTGACAAACATTTTAGGACTAAAGCTACTATAGTGTTTTTGAAAATCTAAGTGACTGAACCTTAAGTACAGTACCAAGGGAAATTCAGTACCTGCCAACTCTTTTTTTTTTTCTTTTTGTATTTTGTATGTGTGTTCACCACCCCAAAGCAAGTTTCCTGCTGTCACCACTTATCTCTTTAGAATGCCTTTTTAAACATGCATTCTTCTATATCCTCCATCCCCCTTCCCCTCTAGTAATCATGCTGTTGTCTGTATCTCTGACTTTTATTGCTTAATCCCTTCATCTTTAACACCAGCCTCACAACCCGCCTCTCCTTGACAGCTGTCAATATGTTCTCTACGTGTCTGTTTCCATATTGTTTTTTCTATATTTATTTTCTAATAAGAATGCCTACCAACTCTAGAGTGTGTAAGCTTGAATAATGTGTAGGGAGAGACAAATGAAAGAGAGAAAAGTCTTAAGAACGCTATGAACCCTTAAACTGTTTTATTTTTATTTTTCGCTATTATTTTCAAATTTGCTGTTGCATGTAGGTGAATAGGAAAAGCTATAAATCATAGTACTTACCTTTATATTTTTCATGCTATGCAATATTAACACTTTGTAAATACGATGCTTTTTAAGCATGTTCTTTTCCCCAGTGATGTAATTGATTAGTAAGTTTAGGAGAAGACAAAATGAGCACAGTTATGCAGTAGATATTGCTTTATTTTTTACCTGCTTGACTTCATATAAGCTCTGATTTCATACTCACATTAAACCTACAAACAGACACCAAGGATGGTTTCCCCTACCCCCTCCAATAAGCGGAATAACATTTAACCTCAATGCTTGCACTGCTTGCAGAGAAGAGAAGGGCCAGGAACTCTGGGTCCTGAGGTTGTTGAGAGTTTTGTAACTCACCAAAACAGCTTCACTGTTCTGAGACTTTCCCTTTGTCTCTCCCTGTCTTCAACTGCTATTTCTTTTTTTCTGTGTGTCTGTAATATGAAGGGAAAAAGGCATGTAGCTATCTTCTTTTCCTGTCCTGACACTTCTCAACTTCTCTAATCTCTATGCTTTGAATGGTCTGGCTTCCCTGATTGACTAAAACCCCCATGAGGGCAGGGGGCATGCAGGCATATTTAATTTGTAGGATATGGTAGAAACTAGGCACATTTCATGAATGATTAGTGTAGATAATTATCAACAAGTTGTAGTTATAAGTTATGCCTTGGTAGTAGTTCTTTTTCTGATGTTTTACATATCTTAAATTGCATCAGAAGTTTAGTTCACTTAGATTGGAATGTGTTCTGGTCATCAAAATATAATCCTAATATATAAGGAGCTAGAGTCTGTAACATCCAAAATGACTGAATGGATGACCCAACGCCAGGCTGCGAGCACAGCAGGCTCGGGTGGGTGGGGACTGGAGAACGGGCTGAACTGCTGACCTCTCAGTCCCTCCTGGGTCGCAGGTGCCACAGTGCCTCAGCAATGACTGCCACTGCCAAGGTGGGTGCGATGTGAATGGTCGGCGGGCCCCACCTTTGCCCCACAATCGCCCTGCAGTGGGAGGCCCAGGCTACCTGGGCGGCGGCTCACCAGCCATGAGCCCAGCTTCTGGCTGAGCGGTACTCCCCCTGTGAGAGCACACTGACCAACAGGAGGCAGCTCCTGTGTTGAGCATCTGCCCTCTGGTGGTCAGTGTGCATCACAGCAACTGGTCATTCCGCCGTTCGGGCGATTTGCATATAAGGCTTTTATTATATAGGATTGTGACATTGACTGCATTCAAAAGGTACTTAAAAACAAGTGGTGTGGACTCTCAGGCAGGTGCTTAGTATTGAAAGGGGAAAGGAAAGTTAGGTCAGGATAGGAATAAGGAGATAGGAAATATCTGACAGAAAAATAGAACAATAATGATGCAACAAAACTTATCTGCTTCTCAACTTTTCCCTGGGCTGTTGTATGTCTTTCAGAAACTATTGATTAATGACAAATGATTTGACTTTTCTACAATTCACTCACATCTGAAGAGGCAATTAATTTATCATTGTTCTGGAGTCACTTATAGGTCTTAGAAGGTCTGGAAATTCTACTACTGAGTTTGTTTTTCTATCATTTCTTCTCAAAATAGAATGCATTTTAATAGTATAATTTTTTGAGCAAATTACTTAACGTCCCTAAGCCTCAGCTCTTAATTGCATTTAATAGTATGATTTATCTCAAAGTTATTATAAAGATTACATGAGATAATTTAAGTACCTGGACATGACTATACTAGGAGCTTAATAAATTTTAGCTATTGTTTTATTACTTTAATGAACACTGTGTGTCAAAATGTTAAATACATTATGATTATGAATTTAAAGTTTGAATGAAAAATGTCTCTTTTTAAATGGTATAAACACTAGGTCAATTCTGTAAAAGTGACATTAAGTGGGATGCATGAGTAATTTGGAAGGAGAAAAGAAGCATCTTTAAGGGCTAAAGGGATACTGAGAAAGAGAGAGTACAAAGTTATTAACAATATCATTTTCCTATTTATAACTAAGTCCTGCCTCATCTTACCATCCTCAGAAAGACTCTGGAATATTCCACCAGTCTCTGCAGCAAGATCTTGAATGGAAGTATGTAGTTCAAGTCAATGAAAATGAAGACAAATTTCCCTAAACTTTCATAATTCAGTATTCTTATCTTAACTTTTCAAAAGTGTAGTTATAAAGTCTGGGTTGGCTTTCACATTACAGTTTTCTTCATAAGTGTGCCTAAATGAACAATACAGACACTATGAAAATCACAATATTTTGAAAAGGAAATGGAATAAGTAGATCAAAAGGGAAAAAAAACACATTTGGGAGGCACAGTATGGTTAATACAGAACAATTGCAATGAAATGAATTATTAATTTCAGAATAGTTTCTTAAAGGGCATAAAAAGCTCTCTTAGGGATGTAGGAAGCTACTTTGAAAAGCTTGGGTTTAAAGAAAAAGAAAAATAAGTGAATATGAAGGCAAAAATCTTTAACACCATGTCACATAATGAGAAGAATTGACTGGGTAACACAGAACCAATTAAGGAGATACAAGAAATGAAGCACTCATTGACATATACTAGACAATGATCATAAAGATATCCCATTTCAATTTTAGGGTAGTTATATGCAAGGATAATTGCTAATCTATAAGGCTTCTGTTGGGATTTATCATCTGTCAGTCACTGTATTGACATGACTTTCTTAAGAAAACTTGATATAAACTTGAGGGGGGAAAGGAGTATTGAATTTTCTGACAAATAAGTGATGATTTATATTGTTTTAAGACTCTCCAGTTCAGTAAAAATCATTGTGCTCAGGGAATAAAAGGAAGACATGAAGAAAAAATTCAAGTTTTATATCTACTAAAGTAAAAAGAATATTGTCAGTACTATGCTGTCTTTTTAAAATGAGAGACTGCCTTTTTCCTCTCTACTCCTTGTAAAAGCATATTTTTCCACTCCTTTGAACACATATCATAGTTTATATTTTTTCATTATCTAATCTTTAAAAGTATGTGTACTCTTACTTCTACAATCAATATTAATGCCTAACCCTGAGAATTGTAATGGTAATTAAACGCCATAATGTGTTTACTAGTAAGACTTCTTAATTAGCACCTTCTTCCAGTACTTATTTCTCAATCTTTTCCTTTAAGAACTCATAGAATTATGTATGATATAATTGTATGCTCATATTGTTTTAGGTGTGCAAGTTGCTTGATAAATCTTATGCAGTTAAGGGCTCAGCTTTTGTCTTTTATTTACCAGCTCTGACACACAGGGCTTGTTAGCTTGTTGCCATATTGATTTTCTGACAGAATTCAGGTATTTTTTTACTCACATAGTACATTCAACAGATTATTGGAAATTTTATTGACTGTTGTTAGGAAAAAGTATAAAGAACTTGAAAATAAGGCTAAAAGTTAGAGAGTATATCTTTTTAAGATCCTATGGTGCCATTATTGCTTGTCTCATTTTGGTTCTTATAAGTGTATTTCTAGTATCACATGATCTCACTCATCTAGGGGAAATAATGAACAACATAAACTGATGAACAAAAACAGACCCGGAGACAGGGAAGCATCGATGAGACTGTCAAACCTCAGAGGGAAGGTAGGGGAGGGTGGGGGTAAGTGGAAGAGATCAACCAAAGGACTTGTATGCATGCATATCAGCCTAACCAGTGGTCACAGACAACAGGGGGGTGGGGGCATGCGTGGGGAGGGGTTTGGGATGGGAATGGGGGAATGAGGACAAATATGTGATACCTTAATCAATAAAAAAATTAATAATAAAAAAATAAAAATAAAAAAAATAAGATCCTATGATGCCAAACACAAACAATGATTATACAAGGGGATATGCTTTGCTCTAATTACTTGTTACCATTGATTAAAGTTATGATAACACTACATTTTAGTATGCAGATTTTTATCTGTAATGATGCTGCTACATTCTGTCCAGTAGAAAAATAACTACAAAGGTGACATTTTGTTGGCTTGCTGGACAACCAGTAACCAGTACTGCCTCTCACTCAACAATTTTATTCTAGGGTTAATTTGTGACTTGCCTACAATCGTTTAGATGATCAAATGCTCTTTGAATTAGCATTATCATTTTATTTTCGTACTCATTACTTAATGAATTTAATAATATATTTGATATATGTTGTTTATTTTTATGAAAGACATCAATGGTTAATGTTTTTGAAAAGCATGCTTTAACACAGCTGTGGGCCCAGTGTTGAACTAGGTACAGGTTTTCAGTTTCTTTGTACTTTTGTCCAGGGTTACAGATAACAGTAGAAAATGTCCTATAGCCCAAGGCAGAAAAATCTTTTGCTCAGAGAGGGTAGAGATTGTAAAGCTTGAGTAGAATTTTTAAAAACTATTTGTAAGGCTGCTGAAATTGCAGAAGGATCATTGGAATACACCCTAATAAACTATGAAGTAAGGAATTGACAAAATATTTATATGTGCACCAAAGCATCTAATTTAGTTATGATGAGAGAATGACAAGCCATTTTTACCCAAAGAAATTCCATATGCTACTTAGAGTAAAAAAAAAAAAATTCCGTAAGTTCTTAATGGTCTTGTTTTAAATTTATTTTTCTTAAAAAAACAACAACCTCAAAAGAAGTGAGAAGACCTCCTTAGATGGAACACACATTCTTATTTGCTTTTATCTGCAGTTCTTGATAATGGCAATCTTGGTTCCACAAATTGAAAGACTCTCTTTTCTTAGTCACAATGCTTTGGAAAGATGGGACTGAGAGGAACTTATGGTAGCATATCCATTGATTTTGCCAAAGATTGAGTAGAAGTGCAACTGTACCAATCATTTTGATTTTGGTAGTTTTCCCAATTTCAGATTCTGGTTAACATTAAAAGGTGAAATAAAATATGCATAATCATACAGAAAGAATCAATTCCAACCTTCCCTGCTAAGTTATTCCTCTTCATAATAGATTGGATTCATCAATTGTAAATGGTCCTATAACCTGAAGCAATCCGAGCATCTGGAGAGAAAGTCTTGACAATAGGAGCACATCCTGCTGCCACTTAGGAAACAGTAAGTACCTTTATCTGAACAAGAATTGTTTACTTCAAGACAGGAAATTACTCTTTGCACTCAGTAAGTAAATTCTGTAAGCTAATTCCGCTCTATGTGAAAATCATAGACTATATTCATACTAGAATATAGTCTAATTTTAGCGTTTCTTTGGTACTCAGTAAAGTAAATGTAACATTTTGTAAGCCAATATCACTTTATGTGAGGAATTATAGACTATATTCATACTAGAAACATAATCATCAAGGGTCTCAGCATTTCCACAGGCATTCTCTTTTAATGTTATTTAGAAAACTAACGAAGAAGGGTTAACTAATTAAACTGTGCTTCATGGCTTCTGTCCTAGGTTCTCTGTCTAGTCTCTGTGTTATTTTTTTAAGATGTCTACATGCAGATTAATATCAAGTCATTTTTGTGACTTTTGAGGGATAAAATTATCTGGCAATAACACATTTGCACTGATAAAGCACACAACCTTATTTTCTTTATAATATATAAAGCCACCTTAAATTACTTTTCACAATGTACATTTATTTCCGTCTTTGGAAAAGAAGACATTTATAATTTAAGCATATTTTATAAACCAGACAATTCTAGTATTTAGACAGAAACTATTATCTCTGATGCATCTTGTTATTTTATCTCCTATACCTAAATGTATGACTTACAGTCACATTCAAAGTTTATTGAGAATTGTCTTCATTTGTTAAAACTATTTTTAAAAAAGTTAACCACTTTTCTGATGTGATTTAGCTGTTAAACTCCCTGAAGACAAATGACTAACCCAGTTGATTTCTCAATGTCCCTTTCAGAGCTGGGTATACAATCCTTTAAGTCAGCCTTTGCAATTTAGAACAGATGCTCACCTTTATCTCTATTATGTTAAAATTTAGTTGGAGAGTATAAAGAAGCCTCAATGTCTTTTAATTAAGTTCTCCAACAACACAACTCAACTCTCTGCCATCAGATTCATACTTCACTCAGCTCTCCTCTCTCCTCTCAATTTAAATATCTCTCATTTCCAAATGCAATCATATAACTAGTTCTCTTAAATTACCTTTGTCATAGAAATATAATCAATCACATCTGTGAAATTATATTCATGGAATATAAATCCTTTGAGAACTCAATTGATTAGAAAATTTTGTCAAAACGCTTTCATTTAGTCTCTATTTTAGATCTAGGTTAAATATTATAATGATTTGTATTAGAAACTATATAAATCATTATAATGGAAGGAAAAGGTTCCTTGAAAAGGTTCTCAAAGAATCGTTTCACTGATAAACAACTTAAAAAACCAATTACTTGTTTTGTGATTTCAGAAGAAAAAATAGTTATGATAATTATTTACCACAGTAGAAAAGTTATTTGATAGAACAATAGATAATAACAACTCAACATTCATTGTTCTGTCCAACCAAAGAATTAAGTAATACAATATGTCAGACATTATTCATTTATAAATTCATTAAATAAATATGTACTGTGTGAGGACAGTGCAGTAGACAGTACTTGCTTCTGGGAAAACAGAGTTACAAAGCTGACAGACTAGCAAAAAGCACAAAAAGTTACACAATTAACTCTAGTAAAATGCAAAGGTTGTTATGATAAAAATGTCATGAGAGCACGTGGCTCTAATGGACGCTTTTCACAGTGATAAGGTCAGAAAAGGCCTCTATAGTGAGAAGACTTTCACTCTTGAAGTTGAAGAACATGTAAGATGAATCCAGGGAGAGTGAAGAGGAACATGTATTCCACAGATAGGAAATAGTAAATGAGACTGTGCAGAAAATGAGAGCTTTTTTTCTCTTCACAGATACAGTGAAGGTTCAGAATAAACTAATAAGAAGCAGCTAGAGAGATATTCAAGACCAGATGTTAGCAAATTTTGAAGGTCATATTTATGAATTGGCACATTGAGTTCTTAGAGCAAATTAAGCCTGAAACATCACTGGAGGCAAAAATCATAAAACTAAAGTTGTCCTACTTCAAACATATCATGAGAAGGCAGGGTTCATTGGGCGGAGAGCAGGGAAGAGAGGGAAATGCTGGAACAAAACTAACACACATCAGAAAAAGAGGAATATCGGATATGAGATGTATTAGCTCTATAAAACAAGCCATAGGCATGAATTTATAGGAAAGGAGCAGGGCTCTTGAGGACAGGACATTGTGGACATCACTCATCATCAAATTTCCAGGAGTCAGAAACAACTCAATAGCATGTAGCATACATTATCTTATATCATGGTAAGGTGTTAACCAATTCATGTCAAAAAAGACTCCCCTAAAATAGTACAGAATGAATTCAATAGGAACTAGAATAAAGGTAATAAGACAAATTAGAAGGTTATTGCAATAGTACATGAGAGTGAAAGTAATGTGGATAGAGAAGGAGGGGGATATTGCAGTGTAATTTAATGCAGAAATGATGGGTTTGATTATTCACTGAATGTGGAAGATAAAGTAGAAAGAGTTGAGGATTGTACTCGAATTTCTGAATTTGATAACTGAGAGGATGGTTGTGTTATTTATTGAAAATGGAAGCAGGTTCAATAGGATTAATGGAAAGTAAGCTTAGTATTATATATAGGTATTGAGTTTAAGAAACATATTTGATATCCATTTGAAATGAGCATGGAAAAAGAAGAATGTATTGCTGTGCACTTTAAAGAAAATGATTCTGGAGACAGCAATATGTAATATTGGTATTTTAAACTATGGAATTAAATTAAATTGGCCAGATGGAGTATAGGAAGAAAGGAGGATTTAGGACAGATGCTTGTGGAATGTTATAATTTAATTATGAGTAAGAGAAAAGGAAATGAAATAAAGTGAGAAAGAGAACGTAAGTAGTGCGGATACATGAAAGTCAAAGAAAGAGTTTCAAGGGAGGTTTTCACAAGTGTCAAATGTACTCACAGAAATAGAATGTAAGGATGAGAACTATGCATGATGACAGTCAATAGTGGCAGTGCTGAGAGGAGTTTAGTGAATAGATAATGAAAATTGTGAAATTAGTAATGAATAAGAATTGAGAAAGCAAACACAATAAATATAAAATATATACTTAGTCAACTTTGAAGTGTCAATAGTTATTTTCTGAAATTTGTCAAGTTTTGGCAAATTCTGTATCTTCTCTCTAAATGTGTGTTACTTTTAAATTGTCAAATATGGGCAGTAGTCTGACATCCTATCTAATAAAAGAGAAACATGCAAATTGACCGTACCTCTGCTACACTACCAGCCAATAGGAGTGAGTATGCAAATTAACCCAAACAAGATGGCGAGCCCATAGCAGCCATGTGGCACTGGGGCTGCTGCAGCAGATGGGAGACACAAACCAACAGGGAGGCCGGCACCCAGCAGCCCCAAGCCCAGTCATGGCAGCACTGGGGCTGTGGAGGCCGGATAGGAGACACAAGCACACAGGGAGGCCAGCACCCTGCAGCCCCAAGCCCAGCCACCACAGTGCTGGGGCTGCCGGGGGCTGGATTGGAGACATAAACCCATACGGAGGCCAGTATCCAGCAGCCCCAAGCCCGGCCACCACGGACCTGGGGTTGGGAGCGGGGGCATGAGTTGGAGACACAAACCCGCAGGCCTGGCACCCAGCAGCACCAAAGGCCGAGGTGGAGGTGCTGGGGCTGCTGGGGCTGCTGGGGGGAGTGGGGGGGCGGGCAGCAGAGACACAAACCTGCAAGAAACCTGTGGAAAGGGAGATAAACTATCATAGCTTTATCTCACTTTCCACAAGATGAGAAAACTGCCCCTGGATTATTTAGTGATGTGGCCCACACCTTTCTACAAACACAGGGTATGTTATGACCACTCCCAGGAAGGTCTGGTCAGAATACCGTCTCCAGGGAATAATGCTACTGTGCCAAATCATCTAAGAGAGGAAACAAGCTTTTGTTGGGTTTATTCTGAAGGTCAGAGAACATGCCAGCCCAACACATGCTGTGTTGGTATATTGATGATCTTGAGCTGCAGATGCTTGAAAAACAGCAAATGCATGCAGAGGATTTCACTGAAGTCTCCTGATCTGCCTAAAATTGGACCCCCCTAAAGGAGCTTAAATGTCATAGGTCCCCTTGACGGGAGAATTGTCATCAGGCAGAGAAGACTGACTCCTGTCACAGGCAGGAGAGTAGAAGTTGACATCACACCCAAACTTTGTTACAAACTATCTCCCCCCACCCCCATTCATCTTTCCTAAATATCATTTACTCCCTCTAAGAGGCCTATATCTCCTGCTCCCTTTCCCTAGGAAGAAGGTATTTAAATCTGCATTCTAAGCCACCTTGGGGAGTTACTCATTTTTCCCTGGGATCTCCCACATATCCATGAGGTACACATGTTAATGAACTTTTGTTTTTCTCTTGGTGATCTGTCTTTCATTACAAGGGCCTCCACTAAGAACTCAGAAAGGTAGAAGAAAACTACTTTTCCTCCTCCATAATTCTGTCTCGGGAAATCAAGTCCCCGCTGAACAATGAGGTTGGCTCAAGTACCAAGCAGTCTCAGCTGATGGGAGGGAAGCTTCTAGGGAGAAATCAATGATATTGGGATGGAGGGCACACGCATGGTTGCTGGTGGGAGTTTAAAGTGGTTCAACATTTTTGGAGGATGATTTGGCAAATTCGATAGAAATGTTCAAGGTACATCCAAGAGTATTCTTCTAGGAATCACATCTGCTGAGATAAAGCACAAGCATGTAAGCCCTGGTCAGAACCCAGGATGCTACTGCGGGCTCCCCTTCCACGATAGGAAAACCTGGGAACAACCTTCATTTTTAAGACAAGGTGGCATCTATACTAATAAAAGGGTAATATGCTAATTAGACTGAAATCTTCCAGACAACCTTCCGGATATCCTTCCAGACATCCTTCCTGACAAAGCCATGTTGGCAGGGCCAAGGCAGAGGAGGTTAGAGGCGATCAGGCAGGCAGGGGAGAGCAGTTAGGACGAACAAGCTGTCAGGGGAGAGCAGTTAGGGGGATCAGGCTGGCAGGTAGGTGAGCAGTTAGGAGTCAGAGGTCCTGAGGGGTCCCAGATTGGAGAGAGTGCAGGCTGAGCTGAGGGGACCCCCTTCCTGTGCACGAATTTCGTGCACTGGGCCTCTAGTATTATATAATAAAATATGCTCATGAAAACAACAGTA
This sequence comes from Plecotus auritus, assembly GCF_963455305.1. Taxonomy (NCBI): domain Eukaryota; kingdom Metazoa; phylum Chordata; class Mammalia; order Chiroptera; family Vespertilionidae; genus Plecotus; species Plecotus auritus. Next base: position 18,884,238 of record NC_137770.1, on the reverse strand, counting down.
CCTAAAATAGAATCTGTTGTTCTTTTGATGACATACATGTACAAGGTATTCTCAAATGTTTCCATATCCAAATTACCTAACATAGTATTCTAGGAAATTTCTATATCCCCTTCTGCTCTCTCTGACCTTTTTATTCTTTAGAGAACTTTTCTTTACTTGACATCATATGTTATTTATTTGTTTGTTAATGGTTATTCTTCAAACTAGAATATAAAATCCTTGAGGAATAAACACTTTTCAAACTAGCTTCTAGGTGCTCCTTAAATACTTGTTGATTGAATAAATGAAAGCCTGATTCCTACAAAATCTCTATTATGCCATTTTGTGTCATTATTATGTTCATTGTGATGTAAGGTAACATTTTAGCACAACAGGATTGAAAAGTGAATTTGGGTTTATAGTCAAAATTCACATCTACCAGATGGGAATTTAGCATTCAGATCTTCAGGCTAAAATTGCCCCTTCCCCCATCCTCACCCTAGTTTTGCAAATAAGATCATTCAAACTCTGTGCAAACAGGGAACTTGCTTTTTGGTGTGTTAAGGCACACTCAGTGTGAATTAGGTAGATAGTCCCACCCAGCTCTGTTAATGATCTTCAGGAGATTTATCATTAACTGTTTTGCATAGTATAGTGTTGGCCATGTTGTATGTGGTCAAGAAATTTTGCCCAAACAAATAACCCTGCTTGCTTTGTGATAATCAAATTATGTAGATATAGTAAATAGCAATGAGCCATTATTTATTGCATATTCATTATGTACAAAGTATACATTGCATTATGTGGTTGTATATTCACAATAACTCTACTAGATTGGAAATAGTATCTTCATTTGTAAAAAAAAAAAAAAAGTTTTTTGGAGAGATTAATCAACTACTCACTTTGTAAAACTATTTGTCAGTATCCATTAAAGTAAACCTATACATATCTCCTGAACCCAGAAATACCATGCTTAAGAATATACCAAACAATAATATACAACACTTTCTATAAATATACAACTATTCATATCAACACTATTAGCAACAGCCCCAAAATGGAAACAAACCAAATATTCACTATTGATAGAAGAGAAAAGTATCTTGGGATCTACTCATGCAATGGAATAACATATAGCAATTAGAATAAAGCAGTTGCAAGTGTACACACAACAGGGATGACTCTCATGAGAGTAGCTGTGGTGTAAAAAGAACCAGATAAATGTACACGTTATGAGTCCATTTATACAAAGTACAATACAAACTTCATCTTCATTGTTAGAAGTTAACAGAATGGGAGATGTAGTGAATAAATAGGGCTGAGGGTGGGGTGGGTGGGGGAAACTTCTAAGATTCTCATTTATTGGATTGTGCAATGTTAACTTGATTAAACTATAGGAATATATATCTATGCACTGTCGATAGGTTTCCATGTTAAATTTCAACGAAAAAGAAACTTAAACCAGCAATCAGTCACTTTTATTCTTGTTCAGTCCTCCCGGTAAGATATGGAAATAGACAGAAACAGTGGTGCCCTGCAGGTCTTAGACTATCTTACCTCTCATCCACTTTATATTCAGCTCATCTTTTTGGCTGCTTAGCTCTAATGACAAACAGAGGCCCTAGGTTCACTATTAGATACTCGGTTATGGACCACCTGATTGCATCTGCTCTAAAGCAACTGTGTGTCTCAAAAATCTCTTTACAAGATTCCCATTCACAATCTCTCACTGGAAGCAGAATAAGGCATTAAGAAATTATTACCCAGAAAACTGTAAGTTACTTATTCTCACTGTTTTTTAGCCAGGTTAACTAGTAACTCTATTATCATCTATTGTTTATTTTAGACCTTCATTTTCCCAGCTCCTCACACATGTCTCTTAACTATAATCTCACAATAGATTTTTATTCATATACTAGAGACCTGGTGCACGAAATTTGTGCACAGGTGTGTGTGTTGGGGGGGGCGGGTCCCCTCAGCCCAGCCTGCACCCTCTCCATTCCAGGACCCCTTGGGATATGGGGCCTAAACCGGCAATCGGACATCCCTCTCACAATCCGAGACTGCTGGCTCCTAACCACTCACCTGCCTGCCTGTCTGATCACCCCTAATGACAGACTCATCTGGTGATAAATGGAGCTGACTGGACAGAATTCCAGAAGCTTCACCCATCTCTTTTCAAAACATCAAGGAAATATAAGGATGAAGCAAGATGTATTTTTTTAAATAATAGTTATTGACCAAATGAAAGATCAGAGTGGGAATCTATTCTATAGGTGTATTTTAGGCCAAATTATGATCATCAAAGAATTCAGTTTCTTATTCTTCTATCCTGTGAATATTATTTTATATAGTAAAATGGACTTTGCAGGTGTGATTAAGTTAAAGAATCTGAAATGGGAAGATTATCCTGCATTATCAGGGTGTACCCTAAATGCAATCATAAGTGCCTTTATAAGAGGAAGACAGAGGGAAATTGGACAGATAGAGAGGTGGAAGAGATGATACAATAATGGAAGCAAGAGCAGAAAGGCAATGTCACATCTGGCCATGAGCCAATGAAATTATCCAGTCTATACAAGCTAGGGGGGGGAAAAAAAGGATTCTCCCTAGGGCTTCCCAAGAGCCCATGACTCTTCTGATACCTTGGTTTAGACCTAATGCAGTGGTCAACAAACTCATTAGTCAACAGAGCCAAATATCAACAGTACAACGATTGAAATTTCTTTTGAGAGCCAAATTTTTTAAACTTAAACTTCTTCTAACACCACTTCTTCAAAATAGACTCACCTAGGCCATGGTATTTTGTGGAAGAGCCACACTCAAGGGGCCAAAGAGCCGCATGTGGCTTGCGAGCTGCAGTTTGCCTACCACTGACCTAATGGAATTCATCTCAGACTTCTGATCACCAGAATAAGAAGAAAGTACATGTATATTGTTTTAAACCACACAGTTCATGATAATTTGTTAAAGCAGCCATAGGAAATTAATGCAAGAAGAAAGGAAAGGCTTCAAGAGTTAAATAAGTACATGGGAAATAAGCAGGCCTTGTAAACAGAGAGAAAATATGGAATAAAGAACCCCAAAGAGAAATAATGATAGAATAATTTGTATTCTTCTAACTTAAAGAGAGATGGGATCCAAAAATATTATGAGAATTTAACCACATAGAATTAAAGGTTTCAATTGTTATTGTATTCCCCATATAAGACTCCAGATAACTTTGACATAGGATGCTTCTTTCACCAAATATAATAATATTACAGTTTAAAAAAATTAAAATGTGCCCGGGCAGGGTGGCTTAGTTGGTTGGAGAGTCATCCTTTACAACAAAAGGTTGTGGGTTTGATTCCCTTTCATGGCACATACCTCAGTCATGGGTTTAATCCCCAGGAGGCACTGAACAATGTTTCTCACATCAATGTTTCTCTCTCTTTATCTCCTTTCCTCTCTCTCTAATCAATGCACATGTCCTAAAGTGAGGATAAAAACAAAATCCAAGTGCAATTTAATCAAGCTATAATCTGAGGCAAGGCCACACTTAGCATAATAACTTTTCCATGAGTACGATCTGCATTGAAGTTTGCTAATTATTTCAATCACTGAGCATAATGAGGTCAACCTGAGAAATATTTTAGATGGCATATATCTACACTAATAAAAGAGAAACATGCAAATTGACTGTACCTCTGCTATGCCCACAAGCCATGCACACCAGCCAATCAGGAGTGAGTATGCAAATTAACCTAACCAAGATGGCGGCGGCCACAGAGCTGGAGCGAGCAGGAGGCTTGGGTTGCCCTGGTGATGGAGGAAGCCAAGCTTCCCACATGCCCTGGCTGGTCCTGGCCTCTGCTCAAGGCTACAAAGTTTCAATTATAGAAGATAAATAAATCTCAGATACCTGCTTCCAGCCGGCCCTGGCCTCTGCTCAAGGAGGGGCTGGAAGCTGGGTTGCCAGGGGCAACCCAGGCTACCAGCTAGCCCTGGCCTCCGCTCAAGGCTACAGTTTCAATTATAGAAGATAAATAATTCCCAACAAAAATGGCAGTGGCCACGGAGCTGGAGAGAGCAGGGGGCTTGGGTTGCCCCCAGTGATGGAGGAAGCCAAGCTTCCCACCTGCCCTGGCCGGCCCTGGCCTCCACTTAAGGCTACAAAGTTTAAGTTATAGAAGATAAATACATCCTAGATACTTGCTTCCAGCCGGCCCTGACCTCCGCTCAAGGAGGCACTGAGAAAAAAAAAGAAAAAGAAAGAAAGAAAGAAAGAAAGAAAGAAAGAAAGAAAGAAAGAAAGAAAGAAAGAAAGAAAGAAAGAAAGAGGGGCTGGGACCTTGGGTTACCAGGAGGTAATCAGGCCAGGATGGTATGGCAGAGGCAGTTGGGGGTAAGCAGACCAGCAGGAGGGCCAGTTGGGTGTGAGCAGGCTGTCAGTGGGGGTCAGTTGGAGGTGATCAGGACAGTGGGAGGGCAGTTTGGAGTGAGCAGGCCAGCAGGGGGGCAGTTGGGGGTGAGCAGGCTGGTGGGGAGGGAAGGTGGGGGTGAGCAGGCCAATGGGGGGGGCAGTTGGGGGCAAGCAGGCTGGCAGGCAGAGTGGTTAGTGGCAATCAAGCAGGCAGGCAGGCAGGTGAGCGGCTGGAGCCAGCAGTCCCGGATTGTGAGAGGGATGTCCGACTGCCGGTTTAGGCCCGATCCCTGTAAACTGGCAGTGGGACATCCTTCGAGGGGTCCCAGATTGGAGAGGGTGCAGGCCTGGCTGAGGAACACTCCCACCCCCCATGCATGAATTTCGTGCACCAGGCCACTAGTAATATTATAAATATGATGTGTGTTAATAACTACTAAAGCACACATCGAGAAACTGGTTTGAGTCTGTGCACTGTAGCTTAGAGCTATTACTGTAAGTCACCAGAAGTTTGTGATTCCTGTAAACCATCTCACTTAACTTTTATGAGATAATGATGGTCTCTAGAACCTTCTCATTTGTGTAGAACATCAATTAAATATTCTTCCCTGGATTTTTCCTATGCTCTCAGTTTTTCCAGCTTCTAACTCTTACTTATTCTTACTGATAGACCTGATTCAATCTTCAGGATGTTTCACCTCACTCATTTTTCTTTATTCTCTCTGGATTATTGCTAGGATCATTGTTTGGACTCATTATCTGTAATGCGGGGTCTGAGGCAGGAAAAATTGAACTCAACAGGACTGTGCTGCCCTACCCCCTAAACATTTAAAGTAAGAAAGGTTTGAAAATGACTACAATGAGATCTTAGAATGTTCTGTCTGGCACATGCTAGAGGCCTTGTGGCATGCTGTACTGGTGTGTCCAGATAGTTTAAACTAATAAAGTTATTTACCATGAACACCTGCTATCAGTATGGGGCTTTAATGACTGAAGTCACACAGATACTTTAAGACTATATGACTCTGACTGACCCCAACAGATCCAGGACAGCTGGGCTCAATTGAACTTTCCTGGTTGGCAACACTTCGCACTTGTTACCAAACGTTATTGCTGGAGGAATTAAGCTCATTCTATGCTATTTCCTGGGGTGGGATGCTTAGAAGCTTAGGTCTGGTTTACTCTGTCTTTTGCTGATTGGGACTTTTTTCTTTGCTGGTTTTTCTTCTCTGTATTCTGTTATTGTAATCAACTGCAACGGTGATAAACCTGTATTTGGAAATAGGGTCTTTAAGGAGATAATTAAGGTTAAACAAGGTCAATAGGGAAGGCTTCATTCAACCTGCCCATATAAAAGGAGATTAGGGCTCACAAGGAGGAAAGACCATGGGAGGACATAGTGAGAAGGCAAGAAAGGGGAACTCAGGAGAAAGCAACTCTTCTGATGCTTTGATCTTGAGCTTTCAGCCTCCAGAATGTTAGAAAAGAAATCTGTTGTTTAGCCACCCAGTCAGTGCTTCTTTGTTATGGCATCCTTAGAAAAATAATATACCCTCCAAACCCTTATACTACTGATGCACCTTTAGAATAAATTGCAAATAGTATTTATTATTTGATATATGCATTCAGTGAGGGCACAGTTATCAATCTAATATTAAATATTAAGTATTGCCAAAATAATTTCTTTTGCAGTGTTTTAAGGAAAAAAAGATATATCTGCTTTAGAATTTTCTATAACCCAAATCTCTGTAACAGTGATTCCCAAACATGAGCCATAGATTAGGTGACTGAAAATTGAATAGAGTGAATTTATGAATTCATTTGTATAACAAGTAATAATTCTACACCAAATACTATACTCCTTGTACACAATAATATTCTAAACTTTCAAATTTATGAAGAGGATATTCTGATTTCAAGAGACAACATTATGTATAAGTATTTCTAAATGCATCATAGTGCTGTGTCATTAATTAATAAATTGTCAAAGGAATGTTTTCATGTAGGGGTCCAGATGTTTTTCATTTTACAAAGAAATTATTATACTGAGTATACAGAACCTGCATAAGGATATCATCTTCAATTTTAAGTAAGTCTAGGAAATGTATGTTCTTTACATTGGAAAGATAGTACAGTACCTTACCTAAAATCATAAAAGGAAAAGGTAACTTCTGTATAACTGATTTTAAAGTCTTTATTTTGCACATGAAGAAAAAAGAAGCCCAGAGCTTTTTATGGTTTCTCATAGTCAAAGACTTAACTGAGTAAAAACCTGTGCCATTCCAACTAGTAAAAGCAATATAGAATAGTTGTTTGTGACCTCTGACATTGTCTTAAATGTGTTCAAATTCCAGCTTCAAAACTCACTAGCTGTGTGATACTGGCAATATTAAATTACCATCTACATCTCAACTTTCAAACCTACAAAATAGGGATGATGAGTTTTTTCTTGGGACCATTTTGAAAGTTAAAGGAGAAAAAGCAAACAAAGTGCTTGGTTACACGTTCAACTAAAAAAAAAAAAACAACCAACAAACAAACAAAAACACACAAATAAACACTGTGCAAAGGATGGTCTACCACATTTTTCTAGCATTAACCCAACGTTTCTCTGTAATCCACCTACCCGGTCACTCTCACCAGAAGAAACAAACAAGATGTGATACAGAAAATATTCTTGAGACTTAATAAAGAAAAAGCCCCAGCTCCTTGCTGGAAGCAAATCAATTTAAACCCTGCTAATTTCCCTAAAACTAAGCAATTGGATTTATAGCTACAGGATATCTTCTTTCTCTGATGTACTTCAATAACCCTTGTGAAATTCCTAATTTCTTACTGAATCCAAAACCTTTCATGAAGTCAAAACATGACAATTGAAAAGCATTTTGGCATTGACTTCAAATATGTTTGTCTTTATCCAACCATGCCTTGTGATTGTTTTCTTTTTAACAACACAGTGGTAATGTCAAAAGAATTGGCGTGTATAAAACTCTAAAAATGATCGCAGGTCTTTTCCATCATTAAATGAGACATAACACTGTTGGAAGTAAAGAGAATGTCACCAGGTTAACAATTTAATTTATGGGAGGACATACACAATTGTAAATTGCAAAGAGGCTGTGCTTACTCTCATCTTCAGCTAAATCATTGTAAAATGATATGGAAATCAGCCCTTTAAAAACTACCAGGCAAATTATTACCCAATCCATCACACATAGACCATTTCTTTATTAATTCTCACTCTGAAAATTCAACAGAATGCTTTGCATGATTTAAAAACCAATTACTTATTAATATGTTAGCAGTTATTTTTTTCCCAATTTATAGCAGCATATTTTATCTTGTTTTATTGTTTCTGCCTTTTCCCACCCCCGCCCCCTCACCAAAATATTTGGGAATACAAAAATATTTTTATGATCTTTTGATTTCAATTAATGAGTATACTTATTTGTGGGAACAATGGCTATTAAACTCATAAAACTAGATAGAAATCCAAAAAAATGAGTAAGATAAATATAGAACTTTATTTCAACTGTGTAGTGCAGAACTTTTGAGTGTATCACTTAAGTTCCACTGAGTACTGAGACAATTGATATATTCTTAAAAGAAAACAGTACAGCCCTAGCCAGTTTGGCTCAGTGGATAGAGTGTCGGCCTGTGGACTGAAGGGTCCCAGGTTCAATTTTGGTCAAGGACACATACCTTGGTTGCAGGCTTGATCCCCAGGAGGGGCTGTGCAGGATGCAGTAAGCATCAGATCCATGATGCTTCCCTCTCATAGATGTTTCTATCTCTCTCCCTTCCTCTCTCTCTAAAAATCAATAAAAACATATTTTTTAAAAGTGCAAACTGACAATATAGTAGCAAGACTTCTAGTTTTTCTTTTTTGTTTTAGTTTTAATTTTTGTTTACTTTTTACAAGGAGAAAATTATAACAGTAATGGAGGTGTGGAGTTAAAATTATTCAAAACTTAAAAATAAAGGCAAAGAAAACCTGTATATATTTCAGTCTCATTGTGCAGCATTGCCCAATAAGACCACCCAACAATAGTTTACTTTTCTAGGTTTACCATTCTGCTGTTTCCTTCACTAATGAGTTAAATCTTTGACATATATGTTCAGTTAATATTTGGAAATATGTTATAAATATTAACATTTCAAAAAATGTACTTTTATTACTCTTATTTTTACTATAAATACTATCAATTTTAAATTAAAGTATTGTTATACTTTTAAAATTACATTTTTATTAAGAAAACAATAATCATTTATAAAGGTAGTTCCTATTACTAATGGAGAAAAACAATTAAAAGAGAGCAATAGCCACTTATTGCCAGTGTTCTTGTCCCAGCATTATGAAGAGTTTAGCAAGCTGGAGAAAGGAGCTGTGCATAGATTCAATAAGGAGTCCAAGATGAAAGATAGTTTTGAAAGGCATTGGGGGTCAGAGGAGCTTCAGCTAAAGGAGCTAAAGACTACCCCTTGACTCAGGACCCCATGCTATTTATTAACACAAATTGTCCTAAGGCAAGGTGGAGATAATACATTTCAAAGGGTAGGGTTTCAAAGGGTAGGGTTTACAGAAGCATTGTCAGATTGGGGAATAGCCTACAGCTGTTCAGGTGTTTGGCCAACAGGAGGCAAAACATGCAGATTAAGATGCCCTGAGCTGTCTGGCAGCAGACAATCCTATTCAGGTTTGGGGAAATGCCTTTCAGCCATCCCAGATGATTCAGCCCTGCTGACATGCTGGAATTGTCTTCCGGCAACTTATATCAAAGGAATGCATTGGACTTAAGACATACTATGCTTCTTTGCAGCTGTACAGTTTTAAAACACCACACATTTAATCTCTACCTAAAATAGCTTCATTTTATCCCTATTAAAATAAAGCTACTCTTAGTAACTATTTGGTATGAAATCTTTTCCTCATTCTTCCGTTAGTGACAACTAAGTGGTGTAGCTTTGGAAAGGGCATAAAGAGAAAGTAGAGATGATGAAATTCCTATCAGTAATTGGTGGGCCTGTGCATCAGAAACTCTACCCTTTTGAGGGATGCCTCACAGAAATGGGTTGGGAGGGTATATCTAAAGAACAACTGAAATGGTAGTTGGGAAGGCAATCAAGATAATTGCCAATGGTTCAACATTCTAGGTAAAGACCTTCCTGTCTTCAGTTTCACTTATCATGTGGAGGTTAGCTGAGTTAAGTGAGAACTTAGCCACAAAAGAGCACTTCTATCTGAAAGCTCTCTGCCTTAGCTGGCCTTCCCCTTGCCTTTGTTAGAGTGCTGGGTCCAGTTTCAATCATTATTCTTTGGAAAAGGAGATCATTGACTTGTCTAAGGGAAGAAAATAGATGCAGGAAAATAGTTTTATGAGATGGTTTTGGTTTTTATTTTGCTCTGGTTTGATTTTTGTTTGAATATTTGTTTTTTGTTTGTTTTGGTTTTTAACTTATTAGAGAATGAGAAATAATTTAATTTCTCTCAGCATGTAAATAGGAAGAAGTCTTTTGAACAATGCTCTATTTTTCTTATATCAATGAAGGAACACTCAATAGCTTGAGAAAAAAAAAATTCTGAAAGAAGAATTATAGATTCTTGTCATTCAGAGCTGGAATGGCATTTGACATTTGAAGACAATTTGTCTCTTCTGACATTTCTTCGAAGGAAGAAACACAAAGTTGCAATGGACAGTGACTTACACAAGGCCAAACAGTTAGTAAGGAGATGAAGAAAGGGCAGCATATCCTATATAATAAAAGGGTAATATGGTGTTTTAAAACTGTACAGCTGTAAATCGACCCAACAGCAGAATGACTGGTCACTATGATGTGCACTGACCACCAGGGGGCAGACGCTCACTACAGGAGCTGCCCCTTGGTGGTCAGTTCGCTCCCACAGGGAGGAGCGCCACTCAGCCACAGCCGGGCTGACAGTTGTCAGGCATAGCGGCCCGCCTCAGCAGCAGCACTCAGGAGAGTATACGAATGTCATGCACCGGGCCTCTAGTTACACATAAAGAAACATTTTACTGAAAATGTTAATGGAAGAAACCTGATCTCCAGAGTTCATTTTACCTTCAAAATGTCTCAAATCATCAGAAATGACATTGAAGCAGCTAGTTCACCTATCCTATATAATAAAGATGTAATATGCAAATTGACCCTCACATCCTCACACAAGATGGCTGCCCCCATGTGGTCAAATATGGCCACCACAAGATGGCTGGCAGGGGAGCGTAGTTGTGGGCAATCGGCAAGGTAGGGCAGTTGGAGGCAACCAGGTTGGCAGAGGAGGGCAGTTAAGGGTGACCAGGCTGGAAGGGGAGGGCAGTTGGGGGCAACTGCGCAAGCAGGGGAGGGAAGCTGGGGGTGAGATCAGGCTGGCAGGGGAGCAGTTAGGAGTTGATCAGGCTGGCAGGGGAGTGATTAGAGGGTGATCAGGCAGGCAGGCAGGTGAGCAGTTGGGAGCCAGCAGTCCCGGATTGTGAGAGGGATGTCCAACTGCTCGTTTAACTAGCAGTTGGACATCCCCCAAGGGGTCCCAGATTGGAGAGGGTGCAGGCTGGGCTGAGGGACATCCCCCCCATGCACGAATTTCGTGCACCAGGCCTCTAGTTTATTCTATAAAGCCAAATCTGGCCTAATGCTATCTCTCATTCTTGATATCAAACATTTTAAAAAATATTTTTTTATATTTTTAGGGAGAAGGGAGAGGGAGAACGAGAAACACCATTGTGAGGGCAGAACATTAATCAACTGCCTCCTGCCCACCCCCCCTCTCCTTACCGGGGCCTGAGCCTGCAACTTGGGCTTGTGATCTAACCAGGAATCTAACTAGCAACCTTTTGGTGCACTGAACAATGCCCAAACATCTGAGCCACACTGGCTAGGGTGGTACTAAATATTTATATATTGAACAATTCTGACTGCTACATAAAGAAGAACAAAGCACTTTCAAGTATTATAACTATGATTATGTTTTACCTTATGTTTAGAATACGCTGAACATGAATTTATCATATTTATGTTTCCCACAGCTCTTGGTATGAGGTTCAGTCAAGGTGTACATTAACAACAAAAATTAATTGTCCTATTCTATTCTGTGACAACAATTTTGAAGTACTGTAAATTCCAGGACATGTTCATCAACTGTAAGTAATAAGTGACATGTAAATATTTTATTTTGTGTCTTTAATAAGTAATTGAAAAATAATCAATTTTCTAAGGCATATGATGATAAAAACAAATAGTTTACATCATTTTAAGATTTATAGTTTAAATTTTTGTTTCCAATAAAAATTATGAATAAGAATTGAAAAATGATAGCATGCAATACAATTAATAGATGTTTCCTGGAATGATGGCATTTTAGTTGAAAATAAGAAAACTCAACCAGCGTTCAATTTCACCAAGCCACATTACACTACCACATTTCTCAAAAGATTTCAGCATTTTTATGCTTTAATATTGCATTTCACTTTTTTTACCCCCAGTAATCATAACTTTGTTTTGAAAACAAACCATTTATTACTTGGTATGTGACTGTTTATTACTTCTCAGTTATGCTTTGCAGTCATGTAATAGAAATAGCAGTTAATAGATAATTTGTCTAGCAATCTTGGGTGAATTGTCATACGTTTGAAAGTAGAGTGGCAGAACAAACAATTAATGGTTTCCAAAAGTATGCTAGTAAATCTGCACTACAAATAGAGACATATCTATAGCTATATTAGATATATGTGTATATTATCCAGGTTTTCCCATAGTACATCTGCCAAGCAAACTTAAAAAAAAAACCTGAAGATTTGAAAAGAAGTGAAATTGGTCAATATTCTCATCCTTCATACATATGTGTTAATATTTAAGTTAAATTTGAAAAATCAAGAAAGATAAATTTAGTTACATCATGAAAATCATGCTGCTGAGCAGTAACAGGACTCATCTCTACAAGTATATATAGAAGCCTAAGCAACCATTCTACCATTTGACCAGTACCTATGATGCGCACTGACCACCAGAGGGCAGACGCTCTGACCATTAGGTTAGCTTGCTGCTGGGGGCCAGCCAATCGGAACTGGGCGAGATGGGCTGGACATGCCCTGGAGTCCTTCCGCAGTCCCTTCCTGGCCCCATCGTGCACCCCACTGGTGCATGAATCAAAGCTAAATCACAACATTTAATGACAGAAAGCCTTGCTGTTGATTCTTGACTCTATCCTTGAGGAAATTACTTTATCTATTAGGTCTTCAGTCTCTGAGTTGTGAACTGGTGAAAATAACTACTTTGGATTACAATGTTTGGAATTAAAGAGCCAAGGACTATAAAGCAGCTGACAGTGTGAAGCAGTTATATTGGGAGATGACATACTAGTGAATAACTTTATTATCATTAGTTCTTTTTAAATGTATCCCCCTCTAAAAGTTCCTATTATTTACTCAACTATGTTTCATATACCTATCTGCACTTTAAGATCTTTAATTTAGACTACTTATCGGAACCTCCTTACATTTATGTATAATTCTATAATACCTAAGAGTCTAGGGTGAGAATTTAATTCATTGATATGTGTTCAGACAAGTTTGATGTCAAGGGCAGTTATAACATATTGTAATATATATGGGCAGCCCCCCCACACACCCATGTTTCTTGGCCCTTCTTCAATAAACTAATTTTTCTCAGGATAACTCTTAAGTATTACAGATCCTGATGGCTATTAAGCAATTGTTGGAGAAGATATTCCAGAAAACAAAAGAGCTAGAAAAATGAGAGTTGTTATCCAAAAAGAATGGTAGAGTTAGTGAAAAGAATGTAATCTAGGGTTTTTTTCCTAATCAAAATGTTGTTGACCAATTCGCATTAGCATCATCTGAGATTCTTTTTTTACATGTAGAACCTCAAATACCACAATCTACTAAATAAGATCTCCAGGTAATTAGTCTGAGAAGCATTAGTCTAGGGTAGTTGTATTCAATATAAATTTCTAGATAATTAATATTTTAGACTTCTGAGGTCATACAGACTGTCATAATTATTCAGTTATGCCAGTGTGGTACAAAAGTAAACATAGATTATACATACACAAATGTGACAATAAAATTTTATTTAAATAAATAGGTGTTGGACTGAATTTGGCTTATGAGCCAAAGTTTGGTGCCCTTTGGTTTAGGGTTTGACTACTATGATGGCCTGCTATGATGAGTTGTGGCTGAAGAAAAATATAAAGAAAATAACTTGAAGAAATTGGATGTTGACTGAATCATTTGAATTGATATTGAAATTACCAAGAACACAAATCAAAGGACAGCAATGAAAACTACTGGTGAAACATCTACTGTACTTTGAACCAGGAGGTATATGAGGTATGGAGAAAAACACTCATAACTTGGGAAGTATCAGAGTCACAAGGTGAAAATAACCAAAGTAATGTTTCCAGATAGAGATGATTTTTCTGATGGCATACTATGATTCCTAGAGGGTATGGTGGGAAAAAAAAATATGCCAGGTTAGGGGTATTTAGGTATACATGGGAATAATAGTACAGGTTATAAAGGGTTGTCTGCAGCACTAGGGCATCTTGAGGTGACTGTGAAAACAAAACAAAACAAATGTAAACCATGATTGTCACCCAGGAGGAGGTGGATAATCATTTCTACTTTTTCCTTTTTGTCTTAATCTTTTAGCTGTGAGTAGTTACTAAGCAGACAATTTTGTACAGAAAGAGAAGCAGAATGGGAGTTGAGTGTTTATAGGAGGTTTTTAAGGACCTACCTTAAATTCCACAGAGCAGAGTGACAAAACCAGGAAGTTGAAATGTTTCTTGCAACTGAGAAGAAAGGATCATCTTTTGAAAATGCCTTAATAAATGTGGCAAAGAGGCTTCCTTTGACCCTTCACCTCTACATCTTTCTTATTTCACCTTTGGTAATGAGTAATTTTTATAATAATTACTCTTTGAAATGGTGATATGAGAGCAGTATAAATTAGTTTAAGAAATTTATTTTCTAGCTGCTTCACCCAGAGAAATTGAAAAGATAGGTGCCCTTATTCCCAGGATTTCATGGGTCCATATACTGTTAAGAACAAAATGTAGGCAAAGGTGTGATATTTTGCAAGATCTCTGTCTCTACAAAATAGAACATCTTATAAGTGGCTGTAAACCACTTGAGAGAGGAAGAGAAATGAAAATGAACATCTTTCTAAGCATTTCATTATTGCTGGACCTTATAGTGGAACATAGAATTGCAAGATGTGAGATAAGATGGTGGGTAGAAATGAACTAATCAAGTCCTGAACTCTATTCTGGAAGTGAAAAGGAAAAGTTGGATGTTTTACACAGAAGAGTTATAATAGCCCCTTGTTGAAGATATAGAAGCTTATATTGAGGGAGGAAAAAATAAAATATATGAAATTAGATTATGGGGCTTTTGCAGTAGTTTGGTAAGAGCTTTTAAGGACATGACCTGGGGAAGTAGTGATTAAAATGTAGTACTTGCATATCATTTGGGGAGCTAGTTAGAAGATTAAGTTAGCCAGAATTGATGTTAGAGTGACAGAGTGAGTTAAAAGAAATGAATGCTTTCAGATCTTCTGGAAGAAGCTACTGTCATAAATAGTTGTTAAAATCTGAAATAGAGAATACACAAGGAGAATGAGGAAATATGTTGTGTTTATTTTAGATTAGACAGCTGTAGAGGTTCTCAAGCAAAAAGTAGACATGCAAATTCAAAGCTTAGTGTAAAACCCTAACCATGAGATATGAAACTAGATGCACTACTAATGCAGAGTATGCAAAACTATGGCAGAAATTAATACATAAATAGAACTCTATAAACGATGGTATCACTGGGTCATAGGGCAGTTCCATTTTTAATATTTTGAGGAACCTCCATAATGTTTTCCATGTGGTTGCACCAATCTGCATTCCCATCCCAGGGTTTCCTTTTCTCCCCATCCTCACCAACACATATTTCTTGACTCACTAATGATAACCTTTCTGACAGGCGTAAGATGGTAACTCATTGAAGCTTTATTTTGTATTTTTCTGATGATTAGTCATGTTGAGCATCTTTGCATTTGACTACTGACTTTTTGTGTGTCTTCTTTGAAAAAGTGTCTATTCAGGTCCTCTGTCCACTTTTTAAATTGGATTGTTTGCTTTTTTTGGTGTTGTCTGAGTTTTAGTTCTTTAAAAATTTTGAATATTAATGCCTTATCAGATGTATCATTGGTAAATATCTCAGCGGGTTGTCTCTTTTGCTGTGCAAAAATGTTTTAGTGTGATATAGTTCCATTTATTCATTTTTTGTTTTTCATTCTCTGAAGAGGTATGTCAGAAAAAATATTGCTAAGCGAAATGTTTGAGACTTTACTGCCTATGTTTTCTTCTAAGAGTTTTATGGTTTCAGGTCTTACATTTAAGTCTTTAATCAATTTTTAGTTAATTTATTCCTGCATATGGAGTAAAAAGGTGTATGTTTCATTTTTGCATGTTTCTGTCCAATTTTTGTAACACCATTTATTTAATATACTGTCTTTACCACACTGTCTGTTCTTGCTGCCTTTGTCATAGAGTAATTGACCCTATCTGTTGTATTATAACTTGAAACTAATAAATATTAGTGTTAAATGCAAACTAAATGAAAATAAAAGTTAACAATAAGGAAAGATAAGACTGAGGAAGTGTTTCAGATTGAAGAAGGCTAAAGAGTCAAGACTGCAAAATGCAATGTGGGATCCTAGACTATTTATTGGATTAGTGCAGTGGTCGGCAAACTGCGGCTCATGATCCACGGTTTGCCGCTCTGTTGACTTATGAGTTTGCCGACCACTGGACTAGGGGAAAATAAGCACAATGATTATTGTTTGAACAACTGTATAAAATTAACATAAAATATCCTCTGAACTAAACTTATATCAACAGCAACTATGAAAAATACTATGATGGTTCCTCAAAAAAAGTAAGAATAGAATTACCCTATAACCCAGCAATTCCTCCTCTGGATGTCTACCTGAAAAACTCAAAAACATGTGTTTACAATGATATATGCACCTCTATATTCATTGCAGCATTCATTATTCATAGTTTCCATGACACAGAAACAACCAAAGTGTCCTTTGATAGAGAAGGTGGATAAAGAAGATGTGGTACATTAATACAGTGGAAAACTACTCTGCCTTAAGAAAAGATGAAATACTATAATTTGCAACAACATGGATGGACCTTGAGAATATTATGCTAAGTGAAATAAGTCTATCAGAAAAAAGCCAAAAACCATATAACTTCACTCATATATGGGATATAAACCCAAAACGCACATACACAGACAATAGTGTGGTGGTTACCAGAAAGAAGGAGGTGGAGGGGATAGTAAAGGGTAAAGGGGGACAAATATATGGTGATGGAAAATGATTTGACTTGGGTGATAGGCACACAATGTAATATACAGATCATGTATCACAGAAATATACACTTAAAACCTATGTGATCTTATTAACCAGTGTCACTCCAATACATTCAATAAAATAAATAAAAACAAAAATGTATCAAACTGAAAAAAGTTTCAGTATACTAGTGATTGAGGAAATGTTAAATAATATAAAATCCCAAACCCGAAACAAAAAAGTCCCACTGTTAATATATGGAATGAGTTGGGGGACAGAGGTTTGGAGAATGCATTTATGAGTAAGAAAATCATCCAAAGCATATTTAAACTCTGTATCACTGTCCTTAGGAAGGTAATAAAATTAAAATTACAAATGTGAGTAATGTACATGATTGAAAACAATTTATCTAAAAAAGAGGACACATGTCAAATTTGTCTTTGCTTAGCCCTGCTTGATATTCTTCAAGAATAATTGAGGGCACAACCCAAAACATTATTCTCATATATTTTCTGATTAAATTACCTTGAGAGGATTATATGGTAACTATTATAACAGGATTAAAGTATGACTATGACTGTATCACATTGATAAAAAATAGAAAAATAAAATGAGATATTTCAACACAGATAAATATATATGTAAATAGTTAAGCATATTAAATATGCAAAAATATTCTGACATATTCTACTTTTTCATGCACACTAAGTCCATATGCCTTTAAATATTATCTTCATAATGCCTTCAGAATTGTGTGTTTATATATTGCTCATCCTTTCCCTTACTTTTCTCATTTTCTGTTTCCTCTGAAGAGATTATGCCTATTTCTCCATCATGTGTTTTTTCCCTGATTACTGAATTCACCTACTTAGCTTTCAAGAAAAGATCAGAGTTATCACTACTGAGCTCAATGTGTCACTAATATCCATATCTGATACCACATGCATTTTAGAAATATTATTTTATCTCAGACATATATTAGATTCATCTTCTCTATCTCCTTACCACTGGCATTTCTTTGGATGTGCCTTTTCTCTTTTTTCTTCACAAAAATTCTCTAACTTTTCTTCCTCTATTTCCATGCTTACTGGGTATACACCATGTGACTGATAAATATATAATTTTAATAAGACACAATGCTTACCCTTAATAAGTATACAGTCCAGTTATAAAGCCGGTAAGGATATTCATTACATATGTTTTCTTGTGCATTTGTATAAGCCATCAGCCTACAGAACTCTTCATTTAGACTTTGATTATAAAATTAACCTTCAAATATGACTCATTGAAGGTGATAGATGGCACTACTAATGATTACTCCAAATTTCTTTCAAATATGTATTTTGTGATTTATCAATATTTGCATACAGGAAGTAATGAGAGGCATTGACCACAAGGTGGAGGCAAGGACTCCCACGTGTCATCTGTGAAACTTCATTTTTATAGCTTTCCTTTTATAGCTCTATAGAAACCAAGATCTCCTCTCTTCTCCCTACCTCCCTTACTTTTTAGGAATTGTTCTATTACCATTTTGCTCACTCATAAACCAACATCTAAAACTGATAATATACCTCTGAAAATAATTTTGTATGTTTTTGAAAACCAGGGTACAAATAAATAAGTTAAAATATACATTTGACAAGAAAATAAAGTGTAAGTTATGAAAAAGTAGAATTGATAAACAAAAGAAAATACATGAGAGAGATTTAAATTGTCATTTTGATAAAGAGAGGAGTCACAATTTCACATCAGAAGAGCTAGGAAGAGGAAATGATTGATGAACGAACATATTATGGATTGTTTTTAGGTTGATTATTTACTTTTATATTTCTGACAATTGTTTTAATCACAACAGGACAAAAAATTTATAATCACAATAATTATATAAACATTTTAAAGTAATGCCTCTCAGTAGCCAGATCTTATGTGCAGTACAGTAAGTCAATCTTCCAATGATAAGAAATAATTTTAAGAAAAAGAGACTCAGGAGCTAGGAAACTTATTGCACTAATTATCAAATTCAATCTTTATTACTCAACACAGTCCTTTATTTATAAATATAAAAAAATCAATACATACAATAAAATGGAATCCCAAGATGAATAGGAGGCCCTCAAGATTCATAGAACACATTTCAGGGACAAAAAGAAACTGAAACAGTTTTTTTTCCATGTAGTTTTATTAATTTCAGAGAGCAAGGGAGAGAGAGAGAAACATCAATGATGAGAGAGAATCATTGATTGGTTGCCTCCCACTTTCCCCACACTGGGGATCGAGCCTGCAACCTGGGTATGTGCCCTGACCCGGAATCGAAACATGACCTCTTAGTTCACAGGTTGATGCTCAACCATTGAGCCATGCTAGTTGAGCTGAAACAGTTTTTAATACCAGTAAAGATAAAATAACAGGCTACTATTAAAAGGTAGAATCTAAAACAAAAGGAAGGATAAGCAAATGATCCCTTGCCTCCACCCACTATATCCCACCTGCAAAAGTAAAATTAAAAATGGTCTAAAGTGCAAGAAAAATCATAGCATTGAGTATATATTTAACTGTATGTATCTATATATTATATGTATACATACACAGCTTGTACACATACACATATCTCTGAGTATTTGTTTGTATGAATGCTATTTGTATCACCCCAATCAAAACTTGGTTCCCTTTGTATTTACTCCTTTGCTAAAGCTGAGAGCACACAGAAAGGAGTTTCAGAATTGCACACCCATACCACTGCATAAAGAAAACAGAGTCCAATATTTCTATGATCTGTTTTATCTATACTAATAAAAGGGTAATATGCAAATTGGTCAGGTTGCCCTCACAGTAATGACCGAACAGCAGGCTGTGTGGGGCCACAAGGCCGGCAGGGGGAGCAGTTGGGGGTGACCAGGCTGGCAGGGGGGCAGTTGTGGGAGACCAGGCCAGCGGAGGGGGAAGTTAGGTGTGAGCAGGCCAGCAGGGCAGGCAGTTAAAGGCGATCAGGCCGGCAGGCAGAGGCGGTTAGGGGTGATCAGGCTGGTGGGGGTGTGGCAGTTAGGGGCAATCAGGCAGGCAGGCAAGTGAGCAGTTAGGTCCCAGATTGTGAGAAGAATGTCCAAGTGCAGGTTTAGGCCTGATCCGATCCCCAGGATCGGGCCTAAACCAGCAGTCGGACATCCCCCGAGGGGTCGTGGATTGGAGAGGGTGCAGGCTGGGCTGAGGGGAACCCCCCTCCCGTGCATGAATTTTGTGGACTGGGCCTCTAGTTATAATATAAAAGTACACTTTATAAAATTCATAAATCTAAATTTTTCAATATTTGACAAGTGCGTACATGTATGTAATCAACATTCTTAGAAAAATAAAGAATAATTCTCATCAAAAATTAAAAAGAACAAATTCGTAGACTCTCCCCCCGCCCCACACACACACACTCTGTAATTCTCATTCTTGGTCCATTCAGAACACTACTTCTCTGGTTTTTCAGTATATATTTGTTTTACCTCTTAGAATGGCTTCTTGTCATAATATTTATATATTACATCTCAAATAAGAATATAATTCTTCACCTATATCTTGAATATTTTAGTTTCTACTAATTTTTTTTTACAAATGTTTATTTTTTATTTTTAGACAGTAGTTTAGTTGGACTAATTTCAAACTAGTATCTTTTGTTTTCTAATTATGAAGGTAAACTAAACTGAGAGTAATTTTAACAAAGTTTTAGTGTTTGTGTGTGTCTGTGCATGTGTGTGTTCAAAACCTTCAGAGTTATCTATGTAGATATCAAGCTCAACTTACGTCAAGACTGAGTATGATAGAGGTTTATTTGTGTGTTGTAATGAAGTTATTAGGTATATATGAATTTGTGATAAAATATAAGATTGGGTGATAAAATTATGTATAATAACACCATGCACAGAAACTGCCCCACAGCTATGTAGATACCCCACTTCCTTTCATGCCTAAGAATCTGCAAACAATAATTTGTTTGTCTTATTTCACTGAATGACAGAAAAATTTACTGAAAATTAAATCTGAATAATTATCTCCAGAAATCCAAAGACAAGTAGTGCAAGTCCTAGCTTATCTTTGCTCCATGGCTTCTGAGTACTGCTGACTGTACTGTTGACTTTTCTTCATTTCCAAGTTAAACAATTATCATGATGAATCAGATAACTGACAACTTTTTTTCAAACAAAAGTGTATTATATCATCAAGTTACTTTCATATTGGAGGTACTGAGTGCTTCTGTCTTTTAAATGCAAGCATGGTATTTTTATTTATTTATCATATTGAACATTTAGAAACCATCCACAGTATTCATGTAGCAAGAAGCATACACGACTCAAAAAACACATCTATAAATGTTAATCTCTGAATAACAATATATCCTTAAAAATAACTGAACAAGTACACAAAGACATAATATTCTTCAATGTACTGTTTATATTAGTGAAAAATGAAAATTATGTGATAATAGCAGTAGATAGGTCAAGTAAGTTAAGAAATTAAATCATACATAATGACTGAAAATGATGACAAATACCCTTGTTTAGCATGCATTAGTTTCATAATATATTGTTATGTAACTAGAGATTATGGAGATCATATACTTTAGATAAATGTATGTAAGTGCCCCACATTGCGCTGCCAGTTGTGAGTGTCCCCCTCTACGACCTGTGTGGTTCAAGGTTCAGGTTCAGGTTCGGGCTCTGGAGGAGGCCACACACAAATGAAAGAGACTAGAAAATATTAATTTGGAAATATTGGGGGCCAGGCAGGATCCCAACTTAAGGGGAAGGACTCCACCCTGCTCTGGCCTTGCTATCCCTTTTATTAATACTATGGGATACACCCATAGCCTTTAGGCAGGCAATTCCAATAATAGCTCCATGATAGCCCATCAGCAAGGATTTACATAAGACTAAAAGGTGAAAGTTGCTTTAGCTACCATTGTCTCAACTAGACAGTGGGTGCTTGGCTCTGACTTTCAGAGCTTCAAGGTTGACCGGCCTTCTGGGTTCCTTGTCCACACCTCTCTGCTAGTGAAGACCATGGATGGCTTCCAAGATCTCCCCCATTGTTTTTTTGTTTTTTTTCCTTAAAAAATCTTGCATCTGCAGACTAGAAATAAACATATAAGAAAAAAAAAATGAGACAAGCAATAGTGGTTATGCTGAGAGGCAAATGAATCAGTGTGTAGTAAGTTTCTTTCCAGGCCAATAGTTTTTTGAGTCCCAATTTCAATGTCCAACAGTTTTGAGTCCCAATTTCAATGTCCAGCAGTTCCTTATGTGTTCATGTCAGCAATGATATTTCAGTTCTGGATGGTGGACAAATGGTGGCAATGCAGGTTCAACCCTCTCTGGCTTGGTTCTGGGCAACCTGCAGTGACGCACAGCTGCTGGCTGCTAGTATGGCAAGGCGTCTTCACCATCTTCCATCTCTGGACTGTTTCTCCTCTTGTCTTCATGGCTGGAGCAGTCCTGTCAGTTCCTCTCTGGAATCCATTGTTGCAGGAATCCACCTGGGCTTTTCTGGAAATATACAAACATATTCTCAACCAAAGGTTAATAAAGAATTATTTTCTATAAATTTGACTTGGGATCCTTTTTCATTTTTTGCCCAAGCAATTTTCCTTTGGCTTATTTTGACACCATGTGATTTTTCATGGGTGTCTTGCTGTTAGCATTACAAATAAAAATTAATTTTCCAAAGTAAAAAATTTCTTGATGTAATTTACTTACAGGGAATTATTTCTTACAGGATATTATTCTACTACAGAGAGTTTCATTTAAAAGATCTTTGTTTTTCTTTATACAACAAGCAACCTACAGGGCTGCTGCTTAATATTTGCTCATGCATCTGAATAGCCATATCACAAGAAATCTCATTACAGTAAACTTGACTACTATTTTACTGTCAGATTTAATACTCTAACAACAATCTTAGTTTACCCTGTAAATATCAGTGAAAGAGATTTCAAAATTTTTAAATTTCTCCTTTTTATTAAGCTAGAATTTTATTTTTAAAGAGTATCCCCTTTGGCTAATTAGCATATACTGAGGGATCATGGGAGGCCTTCAGTAACTTTCTTAGAAAACTTAATTAAATTGCTTACAAAGACATTGGCTTATTCAAAGGGAGGGGTTGGCCTTTGCTGTTTCAAGATGGCAGCCCCCAGGGGAGCAGTAAGACATGTGGTTATCATGGCAGCTGCCAAGGCAGGCAGTCCAAAAATGGTGACTGTCTTAAACTGTTAAAGCCAAAACTACACTGCAGACGAACAGAAATCTCACTAGCTGTTTCTAGTGGCTTTATTAGAATTTAATTGTTTTTTAAAAAATATTGGCTTTTCATTTAGCTTAATTTATATGAGACCTTGATTGTATTTTTAAAAGCTAATTTATAAAGTAATTTAAGTAAGTATCTTTAATTAAAAAAGCAAAGCAAACTTAGTATATGTTTATGTCTGATTCACAAGGCACAAAAGCAGCCCCACCTTCAGCCTAATTAAGAATGCAGGCAGCTATGGGGCTTTTTGTCATTTTAACTTCCCACTGTTGGATTTTAAGAAACATTTTGCCCTCCTTAGAGGCCAAAACTTTCATAACATTTATAAGTAAAATATAGTTATTAATTTTTATTTGATAAAGCTTTCCATGCAATTTCAAGTATATTAGATCAGTTAAATTCAAAATATTTCCTTTAAGAAGAGAGAATAACTTCTTGAATTACTCCGGGCGCCATTGGAGTCTTCCAAGAATCATCTTTCGGTTAAAGCCTTGAAATTTAATGTGGAAAAACCCATCAAAAAATATCTATATGTGATTTAAAGATTATATTACTTTTTATAATTATCTTAAGATCTCAATTAAATTTAAAAGTGGTCTTTATATTAAAAATTTGGTTCAGACCACAGAATTAATACTTATTTAATTATATCAATGAGTAACATATTTTGATTTCCTAATTATCAGAGAAAACACATTATAAATTTCTATACTTTAGGCATTTAATTACCACAACTATATAATTTCTCCCAATTTAATTTAATTTGAATCTTTAAACTTTAGAGCTGGCAAGTCAAATATTTAGCAGTTCCTAGATTAATAACACTTATATTTTTAAGAATAAATTTCAAAAACACAATATATAATCAATTAATAGATTCAATTCTGTCCTCTAGGTTTTTTCATAAGGAAGCAAACTTCTAAAATTTTAAGCTGCCATAACCCACATTTCTGGAAGGCTAAATAGGTTCCTCAAGGGCTTAATCAATTGACTTTAAACCTATCATGTTTTTTCTGTGCCCGGGGAAATTGAGTAGCAAGCCTGCAGCTATTCAAATGCAGAAATTGTCCTTAAAGAATGGCTACTGGAGGGAAGCTGATTTCAAACAAGCCACATTTAAATTAGCATACTGGGTGAGTGGCCTTCCATGTTGGATTGCCATGTGTCTCCCTTCCCCCATATCCTGCTTACTTTGAGGGAAGCATAGGAACAGATCTGGCTGTGTATCTTTTTATGCTTAATAGACAAAGACAGATCTTAAATTTTTTCTTTCTTTTTCGCTTTCCGAAGTAATAACTAGCACCCAATTCGGCCGAATTTTGCATTTCCCTGCGAGTTCTTCTATAATTTTTAAACAAAACTTTAAGTAATCTCATTGCAGGAGAGCAGATAGCCCTGCCCTCTCCTGCCACCTTTGAATTTCTCCCCACCAGAGGCTGTTTCAGCAGCAGCGGAGTTTCATTTCTTATTACAGATTTTAGATTCCAAATGAAAATTAAGATTTTAATTTGAACAAGAAACCACATTCCTTAAGCATGAAAACCAAAAGTCTATAATAAAGTTTACTTTATAACCTAATTCTGCCCCATTAGCCTGGCTGAAAAAAACGTTCCCACCCTACTTACAGATCGCGACTCCTGAAGCTGATTGTGGGCTTTGCGTGCAGTGAATTTCCCTCACCTATATGGTGATCTTTTCCCCACCTTTTGGGTGTACTCTTCTGTTCTTCACTCTAGGCAAAAATATCATCCCCTCCAGAGGTCCCACCTTGAACGTGCCAGTTGCCAGTGCCCCACGTTGGGCTGCCAGTTGCAAGTGCCCCCTGCCATGACCTGCGTGGTTCAGAGTTCAGGTTCAGGGTTCGGGCTCTGCAGGAGGCCTCACACAAATGAGAGACTAGAAAATATTAATTTGGAAATATTGGGGGCCAGGTGGGAGCCCTACAAAAGGTAAAGGACTCCACCCCACTCTGGCCTTGCTATCCCTTTTATTAAGACTACTAGAGGCCCGGTACATGAAATTCATGCACGGGGAACGGGGGGGTGTCCCTCAGCCCAACCTGCACCCTCTCCAATCTGGCACCCCTCAAGGGATGTCCGACTGCTTGTTTAGGTCAGATTCAGGATCAGGCCTAAACGGGCAGTCGGACATCCCTTTCACAATCCAGGACTGCTGGCTCTCAACTGCTTGCCTGCCTGCCTTTCTGATTGCCCATAACTGCTTCTGCCTGCCAGCCTGATCACCCAAACCACTTCCCTGCCAGCCTGATTGATGCCTAACTGCTCCCCTGCCAGCCTGTTTGCCCTAACTTCCCTCCCCTGCAGGCCTGGTCACCCCTAACTGCCCTTCCCTGCAGGCCTGGTTGCCCCCAACTTTCCTCTTCTGCTGGCCTGGTCACCCCTAACTGCCCTCCTCTGCAGGCTTGATTGCCCCCAACTGCCCTCCCTTGCAGGCCTGGTCCCTCCCAACTGTCTTCCCCTGCTGGCCATCTTGTGGTGGCCATCTTGTGTCTACCTGGGGGCAATCATCGTTGACCACATGGGAGCAGCCATCTTGTGTGTTGGAGTGATGGTCAATCTGCATATTACTCTTTTATTAGATAGGATAGAGGCCTGGTGCATGGGTGGGAGCCAGCTGGTTTGCCCTGAAGGGTGTCCTGGATCAGGATGGGGGTTCCCTTGGGGCATGGGGTGGCCTGGGTTAAGGGCCTGTGGTGGTTTGCAGGCCGGCCACTCCCCCCGGTGACCCAAGCGGAGGCCCTGGTATCTGGGATTTATTTATCTTCTACTATTGAAACTTTGTAGCCTTAAGCGGAGGCCGAGGCAGGCCAGGGCTGCAGAAGCTTGGCTTCCTCCATCGCCAGGGGCAACCCTAGCTTCCTGCTCTCTCCAGCTCTGTGGCTGGCGCTATTTTTGTTGGGATTTATCTTCTATCATTGAAACTTTGTAGCATTGAGTGGAGGCCTGGGCTGGCAAGGGCAGGCGGAAAGCTTGGCTTCCTCCATGGCGGGGGAAACCCAAGCCACCCTCCTGCTCTCTCTGGGCCGCAGCCATCTTGGTTGGGTTTATTTGCATATTCGATCCTGATTGGCTGGGGTGTGTGGCTTGTGGGCGTGGCTTATGGGTGTAGTGGATGTACGGTCAATTTTCATATTACTCTTTTATTAGATAGGATGGGATACACCCATAGCCTTTAGGCAGGCAATTCCAATAATAGCTCCATGATAGCCCATCAGCAAGGATTTAAATAAGACTAAAAGTTGGAAGTTGCTTTAGCTAACATTGTCTCAACTAGACAGTGGGTGCTTGGCTCTGACCTTTCAGAGCTTCAAGGTTGACCAGCCTTCTGGGTTCCTTGTCCAGACCTCTCTGCTAGTGAAGACAATGGTGGCTTCCAACAAACGTATAGAGATTTTTTTGTTTCTTAGTATAGTCATTCAAATTACATTTTATTTCAGGCTATACTAATTTTTTATTTACTTGTAAAATATGCAGTGCATATTTAAAAATGCAGTTTATAATAATTTTTTACTCTACAATTCCATAAATAGGCCAGTGTTTGTTTTTGGTGTTGTTATACAGTATAATGGAGTTTTCAGAATAAGCCACATTCAAGAGGTTAAAGGACATGCTAGTAGTATATAATAGTTAAGAAAAAAAAATAATACAAAAGAGTAAAGAATTTTAGGCAAAGACTTAAAGGCATCATTTTAACTTAGAGTGCCAGGAGCACCACTTCAACTCTGAGTAATGACTTGTGATATTTAATGGCCACAGGTCACTAGAAACCTGTACAGAATAATCAAGAATTGCATTTCTAAGGAGTTCCTAGTAGGCATTTAATTTTTCATTCAAATTCTTCTGCCTACAATTAGCCATAGGGGCAGAAATTAGCCTGCAAGTAATTGCACTTGTAATGGGTTCCTTGAGTAATATCTTTGTTACCTGTTCCGTAAAATGAACGTACTTCTCTCCAATTGTATGTGCAATTACCTCATTATGAGGTTCATTATTTTCAGCCTCAACTTGGCAAGTGCCAAAGATTTTAGGGTCAAAATGGTGAATGTGTAAAGGGAAAACTCTAAGAATGTGCTCATCCCAGTTATCTAGTGCTGCTGCATTACAAACTAGCCAAACTGAGAAACTAACAACAACCATCTACTAAATAGTATGACTGTGTGGCTGAGGGATTTGCCAGGAATAAGCTGTTTAATTCTTCTTTTCCATGTGGCATCCACGATGGTTCCTTGGTTTCATCTAATTTGTGAATGGGCTGATCATGCTTTATTTGCATATCTGATGGAGATGGCTGAATAGTGATACTCATCTGGGACTGTCAACCAAAACACCAGAATAGGGGCATTGGGATGGTTAAAATTCTTACCTGTAGGTTCACTAAATCAAGATGAATGTTCCCAGAGAACAAGACAGGAGCTGCATGTTCTTTTGGTTTAGGTTTGAAAGTCACTTAGCATCATTTTTATAATATTTTGAGTTACAAGCCTTCTCAGACTTAATAGAAAGAAGTGTCTTAACATTGGCAAAATAGTTAAGATGGAAAGATGAAAAGCACAATAGAAGAACAATCTATATATAAGAGAAATATGCTAATTAACCAGGATGCCATAATGGGTCGATTTGACAGGAGGAGGTTGTGCGCGCAGCGTCGGGGGCGGGATGGCAGGAGCCTTCACATGCCTGCGCTGGGGGAGGGCCTGATCAGCAGCAACCATAGCTAGTTCAAGGGCTGGAGAGGGAGGCAGGGCTGGACCGGCGACTCGAGGGTGGGCGGCTAGTGTATTTATAAGGAAGCACTGAATAAGGAGTGAATTCTATTTATAGATTACATGCCAAAATTGAAAATAGTATAAGCTACTTATAATAAATGACATGAATGACATCTTTATCATGTAGAAAACACAATTGCAGAAAAATAAAATATCCTCTTGTTTCAAAAGTCAAAAATGCTTTTCTAAGTTTTTTATCATTTCATTCAGCATGATGACTACAATGGATAGCTCATGAGGTCTATGCCAGGCACAACATTTTGTACTTTGACTTCATTATTACATTTAATTCTTGAAATAATGTGATAGAGTTCCATTTTTATCTCCATTTTATAGTTTCAAAAGCTGACATTTGAAGAGGTTAAGGCACTTGCCAAAGATCACTTAACTTGCTAATACAAACAACCACAGTGCAACCCTAGGACACTGGACTTTAAAACATTGTTCTAACTAGTACATGACACTACCTTTAACCACTTAGAATAATTTTTAAGTGAAAATATCTTCAAGGGAAGCATTTTTAAAATATATGGTTAATAACGTGTCATGAAAAAGCATTGGAATGTTATCTTTTTGGGAGTAATTAGAGTAATTGAAGTTTTCTAGTAACTCATTAAAACTCTTTTCTCCTCACAGCACTACCAACCTTTTTATTATTTTCTTGGGGTAATGTTAGAGTTTAAAACAAAATTAGATTTGTTCCTTGGCATGAGCAGTGTAAGGTCTGATGTGGTAGCAACTAGAGCTTCTGTGAACTCTGTCTCCCAGAGAGCAGCAGCAGAGAATCAACTGGCTTTTAAACAGAATCGTATTTGCAAGTGGCCAGCAGACTGGAATGTAATTACAGCCAGTAAACACTTCACACGGTTTTCTCTGTCAAATCTGGGAAGCTACTGCCATACCTGCATCACTGTAAAATGATGGGCACACAATGCAATAGACACTCAAACCTATATGATTGTACTAACCAATGTCACCCCAATAAATTTAATTAAAAATTTGAACAATCCAAGTTGGTCTTAGGGGATGGTCTTTTCTCACGGCTATCAGGTCTCTTTTCTGGACTCGTTGAAAGAGGAGGGCAAAGCAATATAGATCAAAAGAGAAAGAAGAGTTCAACTTTTAGGACAGTTTTCAAGGTTTCCAGATATTTCTCAAAAATAGATGCACTTTGACTATCCTGCCTCAATCTCTCTCTCTCTGTGTTTTTGTTTGTTTGTTTGTTTGTTTTGTTTTTAACCTAGTTCCTCTCTTTCTTTAAAGGGAATATCTAGATAACATTCTGACTCAGCTTTTTGTGAAATTTATCTTTTCTTTTCAGAATGTGGCTGAGGTGAGAGGATCATGTCTGGGTTATATTGTCAATAATCGATTTGTTACTTACCAGATGAATTCTAGTGTTTTAGAAGGTAAAAATGAGTATTAGAGCAAAATTTACTTTTTTTAAATCTGATTTGTCTCCCTAAATTCCAAATGTTAGGGATTTCCTCTATTTTAGAATACCTGAGTGTTAAATGAGATAAGATAAAAAAAAAGTTAAACATGCCTAAAGACTGACTGGTGGAGGAGGAGGAGTGGGAAGAGGATTTGAAGGAACAAATCCTCAGGATGAGCACTATCATTAGCAAGTTGACAAAAGGAATGAGGAATTGGCAGGTCCTGCAGAAGGTTCTGGATTTTAATGGAAATGGCTAATAGGATTAAGAAAAATTGAATGTTGTTTGTGATCATCTATTTGTGATTTTATTCTAAATTATGTATTAAAAATCCTTAGGGCTATAGAAAGCAAATAATAATAATAATATAAAATTTAAAAAAAGTTAAACATGTTTAATTGAATATTTATTAGATAAACACATTATTTACATTAAAACAAATTGAAACCAAAATGTGGGGTATTGCCTTGCAAAACCTAAGAATGGATCCACTGACAAAAATAATTAAAGGAGGCAAAGTTTATTGAGAGAAGCAAGTCCTGGAAAAGGTGCAGCTGAGGTTCCAGGAGCAGGCCAGCCTCCAGAGCTTCCTTCCCATGTTACAACTGAGTGTTAAAGTTTATTAGTCCACTAGATGCCCAGTGCACGAAATTCGTGCACAGATAGGGTCCCTAGGCCTGGCCTGTGATCAGGGCCATCAGGTTCCCCACCTCCCTGCCTCCCCCCTTCCTCCTTCCCTTGCTTCCCCAAAGTTCGCCTCTGGTGGTCAGTGCATATCATAGCGAGCGATTGAACTCCCAGTCTCCCAGTTGAACTCCTGAGGGAACACTTTGCATTTTAGCCTTTTATATATAGACTAGAGTCCGGTGCACGAAATTTGTGCATGGAGGAGGGGTGTCCCTCACCCCAGCCTGCACCCTCTCCAATCTGGGACCCCTTGAGGGATGTCCGACTGCCTGTTTAGTCCTGATTCTGGTGGGATCGGGCCTAAACGGGCATTCAGACATCCCTCTCAAAATCC
Source organism: Plecotus auritus (assembly GCF_963455305.1). Classification (NCBI taxonomy): domain Eukaryota; kingdom Metazoa; phylum Chordata; class Mammalia; order Chiroptera; family Vespertilionidae; genus Plecotus; species Plecotus auritus. The sequence goes on along the minus strand of NC_137770.1, from coordinate 18,853,942 downwards.
AGGACTGCTGACTCCCAACTGCTCGCCTGCCTGCCTTCCTGATTGCCCCTAACTGCTTCTAGCTGCCAGCCTGATCACCCCCTAATGACTCCCCTGCCAGCCTGATTGCCCCTAACTGCCCTCCCCTACAGGCCTGGTCACCCCTAACTGCTCTCCCCTGCAGGTCTGGTTCCCCCCAACTTCTCTCCCCTGCAGGCCTGGGTCCCCCACAACTGCCCTTCCCTGCTGGTCTGATCACCCACTACTGCCCTCCCTTGCAGGCCTGTTCCCTACCAACTGCCCTCCTGAGATGGCCATCTTGTGGTGGCCATCTTGTGTACACATGGGGGCAGGATCTTTGACCACATGGGGGCAGCCATCTTGTGTGTTGGAGTGATGGTCAATCTCCATATTACTCTTTTATTGGATAGGATAGAGGCCTGGTGCATGGGTGGGGGCCAGCTGGTTTGCCCTGAAGGGTGTCCCAGATCAGGGTGGGGATTCCCTTGGGGCGTGGGGCGGCCTGGGCGAGGGGCCTGTGGTGGTTTGCAGGCTGGCCACATCCCCTGGCGACCCAAGTGGAGGCCTTGGTATCTGGGCTTTATTTATCTTCTACAATTGAAACTTTGTAGCCTTAAGCGGAGGCCAAGGCAGGCCAGGGCTTCAAAAGCTTGGCTTCCTCCATTGCCAGTGGCAACCCTAGCCTTCTGCTCTCTCCAGCTCCTTGGCTGCCACCATTTTTGTTGGGATTTATTTATCTTCTATAATTGAAACTTTGTAGCCTGGAGTGCAGGCCTGGGCCGGCCAGGGTGTGTGGAAAGCTTGGATTCCTCCATTGCTGGGGAAACCCAAGCCTCCCTCCTGCTCTCTGTGGCCACAGCCATCTTGGTTGGGTTAATTTGCATACTCGCTCCTGATTGGCTGATGGGCTTGGCTGGTGGGCATGGCTGGTTGGCGTGGCTTGTGGGAGTAGCCGAGTGATGGTTAATTTGCATATTACTCTTTTATTAGATAGGATGTGTAGATTCCCACATGGCCATAAGCCATATGTGTGCAGGGGATGTGCTCCCCAGCCATAAATGTCAGAAACCCATTATGCACTGGGGAGAGAGATAGAGGACAAGAGGAAGAACACACTTTTTAATTTAGGGGGTGGATACTATCTTGCTAACTCCTGATTGGTCTTTTCAAAGAATTCTGCCTTAGCAACATCCTTGGGATTGGTATGTATGCCTTATTGGCTTGTTATTGGTTATCTGCACACTTCTTGTCAGTAATATCCATACATTTTAAAGTTCATGCTTTGGGAGCACACCCTTCCTTCTCCTCCCACTTGGGGTGCCTTAGTAACTTGAGCCAACTGAGTTTTTTTTTTTTTTTTTTAAATATGTTTTATTGATTTTTTTACAGAGAGGAAGGGAGAGGGATAGAGAGTTAGAAACATCAATGATTGAGAAACATTGATCAGCTGCCTCCTGCACACCTCCTACTGGGGATGTGCCCGCAACCAAGGTACATGCCCTTGACCGGAATCGAACCTGGGACCCTTCAGTCCATAGGCCAACGCTCTATCCACTGAGCCAGACTGGTTAGGGCTAAGTTTCTAGGTTCTTTTTTCCCTTTCCATGGTCCCACCCCATCTATCTAGCTTCCTTCTGTCTCCTTAAAGTCACCTATTATATGAAGCCAGACTCTCTTATCAAAATGCTTTGGCAAAGGCTGTGGATGATTTGTGGACATTAGAGTAAGTCCTGGGAGAAGAAGGATAACTAGGGCTATCAGTGCCAATCAGCATTCTATTAAAAAAAAAAAAAGAGCATGCTAACATCATAATTGATTATTATTTTCAAAGAAGAAGCACTTCCCATATAACACTTCTCCAGAATTAGTATTCATTATGCAAAAAAATATAGACCAAGTTGAAGAAAAATGTTTACTTCTGAAGTATAAAGTAAACCTTAGAACTTTTTCCATTCATTTTTAAAAATAATGTTTCAACTTCTCTTACTACAATAAATCTTATTATATTGGAAATAAAATGGCATAAATGTAATTTATTTTTCTGACATTTATATGTTTGTTTTATTTCCCCATTTAGGTTTATAGGAACCAAAAAAACTGAATTAGTTAGCAAACCGCTCCTCTGTTTAAAAATGCTTTCTGTGCAATTGATGTGTATTTTATTGATATGAGATCAACATTAGTAATACTATTTGTAGATGTGGACCAGCGTTTATCTTTAAATGGTATCCCATTAACATTATTCAATCATATATTTAGTGTGGATAAAAAAGGGGTCACATGCTAATCCTGACAAGCTCAGGGGAGGCCTGTAGGGCAGCCTTACAAACTCAGAGACCAAAAGTAACCACATAGGATGATCTGAAATAAAAACTTTCTAACTAAAAGCGAATCATGGTGGGTTGTCACATCTTAGTCCAGTATCTTCCCTGATAAAGGTCCATCTATACCTTAACTTGGCCTTTCTCTTGTTCTACTTATCCATGACTCATTTGTTGTTTCTTGTGTGTGACCCTAAAGGGGGTCGAGTCTGCAACCTTGGCGTATCAGGACAGTGCTCTAACCAACTGAGGCTCCAGGCCAGGGTGATACTTTATAACTATTTTATAAATAGAAATAAGTGAACAAATTAAATTCTTATTTCTGTCTGATACAAAAATAAAATAAAGACAGATCTCAGTTTTGTCCCCCAAGATATGAGTATCCTCTAAAACATAGTAAGGTTAGTTTTACATTTTTGCAAATATACACAATAGAGATGGTGTTTGCAGGTCTCCAAGGCCCCCTCAGGATCAGTAATTTGCTAGAAGGACAAAACTATATTGCAGGTACAGTTTATTACAGAAAAAAAAATGCAGACTAATTCCAGCAGAGCTGAAAGATGCATAGGGAGAGTCCAGCCATGAGCTTCCAGCTGTCCTCTCCCAGTGGGGTCACAGGAACAATTCCTAATAATCCTGGCAATAATCCCAGTATGACGACACACATGAAGTGTTACCAGCTAAGGAATCTGTATTAGCCTTTGTGTTCAGGGTTTTTACTGGGGTTGGTCACATAGGCATGGCTGACTATGCCTGTGGCTGATATTAGTCTCAGTGGTCAACTGCTCCAAAGGTCAAACTGATACCATGTGGCCCAAGAGCACCACCATAAATCACTTGGCTAGTATATAAACAAAGCGGCAAAGCCTGACTTCTCAGGTAAAACAAAGACACTCTTTATCATGCGGGGCTTATAGGTTATCTTCAGGAGTCAGGCAGGGCCAGACTTTCAATGGACTGTTCAAGCTGTGGACACCCAAGCCTGCTGAATTGATTATCCACGGCACAGAGACAGAGCAATGGGTAAAGCAAAACTGACCAGTGTTAATCTTACCTGTAAGATTTACAAGTATATCCAAGTTTCATATATGCTGGCATTAATCTGTGCATATTATCCAAATCATGAACTGCCCTCCCTGTCATTTTCTTCCTTCATTCCTACATATTTCCCACTGAAGTCTGATACTGCTTCCATGTATGTTTGGGAGAACTGCGACGCGGCTCCCAGACAAGGCAACACAATTAGACAAAAAAGCATTCTGGGGAAAGATGACGGCTTGGAGGTGTCAGCAAAAAACACTGTAGAAAAATATAGTAGGGGCATTGAAATGCAATTCTAGAATTTATAAATAAAAACAGATTTTTTAATAATCTGTATAAAGATGTAAACAGAAGCTTTAAGGCACAGATTAAAATGGGTTGTCTGAAAGAGAAAAGGGGTTAGAAGTTATTGCTATTATTTTCCTTATGTGTATTCCTTATTTAATTTATATGAGTTAGACTTCAAGATTGAAATCTTCCCACCTTCTGTTCCACTAAAGGCCAGCCTTTTAGAGAATTCTCTGGACACATGTTGCTGTCTGTGGACCCCACAGGACTGGACCTGCGCTCCCTTGAACAGTTGCTTCAGTACAACTTGGCTGTTTCCAGTTGGGGATTTCTCCTATAACTTTGAAAGTATTTATCTCGATTATGTAGACAAATCTATAGTGCTGAGATAGAATATACATTACATTTGCGTACATGCATGCACACAAGTGAATGTATGTGTTCTTAAGCAATTATCTCCTGCAATGGTGATCATTTCAATTTGTCTGCTATACGCATGGGGTAGTATCCAACTGTGCTTTCCAAATATTGGTTTCCTAGAGCAGCTTTGTAAAACACAATTGTATCAGTGACTTAACAGCTACACTTAAGGAGAAGTCACTTGTGGTAAGCACCAATTTAAGAGCAGAACTTATTTTCTCACAGTGCTACAACTTGTGAAGTAGGTAATATTGACTGACATTTTTGCATGTGAGGAAACTGGACTTTAGATCAATTTAGCTGAGAGCTGAAATTGCAATCTGATAGGAGGCTGAAATAGGACTTACACTCAGGTTTTCTAATTCCAAAGTCCTTTTATGTTAACAACGATATGGTATTCAGTATTGTTTCTCAGACCAGAGCCTCCACCAAAAGAGAGGGGAAGAGAGAGAGAGAGAGAGAGAGAGAGAGAGAGAGAGAGAGAGGGAGAGAGAGAGAGAGAGAGAGAGAGAGATCCTGCCCTTCTGCAGTCTGATACAATGCTGATGTCTCTACTGACAAGAATGTATCAGAAAACAGGTCATTGTAAACAGACATGTGTGGTTTGCTTAATATAGATCAAAAGTCTCCAATATAATGTATATAATATAACTCTGATCCATAAGCTTTAGCTATTTGCTTACACTAATAATGTTTTGCATGCTAGTTGATTCATGCCAGTGCTTGTCCTAATATTATATGTTGATACATTTTTCCTTCATGGAGTAATTTATTATGATTTCATCGCACAGGACAGGTGAGCGGGTGGCAGGGCGCATGAACTCCACGCCCCTACCAGATGTCTGCCTGGAGCACATGCAAATGGTGACATCATCAAGTTCATACAGGCAGCTGCTGACTACCAAGGTGACATGGGACACAGATGGGAAACAAATCTGGGGTGATGGTCCTAACTCTCGTGCAGGATGGGGAAAAATTCCCATTTCTGTGTACTTTCTTGAACAATAAACACATGGAAAAAATCTTTTAAAAAGCCAAGGACTAAAACCTTCAGAGAATAAGAGATGGGAGGCCAGTGGAAGCCTTACCATGGTAGGTGTATGTGCCTCCTGCTCCTCAGCGTCCTCCCTTCTTGATGCCTCAGTGGGGATACCCACAAGTGGGTCCACAAAAGAAGGTTCCAGGCTTGGACAAGGACTCTGGGAGGCCAGAGGGGCACAAGTTGGGAGAGAGAAAAAATGCCCACTGGTATAAGGTTTGAGCCCAGGGAGTGAGGGTGCAAGATCCTCAACCTATTGAGGTTGAGTCCTTATAGGCCCATGACCTGTGGACTGGCAGTAACTGCACAGGGACAGCTCCTGCAGGAGCCACAGGGAGGAGGGCCACATGGTGGCTTCCAGCTGCCAACAGTTCTTCAGGACCCCTACCCTCCAGGTGGGCATCCATCGGGATATCCATCTTGTAGTGTGCATCCCTTCTCCACCTAAGGGACAATGTACTTTAAGGTTAGTCTTGAATAAAACACTGGCCCAAAGGAGTAGATTTCCCAGAGAAGGAAACTACACCTCAGACTTGGTGGAGAATATCTTCACTCTCATGGCCTCAGGTGCTGTGCACTTGACCTGCAGCTTGTCTTTGTCCCTGTTCTAGAGACTTCCTTGATGAGATTGAAGTCGCTGACATTGGCCACTTTGTTCCATGACACTGGCAAATTGTGGAAAGACAGGTCTCAGTCCAGAAGTTGTTGCCCTCCAGATATTCCATGACCTTGAAGACATCCAGTGAGAACTTGAGTAAACAGTCTCTGTCCAGCATCAATATACTCTGCCCCCAGCAGAAAATCCACCAGGCTCCCCTCCTGCAGGTACTCAGTGACTAAGCAGAGCCCGCCTCTTTCCTACACAATCACACCCAGAAGCCACACGGGGCTCCATGCCAAAGTTGTGTCATGGCCAAGGCTTCTGCCGGAAAGGCCTGGGCAGTGATGTCAATCCTTAATGCATTGCAGAGAGAATGTGTTTCCTTCGGTCACTTCCAGCATCAGGTCCCCCTATTTCCTCCTCTCAATGATCTGCAGTAGTTTCAGGTTCATCATGGTCAGCGCCCAGCTCCTATGAGAGACCTCATCCTGAGCCTGCACTGTGCCCTCTATGACCTTTGGCCTGATGAAGCTAGTACAGCGTCTATGGTGTCTGAGGGTTATTGATGATCCACCAGCAGCATGAGTTTCTCCAAGGGAACCTCCTTGTCACTGCTGAGCTTGCTGTCCTGGTACCTTGGATCAGAACGGTTAATGTAATAGTGCTCCCCCTTGCTTCACAGCACACACAGTGTATAATCCCTGGGGTAGCTGATGCTCTCCCCCACCAGGAACAGGCCTGCAGGGTGCACGGAAGTTTCCCCAACCAGGGAGCCTGCTGGTGCTGTTGGTCGCTGTCCATGGTGCTGCCGCAGTGCTTCTCTCTGCTGAGAGCTCAACCTCCTCTAAGAGGCACTGCTAGTTCGGGTGGGGGCAGGGCTGGCATCCTATTTCTGAACCATCACCTGGAGGTAACCTTGTCAGTTTTGTTGTATTTCAAACTGTTTTATAGTGATCCTCTTTTTAAAAAAAGATAATTTTTTTTCTTTTTTTAAAATTATTTAAACTGAGTGCTGAGACACTACTGAGGTTTCTTTTGAGGGAGTGTTTTTTTAATTACAAAGTTCATTTCATTTTTTGAAATATTTTTATTGATTTTTAGAGCGAGAGGGAAGGAGAGGGCGAGAGAGAGAGAACACTGATGTGAGAGAGAAACATCAATCGAGTGCCACCTGCATGCCCCCTACCAGGGATTGAATTGGCAACCCCTCAGTTTCTGGGACAATGCCCAACCAACTGAACCACACTGGCCAGGGCCCTACTGTGGTATTATAATAGTTTTTACTTCCTTTATCTCTTTATTTCTTTTTGTTTTCTTTGTGTGGAGAGGAAGGGCATGGTTGTTTTTGTTTGTTTGTTTTGAGAAAGTTAAATTTACTATACTTCTGGGGTCCTTACTGGCTAATCTGGCTTGTGTCAAGGCCTGGCTAAAACTGCTCTCTGGCCCAGCCCACTTTGTGGAGGCTTGTCTCAGAGAAGGCACCTTCCTCTCCTGAGTTTGTCATAGGGATGGCAGTAGGGAGAGTTAGGGTCACACCCCAAGTCTGTGATGCCCATAGCAAAGAGAAAATCTGATGAAATACATTTCTGAGGGGTGAGAGGAGCACAATAAATGTTGGTTTTTCCCCTAAATAACTACATATTGCATACCATTTATATAAGTTTCTGTTAGCCAAGTTTTTAGTATGGAAATATATATTTGAAGATATAATCTATATGTAACAAGATTATATATAATAGATAATACATATAATGGTTGTATATAGATAGATAATATGATATATGACAAAAACTGTGTATGAAAGTGAATTGAATACCTTTAAATTTTGTAAATTAAAATATAAGAAAAACTTAGTTATGAATATTTGGAAAGGTTACCATGTAAATTATGTACTTGGTCTTTAGAAGTCTTCAAATGTAATTTATACCTCATAGTTCCATGATAATACAGATCTAATTCACCCAAAGGCAGGAAAATTGAGATTTAAGCTAACTCTTATCATAGAATACTAAAACTTCTTTTCTTAAAAATGGTTATTATTAAGTAAATGTTAAATTTTCATCCAAAAAATACTGCAATTTTAAATATGAAAATTTAACATTTATTAATTGAGTAATAGGGTTTTATTTATTTATTCAGAAAAAAATGTTACTACTTACTATTGGAGAAGCCAAATACTTGGTTATGAAAATAAAATACTAGAGATAATCCCTGATTTCAGCAAGGTGATAGAAAATTCAAGGCAGCATACAGGTTCCCAGAAAATCTCAGTTGAACTTAAGTATTGGGAATATAATCAGGGTATTAATTAAGTTCAAAGAAGGGACATCAAAATAAACAATTTATTTCTTCCCAGAGTTGTTGGGGTATAATAAACAAATTAAAATTATATATTTAAAGTGTACACTGCAATGATTTGATATATGTGTACATTATGAAATAATCACCGACATTCATCACCTTACATAGTTACCTTGTGTGTGTGTTTGAGAACACTTAAGATGTATTGCCTTAGCAAATTTTGTATATAGAATATAGTATTATTAATTAAGTCACCAAGCTATACATTAGATTTCCAGAATTATTCATCTTATAACTGAAAGCCTGAACCCTTTGTCCAAGTTAAGTGGCTTTGTTATATGTTTTTTGTTATATAGCCTTTGTACAGAGATTTTAAAAATATTTTATATCTAATTTGTATATGTCCACATTCTGAATTATTTTCTGTTTTTGTCCCCCAGAATTGTATCAAAAAAGAAGAGATAAGTTAACATTTCCCATGTATCATGCCTGATATGGTAAGTTAAACCACCTTCTCTTACAACCTCCCCTCCTCAAGCCACAGAAGTAAAATGTTATGAGGTAGGATGAAAATTGCAGGTACGTATAATGTGAGATGAATTTATCACGCATTTCTGTAGCTGCAAACACTCATTTTACCCAAAGTCCTTTTTATCTGCAATTTAGCAAGAATCCAATTACTGAGCATGAGTTTACTACCTCATAAATAACATCCTCTTAGGTTTCCAATCACACCATTCCTGTTCTGTATTTTGTCAGCAAAAGTCTTGTTTTTAAAAATAATACTTCAGCCATCTGCTTACCCATATGTGCTACACATCACTGAATGTTAGATTCTCTGCAAGTTTTATAGACGTAGGTACCACAAACCTTGAATGTGTTTTCTCTCATAATTAGCATTTTATAACCACATTAAATTGATCACAGGTAAACTGTTTCATTTTGGTGTGCTATTTTGATTGTAATCAGATTACTAGCTGGAAAGTAAACTTGTAGCTAATATATTTTAGTTATAAAGAGTTTTCTTTCTTCTTTTATAGCAAATGCATTATTTTAAAGGTCACACTTGTCAGACCCATAAACTAAATCCCAGACTTGCAATGTAAGGCATCCCTCGAAGGATCCACCGGTGTTTACACTGGGGTGAAGAATGTTATCTTAGCAACTCCATCAATTACAATGACTGATGATGTCATTGTAATCTCTAGGACTGGCTCCTCCCAAGTGAAAGGGAAAAAGCTTGCTCAAGGGTTCAGTTTTCAATTTTCATGTTCTCTTAAGTCAAATGTATGGTTTGCATTTTTTACAATTTCTTTTTCCTAAAAAACAAACACATGATAAACTGTAAATATATGTATAGTTGGATCTGAAGTTATAATATCATTCCAACTGAGAAACTTCTATTTATAGATGAATTAGCGAAATTTTAAATCCCTTGCAAACCTGTCAGATTTAGACTTCAATGGCTTTCTTACACAACCATGAGGGATAAAACTTCAACTCTTGTTTTTTAATAACCCATGTTTTCATGGTTAAAATGTAAGTTGAATAATTACACATAAAATGTGCAACAATATTGTTGCACTCCACAATTTTTGATGCACTTCTTTTTAGCTGTCATCCCGTTATAAGTAAAATTCTCTTTGTTTTATGTTTTGGCCTATGAGTGTATTGTATGAGTGTCAGCTTCGGGTTATCTATTAGCAAAACTGATTTTTTGCCAATTCTGTCCAAAGTTTTGTGTCTTTGATGCTTTCTTCTTTTCCGAGAGATTTATTTAAATTATATCTTCACAATATTGGGAATTGTGCACTGTGTTTCTTTTTCATTTGATTTCTTACCCGGACCTACTCTAGACACCTTACCTTAGAATATAGGTAAGGAAAAGTTCAAATTTTTCAGGTTTCATTAAAAACCTTCATGGAATAATTTTACTTTGCTACTAAATGTTTAGGGTTCCTGCTTTCACTTTAAATTTGTCCGCTATGAATTGGCCATTATCATTCCTGGTCATTGATAAAAATTAAAGGATGACTTCTTACACCCCACCCCAGTTTTTCATGACTTTTTTTTAACGTTTTTTTATTGGGAGGGTTGTTTACAGATTTTATTGCCTGAAAAAAAGAACTGAGTAAGGCTACTCTTGAGAGTAGTTCATTATAAGAATAAATACACTTATTCTTGACATCTTTTCATAAGTAAGGTAATAAAAGGTTCTTATTATGCACAACCTCTCTCAAATGTGAATTTTAAAGAACAGCCAAATGCAAAAGCTTATATAACTTTACCTTAGTTATACTAGTTGCTTAGAATTCTTAATAGATCTGATCATAGCTAGATGGTAATAAAATTAAGACTCTTTGATCCTGAATGTAGTCTGGTGCTACATACAGGAAAACTGAAGATAACTATTAAAATGAGATTTTTCTAAGATCATACATGTAAAAGGACTCTAACTCAGACTTTGACTTCCATTTGTCATTCTTTTCATTAAAATTAGCTTTTATATTGGGTGCTTAAATGTATCATATAAACAGTGTACTATGCACTTTGCAAACACCTATTTAATCTTGAAAGCAAAATAGTAGCTGTGAAGCAGCAACTATTTTATCTGTATTTTGTGGAAAATAAATTGAGGCTTGTAGAGATTAATATTTGTCTTTATCAAGCTCATATCATGGGAAAGTAATGTGAATAACTTTAGTACCTACTGCTAGATTTTCCCAAAACATGTGAGTGTGCGTGTGTATGTATGCGTGTGTGTGTGTGCGTGTATGTGAACGGCTGTATTTACAGTCTGTCCTATTACATGCCCAAAGGCTCTTAAGAACCACATAATTAAAAAGTCAGTTTGTGGTGATGAGGTTTAGACTTACAAAAGAGTCTTAAGGAAGTCTGGGTTTATTCTAATTAAGTAAACTACCAGGGTGATAAATGAAATTCTGTGCTTGGCAAACTCTCTTTGCTTTTGCATGGCGTTATATTTGTGGATGAAATGTTCTGAGGATGAATGTTAAAAGCCCTTGTGACTCCTAGACCCTCTCCAGAATTATTTTCTGAAAACACTTTGCTGTCTGGCAGCTGCTTTGCAGCCTGGGAGAGCATTTTAATTGGCATCACATAACTTTATGACTGAGGGATTTATTCCTCTCTCCACAAAATCCCTCCCCTCTTTTCATCTATTAGCAGAAATGTTTGACTTAATATTACAGGCATTTCTTATGATAACCTGTTTGGGGCCATAGTGCAATGAAATTTCCAGTCTTCTTCCAGAAAAAAAAAAAAAAAAGTGAGAATCAGGCTCTGCCAAAAAATTAAAGTTTTATTTTTTTATTTTATATATATTTTTGGTTTTGATCTTGTCTACTGTTAATATGACTCAATAAAGTTGAGGTAGAATTTATTTTGATAGACATGCTTTGTCAATATTAGTATATACATTAAATTTTCAGAGAAGAAATGTCTCCTATATTACTACCCACTGGATTTGTCTCTGTAGCTCAGACAATTTGAAGCTTTCAGATCATTTGAAGTAAACATCCTGGCTTATTTACCAGAGAGGAGCTCACATCATTAGCAACATGCCTGTGTTTGTTATAAGTCTAAGCATCTCTGCCATTGCTCCATGGATTAATCTTTAATAAGTACAAAATGTGAAGTGGTAGAGTAGTGACTAAGAACCAAGGCTTTGAAGTCATATGTATCTGAATTTCACCTCTGCTTTTACGGTTCCAAGTCCTTGATCAGATTATTTGTCCTCTTTTATGTTTAGTTCCTTCATCAATAAGATTAAGAATATTAAGAGCGAATGAAGAACTAGAAGCAAAAAGCTTACTACAGTGCTTGTCAGACACCTATTATGCTGTAAGTTAACAGCAGTTAACTGCTGCAATAAAATCTATACTAATAAAAGGGTAATATGCTAATTAGACCGGATCGACTGGATGTCTTCCAGACATTATTCCGGACATCCTTCCTGACAAAACTGGGGCCCAGGTGAGGCAGAGGTGGTTAGGGGCAATCAGGCAAGTAGGCGAGGGGTTAGGGGAGATCAGGCAGGCAGGTAGAGTGGTTAATGGCAATTAGGCAGACAGGCAGGCAAGTGGTTAGGAGCCAGAGGTCCCAGATTGCGAGAGGGTGCATGCCGAGCTGAGGGACCCCTTCCATGCACAAATTTCATGTACTGAGCCTCTAGTCTATAATAATAAAAGGGTAATATGCTAATTAGACCAGATGTCCTTCCAGACATCATTCCGGACATCCTTCCTGATGAAGCTGGGGCCAGAGGGAAGCCAGCCTGGGTCCCAGGTGCCTGTGGGTGGCCAGAGGAGGGAAGCAGCCCAGGTCCCGGGTGCCTTCCGGCTGCAGGAGGAGGGAAACCTGGTTCCTGGGTGGCGGAGGGAAGCCAGTGCCTGCAGCTGGGGGAAGGAAAGCCTATTTTGCAGGAATTTTCATGCATCGGGCCTCTAGTAACATAATAAAAGAATTAATTCTACTGTAAGCCGGGATCCAACAAGTAATAAGTTTCAGAGAAATAGTCCCAATTTGAAGGAACTAAGAAAAGGATTACAGATCTGTAGTATCTTGGATCTGGAATTTGACTGTCTTATATAATCTACACTAATAAAAGAGAAACATGCAAATTAACCGTCACTCCAACACACAAGATGGCTGCCCCCATGTGGTCAAAGATGGCTGCCCCCATGTGGACACAGATGGCCACCACAAGATGGCCAGCAGGGGAGGGCAGTTGGGAGGGACCAGGTCTGCAAGGGAGGGCAGTTGTGGGCAATCAGGCAAGCAGGGGAGGGCAGTTGGGGGCAATCAAGCCTGCAGGGGTGGGCAGTTAGGGGTGACAGGCCAGCAGAGAAGGGAAGTTGGGGGCAACTGGGCCTGCAGGGAAGGGCAGTTGTGGGGGACCCAGGCCTGCAGGGGAGAGTAGTTGGGGGGGGACCAGGCCTGCAGGGAAGGGCAGTTGGGGGGGACCCAAGTCTGCAGGTGAGAGCAGTTGGGGGGGACCAGGCCTGCAGGGAAGGGCAGTTGGGGGGACCAGGCCTGCAGGGGAGGGCAGTTAGGGGTGACCAGGCCTGCAGGGGAGGGCAGTTAAGGGTGACCAGGCCTTCAGGGGAGGGCAGTTAGGGTCAATCATGCTGGCAGAGGAGCAGTTAGGCATCAATCAGGCTGGCAGGGGAGTGGTTAGGGGGGTGATCAGGCTGGCAGTCAGAAGTGGTTAGGGGCAATCAGGAAGATAGGCAGGTGAGAGGTTGGGAGCCAGCAGTCCTGGATTGTGAGAGGGATGTCTGACTGCCCGTTTAGGCCCGATCCTACCAGGATTGGGCCTAAACGGGCAGTCAGACATCCCTCAAGGGGTCCCAGATTGGAGAGGGTGCAGGCTGGGCTGAGGGACACACACCCCCCTCCCCCCGTGCACGAATTTCATGCACCAGGCCTCTAGTCCTATATAATAAGAGAGGAATATGCTAATTATCTGTTATGCCCTGTGGCACAACAACCAACCACTTAAGGACCTTATCACAGATCTGCAGGAGGGTGGGGCAGCGAACTACAAGTGAGAGGCAGAGAGCTATAGGATGGGGCAGGGCAGCAAGCAAGCAGGAGGCAGAGAGCTACAGGATGGGGCAGGGAAGCAAGCTATAAGGGGGGATGGAGGGAGCTACAGGAGGGCGGCAGCAACCTACTGGTGCACGGATTGGTGCACAGGTACTAGTTAAGTAATAATTAAACTTACAGGTGAAATAAAATGTCAAAGACACCTATAGTTAACTAGTAGTTTCAGATAGATAAAAATGTTATTTTAAGACTTTAAAGTGGATAAGTTATTTTCTGAATGCAAAAATAAGAAAGTTTTTGCTCAGCTGGTGTGGCTCAGTGGTTGAGTATAGACCTATGAACCAGAAGGTCACAGTTTGATTTTCGGTCAGGGCACCTGACTGGGTTGTGGGCTCCATCCTCAGTAGGGGGTGTACAGGAGGGAGCCAATCAATGATTCTCTATCATCATTGATGTTTCTATCTCTCTCTCCCTTCCCCACTCTGAAATCAATAAAGACATATTTAAATAAACAAAAAATTAAGAAAGCTTTACATTTAATCCATCAGGTTTTGTGACCGTTTTAATACATTTTTATTATACCATCTGATTTCCAAGTAAATTTGGAGACAGAAGATATCAAGGTGCTTCTTTTTTGTGGCTGGCATATAAATTATATCAGAAGTAAAATAAAACAATGGCTAATGGAAATGCTGTATGTTTATGGAGTTTTAGTTTAACAGTAGAACCCTATGTTCCTTATTTTCATGGTTAACTATAAAACTGTTTTCCCTCTATGATTAAATTATTTCTGATATTCCTACCTATTGTACTAATTGGACAGAATACTCTCACTTGATAGAATGTGCCAGCTCTAAATATTCTACAAGATTTTGGAGAGTGCAAGAGGCTGAATTAAAGGTCCATGGACCCTAGGAAATCTTTTAGATATTACATCCCATTCCTTCTAACAATTTTCTGATAAAATACTGTATAAAAACAGAAAATATTATATTAAATGAAAACTACCTTTGTAATAAAGGTCTCTACTTTTATTGGTTCTTATCTTGTAATCCAGTTATTTTAAATTATATCTATATGTAATTTACATGATACATATATACATATATATATAAATTGTATATATATGTGCATATACTTATACATACCAAAACACACCTATGTATAACACAAATAGGTTGATCATTATCCTATATTATATTACAACTAAAAACTGGAAAAATGGCTATTTTGTTATGTAGTTATTTTAAAATTTTTAATAAAACCCTGATTTAAAGAAATAACCACTTTAGTCGATGTTATAATATTATGGCAATTGCACATTAGTTTTATTTCATTTTTTTAAAATTTATCTTTATTGTTGAAGTATTACAGGTGTCCCTCCATTGACACCCCCATCCCCACTTCTGCCCACTCTGCAGCCTTCACTGCAGTATTATCTGTGTCCATGGGTTATGGATGTATGCATATAAGTTTTTTGGTTAATCTCTTCCATTCCACCCCACCCCCTTCCCTCTGAGAATCATCAGTCTGTTGTATGCTTCTATGTATCTGGATCTATTTTGTTTAATACCTGTTCTTATCATTACAATGTAAATCAGAATGTTTTGTTCACCTTTTATGTAACTACAACATGTGAAGATAAATCAAGAAATAAGATATGGTTCCTATCATTTAGATTTTAGAATTTCTTGAAAACCTTTGGCATTTATCTTCAACATGAAATATTGAAGTCAAAATTACATGGATATTTTTTATTAGAGTACAAATTTAGGAATTCTTACTAACCCATAAGCAAAACCTCCAAGTTCTTGGATTGAAAGATCAATATTTGTTTTTTTAAAATCATTTTATACTGTACATTGTGTTAAAAATTTAACTATAGCTAAAAAAGCTCACTTAACTAAGGCTTTCTGTTAGTTGGGTTCTGGTTTTATAAAATTGCTGTGATTATGTATTTATCATTGTCAAAGGACTTTGTTTTTGCAGAACCATAAAACAATAATGTTTATGGCAACACTTTTTTCTTAGAATACTTAGATATCTAATGGTTCAAAGATGCTGTTATTATTGTTAATTAACATTTATTTACTTCCCAAGGGTTATATTTGATCATAATAAATACATCTTGATTTGAAGATGTCTTCTTTTACATATAAGATTATATATATTTGACAAAAAATAATATAGATTAATACAAAAGGTGTTGGCATTAAAATACTTATTTCATCACATTAGCAAACATACACAAACATTAAAAAAACATTATACGCCTTCACAAACATATTTTATATCTATCTATGTATCATATACAGAAAAAGCCAAGGACCTCTTCATTTTAAATGTTCTAATTGGTTTTGGTCTTTGCAACTATTTCTGTGTAATTTTATGCTTATATATTACTGATACATTCATTTTGTTTCTATTCTACACTAGAGGCTTGGTGCATGAAATCCATGCATGGGTAGGGTCCCTAGGCCTGGCAGGCTATCAGGGCCTAGCAGGTTCCCTGCCTTCCCGCCTCCCCACCTCCTCCTTCCTTCGCTCCCTTGCGCCCTGCCACCTCTGCTGTTTGCCTGCCATGTTCCACATCGACCCCTGGTGGTCAGTGCACATCAAAGTGAGCGATCAAACTCCCATTTTCCTGTCAAACTCCTGAGGAGGCACTTTGCATATTAGCCTTTTATATATATATAGATTTTTTGCTTTATATCATTTCTGTATAAATGTGATCAAAATAACTATTAATGACATTTTATATTATTCTATTACAGAATATTATTTTTCTATACATAACATATGCTTACTATTTTACAGTGGCAGTGAAATCCATCAAATAAACGTACAAATAATTTACCTATTTTCTTTATTATAAGATATATAAAGTATTCTAAGTTTAAAATTATAATATATAATTCTATGTGTATAAGATTATTTAACTAGGATAAGTTATTAAATATATAATTACTGAATCAAAATGATAAGACTGTTTCGATAAGCAATAAAATTACTTTCTAAATTTTGCCTATCAAAAAACAGTTTTATGGTCCTCTGGCCATCCATTGGTATTCTCAAACTTCATCATCTTTTTCTTGTTTATTTATTAGCATCTAGAAAATTTTTATTCATATTTGAAAACTAATAATAGTCATTTTAAGAACAAAATGTTCTTTAAAAGTACATATGAATTTATTTCCCTGGATAGGCTTAAAGCACCATATTAGAGATTGCAGCAATAAATGCTCTCTTACTGTCTAATGAATTTATTCAACACTAAACTTTAAAAAAAAAAGCCATTTTCATGTCACAATGTTTTTTTTCACAGAGATGTGAAAAATTACCAGCATTAGAAGTTGAATAAGAAGAATTAATTTGATTGCAACTGGTGAATGACATGGTGCTGAAAGTTAATGATCAGTCTAATGTTGATCTTTGACCCTGCAGCCCCATAAAATGTCACCCACAGGTCTTCCAGATGACTAATAATTACAGTGGATGCTTCCAGTTGTCTTGGGCTTTGTGTGGTGACAAACTGTGTGTCTAGGCCTGTTTCATGTCAATTCCCTTGTCAGTTATATGTCATTCCAAAGAGGCCTCACATCAGACAGGGTACTTTTTCAAATTGGCTATAAGCAAGCAGATCTAGAAGCCATGTGTCCAGGACAGAGGTTTAAGACAAGAGGTGAAGTTCAAGAAGTCCATGTCAGATTTTAACCTGTGCCCGAATGTCTCCCAGATCTACCAAAGCCAGGGGTTGGTACATGAGCTCTTGAGCTTCTGCTTCTGATTTAGGACACAGTTGCTCTTTTTCTTCAGGTCACAATATTTGCAGATTTAGCCAATGTTGTAAGAGCTTCCAGAGGAACTGCTCTTTGAAGATGGCTTCACTGGCCTGAATACTAATAGTTATTTTCCCTAAGGGCAGGGGAGGAGAGCTGGACAAGTCTGAGGAAGGGGGTCAAAAGTTACATGAAAGATTAGTCTGATATTAGTTTACTTTGAGCTAATCAAAGCCAGATGCCACCAAATTATTGCACAAGGCCCAAATGTCACCAAAAAATATGGTCCCGTCCTCACTTTCCTGCTAAAATGTAGAGTTCATCTGTTTCATGAAGCTTTTCCTTTGAGTTCTTAGCCCCCAGAATAAATTATCTAAATTCACCTTAGAAAAGTAAGCATTATAAAAATTATGACTCTGCACATGTCCCTGAGACTAAAATATCTATAAATCAATATCGGGTAAAAATATGACAAAAATAATATTTAGCTCTGTGCCTCATTTGTCAAATGGCCAGATGTCTAGGATAAAATATTTTTCTCTCATAATTTTTTTTCTTTCAAATACTAAAGATTGATCATTTTGATAATCCTTAGACACTTATAAAATGTAGGGACTTGAAATGTGTATTTATTATGGAGTTGTTAGGTATGTACATTAGTCAAGGAGCCATTCCATCATTTTATTTTTTAAACTAATTTCAAGAGAAATCATGGTTATCTTTTGAGAACATTGCTGGATAATTGCATGTTGCTAAACATATTAGAAAGCAACCTGTAAAAGTGTGTTAATGACTGTTGATTTGATGTGCCAGATGTGCCATTTATTCCACCAAAAAACAAAAGAAAGATAGTTGAAATATTGTTTATCTGAGCAGTTAGTCCCCAGTGAGAATGATTTATATCTGAAAATGCTTTGGAGTTGTAGAGTAGTAACTAAAAGAAGAAAGTATTAATAAATGAAGGGAGGGGCATGCATGCTGGAGATTATTGTCCATGTAAATCCATCATTGAAATGCTCACAAGGGTCCCTACCCAGGATAAAGGTCTCACTGTCTTTTCATAATAAAGTAGATTTATTATAAAAAGCTATAAATAATAGGTTAAAAAAAAAACACAAAAAACCTCCCATAGAATCAAAATTGAAACAATCTTTCCTTCTAGAAGTCACTTTCTGCAGTTAGAAGGATAAAGTGAAGGTTAGAAAACAGGTGAAGAATGAACACTCTGGAGTCAAACTTCTGGGGTTTGAATTTTGCCTCAACTAATTTCTAGCTGTGCTGCTTTGGTCTTGTAATTTTGCCTCTCAAGTCTCTGTTTTCTCATCTGAAAAGAAGGATAATAAGTATTCCTATCTCATGGTAAGATTGCAAATAGGTAACCGTTATTATCCAAAAGAATGAGGGCTAATTACCTGAATATACTGAGATAAATAGAACTCTCAAATTATAAAGAATAAGGCTTCAGTTGGTGGGGAAATAGACTCCTTTTTGTTCCAAGAGTAAAGAGCCTTGATCACTTCCTCAAAATGTATGGTTTCAATGTGTTTAAAAAATAATCTAGTAGAAAACTCTGGATTTAATATTTTTGTAAGTGACATGTATAAGTTTTTATATTAACTGGGTAAATAAAGATCACAAATAGGCTCACAGCAGCTCAAATAAGGTTTAGCCATAAGAGGAGCATGTAAACTGTGGCTCTTAGATTTTAGTGGATTTCCAAATTTCAGATAAGGATTGTAGTCATGAGTCCTACAGGGAGAATGAAGTGAGAAGAGCAAAGTAAAAGAAAAACCTTGATTATCCCCAAATTAAATAATCCAAATGCAATGAATTTACAGGTAAAGTGTGTAACTTAAGATATAGCTAATTACATCTTTTAAGTTTCATGATAGAATAATTAAATTATTTGAGAGATGTTATAAATCACAATGATCGTGAATATCCTTAGACAATTACCTAGACAAGACAACATATTTTTCCTGAACGAGTTTTAATTTGAACTTAATTTGAAAAACTCATATTCTCCCCTTTTACTAGTATATGTCAGAGAGAATTGTCATCAGAAATGTTACCAGCTACTTTCAAAAGTCATCATGGTATATGATTCCTTTCTCAGGAATGAATAAACCATTTCCTGATGGTGATGAGCAGAGAGTAGAGACTAATCACTAGCCAACATTTCCTGGTCATTTTCAAATCCTAAAGTGATAATAAATCAAAATTAATCTCTTGGGAGTGAAAATATATAGCAGTGAAAATTAAGTGTGTATATTGACAAATGCACCATTTCCTCTGTGTTCTGAGATTTTGGGTCATGAAGTAGTTAATATGAAGAAGAGACTCTTCTTTATAGAGATTTATATAATGGAAGAATAAAACTTTGGAAGTCAAACGTAATCCTCAAATATTTTACAAGAGATGTAAATTCATATCTCCCGAAATCTTCTGGTATTGACTTTAAAATAAAATCGCACATTGGGGAAGGCATACAAATACCAGTATAAGACATTGATAACCTACAAATATCCTTTAGTTACAACTGAAAGTCAATAAAAAGAAAATGAATGATTATTATATTTGAAATATTTACAGCTATAATCTTCCATTTTTTAATGATTTGGTTTGAATTA
Organism: Plecotus auritus; assembly: GCF_963455305.1. NCBI lineage: Eukaryota > Metazoa > Chordata > Mammalia > Chiroptera > Vespertilionidae > Plecotus > Plecotus auritus. The sequence continues at coordinate 18,833,951 of NC_137770.1, read as the reverse complement.
ATTTTGATTAATGTCGGAGGGACTTTACAATATTAAAGTATTTTGATGAGCTATTTATTAAGGAAAACTCTCCTGTACCTTTTCCTCTACCATTCTTTTACTCACTCTGTTTTCTTTACGACAATGCTTTTCTTGCCAGAACATGTTAGGAAAGTTCTCTTTTCCATGAAGTCTCATTTAAAGGTTACCCTAGCCGGTTTTGCTCAGTGGATAGAACTTCGGCCTGGGGACTGAAGGGTCCTGGGTTCAATTTTGGTGAAAGGGCACATGCCAGGGTTGTGGGCTCAATCCCCAGTGGAGGGCATTCAGGAGGCAGCTGATCAATAATTCCTTCTCATCATTGATGTTTCTCTCTCTCTCTGTCTCTCTCTCTGTCTTTCTCTCTCTCTCTCTCTCTCTCTCTCTCTCTCTCTCTCTCTCTCTCTCTCTCTCTCTGCCTTCTGCTCTGAAATCAATAAAAATATACTTAAGAAAATAAGGATTATCCCTGATCCCTAAAACATCCCTTGAGCCCCCTATCTCTATCATAAACCCTTTGAATAAATATTCTCTACTGCAAATAATGATTTTACAGCCTGTATTTTAACAATACATCATATTATACTGTTTGTTTGTGTCTATATTTCTCAGCAGACTGTGTTCAGTTTTCATCATTGCATCACAGTAGCATATAACATAGCCGACTGCTTAAAGGTATAATCAACTGCTGGTTAATTTTGTTGGTCAATTGTTCTATTAGTCGCATTTCTAAAAAAACAAAAATGTTGGGGTTCCTGTAGCCCATATGAATAAAACCAGAACTCAATTGAGAAAAAATAGATCAACAGTTGTAAGAATATATACACAAATAAATAATATAATTAATAAATAGTAATGCAAGTATGAACTCTATTCCCCTTATCTGTAAACCTACTCTTGCTTAACCCTGTATATTATAGAAAGCAAAAAGCTTCTGATTCCAGAAGAGATGTCCAATTCTACTGTTGGTAATAATGAATCCATACTGTGCTCTATGCTGAGTTGCTGTTACAGGAGTCAGAAAAGCGAGGTAAGGGATGTCATGGGAGAAGCAGCTAATCCAGATACAAGAGGCTCAGAGAAAGATGCCTCAGGCTGACACCTGTGTGATGAAAATGTGTTAACTGGAGCAAATTAACTCCTGGGGTGCCTAGAAGAGATATTTTTGTCCTTGTATTGCTTAGACATCATCTCATGTAACCCACCCATTTTCAAGCTGAGGCAGGGATATTTTATGAAGTAGATGGCCATTCAATTTCGTTTCAGTTATAAATGCATTAATATATCCATTTATTAGATAGGCAGATCTACCCTAAAATCAACAAGGTATATCAATATAGAAGGCCGGCGGCTTAGTAAACAGCTAGACCCACTGTTCTATGAGGTTTTTACAGTCGGAGAATTTTGTTTTGCTTTGGTTTTGTTTAATAGCACGAGTCAGATGCTCAACCTCTTTAAAACTCTGAGAAGGCGAGTTGTTATTCTGCCCTCTTTCTATCCAAGAGTTTATATATGCTGCTGGGCTGACCATGGCATTGGGAGGTAAGTGGCCAAAAACTAAAGTGATATTTACTGTTAGTGTCTAGGAGATAATCTTTGCAAATACCTTTCTCTCAGTCTCTAAGCAAACTATTTTCATGGTGATGGAGAGGGATTATTTACAGGTAAGGAAACTCTTCCATGGTGATGCCAACTGTCCCAGTGGAAACATTGATGAAGTAACTTGAAAATTCGTGCAATATCCCAGTGGAAGAGAAACAGAACACAGAGAAAACTTGGATTCATCTTATCACAAAGTTATTGGATCCTTTTTCATACATTTTTTTTTACTCTAAAGTATTTAAGTATTGGAATAACAATAGTGTTTAGTTCACGGAACGGTTTAGTGGATTAAATGGGAGAATGGATGAAAGGTGTTATCAGAAAGTCTGACATATACTAGTGAGGCTAGCCTTTACTTTTATGGATGCACTAAATGTATAATCTTGGGTTGTTGTTGTAAGTGTGTGTTTTCCAATGAGAATATATTGATTCAGGGTAAAAACATACAGGATAGCAAAAGCAGGAGAAAGCACTTGAACAGCCTGCTGCTTTGGAGAATCACTAACTATCATGATGTACGTGATGGGGTAGGGGAAGCAGGTTATAATACATCTGAACTCATTCCAGAGTGGTGACCCTTTCTCTAGCCCAGATGTTTACATGACTGCTCAATGGGGATGTTTGGGGTTATAAATATGTCCCATCTGCTGCTGCTGTCTGCCCGCTCTTGAAAGGTGTAAAACCACCCACTGCACTCCGCATCATCCGCTATCCCCATTCCCTTCCACGGGGACATTAGAAGGTGGCCAGACACCTTTGGTTGTGGCAAAACCTTTCAGCGCTCGTCTAAAGGGAATAAATGAAGGTCAATGCAATCACTTTGTTAATGTGTGTTATTGGATAGAAGTGTTATGGGACATATTTTATGATTAAATTGATAGATATATTCATCTAGATAAACATAAAAATAAGAGTGCATTTAAATGTTCAGCTCTAGAAACCTGAAGGCGTGTTTGCAACAATGTGTAAAATACAGAATCATTTTCTTTAAATGGACTTTTAGCAAATATTTTAAGACCTTAGAATAATAGGTTCTTATAGTTTGAATATGAAGCACTAAGAGTAGTGTTATTAATACTAACAGTAGTATTATCAATAGCCATAATGTATTCAGGTTAGGAAGTTCCCCTGCTTTCCATATCTCTGTATTTTAGCATCCCATTTTTGGGGTTATTTTCTTCATATACTTTGCATTTTGTAATTACTTTATTAATTATTTGTTTACTTATCAGCTTTCCACTTCATTAGGTAATTGTTGCCAGGAGAGCAGGGACTATTTCTCTCATCTGTTTTTACACAGTACCCAGCAGAATGACTGGCAAACAGTAGACACATGATAAATCATGTAGGTAAGTTAAAAATTAACTAAGAAACCAAAAACACCAATCAGAAAAAATATATGTACCCCTATGTTCATAGCAGCACAATTTACAATAGCTATTATATGGAAAAAGCCGAAGTGCCCATCTACACTAATAAAAGAGTAAAATGCAAATTGACCGTACCTTTGCAATGCCCACCACCCAATCAGGAGTTGAGTGTGCAAATTAACCCAACAAAGATGGTGGGTGAATTTGCACACACAGGCGCCGAGCGGCCGGGGGTGGCAACGTAGGCGTTCCACACTGCCCCAGCTGCTCTGGGCCTCTGGGCAGCTTGGGAAGGCAGAAAGGCGGCTCCATCTGGAGAGAAGGCGGTGCCAGCAGCCAGGGGAAGGAAGGCCCATTCTTTCATGAATCTTCATGCATCAGGCCTCTAGTCAGTAGATAAGTGGGTAAAAAAGATGTGGTACATTTACTCCATGGAATACTATACAGCTATAAAAAAGAAGGATCTCTTACCATTTGAGACAGCATGGAGGGACCTGGAGAGTATTATGCTACATGAAATCAGCCAGTCTGAGAAAGATAAGTACCACATGATCTCACTCATATGTGGAATCTAATGACCAAAATAAACTGATGAACAAAATAGATCCAGAGACATAGAAGCATGGAACAGACTGACAAATTTCAGAGGGAAGTTGGGGGTGGGAGGGTGGGTAGGAAGAGATAAACCAGAGAACTTATATGCATGTATGCATAGTCCATGGACACAGACAATAGCATGGAGACAGTAGTGCCTGGGAGGAATGGGTGTGTGGGAAGGGGTCAATGGGGAAAAAAGGGGGAGACATCTGTAATAGTTTCAACAATAAAGATAAACTTTAAAAATTTAATAAAAGATCACTTATATTGTCTAGAATTATTCTAAATGTCATATATATTGAACTGAATATCAACAGGAAAATAATTCCAGATTTTCAAATGTTTTTATTTGCCCTTCAATTCCTTCTGGAGCATAAGGCCATTTCATATGTGTATACACATAGACCCAGATGGCAACTGAGAAGTTGCCTTTATGGAGAATATCCTGCCAACTTGAATTTGTGTTTGTTCTCTTAACTTAAAGAGACTGCACATTGAGGTGATTCTATTAGCATCAAGGAGAATCACCATAGATGGATAGATACATGATAACAGATAGATCTTTTCAATGAACTCCCTTTACCATGGGGCAGGATGTGTACTCAGACAACCTGAATCTTCATCTTATTCATTCTGAGCAAGCCACTTGGCCTCAACTAATGCACATATCCTTGTCTGTTAATTAATATAAAGTCTGGCACATGATTTTTGTTAGCATCAAATGACTTATGCCATGTGAAAGCAATTTGTAAACTGTGCAGGAGGAGCCCAATACAGAAGGGTTTGGTCCTCGCAATCGTTAGGCTTGCTAAAAGACTTGATGACTTGATTTTTAGAAAGATAATAATCGTTTGATGGAAAAAAATAGAGAAGTCAAAGTAATAGGTTTTGACTGAAGGAACAGACTGAAAAATTGCATGAAGCCAGAAATCAGAATGGAAATCTAGCTACTTATATTACTCAATAACTATTATATACATTTTATTTGTAACATGAGGCAGTAACAAATAATATATAAATCTCTAATATTGATGTTTCTTATATCAGTTTAAAAATAATTGAATTAAATATAACTTGTTATTTTAACATAATTGTGTAATTGTGCTGTCCATTCTTTCTCTATCAATATCCAATATTTGCAATGCTTTTCAAACTCAAATATGCATAAGAATCACTTGGAGAGATGAGTTAAATAAATATTCATGGGTTCCCTTTCTAGAGGTTCTGATTCAGTGGTACTGGTATCCAGCATGTGCCTTGGAACTTCTAACAAGCACCTAGATGTTGCTGAGGATGCTGTCTCACTGAAATACTGTGGTATTTTGTTTTGTTTTGTTTTTATCATGGATATAAGCAAAACTATATTTTAGAATGCATAGTGTAGAAGTCTGCTTCCTCAGGAATCAAACCCTGAGGCAGAGATTTGCTTAGAGGAATATTAATATAAAATACTCTTAAGAATGATGTCCTTAAGGGAACGAAGGAAACAGACTGGACAGATCAAGCATATTGAGCTCTGAGGAAGATGCCGCATAGGACACAGGGATTCTACAGCTACTATGGCTCCTCAGAGTTGTTCCTATTCAAGGCAAGGTCGGGCTTTCTACCTGCACATCAGCCAGTAATTTGATGTAGGCCTACCCTGGGAAGAAAGTATAGTATCAGTGTAGTGACATCCTTCAGAAAGGTTACAGAGGAATTTCTGGGAAGGGATTCAGCCCTGAGCTCGCAAAAACCGACATTTCTAGCAGCTTAGTACATGAGTGCATTGTATTGAGGGAGGGACTCTGGTGTGCATGACTCACCCCATAAAGGTTGTCTGTTTGATATTTGGAATTAGTTGGAGATTACTGGAATACAAATATATATTACTTCCACTCTGAAACCTCTAAAATATGGAGTCAGCAAAAACAAACGAGAACCTCATAAAAGTGTGAACCCCCACCTTGCAATATTTTGGTTGTTTCCTGCTTTTAAAGGAACTGAAAATCGTGTATCAGCACTTTAGTTTAAAAACTGTCTGTATAAAGATTGTGAAATAAAAAGTGTTGAGGAAAAAATGTCCCTCGAACTAGTTCTCCTTTTCATAATAGCAATATAGTAATTGATTTGGCCTGGAATTATTACATTTGCCCTAACCTACCCTACTGACTCAACAAATACATTAATTAACTGAATCAAAGAGGATGTTTTAGAAGATAAATGATTTGGGTGAAATAATTAGACTTCTCAAATTATTTTATTCAAGTATACTATATAACTTTTATGGATGTGAAAGGGGACAATATGCATTATCTGCCCCTATCCTGAGATTTTATAGGTTCATAAACTGAGGTCTTGAGCTTAATTGTCATTCATTCATTCAACTAGTATTTATTGATCTTTTGCAATGTGCTAGTCATCTGTAAATGCAAAAATAAAGAAGAACAGTGACCTCATCCCTTATTCATGCAGCTAAAATTGTGAAGTGTATCTGACAAAAAAACACACAGCCACACAAATAAATAAATAAAGATATAATTAGAAATCATTATACAGTGGAATTAAATCACCTTATGATAGGAAGGACAAAAATAAGGCTCCACTTGAATGGGAGTTTGTGCAAGAAAATCCACCAATGAACAATGAGGAGATCATTTCAGGCAGTGAAAGGTGTTAAAACTACTTTTTAAACAATTTGAAGATAGTCCTTTGGATGCCGTTATAATAACCTGGCTATAATTAACAGGGAAGGAGTAAAGGGAAGCCTAGATCATAGAGGCTTGCCATTTATATAGCTTTGCCAGAAAGTTGCAGTTTAACACTCTCCAAGTCTATTCCCCACAGATTGATGGGGGAAGGGACTGGACAATGGACACATGCCTCAGTAGAATTGCCCATAAAACCACAGATTATATTTGTTTTTCTCACTATTTTACCCACAGAATATAGCACAGTGCTGGCATATAATAACTGTGAACATACTTTTTCAATGAGTTAACAAGGATATATGCAAAACAAAATAATGTATAAAAAGTCTCTTGAATGTTTTTAAAGAGTATCTAGATCTTTTAAAGAGGATTTTTATCTATTCATACTCACAGCCAGATAGTTCCAGTGATTTTTTTTTAAATGCAACTATAGTTACTTTAAGTAATCTCTAACAAATAAGTATTCACTTTATTTAGTCTATTTCTACTGCAATTATGTGAAGAAATGAACTGATTAGACAAATAAAACTCCCCGTTTTAAATATTTTGATGTAGCAACAGATACTGAGTGGTATTTAGTTACAGTGTACATTGTTTTATAAATTATAGATATTTAATAAATAATTTTGGAACAAATACATAAATACTCAAATAGTTAAAGAAAAAAAAAAACTACCTATTTCAAGTTGACATCTTATATGCCTAGTGATAAAGTAAGAAGATCTATTAAACTGGATAACTAGCAGACTGTGAATTAGTATTCTGAAAATATACTCCTCAATAATAATAAGGCAATATTGAACAAGTAATTGCATTCTAGTGTTGTACATGATCTGTCATAGCAAATTTTTAGCTTATTGAAGCTTTATTTGGGAAACTCTGATGAAATTAGTTCTGAATCCATCAAAGTAATATCAGCTATTAGAATTCATTTTTTCTCAATCTGCTTGCGACTTTTCACTTCCATTTAGCTCAATGACCCACAAGCAGATGCCAATTTATAGATCTTTATATTTGCATCAAAAGTATTATCACATGCAAAAGGAAACACTATTATTTCAAAAATAGGTGCAAATGTGTGCTTAGCTCTGCGGACTATCTGAAGGCCCTTTAGATATTCAATCTTGGTTGACAAGAAAAATGTTTGCATATAAATCATCATTTAGCTATAAGTGTTCAACTTTAAATATGAAAAGAAGTTGAAGCATACCAAAAAACACTTTATACAACAACCATTTTTATGTCAGATTTGTTAACAGTGCTTGGTACACTATAAGCATGATCTATTATCTAATCTCTCTGTCTCTCTGTCTCTCTATACATATATATAAATATAAATTTATATCTATTAATTAAAGGCATAAATAAGCTACATATGTTTTAGATATTGACATACATGTCAATATCTAGATGTATAACTATTTAATAAAGAAATAAGCAATGCATTTTTACTGAAATAACATTTAAATCTATAATAATAAAAGTATAATATGCTAATTAGACCAGACATCCAAATGATCTTCTGGACGTCATTCTGGATGTCCTTCCAGATGAAGCCGTGGTGGCAGGGGCCAAGGCAGAGGTGGTTAGGGGCAATGAGGCAAGCAGGCAGAGTGGTTAGGGGTGATGAGGCAGGTAGGCAGGTGAGCAGTTAGGAGTCAGTGGTCCTGGATTGCGAGGAAGATGATGTCCAACTGCCATAGGGATCGGGCCTAAACGGCAATTGGACATCTCCCAAGGGGTCCCAGATTGTGAGAGGGTGCAGGCCAGGCTGAGGGGACTCCTCCCCCCCCCCCCCCCCCCCCGTGCAAGAACTTTGTGTACCGGACCTCTAGTGTAATTATAAGTTCCAACAAGTACAAAGATAAAATGTAACTAAACCCTTTATAACAGTATGAATGGATTTCAAGCAAGCAAGCAACAAATCAGGAAGAAAACATCTGCATTCCTCAAAGGGAGCAAATTCTTTAAAAATGATTATACAAAGGTATTATGATCATAGTGGACAAAGTGATGTAATTCAGCATGTAGTAGTCTCCCCTGTGTAAGTGTATATAATAAGCCAGCAGGACAAATAACTGCAGCTGAACAACATATTCCAAGGCTTGGCTTCCAGTCAGCATCCACATCTCTTATTTTCTCTCTGCAATAAACAGAATATATTTCTGAGATTGGAGTGATGGGACCACTGTTTGGAAATGAAAATGCAACAACTGTGATCATGAATATTATTTATTTCATAAATGAATCAAGTTTCCTACCTTGGTCTTATTAAAAACCACCTATAGGTATCTAGACTTTAGAGGCTGGCATGATATGCTTAGAATCAAATTGAAAAACCAATAACTCCATTTTGTTAACCTTAAAGGTCCTCAAAAGCTGTAACTCTCTGTATATGAAAATGAAAATGTTGATAACAATGTCCACAATTTGGTTTTGCTTTTACATTAAACATTACTCTGTAACACAGTGGTATACAGCCTGGTATGAGATAATTTGGCCATGGCAAATAAAGTCCATGAAAATTTGAGGATTAGTGTCTCATTCTGTTTTCTACCAAATTAGCATATACTACAATAAGTTCAGCAGAAGTGACCTATATTGAGGCCTACTAGTTGGGTTACCAATTTGGGGTGACTTTGGATATATCACTGAAATCTCAGGGCTTCTATTTTATCATTGTCATATGGAAACAGGTCCCCAAATTCTTCTATCTCACAGGATATTCAAAAGGCTGCCATAATATGTTAAAGGGTTTTCAGATTAATGTGATCAGCTACTGCACCCATTTATTCTTTACCACTTTACAATTGAAATTCACATTGTAACACTCAAAAAACTGTGTTCTAAGGTGGCCAAAACATTTCCAATTCCTATTCACCCTACTGCTCCGTGGGCTATCAATGTGCATTTAAAGGCCACACCTCTGATAGTGCAACATATCCTGGGGCAGAAATAAAGCAAAGTACATTGCAATTTGAAATGTGAATCAGTAATTAAAAGTGGTGTGGACAATAAGGCAATTGGGAATGATTCATTTATGTAATGCTGGGGAGAATTTCCAAGAAAAAAGCCAAAGAAATTATTTTAATGAGAACAAATATGTCATATGTATAATTTATTTATGGGGTATGTGTGCATATATGTTATATAATATATTTACATATGCATATATGCATAATATATTTGAGCATTAGAACAGAAGAAAAGGATTCACAAAGTATAATAGAGAAAATAATGTTTTAAAAAGTTACATATATGAACCCATGAAAAAGATCTAGGTGATAATTAAATCACAAACATACTAAAAGAAATTATACTGAACTAACACAATTTCTATAAAGTAACAAAAATACCAAACCTAATTAAAATATGAATAGTTTGGATGAGCAGCAAATAGGATTGTGGTTGCCATGGGCTGGGAAGGAAATTGGGAGGTATTAGTCAAGGGTACAAAGTTTGTTTATAGAAGATTAATGATTCTTATATAGAGATCTACTATACAGCATAGTGCTAATAGTTAACAATACTGTGCCATATACTTAAACATTTATTCAGAGGGTAGATATTACATTGTGTTGTTATTACACAAAAACAGTAATAATTAATAAAGAGGACAGGAGGAAAGTTTTGGAGGTAATGGTTGTGTTTATAGCATAAATTGTGGGGATGGCTATCTTACAAATTCATCAAGTTGTATATATTAAATATGTACAACTTTTTGTATGTCAATATCCTATATAATAAACACCTAATATGCTAAGTATCCGGTCATCCAGTCGGCCATTCAACCAAGCAAAGCGTAATATGCTAATGATATACTAAGGCTGCTCAACAGCTTGCTATGACATGCACTGACTACCAGGGGGCAGACATTCTGACCGGTAGGTCAGCTTGCTGCTGGGATCTGACCAATCAGGACTGAATGGATTGAGTGAGTTGGGCCAGAAATGCCCTGGAGCCCTCCCGCGGTCCCTCTCTGGTTGGCCAACCTCCTGCGTCCCTCCCTAGCCCCGATTGTGCACCAGTGGGGTCCCTCGGCCTGGCCTGTGCCCTCTTGCAATCCGGGACCCCTCAGGAGATGTCAGAGAGCCTTTTTTGGCCCAATAGTGGAACGACCAGTCGCTATGACATGCACTGACCACCAGGGGGCAGACACTCAATGCAGGAGCTGCCCCTGGTGGTCAGTGCATTCCCACAGGGGGAGTGCAGCTCAGCCAGAAGCCGGGTTCACAGCTGGCGAGCACAGCGGTGGTGGTGGGAGCCTCTCCTGCCTCTGTGGCAGTGCTAAGGATGTCCAACTGACAGCTTAGGCCCTCTCCTTAAGTGGAGCGGGCCTAAACCATCAGTTGGACATCCCCTAAGGGCTCCCAGACTGCAAGAGGGCACACATCAGACTGAAGGAACCCCCCTCCCCCGAGTGTATGAATTTCATGCACTGGGCCCCTATTCTATAATAATAAAAGTGTAATATGCTAATTAGGCCAGATGTCCTTCTGGATGTCCTTCTGGATGACCTTCTGGACAAAGCCGGGCTGCAAGGGAACCCCGGGTCCCGGGTACCAGAGGGAAGGTGGTGCTTGTAGCCGGGGGAAGGAAGGCCTACTCTTGAACGAATTTCATGCATCAGGCCTCTAGTGCATCAATAAAAATGTCTAACAAATCTAGATGTATATAAACAACTGTGACATAGAGCTGATATTTTAATAAACTCATAAATAAATAGAGTATAAATAATTTAGTGATGAAGATAGACAAATAAAAAAATACAAAATACACTGATTAAATAGAAATAAACAAGTATGAATTTGGGCTCAGGACTAATAACAAATAATAAAATGATATTTTTTTAACCAACCAATTTATTAAAGAGAATGATTCATATTGATGAGAATTTGGAGAAATGGAACTTAGTCACGGCTCATAAAAGCAAATTGCTATAATGGTTTAAAGGTCTATGGTAATGTATGTATAAAACAGTTTATATTATTGAAAAATACCTTGTAAACATCTCAATTAAAGACATTTTCAGATATTTCCCCAGTTTGTTAGGGAAAAATAATTTCGTATTTGACTTTCATGAGCGTTATAAAAGAATGAAAATCTTCAGCTTGTTGTAACTTGCTATGTGTTTTTAGCTAAGCTATTGGGGAAATTGATATTATCAATGAGGTAGAAAAGACCTTACACACTACTTAATCTAATGAACTCATTTTACAAGTGGCCACTTTGGACCATAAAGCCAAAAAACAACAACAGTACAATAACAAAGACACCACACCAACTCATGCACATACACACGTTTTGTTCGGAATGAAACCTAGATTATTGTGTGAAATGAAATAAAAGACGTAAGAAAATCCACATATGTTACTCTCCAATATTAAAAGTGGGAAGCAGAGTCATACTAGAACATTTTTGTTGTATTTAAAAAGTACTTTTGTTTTAATGGTCAGAGAACTTTTTTCCGACAGTGAGAAATCCGTTGTGTGTGTGTGTGTGTGTGTGTGTGTGTGTGTGTGTGTGTGTGTGAAAAAGCATAATTTTGTAGCCAAAATTGAGTGCAACTCTCAACACTCTGGACCGATAACTGCTAAGTAGATCCTTCTATAACCCAGCAGTTCAATCTAGTGCTTAATTCCATCCTGTTACCTGAGTGCCTATCTTTTCTCAGCTTCTTACAAATAGGTGCTGGCTAGTTGTTGTGAAGCAAATCCAGTGCCAGCAATCAGAGTCTCTTCCCATTAAGTTCCTGTTGAGTGTCCGCCCAGACAAATGGCTTCACTTCTCAGAGCAGCCACACTCCAAGGGATGGATTCCAGGACGTGGTTTGCTTGGCATTGGAAGGTAACCCACAGGCTCCAATAGAACACACATTACTATATCAGCAGTAAGGGTAAGGATTTCATGAGGCAAGTAAGGTAGATGATGTCACAGCATATTCTACTTGGCTGTAACCAAACTGGAAATATCTCTCTTTCAGGGCCTGTGATCTTTTAATCCAGTTGTTTAAAGTATTTTTATTAATTTTTAGAGAGAGAGAAATAGAGATGGGAGGAGAGAGAGATGGAGAGAGAGAGAAAGAGAGAAAGAGAGAGAGAGAGAGAGAGAGAGAGAGAGAGATTGAGATCGGCTACCTCCTGCACGCCCCCTACTCCCCTACTGGGTCTCAAGCTGGGAACCCAGGCATGTACCCTGACTGAGAATTGACCCTGGCAAACTCTTGGTTCATGGGATGATGCTCAACCAACTAAGCCACATAGACCAGGGCTAACCCACTTGTGACACATATTTAGTTTGTTTTTCTTGCAATTGTTTACCACCTTAATCAGCAACCTCTGCACAAAAATCAATGACTCAGTATCTCCTGTTATTAGCTGTGCACTGCTATGTTTTTTTAAAAAAGGGGGGGGAAGGGGAGAGACAAATCAGATGATATTTTTTAATTTTTCAACTTGAGTGTTCTCTCCTATGGGTTTTATTTATTGAGGTGTGCCTGCTTACCAACTATAGCTTAATCATGTCCTTTGGAGCTCACAGTTCTTGTTAGCATTCCACACCCCCCTCTTGAGAGCTTTGATGTCAAAACAAAAGGGGCATCCCTCATACCTGGAGGTCTAGCAAATGTCTAAGTGGGCTCAGAAACGGATCTGAATATCAAAGGCAAAGCAAGAGACTGACACACCATCTCAAATCCCTGCTTTATGTTACTTGAAGTTAAAAGATTTCCTTTAATTTTCAGGCTTCCATGGATTAACCACTGCTAGGGCAATGCTATTTTCAGGAGAAGATTATACATTGCACATGACCCTGTTCAAAAATCTGGCTGACAATGAAAACAGCGAGGAGTAGAATACGGGTGCCTCCAGCCTTTTGGAGGATGTCTATTGCAAGCAGGGCAGAGGAGATCCAATTTAGATTATGATACTCAGGGAAAAAATGCAGAAATTGGCTAAGTTTTTGTGCCTCTCCGGGCCTTTGGTTTCTCTCGCAGTTTTAGAGAGTGGACAAACATGTATATATTTGCTTCTTAGAGTCTGGAGCATACTTATGAAAATGTCTACTAAAGACAGAGGTGTGCTGTCTTAGAAGAAAAACTACAAGTAAAATAAGCTACCTACCTAAAAAAGATGTTTTGTTTACGAGTTCAGTTTTCCAAACTATCAATGAAGGCTTGGCATGTGATATGGTAATCCATGAAGTCCTATGAGAGAATATGCTGACAATGAGGACAGCATTAGTTAATACAACTGTATAGCAGAAAGCACTAACTGCCCCAATGACAAGCTTAAAGGTTTTCTTCTTCATCGCTGAGTGAATCAGTGCACAGACATTGCATATATTTTAAGGGAAAATATTTTCCCTGCATTAACATATATTTTCATTAAGTCAGGAAATTTAAAGAAAGGGTAAAATAAGAATCAGCTCTCACCACCTATGAAATAACACTGCAACCATTTCAGTATATGTGTATGATTCATTTTTCTTATCTCCATGTATTTCAGGGATTATGTGAGTACATACACAATGTACTTAAAAGTATAAAACCTTAATTTTTTTCACTAAATAATCTATTTTATCATTTTTTTAAAATACTCACCTGAGGATATGTTTTTATTGGTTTAAGAGAGAGGGGGGTAAGAGAGGGGAGAGAGAGAGAGAGAAACATTGGTGAGAGAGAGAAACATGGATTGCTTGCCTCCCTAACATATCCCAACCAGGGATCGAACCTTTTAATGTTTGATGTTCCAACTAATTGAGCCATACCATCCAGGACTAGAAAAATTGTTGAAGAAGAAAATGTTTGGAGCTATTTTATTATATCAAATAGTGAGGAGCTTTTTATGCCTGGATCCTCCTTAAGCTTTTATATTTATTCAACCAATGATTTTGGTTATTCTGTTAACAAATCTAAGAAACTCAAAAAAGATTTTAAATTGCTTTTGCATAATGATTAATATGTCATAATATACATAGTTAAGGTCAAATATGTTAAATCAAATTTATAACATGTGATTTTATTTCAAATGAAAGGAATAAAACAAGAACACAAATACTGAATGATTCCACTTATACAAGGTATCAATATTAGAAAAATTCAGAGATTGAAAGTATAATGGTGGTAGACAGGGGTTTGGGGAAGGGAGGAATGGGAGTTATTGTTTGATGGGTATAGATTTTGAGCTTTGCAAGACGAAGAGTTCTGGAGATAGATGGTGGTTATAGTTGCACAACAATATGAATAAATTTTATACCACTGAATTGTACACTTAAACATGATTAAGTTTGCAAATTTTATGTTATCTATGGTTTACCACACTGTTAAACAAGGTTTTAGTAATAAAAGTTCTGTAGACTTGTAATATGGTACCATTTTTATTGCAGTTATTGCTAAACACATAAAAATGTTTTTAAACATATCATATTCCTTTTTCACCAAGACATTTCAAAAAGCTGTTCAATTTTCAGAATAAAATAACCACTTTTTTATCATTAGCTATTGTGAAATTCTCTGCAATGGTATAATTTTATTTCTCTGAAAATGATTGTGAGTTTTTCATGGCAAAGTAGGTTTTACTGATTTCGTTCTGTCCATTATCAGTCCTTTTGGAAATATGAACTGAGCTAAAGGACTATTTCTGCTCATACCTCTATAAAGATTCTTTGCATAGCCATTTTCTTCTGTGAAAAAAGTAAGTAAATGAGTAAAGAATGAAGTGTCTGGAATTGTGCTGGGGAGATATATCAAATTAAAGATGAAATGTATCTGGCCTCTGGGCAGCTATATCAAATTAAAGAAAAAAATTGATGCTTATAATATCTCTTATGTAAAATAATCTCAACTGCTATTATCTAATGTATCTTATAAAATTATTTCAAATTATATATGTTGAGAAGTATGTGTACATTAAATTACAGGCAGTAAAATTTGTGTGGAGTAAAAACCATGTAACTTAGCTAAAATACCCAAAATTACTCTAGCCAGTTTGGCTCAGTGGATAGAGCATCTTGGCTTGCAGACTGAAGGGTCCCAGGTTTGATTCTGGTCAAGGACACATACCTGGGTTGCAGGCTTGATCCCCAGTAGGGGCCATGCAGGAGGCAGCCCGTCAATGATTCTCTCTCATCATTGATGTTTCTATCTCTCTCTCCCTCTCCCTTCCTCTCTGAAATCAATAGAAATATATTTTTTAAAATACCCAAAACTGACATAAGCTAAAAGTTCCATTGTATAAATCAAACTCCTTAACATAATTATTACTTTGTGTAGATCTATTTCAAAAAGTGTTTTCATTTTTTAATTGCAATCAAGCAGATAGATCCTTGACAGAAAAATCCACAGTGTGTTTCCTAGAATACCTTACAAAACAGTGTCACATTCATACCATGATTAAACCTTACTCAGATTTATGTATTTTTTAGCACCACCCAAGGGTGACATGATTGCCGAATACGGCTCAGTGAACTGAATCACATAAAGAATACTACAATTTTATTCCCAGTGGGAATTGTCACATTGGCTACATAATTTTCATCTTTTTAAAATTATAGGAATCAAAATAAAGCAAGAGCCAATTAAGGTTATATGAGCAGCCCATTTTATCAGAGTCTTAATAAATGGATTTTATTAACAATAGACATACTAAATGCAGAAACCTTAGCAAAGAGTTATATTGAAGAGGCTTACAATAGCATACATTTATCTGAAACATAGAGCATGCAAAATAGCTTTAATTTTGTATGCATTACCTCTTGGAAGGAAATTGAAAGCTATCATAAATCATATGGAAGGAAAAATTAGCCAACTTTACTTTTTGATGTATAAATACTAATGGGTGAATTTATATACTTAGATTGTAAAGATAGATTATTTAGAGCTATTTTAGTTGTACATTAGAGAAAACCCAGTCAAACTGGCTTAGGTCAAGAAAATAATTTTATTGGGTTATGTCACTACAATGTCCAGAAGTACAATAGCAGGTGAGGCTTGATCAAGTAACTGAAATCATATCATAAGGTTCAGACCCTTCCATTTCTGTGCTCTTTTTTTCTATTGGCTTCATTTTCAACTTCCACTTGGGAGTCCCAATAGCTCTAGGGTTATATAATTTTTGTGACCAGCAGTCCTAAAAGAAAGAACAGCCACTCTTCCAGAGTGGTAGTTCTTTGTGGGAAAAATTTTGCTCCAAAGGGAATATTTGTCAATGTTTGCACATAACATGTCATAAACATGTTATGACATCCGAGGGGGGAAACTATTGGCATCTAGTGGATACAGGCCAGGGATACTGCTAGCCATCTTATACCACTGAAGGCTTCTGGTCCTGATTGGAAGTGGGTTTTTATTTGTTTGTTTGTTTTTAAATACATTTGTATTGATTTCAGAGAGAGAAAGGGAGAGGGAAAGAGAGATAGAAACATCAATGAAAAAAGAGAATCATCCATAGGCTGCCTCCTGCACGCCCCCTACTGGGGATCAAGCCCACAACCAGGGCATGCACCCTGACCAGGAATTGAACTGCGACCTCCTGGTTCATAGATCATAGATGGATGCTCAAACACTGAGCCATGCCGGATGAGGCTTAAGTGTTGTTGATTTTTGAAATTATTATTGAATCAATATATTTACTTGTTATAGGTATATTCTAACTTTCCATTTCTACTTGTATCTATTTTGGTTGAATATAGTATGTGTTTTTAGGAAGTTGTGCTGCACTAATACTAATAATGTGAATTATTTTTCAAGGATAACACTGAGCTGGGGAGTGGGGATGGAATAAGGGCAAATTAAAACAACAGAAAGCTTGCTGTTTTCATATGATTCCATCATTTTTGTTGGATAAATGTTTCCTGAGTTACTTTTAGTAATTTCCAGACTTACAAAAGATTAATTATGATGTGTGGGTTTTTTTTTAAATTTCTTTTCACTATTTTAGTTACTTTTATAGAAGGACATATTTTGAAGTTCCTTACTTAACCATTTCAATATCACAATATAATATTTTATTCAATACTGGGAGCCCAGCGCGTGATTCGAAATCGCACGGCACCGCCCACCTTCGAGTCGACGGTCTGGCCCTGCCTCACTCTTTGGGCCCCGCAGCAGCCGCAGCCACTGCTGATCAGGCCCTCCCTCAACGCAGGTGCATAGAGACCCCTGCCGCCCTGCTCCTGACACTGCGTGTGCAACCTCCACCTGTCCAGTCAACCCGTTACGGCATCCCGGTTAATTAGCATATTTCTCTATTTTAGATATAGATATAGATATAGATATAGATATAGAAATAGATATAGATAGATAGTTTAATCTGCTTCTGTACTTTTAAAACAAAAAGAAAACTTTATCAACTAAAGTTGCTATTTATTTCTTCTTGTGAATACCTTTTGCATATTTGTTATATAACCTTAAATTTGACTCAACATTTATTATACCTAGTGCATACTCTGCATAATTATGATATCTCCAGCCTCACACTGATTTTTTTAAAAAGGAAAAGTAACAGAAGCCTGAACAGAGATAGATGATAGTTTTTAGAAATATTTTAAATTTGAGAACATAGTCAGAATTGATTTAGTTAAAGAGAAAAGCTATAAAATCACAATTTAGAAGTTTTGCTTGCAATTTTATACCTATATCTGTCAAAAGCCATTAGTATTTAAATTCAAAGTTGGTGTTCTCCTGAGAGTTATTGTAACATACATTTTTTTTCCATTATCTGGGGAGTAGTTTTCTTTGTCATTTTACTCTTTTTTTCTTCTGAATTTTCTTGGCAAATGTAAAGGAAATATACCACAAACTAAGGGGAAGACATATAGTTGACAAATTTTAAGGTTTATTTCTCCTTTCTTCTAGTATAACAATTAAAATATTTTATTGGAAGGTAAAGAACAGTATGGTTAATCAAACATTTAAGGAATGATAAACCTTCTACATTTTTTTGAAAATGATTTGTTAGTATTTAATTGTGTGCATTTATTGAAGTATATTCCAGCAATCTCTTGTGGATGGATATTTATGAGTTTTCAATAGTGTGCTTTTACAAATGATATACAGGTTGTTTGCTTTTTGGCATAATATTTTCATGGCAGTATTCTAGAAGTGGGATTCCTGGATAAGAGAATAAAAGGCTATGAATATTTGTTAAACACTTCTACATTCATTTTAATAGAATTTGACTCCTTGTCCATTGTCATGAGCAATTTTGAGATTAGCAGTCTTTTTCATCTCTCTAAAGAATATATTGACAAGGTTTTAGATTTTGCCAATATTTTTTCTTGCTTTATGAGTCCTTTATCAGAGATAAAATTACAGATATTTCTTTCAGTTTATTATTGTACTTTGACTTTTCCTCTAGTGCTTCATGCAAAACTTTTTTGTTTGTTTTGCTTTAATGGAGCCAACTTATCAATCTTATATTTTTTATGAATATTTGAGACCAAATTAGAAAAGCTGACTGCAATCCCAGGTAACAAATAAATGTTATCATGCAGGTATGATTTTATTTTTACATTGAGACCACTGAATTGTTGCATGGTGGGTGTTAAGTGTCCATTTTTTTCTTTGCCTAAATGTCCACATAGTTGTATCAATACAATTAATTGAAACATCTACTTATTTTGCAATATTTAAAATGCCATTCTTTTTAATATATGAAGTTTTAAATGTTTGGGATATCTTTCTGAGTTTTTTATTGAATTTAATTGATCTGTCTGTTCACATGGTTCTACACTATTTTAATTTTAGAGGCTTTACAGAATGTTTTCATATCTGGTAGTGTTAAACTCCCTTCTTTTCTTTCATTTTTAGAACCTGCTTGCCAGACACTGATCTTTTAACAAGAGCAGGAAACAAAGAAGATAAAGTTGTTGTATTTTGGAATCTGTTCTAAATTTCAACAAATACTTACTAGATAAATCACAGATGACTTTATTTTTCTGACACTGCAACTCATTATGCATATAGTAAAACAATAACGTTTTTTATCATAGCACAATTGTTAAGACCACAGCATTAATATTCACAATCCCTGGAGTACCCAAGATGCAACTCTTACCAACTGTGAGATCTTGGGCTAATAATATTCTCTAAGCCTCAGCTCCACTGTGTTGAAAGGGGAAAATAATAGTACTACAACTCAACGTTTCAGAGAGTATTAAAAATAGAAAATGTATATTAATAGGTTAGCATAGTGACTGGCATATTGGAAGTTTACAATAAAATTAATAATTAATTGAACTGGCATAAAATATTTTTCTATCTTAAATGTTGTGAGGATAACTCTTAGTTATCTTTAAACTAGCCTATCTCCATAGAATATCAACAAAGTTCTCCAAAATTAAAGATTCTTAGTTCATCTTATTAAATGACCTAAATACATAAAATGAAACTACATTTCATAGAGCTGCATTATCCTACAGAAAATTAATGACAAATTGTGAGAGAGAATACAGTTTTCTCAGCTTTCTCTTCTCCCTTCCATAAGGTGAGGGGAAGACAAGATGGTACATAAATTATTTGCCCAATTTCATGATCTAATGTAAAATGCAGACATATCTCTCTTCTCCTAGAGAAGCTGATATTTATAATGCTTTGGTTTTTAATATCAATTTAATTTTTACATTACCATATAGTTTCCACCCATTTTATTCTACCTTATGTATAATGTAAAGTAGGAAAGTTCAAATGCAATGGTTAAAATATATCCACCGAAACTCTATCACCAGTAATAAGAGCTGGCTCCTATTCTGGCATTACTAAGTTTCAGCTGCAGACCACCAGTTTAAACACTCTTCAGTGGGAGGGTGCTAGTTCAATGCAATTTGTCTTCATGTTTAACTGACGGAGTGTAAAAAAAGTCATCATATCATATATTCTCACATATCCTGGTGCTGTCAGCTTAATCAAACCGGCGGCATCATTGCTTCTGTAAAAAGCCCTGTTCTACATAAGGAGTGAAAATGCAACTTGGCATATTGCTGTGTGCAGTTTTACACATCGTACGTGTTTATCTCTAATACAAATCACTGTTCCCCTGCACAGGGAGAGTCATCAGTGGAGGGTTTCTTCTTTACTGACATGGTGTTCAGGTTTTCTAGGAGTGGCCTGCATGCTATAATATGAAAGTGCAAGGGAAATTAAAAACCAACATCCAACCTCAAATCTCTATAATCAGGAGTATGAAAATTGAACAAGTCACTGAAGGATAACATTAAAAGGTAAGTAATATTTGGGAGGCTTTTCATATTCAGTGTCCTTCACCAGTAGCACCTGAGCTCTGATAAAACCCATGGATGAAGAAGAGAATAACAAGCAACTGCACTTGTTTAAAATAAAGATTCTCAGGCTCTCTCTAATCATTTTGATTTAGTAGGTCATGGAAGTAGCTTGAGAATTTACATTTTTACAATCCCTCTCCCCTCAGGTGAATCTAACACCGTTGGTCCAAGGAGTACAATGTGAGATACTCTGGAGGTGGAAGGAGGCATCGGATGACACTCACCTGGTGAAAGCCTGGAAGCAGCACGTGGCTGCCAAGGTATAAAGAGGATCTCACTTCATTCACACGTCAGGTTATTACTCAGGATCCACCAGGAATGATTCGATGCCCTTTATAAAAGGCAGTGGTTTACAACCCTGAAGGGATATCAAAATACCTCATGGCAAGTATTCTGCTGCGGTAAGCTCTGAGGAACATGCAGGTTTGAGAAAGACAGATGGATTTTGCCCAAAGACCAGACAAGTCTGAAATTTTCTATTCACTGTTTAAATTATAAACCAGTGTATGTTTTCATTTCACACCTAAAAGTATTATGGAATTGAACAATTTTTTTTATTTAAAAAATATTTTTTATTGATTTTAGAGAGGAAGGGAGAGGGAGAAAGAGAGAGAGGAACATCACTGATGAGAGAGAATCATTGATCAGCTGCCTCCTGCAGGGCTCCTACTGGGGATTGACCTCCTGGTTCATAGATTGACATATCACCACTGAGCAACACCGGCATAGTGAAATAATTTTTAGTCCAAGTGTTCATCTTGACTAATATAACAACACTCATCTCTAATTGCTGTGACATATCAAAGAGACAAAATTTTACTGCCAAATTTACTTTATTTTAATATTTGATAGGGATCATAATTTAATGATGCAATACCTCTTAATGAGGTTTTAAGGATATGGCATGTCTCCTCTCTCTAATACAAATTCCTCTGATAGAATAGTGTTTCCAGAAGTGGCTTCATGACCAGGAGGCATCCGATCCACTGTTTATCACTGAAGTCAGTGTTAATTTTTAAATCCTTTGACATACATTGTTCTTACCATTTGGTTTCAGAACTAGGTCTTACTTTGTCCCCCAAAATTGTTTAACACTTAATTAGGGGAAGATATAAATAAAAAAAAAACATGTGACAGAAAATAATCAGACATCTGTGATGCTTCCTATCAAGTAGAGTGAGTTAATTTGAGACTATGCTTTGTTTTTCTCCTTCATGTTAGTATCAGTCATGTGTTATTTCAAAACCAGTTGCCACAAAAGAAAGTGGCTTAAAGTAGAGCAATTTACAGAATTTGTTATGACTCTGATGGTTGACTGGTATCAGCTGGGCAATACTTCTGTGGTCTCTCTTGTGCTCATTTGTGAAATTGCCAATGGGAGCATCTGGTCCTGGCAATCTTAACATGGCCTTATTTTCATGCCTGGCATTGATGCTGGCTACTGGCTTGGAATCTAGTTTTTCTTCCGTGTGGTTTTTCATCTTCCAGAGATCTAGACAAGCTTCCTTACTGGATGCTATCTGAGTTTCAAAGACCAATAGGGAAGTTACTGGGTCTCTTAAGACCTAGTTTTTGAAACTCACACTTCATTATTTCTACTATATTTTTATGGTCAAAGCAATTCATAAAGGCCAGCTCAGGTTCAATTGGTGCGGGTAGTCTCCAACTTCTGACTGAAAAGGGATAAAACACAAAGATGGAAATAATTTTGGTGGTCATCATTGTAGAAAATCTACTCAATCTTGAATGAATTTATATAATATATTGTTATATGTTAGTAAATTGATCATTATAAGTAAACCTACTAACTCAGTAAAAAATATTGGACAGAATTTAATATATACTTGCTGTGTAACACTTACTTTTTAAAAAATATATTTTTATTGATTTCAGAGAGGAATGAAGAGGGAAAGAGATAGAAACATCAATGATGAGAGAGAATCATTGATCGGCTGCCTTCTGCATGCCCCCTATTGGGGATCGAGCCTACAACCTGGGCATGTGTCCTTGACCAGAATCAAACCTTTGACCCTTCAGTACATAGGCCAACACTCCATCCACTGAGCCAAACTGGCTAGGGCTATAACACTTTTAAATAGAATTTATAGTTACTACTTTTAGAATTTTTAGTTTTAGAAAATATAGGAGATCAAAAATGGGAGCTAAATATTTATAGAATAATTTATTTTTTTTCTTTTTCTATGAGAAAACATGATATATTACTTCTTGTTTTGAAGCAGAATATATAAATTAAATATATAATTAATTCTCTACTTCTTTGATTCACTAATTTTAAAGGATTTTGCAACTGTGTGTGTGTCTATAGCAGCTTTATTTATACCTAGAGGCCTGGTGCACGAATTTGTGCACAGGTGGGGTCCAGCTGGCCCGCCCCTGATCAGGGCCAATCAGGCCAGGCCGTCTGGGAGAGGGGCTGTGGGCAGTTGGCCGGCCAGCCCTGCCTCCTGGTCAAACTCCTGGTTGAACTCCTGGTCTAACTCCCAGTCAAGGGGAGAATTTGCATATTAGCCTTTTATTATATAGGATTGCCAAAATATGGAAACAACCAAGATTCAGGTGCATATATTAGGTTAACAGTTCTGAAACTGCTATACATGGATACTAGAAATGAACAGTTAAGTAAATGAATGCCAGATAGCAGGAACCTGATTTCTTACTAATGTGCTGGGAAGTTATAAATAAGCAAATGAAGGAGGCCAAAATTATCTACGTAATAATGCATTACAGTTGAGGACATCATTATGAACCCACTAGAGGCCCAGTGCAGAAATTTGTGTACCAGTGGGGCCCCTCAGCCTGGCCTGTGGGATTGGGCCTAAACTGGCTCTCTAACATCCTCTGAGGGATCCTGGATTGGGAGAGGGTGCAGGCCAGGCCGAGGGACCCCACTGGTGCACAATCAGGGCCAGGGAGGGATGCAGGAAGTTGGCCAGCTAGGGAGGGACCATGGGAGGGCTCCAGGGTATGTCCGGCCCATCTAACTCAGTTTTGATTGGCTGGACCCCAGCAGCAAACTAACCTACCTGTTGGAGCGTCTGCCCCCTGGTGGTCAGTGTACATCATAGTGATTGGTCAACCAGTCGACTGTCTGCCCCTGGTGCTCAGTGCACATCATAGCAAGCGGTTGAGCAACCTAGCATATCATTAGCATATTACACTTTGATTGGTTGAACAGA
Source organism: Plecotus auritus (assembly GCF_963455305.1). Lineage (NCBI taxonomy): Eukaryota > Metazoa > Chordata > Mammalia > Chiroptera > Vespertilionidae > Plecotus > Plecotus auritus. The sequence continues at coordinate 18,810,200 of NC_137770.1, read as the reverse complement.
CAACCAGACAACCAGACACTTAGCATATTAGGCTTTTATTATATAGGATGTCTTACTTACACACTGGCATATTTACAGTTATGTGTACATACATAGGTGAGTATACATGCATAATTTGTCTTGCTCTTTCCCCTGGGAGGGCCTAAGAAACAAAGACATCCCAGTAGCAACAAGCACATCTAACCCACATATCTTGCTATTTAATACCACTCTTCCATACAAGGATCCAGGTATCCTTGGAGAAATGACTAATTCTGGTACTGGGGAGAAAATATGCAAGATGAGCCTGGAGCATCTTTTTCCCAGAATGTGAGGAGATGCTAGAAACACACACACACACACACACACACAGAAATTTGATTTAATAAATACATAAATGGAAGAGAAGAGAAAAATCCCCTGTGTAGAATGCCAAACAATTTGTGTAGATACTTTGCCCCTTATTGGAGGTGGGACTTTTCACTCCTTAAGTGTGGGGTGCACTTATTATGCAAATAGCAAGTTCTTTCCATGAGCACAGTATAAAAAGGAAGATAAAAGAGTAACTCTACATTTGTCAGGTTTTCTTCCTGACAAATTCCATCTCACCCAGGTGATCAAGGTTAACATAAATAGTCATAAACTGTGTTGATATTGGGTAGCCTGGCAATAATGTGATGAAATGATACTTTATCTGTATGGTCTTCCTCCCAAAAAATCACCCCCCAGTCTCATATTGGGAGAACATCAGATATACCTCTACTGAAGGATAGTCTACAAAGCACTTGGCAGAACCTTCTTTCTACTGTTAAAGTTGTAAATCACAAGGAAAGTCTAAGAAACAGTCAAAGGCAAGAGAAACCCAAAGAGACATGTCAATTAATGTAATATGGTGCTCCTGAAGGGATCTTGAAACAGAAAAAGAACTTTAGGAAAAACTAAGGAAATCTAAATAAAACATGGACTTTACTTAATAATGCAGCAATACTGGTTCAAATATGTAACAAATATAGCACACTAACATAAGATGTTAAGTAATAAGGAAAATTGGGTTTAGTGTACATGGGAATTCTTCATCATTTCTATCAATCTAAAAATGTTCAAAAATAAAACTTAAATATGCACAAAACCAAAGATAAATACATTAGGAATGCAATATTTAAAAAAATTCTGGTGGTAACATAAAAAGTCAGATAACTAATAAAAATTGCAGCACAATATGTTAAATAGCTAAGAAATGCCTACATACTACAATGAATTACACTTTGCCTGAAAAATACCTAATTTACTTATGTAGATGGCCACTTGCACTCTCACTGGCCTGCCAAGTTGACTTCCATGTCTGAAACCCTGTGACCCAGAGAAAAGGACAAAAGAGAGATAGACATAGAGTGAGAAATTTGAGAGAGAAAAGAGTGAAGAGAGATAAAAACATATAGGCTGAAAAGGGGGAAACAAATTAAAAAGAGGAGAGGATATGAGGCTATGTCTGAAGGGTTGTACTTTATGAATTATTGTGAGTTAGTGGAAGATGAGTCACCTGAATTCAGAGTGAAAGTTGTAACACCAGATGTGGACAGATGTGGCTCTTAACGTAAGAGGTGAACTAATGTAACTAGTAGTTGTTTGAAGTGTGTTTGTGGTTGGGTATGCATGTGGGTGTGTGTTCCTGCATATTTTGTACCTTCCTACTTAATTCAGTTGAAAGCAGTTTTCCTACTGTTTCTTGAAGACAAATTTGTGCATAAGCAAACGTGAAATTCATGTTATGCTCAAATTGTTCCCTAATATATCAAACACATTGGAACAAATTCACAGTTTCAAAACAAGCATTAGACTACAGCTGACTGTACAAGACAAATATGAATACAGATATACTTTCTTATCCCTCTTTTTCTTACACAACAGTAACTCATTTACTAAATAGCATCTTCTGTTCCTTATTTCTTCTTTGGGAGTGTTAAGGTATCTGAGCTTGACCAGGGTTAAAAACTAATATTTCAATGATAAAATATCTACATTAGGTTTAATGCTGTATAATCTAGACACTGCTGCCAAACATTAACTTACACATTAGATAATACAAGGCATTCTTTTTTTTAATTTCTTTATTGATTAAGGTATTACATATGTGTCCTTATTCCCCCATTACCTCCCACCCCCCATTCATGCCCCCACCCCCCTGTTGTCTGTGTTCATTGATTAGGCTTATATGCATGCATATAAGTCCTTTGGTTGATCTCTCCCCCTTACCCCCACCGTCCCCTACCTTCCCTGAGGTTTGACGTTCTGATTGAGGTTTCTCGGTCTCTGGATCTGTTTTTGTTCATCAGTTTATGTTGTTAATTATATTCCACTAATGAGTGAGATCATGTGATATTTATCTTTCTCTGCCTGGCTTATTTACAAGGCATTCTTAACACTGAAAAGATCTTCAAGCCTTTCTTTTATGTTTATTTTTATAAATTTATTTTAAAAATAACAATTGCAATGACATCAATGACCCCATCACCTGTACTTCCCCTACTACTGAAGGAAATATACTAGTATATATTTGAGTCCCAAGGGAAGATAAAGACATTATTATCAGGTACCCAAAAACCAGAAAATGGTGTTGGTCCAGTGGTATAGACACTGATATGTTCAAAGTAGTAGTACAATCCTATATAATAAAAATCTAGTACGCAAATTGTCCCCTCAACTGGGAGTTTGTCTGGGAGTTTGATGGGGGCAGGGGGGTGGCTGGAGAAGGCAGGGAGTACCCTGCTAGCAGCCAGCAGCCAGCAGCCAATAGGAACCCTACCAGTGCACGAATTTCATGCACTGAGCCTCTAGTTTAAATATAATCATTTACAATTATCCTGAAAAAAAAAAAAAAAAAAAAAAACACATTCAAGAAGTGAAATAACTATGCAGTAAACCAATTACTCACTTATCCATTCACTCTTTCTGCATCTAAAAGTCATCGCTACAATCACAAGGACAAATAAAAGATCTTCTGGCAACAAATAGAGAAAATCCAAGCCTCACCCCCCACTTTGTGGGTTATTATGGTGTGCTAAAATGACCACAATAAAAAGAGAGCCATGAGCCCTAACCGGTTTGGCTCAGTGGATAGAGCGTCGACCTGCGGACTGAAGGGTCCCAGGTTCGATTCCAGTCAAGGGCATGTACCTGGGTTGTGGGCACATCCCCAGTAGGGGGCGTGCAGGAGGCAGCTGATCGATGTCTCTCTCTCATCGATGTTTCTAACTCTCTATCCCTCTCTCTTCCTCTCTGTAAAAAAACAATAAAATATATTTAAAAAAAAAAAAAAAAAAAAGAGAGAGAGCCATGAGGTAGCTGAAATGCAATGACAACTGAGGCACTTCATTTCAAACAAAACAATAAATTCCCTGAGATACATTCATCAAATCTGGGATAATAGTAAGAATCTCTGTCTGCCCAGATGACAGGTTGGTAGTCTTGGACTCCCGGCAAGGAAAAGCTAATCCTGGGGATAGAATTATAAAAGAATCAAACACTGAAAATAATAATTGCTGAATCTTTTACAGCCTTGACCAGTTGTGGTCTGCTTGTCCATTGTTGACAGGTCACCTGGACTGTAATTCTTAGTATGGCTATTTTTAAGACAATTTAGAAGGTGTTGGAACTTGGAACTTCCTTTCCTAAGTAAAGAATAAAACAATACAACAAATTCTGTGCTGAAATGCTGAGGACAATTATAGTAACTCCTAAACAGAGAGGCTAACTAGAGATTTTCAATTCTAGACCTGGTGACAGCATTTCAAGCCTTTCTTTATACCAATGTTCTTCAAAGTTTGTTGGCATAAAAACATCTTAGAATATTTATTAAAAATATACATGATCAAATATTTCTCCAAAACTACTGAATCAGAATCAGTGGAGGTATAGGAAAAGTCCTGAACCTGTGTGTTTAATAGACAGGCAATGCAATTTTATGTTAAGTGAATTTTAGAAACATTGTTTTAGATTCAATGAATCAGAGTAGTTGGGGCTGGGATTCTGATATCTACATATTTATTTATTTACTAGAGGCCTGGTGCATGAAATTTGTGCACTGGGGGAGGGTGTCCCTCAGCCCAGCCTGCACCCTCTCTAATCTGGGACCCCTAGAGGGATGTCCAACTGCCCATTTAGGCCCAATCCCTGTGGGATCCCTCTCACAATCTGGGACTGCTGGCTCCTAACTGCTTGCCTGCCTGCCTGATTGCCCCTAACCGCTTCTGCCTGCCAGTCTGATCACCCCCTAACTGCTCCCCTGCCAGCCTGATTAACACCTAACTGCTCCCCTGCTGGCCTGATCACCCCCAACTGCCCTCCCCTGCCGCCCTGATCTCGCCCCCAACTGCCCTTTCCTGCTGACCTGATCACCCCTGACTGCCTCTGCCTGCCTGCCTGCCTGATCTTTCCCCCCTTGCCAACCTGATCTTGCCCCCAACTGCCCTCCCTGCTGGCCTGATCTCACCCCCAACTGCCCTCCTCTGCCAGCCAATTTGGTTCTGACTGGTCAGTTTCTATGCCAGTCAGCATCAAAAGCTCTGCCTCTTAGGCAGCCATTGGCTCTTCACAGTTGATCCAGATTTGGTTCTGATTGGTCAGTTTCTATGCCAGTCAGTGTCTCTGGGCTTATCAGTGGGGCCTGATCAGAAAGGCGGGGCTGATCAGCAGCCCTGGTGGAGGCCTGGAGAGAAATGGAGGCATGGCTGCTGACCAGGCCTGGAAAGAAATAGAGAGGCAAGTGCTGATCAACAGCTGCCACAGAGGCTACAGATCAGACCCTGCTTCTCTCTTCAGGCCTCTGTCTTGGCCTGATTTGCAGCCCCCTCAGCAGTCAGTGCTGGGGCACCATGCCTGCAGCCATAGCAGTCAACACTGGGTCGCCACAGCAACCCAGCGCTGACTGCAGGACTGACTTCCAGTTGGTCGAGCCTCCCGGTCATTGCAGATGTAACAGATGCAGGGTTTTTATATATTAGGATTATTATTTTTTTGTAGACATACGAAGTTGTCATTTATTATGCACAGTTTCTGGGGCATGCATTACTTTAAAAAAAATCTTTATTGTTGTAAGTATTACATATGTCCCCTTTTTTCTCCCATTGATCTCTTTTATCCTGCCCCCACCCCTACCCCTACCCCCAACCCCACTCCATCCCTACCCCCAACCCCACTCCATCCCTACCCCCAACCCCACTCCATTCCTACCCCACCCCACCCCCAGGCTTTTAAAGCCACAGCTGATAACTATCAGAGTCATCTGAATTTTTAGTACTCTTTCTTTACATCAAGAATTTAGCTCAGGAATGTTCTTACTGCCTCAAATCATATAACCATGATTCCTCTGGCAACTGTTTTTTGCTCAGATGGCCAGTTAGCAGAATGTTGTTCCATTTTAACAATCTTCCAATGAGAGCTAGGGTTATGTAGAACAATACAGTATAAGTGCATTTTAAAACTCTAAAACATAAATGAGTCTCCTAAAAGTTACTTATAAAAATCAAAGTTGAAACATAAAAAGGATCAGGCACAGCATCTCTGGATGGTAAACTGGATGTGCATCTTCTCTGCTACATCTGGAAGTTCATTCTTATTCTCTTCGATGGCTTGGCTGTCTCTGGGATTTTTGTTCCATTCATTGCTGGCTGGGGTCTGGCTACATGGCTTGCTGAGACTGAAATCATACCAGCTGTTCAGATTTCCATGTCACCTTTTTAATGGCTTCTCTGTCTTTCTGTTTTATTTCTATTCTCCTTTCTCTTTCACACATATTTTTCCTTATTTTTTTTTATTTTTTTTTAAAGCCAGCCACCTATAAAGAATGTGAACTCCCATCTTCTCTGACAAAGCAGAGTCTAGACCAGATGTGACCTGCAATTTGCTGAATGGGAAACAAATACAAGGAAAGCAGCCATCTACCATCTGTTGATGCAGAAAGCAGCAGGGCATGCCTGGCATTTCAGCAGGGCTTCCCCGCTGGGAAATTGAAAGAGAAAAAGAATGTTTCATTTTCCCCCTTTCCTGACCTGACAGCTCCTTTGAACAAGGTAGGCAGGAAAGGAGGACATCATGCCATGAAGAAGTGAAAACTTATATCTAAATAGTGGAGCTTGATAACTAAACTCTAGTTTGCATTACAAGTTCTACCCCGGCCAAGGTTGCCTCTCCTGGGTGGTACAGAGCATCTAATCTCTGTTGTAATAAATGCAGCTGAATGGCAAATCCCCTTCTTCCAAATTCCTAATCAGTTTGTCTGCTGTTTTTCTCAGAATGCCACACAGAAGGCTCTTGGGGGAATTAAAGGTAATGAGACAGGTGTTAGCAACAGATACAAACAAAAGGCAAGGACTTTTTTCTGCATGTGGGATCCTGGTCTCACATGGTCAGAGAACATCTGGTTGACATTTTCAGAAAGAGATGAATGTAAGAGAACAGGTTGCCCTGGTGACACAGACACGTTAACTTGCACCCCTCTCTCTCCTTGCCTGATTGTGTGAACTGTGTTGTTCCATTCAGAAACATGACACTGAGATAGCAATTCTCTTCCTGGATGCTTGCTCTTAATAAAGGTCTCCCTCGGTCACTGGGATGAATCATGATGAATAAAACACATTTTCTTGTCTCCTGAGGCCCGATATCTAACAAAATAAGTGTGTGTTTTTCACCTATAATTTAAGGAAAGTAAACTTAATTTTGAAGATGTCTTTGCTAATGGAAGGAACCCTGGATTAAAAAGTTTTCTTTTAAGGAGGGCACCTGGGTTTTCCCAATGATTTAGCGCTTTCTTTGCTAAATGCAACCTTACATTATTTTAAAAATTGCCCGCTTCTGTGTACAGAATTACCATTTTAATCAACACTAAGTAAATGTAAAATTGCTATTAAGACAGTGTTTACAACTTGAAATAGTAATGTGGATTAAAAAGGGACCACATGCTAACATGACTAATGCAGGAAAGGCATGTGTGACGGCCTTGCAAACTCAGGAGATCTAAAGTAACCACAAAGCATGGTCTGAAATTAAAAACTTTAATTAAAAGGCAGTTTATAGTAGGTAGTCATGTCCTAGGCCAGTATCTTCGCTGACAAAGATCAACTTCGATCTTTACTGAGTCTATCCTCTTTTTGCATCTAAGATAACATACCTGTGGAAAGTCTGGGCAACTTGTAACTTCCCTTTTTCTGGACCCTCAGGGCACAGCCCTGGTGTCCAAGGGGAGAGCACAGATTCCCTCATTGTTATTGTTATCTTGTTAATTGTTGCCTGTTAACTATCTTATACCCACCATCTATCACTTTACTTTTTATCCAACCTCAGAGGTTTCTCCACTTTGCTTTCTCCCACCTCCCTCCACTGTCACCAATGGATTTCATGTAACCCATTTATGTCTCCTCCTCTGATGGTAATTTATAGAACGAGGTGAAAAACCACCACCGCCATTCTCTGGAGCACTATCTCAATACATTGAGATTCGGCTTCTCAGCAGTTGTGGGCATTTTGGCTCAAATGAACTCACAGAAATTCTTTACGGGTTTGAATTTCGTTGTTGTTGTTAACAGTAATGACCCTTATTTTAAATGTGGATGTTGCTCCCAATGAACAAAATCTACACATCAGAACTGTAGAACCTATGAGTTCACCTCATGACCATATTGTCATGCTATACAGTAAGCTTTGTGGTAAAGGGCAAGTCAAATAATTCCTTTTATTTTAAATAATCTATAACTTCCAAACAAAAATCTACTGACACTCACTATAAAATGTATCCAGCAAAAAAAAAAAAAAAAAAAAAAAAAAAAAATGGGAAGGGCCATCTTTCCCTAACATCCTTGTCATCCTACTTCTAGGAGCAGAGAGGGCTATGAATAAACACAAGGATGTATATATAATGATATTATTGCTAACTGTAAGTACAGTAAGAGCACAAATTCTACACAAGGGATCAGAATATTCCTCAAAAAGTAAAAAGAAAAAAATAATAATTGGAGATAATGTCATAAGATGAGATACGATTTAGTATTTGTTTAATAATTTTGTTCAGGAAGAAATATTTTGCAGGAATAAAGGCTGCAAAACAATTCTTTGTAAAAGAAATGTCCTGTAGTTATGAGCTATAATTGCAAAATAAATTCCTATAAATTTTATATTCCTTAAATAAAGAACTAAACATGTATGGTTGAAGAAAATGGTGACTTTCGACTAATTCACTCATTTTGAGAATTCACTATGCATTGATGGGACTGACACCCCCAAAAGCTCAGTGCAGGTTTGTATACAAATTCTTGCTAATGGGGGCAGGGAGAGTCTGTGAGTACCTTAGGTGATGACTTCAATTGTGTTCTTAACTAAAATCTTTAACCTTAATAGAAGAATGAAATTTCAGTTAGTTTATATGATGTGTAAAAGAATTTCACTGGCCCAAACTTCTCATGACTACAAAGAGCAAACTAACTGCTCATTCCCAAACTGGAATAAGCTTCAGCACGCTATATGGTTGGAGGCCAGCTAACCCTCAGAAAGTTGCCAGTTGTTTCTAAGACTTTCCAATTAGTGTCTCATGTATGCTAACATACAGCTTGTAATTTGCAGACCTCTACACATTGTTTCCTTCTCTTTTTTTGCAAAGTTATGTTCTCTACTCTTACGTATAAAGTAGAAGGCTCACTATGCTCATTGTCTGTGAAAAATGTCATTTTTCAAAATAATGCTGTTGATTGGGTTGCCAGATATATTGCTGGGTGTGGAGAGAATTGGGAAGAAGCACCTTCTCTTCTAATGTGCCATATTGTGACACCCGGATTCTGTAATTCCTTGAGTTTGCTCCAGTAAATGTTTAACAAAGTTTACAAGTTGAAAAATTCTGTCTCTTTTTCTTTGTTCCATGATACTCAAAATTGAATGGGGGCTGGATAGATGACTAATCATATTTCTATTCATTCATTCAGATAATATTTTTAAATATATTTTATTGATTTTTTACAGAGGAAGGTAGAGGGATAGAGAGTTAGAAACATCGATGAGAAACATCAATCATCTGCCTCCTGCACACTCCCCTACTGGGTATGTGCCTGCAACCAAGGTACATGCCCTTGACCAAATCAAACCTGGGACCCTTGAATCCGAAGACCAACGCGCTATCCACCAAGTCAAACCAGTTAGGGCCAGAAAATATTTATTGAGACACTACTATAAACCAGGCACTGTTCTGGGTGAAGCTATAGTGGGCAGCATGATATAGAGGCAAACACAAGAGTTTAAAATCCCTGTCCTCATGAAATTTAGTTAAAATTAAAAAAAAAATACAAGTAATAAAATGTATAGTATATTAGATTGAGATGAGTATGAGTTGCTATGAAGACAAACTAGGGACTATGCTAGGGACTGCCTGGGGTCTAGTTTTATGTAGAGGATAAAAGAAGTCTTTATGAGCAAGTGCTATTGGCATAAAGACCAGGAGATCATGAGGAAGCCAGTGAAGTGGATATCTAGAGGGAGAGCACTCCAGGCAGAGAGAACAGCAGGGTGCAAAGGCTTTGAGGCTGAAACATGCCTGTCATGTTCAAAGAAAAGAGAGAAATGAAGTTGGTAGTTGGAGATTATTCAGACAGGAGCAGAGGTCAAGCCCTGGAAGGCTTTACATGCCATTGTGGGGACTTTGGCTTTTTCTCTGAGCAGGATAAAGAATAATTGGAAGGCATTGAGCAGAGAAGCAATAAGAAGTGACCTTGTCTTAATAGGATCATTCTAGCTGCAATATTGAGACCAGACTAAAGGTGCTCAAGGGGAAAAGCACACACATCAATTTGGAAACTAATGAGAACAGGGCAATAGTCTTAGAGGTGGTAATAGGATTTTGGGTAGATTTTTAATAAGAATTACACAATATATGCTAATTGATTGGATGTGGAGTTTGGAAGGAAGGAAGGGAAGAAGGAAGGAAGGGAGAGAAGAAAGGAGGAAGGAAGGGAGGGAGGGAGAGAGGAAAGAAGGGAGGGAGGCAGGGAGGGAGGGAGGCAGGGAGGGAGGGAGGAAGGAGGGAGGGAGGAAGGAAAGAAGGAATGAAGGAAAGAAGGAAGGATAGAAGAAAGGAAGCCTGCATTTTCTGACTTGGACAACTAGAGTAATGGAGTTGCCAAAAATTAAGAGAGTAAAGAGTTAGGAGGTATATGTTTAAAAGAGATGAGCAGATTTGAGTTTTGAACTTATAAAGGTTGAGATGACCATTAATTAGACAAGTGGAGATTACTATCAAGTAGAAGTTCAGTATAAAAATCTTGAGTTCAATTACAATAAATGTGTCTGGGTACATTATTTGAGGAAATGATTGCTGTGCATAATTCTAACAAGATGCTTTTTCAATCTGCTGATTGAAATCCCTCAGCACACGGATTTGTCTGCTTCTATCTAGATCATGATGGGTAAGACCAAATGATCTTCTGAGGTTGTAACCATGGTGAAATTGTAAGAGAATTTGAAATTCAATATTTATCTAGGGTATTGGAAATATTTTACATCATGCTTGGAGTGGGGTTTACATGGGTGCATGTATTTGTCAAAGCTCAAACTGTATACTTCAAAGTGTGCTCTTTTTACATGTAAAACACATATTTTCAAAAGAAATCAATAAGCTATTTTCATAAATATATTCTATTCTGATATTAAAAATTGAAAAAATTGAAAAGAAATCTGGAGTTCAAGGGGAAAATTATCTTTGCTATATAGTTCTCAGTTATCAGCATATGAATGGCATCTGAAACAAAAAAGTTAGATAAGATTGCCATGGGAGTTGATGAAGATGGAAAAGCATAGAGGCATGTGAACTGGGTCCTGGGGCATAGCAATTGTAAAGTTTATGATGGTGAGGAGAAAGTAAGTAAAGTATTTTATTTCCAGAAATGTTGTCATAAAGAGAAAGAGAAAATTGAGCAAAATCTGGAGAGGGAGTTAAGTTTAAGAGATTTTTTAATAAGATAAATTCAACTGATTTTATACTAATGAAAATAGTTAAAATGGATCAAAGTGATGAAACAGGTGAAAAAATTGCTGGTGTGATGTCTTCTGGTGTGTAAGAGGGGATGGAATCTAATGCACAAGTAGCAGGGTTTACTTTTACTAGGATCCTATATATGTCTTCCATAGAAAAGAAAGAAAAGACACAGCACATGGACTTGCGTGCTTGTATATGGCTGGATGTGTGATGGACACTTGTAAAGATTGTTTTCTGCCCTAACTGGTTTGGCTCAGTGGATAGAGTGCTGGCCTGTGAACTGAAAGGTCCCAGGTTCGATTCTGGTCAAGGGCATATACCTTGGTTGTGGGCACATACCCAGCAGGATGTGTGCAGGAGGCAGCTGATCAATGTTTCTCTCTCATCGATGTTTCTAACTCTCTATCCCTCTCCCTTCCTCTCTGTAAAAAATCAATAAAATATATTTTAAAAAAAGATTGTTTTCTATTTGTTCAGTGAAATAAGAAGTAAGGTAGTCAACTAAGAGTATGAATACAGGAAAGGTCTTGAAATGGATTGAAGTTTATATAAGAGAAAAAATATGAAATATTTATTTAGAAGACTTAATTGTGTTTTCCCTCAGATTTATTTTCTTGCCACTGGTATACAAACAATGTTTTTTTTTTAAAAAAAAAAAAATTGGGTGAAATCAGGATTGTGGTTTTTCAGAAGTTTAAAAAAATTGAGAACAGAGCAAGGAATTTGAAGATGTCAGAATAAAAGGTGTTTAATTGACTATTGAATTTGTGCTGAATAAGAAAGGATTATAATTAGAATCGAGGAGAGTTAAATATTTGTAGGTTAAATGAATTGAAGTGCTATATATGTCAGTTGCTGCAAAAAATTATTGAACACAGAGAAGCTGGTGGAGTAAGATAGCTAGAAAGAAATGGCTTGTTGGAGAGTGGAGGTTTTGAAATTGAGTTTAGGGTGGGCTGGAGTTATGGGTAAGGACTAGTTTAACCAGAATATCATCATGTGATTGAGTAATTCTGATGGGATAAGAAACAAACAAACAAAAAAATCACTAAACTGAGAGTCTAATTTTCTAGAAGTTTCATTAACATCAATGTTGAAATCACTATGATTTGGAAAAAAGGTTGTGAATTAAAAGGACAGTGAGTCAGAAGGTAAAATATTTAAAACAGATAAAATGTCCTGAGAACTGGTGGATGGCTTCTATAAATAGGGGTGCTGTGCATTTTAGCCTGATGCCATACATTCAAAAATTGGCATTCTTATGGAGGAGGAAGTACTAGTAAATGACCATGAGAAACAGGAAAGGTTGTCATTTCGCTTAAGACAAAGTAGCAGGAGTAAAGTCAGAAGAAAAGTCTTCTTCTTTCTATAGAGGATTTCAGGGGAAGATATACCTCAGAATCAATTTCCCACTAGAAAAAGATGATAAAAAAACACACAAAAAACTTTCAGATACATTTCCCAGGATATAAAGGATGTTGCTGATGACTGAAAATGACTATCAGAAAGAGAGAAGAGGGAATTCCATAGTTAGGAAAAAATGAAAAATGGACTATACAGTTAAAAGGTCCAGTGGAAAGACCAATGATGAAAATCATTGATTGGCTACATCCTGCAAATACCTACTGGGGATGGAGTCCATAATCCAGGAATGTGCCCTGACCAGGAATCAAACCATGACCTACTGGTCCAAAGTTCGATGTTCAACCACTGACCCACACCGGCCAGGGCAAACCTGGGTGTTTTTGTTTGTTTGTTTGTTTTTGTTTGTTTTTTGTTTTTTGTTTTGAAAATGTTGAAGTAATGCAACTTATCCAGCCACTGAATAGGCTGGCTAGAACTGGCACAAACTCCAAATTACTCTTGCATACACTGTCCCCCCTGCCTGGCCATGAGCACAGTCAGGCAAGGTCAACGGGTATGCCTAAAACCTGGGTTTTTTTTATTGGTGACTGGTATACATGGATCAAGGAATGAAATAAATGTCCTGATGATTCTAAGGCAAAACAGAGTGAATTTGGTTTATGGGAGTTATTCTGTCAAGGGCATACAGAAATCTGTGGTCCCACTTAACTTAGCTGACAGATGAGAAACACTGTAAAAGGCTATGGTGTCTCAGAGAGCACAGATCTGCTCTTGCTTTCTGCCCATGTAGGCTCACTGGCTAGCAGAAGAGTGCACATACTTCAATCCAAACAATTTATTCTTTATCCCTTTTATTTCTCCCACTAGAGGCCCGTTGCACGACATTTGTGCACGGGGGATGTGAGGGGTGCCTCAGCACGGCCTATGCCCTCTCACAGTCCGGGACCCCTTGGGGGATGTCCAACTGCCAGCTTAGGCCTGCTCCCTGCTCCCTAAGCCAGCAGGTGGACATCCCCCAAGGTGTCCTTAGAGCTGCCTCAGAGGCGCTCATCAGCCGTGAGCCCGGCTCCTGTGTGAGCAGTGCTCCCCCTGTGGGAGTGCACTGAACACCAGGGGCAGCTCCTGCGTTGAGCGTCTGCCCCCTGGTGGTCAGTACACATCATAACTACCAGTCATTCTGCCATTTGGTCGATTTGCATATTAGGGTTTTATTATATAGGATCATACCTGCCTGTATGATTCCCATTCAAAATAAAAAACTAGCCTTCATGGAAATGGTAGGTATATGTGGCATTTATAGTAGCAGGAAAAAAAATGGCATTATAGACTCTTTTGAGAACCATCATTTGGTATCTTTTTTAGGAAAACAAATATTGCAATTTTGAGAAATATGTATGTGTCTTTTTGTACATCTCCCAGTTAGAGATCTGTGTTCCTTATTTATGAATTATTTTCTAAACAATGTTTTAAAAGGGGTTGGATGTTCAGGAAACATTATCAAACAAAAATAAATGTATGATACCATATGGTGCATGCAGCACCATCGTGATATCAATCACGGAACCATCTCTTGGCTAATTCACACATCTCCCCTTAATATGGTAAATTGCTTATAAAAATTATTCTTGTTGTTTTGGTGTGTGTATATTGTTTTGTTTTCCCAACAGAAGTTCTTCCTAAATATACAATGTGTTATCAGAGAATCTTCTCTGTCTTTATTTTCTTCCCAATGCTAGAGCATTTTATAAAACATTGTATTTTAAATCCCATCTATACTTGACTCATTTCATCTGTCTCAGTCTCTCCTTTATTCTGGGACACTTTCATCAGAAACACACATCCTATATAATAAAAGGTTAATATGCAAATTGTCCCCTTGACCTGGAGTTCAACCAGGAGTTTGATGGGGGGTGGGGGGAGGGAAATGCCCACAGCCCCTCCCTCTGGCTGGTCATGGAACACCTTCCCCCACCCCCAGGCTGGACCCACCGCCAATCGGTCCCCCTAACCGATCAGGGATGGGGCCAGCCCGCCAATCTCCAATGTCCCCTCCCCCTGGCTGGCCCGGCCTGATTGGCCCCAATTGGGGTGGGCCAGCCAGACCCCACCCATGCAGAAATTCGTGCACTGGGCCTCTAGTATTATTATAAAGTTCCATGATCAGAAAATGTTCTTTTTTTATTTTCTGCCAGTGGTGTTCTTTATACAAATTGGAGAGAAACAATAACAGGTGACAATCTAATGGGGTACCCTTTAATGAGAAGGAGGTCCTGAGTTCCCTCAGATTAGATTCACAATGATTTTCGAGTGAACACCCGTGTTTGTGAAAGGTAACAGAATGATGTGCTTTCTCCTCACATCCATGATGATGTCAATGTCAAAATGTGGAAAGAGAATTTAACCTGATTCCTTTATTAAGGATTGGGTGCCATCTCTGAAACTGAGTCAAGTATCCCTTTCAATGAGGTGTCTGTACAGTCTCAAAATATTGGTGAAGTCAGGAATCTTTTTGAGTTTTTACTCCATTTTATTATGTCTCTTATTAAAAAAAAAAGAATTACACATAATTTTTTTTTTTTACTTGCTATATTTTAGAGAATGGGATGGTACTGAGTTGGAGTTACCCTGGCACAGTTTGTTATTTCATTAGGAATTTACTAAAAGATAAATCTTCCTGCTTCCGCCCTATTTCTACACTGAAAAGAAGTGATCAGTCATCAGTGAGCATGCTGCCAAAAAGTTTTGTAAAGTCAGGAGCCATTCCAAATGGGAATTAATGGGGAGCAAAAATGATATTTTCATATTCTCAGCATTTATAATGTATGGCAATCTGTCTTTAGGTGGGTCTGCAAATCAATTAGGCATGAATGATGTATATGGTATAAAATATGACCTTAACAAGTTGTCTTGTCTTTGCCTTGATGTTTCCATCTTATTTGTGCCTGGAATGCTCAGATAAAGGAGGAAGATTATGACTTGGAGAGGAATAGCCATTATGGGTCACTATGTTCCTGGGCCTGATAAGTTTAATCCAAGTTGCCTGGAAGGGAGGAACTCATAAAATACTTTATCTGAAGCAAGTGCAAAAATACTCATAAACTCAAAGGTTAATCACTGCAGCAGAAGAGCAGATGAAGGAGACAGGGCAGTTTTATGTTCCTTTTCTTTGCTGCCCTTATTAATCATATGGTGGGTTGCTTTAAAATGTGTGCCTGCACTTTATTTCAAAAGCCGAATGGACAGACAGACACACTGAAAATGAAGTGGGATTGATGATGATGCCATTTATTCATCTTTCTTCTACTTGCCAGTATTTGCAGGAGATATAATCAAGATCAGAATGTGCATTTAGTTTTAATTTTTAAATCTATTTTGCTTTTATGCCATATCTTCTTACTATTATTTTTTCTTTATTTAAAAATTTAACATTCTACTTTATACTGACCTCCAGGTATTCACTTTATTTTTCAGTGCAAGTGGTGTTATTTTAAGATGACAGGCAGGTAGCTTGGTCATCTGTGTAGTGATCCCTTCAGATTTCACTGAATTACGCCAATACTGTAGAGAAGTGTCGATAAATCAGCAAACGGATTTCACTTCTGTTTGTTGATTCATGCTGGACATCTTTGGACATGTTAAAGCATAAAGGATCTGTGCAAGTGTAAATAAGACAAAGTACATAGGAAATTCCTTTTGTATTGTATATATTGATGTGGTAGGATCTATACATAACTAAGCTAACTTACTCTATATTGTTCTTTTATCTAGACCAGGGATTCACAAACTTTGTCTTTAAAAGACAAGGTAATAAATATTTCTGCCATTATACTGGGAAAGCCACTTTTGGTTACATGCAAATGAATGTTCATGCTGAATCTCAATAAAACTTTATTTAAAAAAAATACCACCAGAGGTACATTTTGGTCATCAGTTTAAATTATTTGTAAGAATTAAATAAAGATTATATTTAAAAGCTGTGTCTTTTTACTTAATTTGCTACCCAGCATGCATTTGAAAGCTTTATTTTTTTCTTTTCCTTTTTAGTTCCTTTTAAATAGTTGTAAGCCTAGGTGCTTACAGTAACCAGGCATTACCTACACATATACAAGGGAAAGGATATAATATAATGAAGTGTGTTGAGGCTTGTACTTAAGGAGAAAATGCATGGTCTAATTCTTTTAAAAATATTGCAGCAAAATTTGGCCCAATGGCCATCAGTTTGTAACTCCCATTAGTATTGGTATATAAAATTCACTGTTCCTTTCTTTATCTTTTTAAAATGTAACTTTTTTTTTGTATTCTCTTAGTGTATAACTATGTCCCACATAATGAAAATCCCACATTTTTCAAAGACATAGCCACTTCTACCTGAAATGTCTTATGTCTCTAAATTACAGTCAAAATGCCTTTGACACCCCAAATGTTATTATTTATTTATTTAAATTTATTTTATTATTGGGAGTATTAGCCATTTTCTCCCATTTTCCCCCCTCCACCCATCTCCCACCCCTCCCCAGGCCTTCACCTGTCTACTGTCTGTGTCCATTGGTTATGCATCTATGCAAATAATTTCCTTGATTATTTTTTTCCAGCTCTCCTTCCCACCTTCCTTCTGAGATCTGCCAGTCTGTTTCATGCTTCCATATCTGTGGTCCTATTTTGTTTGTCAGTTAATTTTTTCCTTAGATTTCACATATAAGTGAAATTATGGTGATATTTGTCTTTCTCTGACTGGCTTATTTTGCTTACTGTAATAATCTCCAGTGCCATCCATGCTGTCTCAAAGGGTAAGATATCCTTCTTTTTCACAGCTGCATAGTTGAACAGGATGTACCAAATTTTATTATTTAAACTCTCAATATTTGAATTCAGGAGTCAACCGGGTTTGACATATTTTTACATGCAATCTTTAATAAGAGCTCATGGCTTGCTATGTAAAAACCTAGAAAATAATCCTATCTAATAAAAGGGTAATATGAAAATCGACTGTACTTCTGCTACACCCAAAAGCCACGCGCACCAGCCAATCAGGAGCGAGCATGCAAATTAACCCAACCAAGATGGCTGCAGCCATGGAGAGAGCAGGAGGCTTGGGTTTCCCTGGCAATGGAGGAATCCAAGCTTTCCACCTGCCCTGGCCTGCCTTGACTTCCACTTAAGGCTACAAAGTTTCAATTATAGAAGATAAATAAATCCCAACAAAAATGGCGGCAGCCACAGAGCTAAAGAGAGCAGGAGGCTTGAGTTGGCCCCAGCGATAGAGGAAGCCAAGATCCCACAGCCCTGGCCTGCCTTGGCCTCCTCTGCTTAAGGTTACAAAGTTTCAATTATAGAAGATAAATAAATCCCAGATACCAGGGCCTCTGCTTGGGTTGCCAGAGGGCGTGGCTGGCCTGAAAACCACCACAGGCCCCTCCCCCAGGCTGCCCCACACCCCAAGGGAACCCCCACCCTGATCCAGGACACCCTTCAGGGCAAACCAGCTGGCCCCCACCTGTGCACCAGGCCTCTATCCTATCTAATAAAAGAATAATATGCAAATTGACCATCACTCCAACACACAAGATGGCTGCCCCCATGTGGTCAAAGATGACTGCCCACATGTGGACACAAGATGGCCACCACAAGATAACCAGCAGGGGAGGGCAGTTGGGAGGGACCAGGCCTGCAAGGAAGGGCAGTTGGGGGAGATCAAGCCTGCAGGGGCGGGCAGTTAGGGTGTCCAGGCTGGAAGAGGAGGGAAGTTGGGGGAAACCGGGCCTGTAGGGTAGGGCAGTTGTGGGGGACCCAGGCCTGCAGGGGAGAGCAGTTGGGGAGTACCAGGCCTGCAGGGGAGGGCAGTTAGGGGTGACCAGGACTGCAGAGGATGACAGTTAGGGGTGATCAGCCCTGCAGGGGAGGGTAGTTAGAAGCAAACAGGCTGGCAGGGGACCATTTAGGCATCAATCAGGCTGGCAGGGGGTGATCAGGCTGGCAGGCAGAAGTGGTTAGGGGCAATCAGGAAGGCAGGCAGGCAAGCAGTTGGGAGCCTGCAGTCCTGGATTATGAGAGGGATGTCTGACTGCCAGGATCGGGCCTAAACGGGAAGTCAGATATCCCTCAAGGGGTAGCATATTGGAGACGATGCAGGCTACGCTGAGGGACACTGCCCCTGTGCACTAACTTCGTGCACTGGGCCTCTAGTAATAATAATAATAATCTATACTAATAAAAGGGTAATATGCTAATTGAGCCGATAGACCAGGCATCATTCCATGTGTCCTTCCTGACAAATCTGGGAGCGTGGCCTGCATGCAAACTGCCCGCAGCCCCTTGCCCAGGCCAGCCCCACCCCTCAGTGGGGACCCCCAACCCGATTGGGGTCCCCCTTCAGGGCTGGCCAGCTGGGCCCCACCTGTACACCAGACCTCTGTCCTATATAATAAAAAGGTAATATGCAAATTAACCCGAATGGCAGAACAATCAGAACGACTGCTGGACCAGTCACTATGAGGCACACTGACCACATCTTGGTCCCTTCCCCCCAGCCGTCAGGCACCAATCACCTGATGGTGAACGGGGTACCAGGGATGGGTGGCGGCGGAAGGCAGGGCCGCCTGCGGACAGCTGGGGAAGATGGCCCTGATTTCAGGCCAGGCCTAGGGACTATGACATGCACAAATTTTGTGCACTGGGCCTCTAGTAATCCTAATATATAAAAACCCAGGGTCCATATGACCAACCAAAGGCTCGACCAAACACCGAAGTCAGTCCTGCAGTCAGTGCTGGGTTGCCATGGCACTGACTGATCCGCAGCCTCCATGGTAGCTATTGATCAGCCATTGCCTCTCTCTTTATCTCCGGGCTTGGCCAGCAGCCACTGTTTATCTCCAGGCCTCCGCGGGGGCTGCTCATCAGCCCCACATCTCTGATCAGGCCCAGAGATAGGCCTGGAGATGCTGACTGGGATAGAAACTGACCAATCAGAACCAACTCTGGGTCAACTGTGAGGAGCCAATGGCTGCCTAGGAGGCAGAGCTATTTTTTAAATTTTTTTTAAATTTTATTTTATTGTTTAAAGTATTACATATAGTAGTACATTTATCTCCTTTTTTTCCCCATTGACCTTCCCCCAGCCTCCCATACCCCCTGTCACATGCACTCATCCCAGCCCCCCGCCCAATGTCTTGTGTCCATTGGTTGTGTTTATATGCATGCATACAAGTCCTTCGGTTGATCTCTTTCCCCTCCTCCCCAAAACTCCCCAGCCTTCCCACTGTAATTTGACAGTCTGTTCAATGTGTTACTGCCTCTGTATCTATCTTTTTGTTCATCAGGTTATAATGCTCTTTATTTTCCATAAATGAATGAGATCATGTGGTATTTTTCTTTCATTGCTTGGCTTATTTTACTTAACATAATGCTCTCCAGTTCCATCCATGCTGCTGCAAATGGTAAGAATTCCTTCTATTTTATAGCAGCATAGTATTCCATTGTGTAGATGTACCATAGTTTTCTAATCCACTCATCTGATGATGGGCATTTAGGCTGTTTCCAAATCTTAGCTATGGTGAATTGTGCTGCTATGAACATAGGGTTGCATATATCCTTTCTGATTGGTGTTTCTAGTTTCTTGGGGTATATTTCTAGAAGTGGGATTACTGGGTCAAATGGGAGTTCCATTTTTAGTTTTTTGAGGAAACTCCACACTGTTCTCCACAGTGGCTGCACCAGTCTGCATTCCCACCTTGCTAAGAGTTTTTATCAAAAATGGGTGTTGGATTTTGTCAAATGCTTTTTCTGCATTAATTGATATGACTATGTGGTTTTTATCTCTCAATTTGTTTATGTGATGTATCACGTTTATTGATTTGTGGATATTGTGCCATCCTTGCATCCCTGGTATAAATCCTACATGGTCTTGGTGTATGATCTTTCTGATGTAGTGCTGGATCCAATTTGCTAGAATTTTGTTGAGGATTTTGTCATCTATGTTCACGAGGGATATTGGCCTATAATTCTCTTTCCTTGTGTTGCCTTTTTCTGGTTTTGGTATTAGGGTGATGCTGGCTTCATAGAATGAGCTTGGAAGTGTTCCTTCCTCTTGAATTTTTTGGAATAGTCTGAGGAGGATAGGTTTTAGTTCTTCCTTGAATTTTTGGTAAAACTCCCCTGTGAAGCCATCTGGACCCAGCCTTTTGTTTGCTGGAAGCTTTTTGATGACTGCTTCAAATTATTCCATAGTTATTCGCCTATTGAGATGTTTAGATTCTTCCTGATTGAGTTTTGGAAGGTTGTATTTTTCTAGGAATATGTCCATTTCCTCCAGGTTGTCCAGTTTGTTGGAATAGAGTTGTTCATAGTATTTTTTACCAATCATTTGTATTTCTGTGGTGTCTGTTGTTATTTCACCTCTTTCATTTCTGATTTTGTTTATTTGGGTCCTCTCTCTTTGCTTCTTGGTGAGCCTGTCTAGAGGTTCATCAATCTTGTTTATCCTTTCAAAGAACCAGCTCTTGGTTTTGTTGATCTTTTGTATTGTTTTTTTGTTTGTTTGTTTGTTTGTTTGTTTTTGTTTTTTGGTCTCTATGTCATTTATCTCTGCTCTGATCTTAATATTTCCTTCCTTCTATTTACACTGGGCTTCTCTTGTTGCTCTCTTTCTAACTCTTTGAGTTGTAGGGTTAGTTAATTTATTACTGTTGTTTCTTGTTTTTTGCAGTAGGCTTGTAGAGCTATGAACTTCACTCTCAAGACTGCTTTTGCAGTGCCCCATAGATTTTGGATTGTTGTGTTTTCATTGTTGTTTGTTGCCATGATTATTTTTATTTCTTTTTTGATCTCTCTGGTAACCCAGTCATTGTTTAATAGCATGCTATTTAGTCTCATGTGTTTGATTTTTTTGGAGTGTTTTTATTGTAGTTGATTTCCAGTTTTATGCCATTGTGATCTGAGAAGATGCTTGATATGATTTCTATCTTCTTGAATTTGAAGAGACTTTGCCTGTGACCCAATATATGGTCTATCTTTGAAAATGACCCATGTGCACTTGAGAAGGATGTATATTCTGTGGCTTTGGGGTCAAATGTTCTGAAGATGTCAATTCCACCTGGTCAAGTGAGTCATTTAGGATTGATGTTTCTTTGCTGATTTTTTGTTTAGAGGATTTGTCCAATGGTGATAGTAGGATATTAAAGTCTCCTATTATGATTGTATTGCTGTCAATAGCTCCCTTGATATCCTCCAGGAGTTTTTTTATGTGTTTTGGTGCTCCTGTATTGGGTGCGTATATGTTTACCAGAGTTATTTCTTCTTGTTGGGTTGCTCCCTTTAGTATTATGAAGTGGCCTTCCTTATCTCTTTTTATGTCCTTCACTTTGAGATCTAATTTGTCAGATATAAGTATTTCTACCCAAGCTTTTTTTTTTTTTTCATTTCCATTTGCCTGAAAAAAACCTTTTTCCATCCCTTCACCATCAGTCTATGTGTGTATTTTTTTCGGAGGTTGGTTTCCTGTATATAGATGATATATGGGTCATGTTTTCTTATCCACTCAGTTACCCTATATCTTTTGATTGGGACATTTAATCCATTTACATTTAAAGTTATTATTGATAGGTTATTCTTTGTCGCCATTTTTATTCTTTACCCCTGTGTTCCTTCTTTACTTCTTATTTCTTTTTACAGCAGACCCTTCAGCATTTCTTGCATTGCTAGTTTGGTGGTAATAAACTCCTTTAATCCTTTTTTGTCTGTGAAGCTCCTGATTCCACCTTCAATTTTGAATGATAGCCTTGCTGGGGATAGTATTCTTGGATTCAGTCCCTTGCTTTGCATCACTTTGTATATTTCATTCCATTCCCTTCTGGTCTGGTGTGTTTCTGTTGAGAAATCTAATAGGTTGATATTCTAATAGGAGATCCCTTGTAGGTAACTTTGTGTCTCTCTCTGGCAGCCTTTAGGATTCTTGCTTTGTCATTGGTGTTTGCCAGTTTAATTATGATGTGTCTTGGTATTGGTCTTTTGGGGTTCAACTTGTTTGGGACTCTATGTACTTCTTGGACTTGCAGAGTTTTTTTCTTGCCAATATCAGGGAAGTTTTTTGTCATTATTTCTTCAAACAGGTTTTCTATTCATTGCTTCTCTTCCTTTTCTTCTGGTACCCCCATTGTGCGAATATTGTTTCGTTCTGTGTTGTCCCAAAGCTCCCTTAGGCTCTCCTCTTGCTTTTTCAGTCTTCTTTCCAGTTGCTCCTGTGTTTGTGTGTTTTTTTCTATCTTGTCTTCTAATTTGCTGATGCAGTCCTTAGCCTCTTCTAGTCTACTGTTTAAACCTTCCATTGTGTTCTTTATTGCAGCTATGTTGTCTTCATCTCCTCTTGGTTCCTTTTCATGTTGGTGACATTCTCATTCAGCTCCTTATAATTATCATTGAGTTGTGTGTATTTGTCATTGAGTTGTGTGTATTTGTCATCCAGCCATTTAAACATCCTTATAACCATTACTCTGAATTATTTATCTGATATGCTGCTAGCCTCAATTTCATTTAACTCCCTTTCTGGTGATTCCTCTTTTTCTTTCCTTTGGGGATTGCTTTTTTGACTTCCCATGTTTTGCTGTAACATTTTAATTGTAGGTCCGATTGGTTTGATAATCAGGTTCTTTTGGAAATGGTGCTACTGGTGTGATCTCTCAGGTTTCCTGGGCTTGGTAATCTAGTGTAGATCCCTACTTGAGCTGTTTGGGTTCTCTTGATGTAGGCCTGTGAGCTGGAAAGGTACAACTGTTATGTCTAGAAGTCAGCAGCCGTGGAGGGGGGTGTCCCAATTTTTGCTGTCTTATGCCCTTGATTGAAATCGCATGTATCCAGTGGGAACTCACAATGGCACCCAGGAAACGTCTGTTGGGGTGATGGGTCTCAGGAGGCCTGTGCTCTGGAAAGGCATGACTGTGGCGTCCAGAGTTCTGTAGTTGTGGGGTAGGCAGACTCAGCTTTTACTGCTGCACTTGTGGTGGATATTCACATACTTCCAGTGGCAGCTCACAGGGGCACCTGTGGTGCATTTGCCAACGAGGGGCACTGAAACACTCTGAAGGACCCTGGCACTGAAGCCACATAATTAAGGTGTTTGTGGGTAGGTATCCAGGATGAGTGAATTCAGAATTTCTACTGCCAGGAGGAGTGTGTACCTGTTTGTCCAAGATCACACCCATCAAGGACTCACAGCAGCTCCCACAAGCACCCTGTGGATAGATGTGCTCAGGGTGCCTGCCTGTTGGAAATGCATGTGCAGACTCTGGCAGTGCGTTTGCCGGCGCAGAGCTCTGACACACTTTGAGGGGCTCTGGCACTGAAGTTACACAGCTGGGGTGTCTGCGGGCAGTTATTGAGGCAGAGGAAATTCAGAATTTCTACTGTGGGGCACCGTGTCCTTGTCTATACAGAATCACACCCAGCGGGGGCTCCCAGGAGCTGCCTATGGAGTAGTGTGCCCTGGATGCCTGTGTGCTGGAAACTCATGAATGTTGTGTCTGGAGTTCTGCCGCTGGGGAGGGGGAAGATGCACTTATTGCTGTGGGAACTGTGCACCTTTGGGTGCAGGTCCCAGGGTCCGCAGGTCTGTGGCTGGGGTAGCAGGATTTTGGCTGGAGTGGCTGCTGGGTTGCGGGCAGTGTCAAAGTCCTGACTGGGTGGTTGGTGCTGATGAGTTCCTAGAAAAGGCCGCTATCCCCTTCAAGATGGCGTGGGCTCATGCCCGAGTCCTGTAGTCCAGGGAGTGCTCACAGCAGTAGTAGTTTCTCCTTATCCAAGAGAGCCTGGTCTGCCAGCCCCTGCTGCTCCTGCGAGA
This sequence comes from Plecotus auritus, assembly GCF_963455305.1. Lineage (NCBI taxonomy): Eukaryota > Metazoa > Chordata > Mammalia > Chiroptera > Vespertilionidae > Plecotus > Plecotus auritus. The sequence goes on along the minus strand of NC_137770.1, from coordinate 18,786,021 downwards.
TTTAACTGTTCCTTACTCACTCACACACACACCACACACATCCACACACTCTCCTTTCATACCCTCACTCACTCACTTCCTCTCCTTCACCTCTGTCCTGCCAGCCACCATCTTTTTCTCTGGTCACCTTTCTGTCGAGGCAGAGCTTTTGACACTGACTGGCATAGAAACCGACCAATCAGAACCAAATCTGAGTGAACTGTGAGGAGTCAATGGCTGCCTAGGAGGTGGAGCTTTTGACACTGGCATAGAAACCGACCAATCAGAACCAAATTGGCTGGCAGAGGAGGGCAGTTGGGGGCAAGATCAGGCCTGCAGGGGAGGGAAGTTAGGCGTGATCAGGCAGGCAGGCAGGAGAGTGGTTAGGAGCCAGTGGTCCTAGACTGCGAGAGGGATGTGTGACTGCCAGTTTAGGCCCAACCGGGCCTAAATTGGCAGTCGGACATCCCCCAAGGGTCCCCAATTGGAGATGGTGCAGGCTGAACTGAGGGAACCCCCTCCATGCATGAATTTCATGCACCGGACCACTAGTAGTAATAATAATAATAATAATAATAATAATATAATTAAATAATGTTTTATATCTCCTAATCCAAACCCACTATCTAAATTTGCATTGTCCAAATAAAGGTAGTCAATAGATGTTGTAGCAAGGGATATTGAAGATGGATTGTGCTCAAAATATGCAATAGCAGTCTTTCTTTATAATCCATTAGGACCATTTCATGAATTTAGTGTTGTTAAAAGCCTTTCATAGCAATTCACTCCCATTTGGTGACTTTGAAAACAATAGATCTAACATTGCCATTGCCTGCAATAGAATACATACCTCTTGCCATATCACCTACTGATAATGCTGCTCAAGCCACATTAGCCTTTCTGCTCTGCCGTCTTTCCTACATTTAAATATTTTTTACCTCCTCTCTCTTCCTTCTGAAAAAAATGTCTCCCATTCTTCTTATGGTAGAATCCTCCCCCTCTTTTAAGTCTATACTTAAGCAATGTGCTTAGAAATGATACTGATTAGCACTTTAGAAAATATATGCTAGTCATTCATCCATTCAGTTCTCAAATATTGTGTTACTATGAGTCAGATACTCTGAAAGACTTTAGAGATAAGCTGGTACACCAGGAATACCAAGTCCCTACCTTCATGGCCCTTACATTCTAAATCATGAAGACACACAGGGATACTCTCTACTGTAAGCATATATTCTCCACTCTCTGGCTCTACTATATGTACACACAGTTTAAATTTAGCACTTATTGCAATCTGTAGGTTTTTTCATTCACTTATTTTCTTTTGGAACCATAAAATACTATGAACTCTAGGAATTATGTCTCATTCACCATGGACTCTTTGGCATCTATCACTGCGCTTGGCACACAGTGAGCATTTTATACTAATGAACATAATATAAGAATGCAAAAATATGTCTATTTTTCCTGTGTGTCCATTTGACTCAAATTTCTAATGGAATTTTTCTCATGTATAGTGTGCTAAGGTCGTTAAATGTAAATGCAGATGAAGTGTTTCAAAAATACATATTAGGGAATATGGCAAATATATAATGTGGTTTACCATTTTGCAACGATACTAGTATATGCAAATGAATCTGCAACCACTAAAAAAACAAAAGATGTCAACAAATACGATTTTATTATTTTGTTCTGGTTTTCATCAAGTCAATAGACAATTCTTATTTGGAAGTAGTTCAAATTCAATTTTAATATAAATACGTTGAGATAAATTATCTTCCAATGGGTATCAGATTACTAGTAAATTGAGCATGGTATGTAGCCATTTTGATGATACATTTCTAAATTTGTATCAGTTACTCCAAGACCTTGACAAACACCTTATTGGGACTGTTTGCATGGATACCATTTTTCACAAAAATAAGAAAATAGGGTATGAAAAAGACAAAAATGCTGCTTTCAAAACTAAATTCAAAAGCTAATTTCATAAGTTTCTTTGTATGGTATATTTTCCATTAACAGACATGTTTTATTTTTTAACCTTTAAACTTTTTATTCCCATAGCATATACATGTATATGATTAATCATTATAATATATTGTTCAAGGAGCAAAATGATAATTTTTAAGGTTTGATAAAGGAATTTAGCATCATTTGCAGATGAAGTATGATCCAATTATTTTTATTTTGCTGATGTACGAAAGTCTGCAAAGCATAGATCTCATCTATATTAGTGACCTGAGGTAAAGTTTGACTTACAGTACCTAATAAATAACTTCATTTATATTTTATACCACCACATTGAATAGTTCCAATATTTTCTCCTATGAAAAATGGGAACCATCCTCGGTGTATTGCTCAATTTTCAAGTATATCAATAATATGACACAATCCTACATCAAATGTAAGGTCTATAATCAAAGCAGTTGGTAACAATTTTAAGGAACTGCTCTTCACCTTCTCAGTGACTAAAAAGGTTCAAATTTTGCATTTTAGATATAATTTTCACAGGAACTAAAGTGAGTTGCATAAAATTAAAACAAAGAAAGTTCTCCACCCCATAACTTGCTCCCACTAATCTCTCAAGTATGTACACCTTTGATTTTATGGTTGCAGTAAGATAGAAGAATATTAAAAAATTCCAGAGTATTAAAACATATGGGTGTGAAAGAAAATGACATTCCCAAAAAAGCTGGAACAGTCACTCTGAGGTAAGAAATGAATTACTAACATTTGTAAGACAATAAGAAATTAGAAATAAACTCAGATTTGTGGAAATCATTCTTACTTGAATCATTTCTCTAATTCCCTATCCTATCTAATAAAAGAGTAATATGCAAATTAACCATCACTCTGCTACACCCACAGGCCACACCCACAAGCCACGCCCACCAGCCAATCAGGAGCGAATATGCAAATAAACCCAACCAAGATGGCTATGGCCACAGAGAGCAGGAGGGAGGCTTGAGCTTCCCTGGCAATGGAGGAAGCCAAGCTTTCCTCCTGCCCTTGCCGGCCCAGGCCTCCACTCAAGGCTACAAAGTTTCAATGATAGAAGATACATAAATCCCAACAGAAATGGCAGCAGCCACGGAGATGGAAAGAGCAGGAGGCTCGGGTTGCCCCCGGTGATGGAGGAAGCCAAGATTTCCACACACCCTGGCCAGCCCAGTCCTCCACTTAAGGCTACAAAGTTTCAATTATAGAAGATAAATAAACCCAGATACCAGGGCCTCCACTTGGGTTGCCAGGGGGTGTGGCCGGCCTACAAACCACCACAGGCCCCTCGCCCAGGCTGCCCCATGCCCTAAGGGAAGCCCCACCCTGATCTGGGACACCCTTCAGGGCAAACCAGCTGGCCCCCACCCGTGTACCAGGCCTCTATCTTATCTAATAAAAGAGTAATATGCAGATTGACCATCACTCCAACACAAAAGATGGCTGCCCACATGTGGTCAAAGATCCTGCCCCCATGTTGACACAAGATGGCCACCACAAGATGGCCAGCAAGGGAGGGCAGTTGGGAGGGACCAGGCCTGCAAGGGAGGGCAGTTGTGGGCGATCAGGCCAGCAGGGGAGGGCAGTTGGGAGGGACCAGGCCTGCAAGGGAGGGCAGTTGTGGGTGATCAAGCCTGCAGGGGAGGGCAGTTAGGGGTGACCAAGCTGGCAGAGGAGGGAATTTGGGGGCAACCCGGCCTGCAGGGAAAGGCAGTTGGGAGGGACCCAGGCCTGCAAGGGAGGGCAGTTAGGGACAAACAGGCTGGGAGGGGAGCAGTTAGGCATCAATCAGGCTGGCAGGGAGTGGTTAAGGGGTGATCAGGCTGGCAGGCAGAAGTGGTTAGGGGCAATCAGGAAGGCAGGCAGGTGAGCAGTTGGGAGCCAGCAGTCCTGGATTGTGAGAGGGATGTCCGACTGCCCGTTTAAGCCTGATCCCGGTGGGATCAGGCCTAAATGGGCAGTCGGACATCCCTCGAGGGGTCCCAGATTGGAGAGGGTGCAGGCTGGGCTGAGGGACACCCCACTCTCCCATGCATGAATTTTGTGCACCGGGCCTCTAGTCCTACATAATAAAAGCATAGTATGCAAATTGTCCTCTCAACCAGGAGTTTTTCTGGGAGTTCGATCAGGGAGCAGGGATGGCCGGGGGAAGAGAGGGAGTACCTGGCTTGCAGCTGCTAGTGACCCTACCAGTGCATGAATTTTGTTCCCTGGGCCTCTAGTGTACATATAAGAATAGATATCAAGGGAAAGTAAAAAAAAAAAAGGGGGGGGGAGGGTTGTTTGTCTCACTGGTAATTATAGCCAGTACTGATGGACAAAGAACACAGTCTAGAAACCCTGTTACATAAGGCAATATAAGAAAAAAAAAAATTTGCAACCTCTTCAAGGTTCAAGAGAATTCTGTGAAATCAGTGACAACGCAATGTCTATCAAGGACCAATGTGATGACTATAAATATTATGTCTTTCTGGCAGAAAACCTCAATTTTCACAAAGTATCCAAAGGGCCTTTTAGGTGGGAGATGTATCATGGTTCTTCAGAAAAACAGACCAGTATAAAAGGAGATTTATTATGAGGAATCAACTCACATGATTTTGGAAGCTGAGAAGTCCCAAGATCTGCTGTTTGCAAGCTAGAGACCCAGGAAAGTCGGAATCCAAAGGAAAGCCAATGGTGTAAATTCTAGTCCCAGAGCAGGAGAAGATAAGATGAGAGGTCTCAACTCAAGTAGTGAGGTAGAAAACGGGGGTAGAGTCTTTCTTCTGCCTTTGTTTCTGTTCAAGCCCTCAATGGATTGAATGATGTCCACTGAATTGGGGTGGGCAGTCTACTTTGCTGAATCCACCAATTCAAATGATAATTTCATCCAGAACCCCCCTCATACACACACGCACACACCCAGGAATAATGTTTAACATTGACACTCTGTAGCCAATGAAGTTGACACATGCAATTAACCATGACAGACAATGACCTCAGTACCTGGAGATCAGCAGCATTGGAGCAATGGCATTTATCTCTCTTTGGCTCACTTGTATGTTCTGTTTATTGCCCAGAGCGAGCCAATACTTAAGGCGATATTGTTAGCTTTTATCAATGGCTGTCCCACTGACAGGGCACATGGTATCTACTTTATGAAATTCCCTTTTCTCAAACCTTAAATTATTTCTACTCATTTGTCTACTATGCCTATATGTCTCCTGAGTGTACATGACTTTGTGATTCCTGAATTTTATAATTTGCTGTGAGAGTAATATTCAATTACCCATTGATATTGTATCCTTTCTTTTTATTTTTTCTGTATATCTAGGAGTTTGGGGTTTCTGCTTCCATGCTTGTGATTCATTATAAAAATAATTTCTGACTTTTTTGGAAAACAAACCTACATGCTACATGTTACAGCATGCAATTTTTTTTTATATATTTCAGCATTTATAACCAAAGATAGATTTTAATATTAATGTGTTAAAATTATGTTGATATTATTTGATATTATAGTCTGGTTTGTTTTCTCTAAAATGCTGTTAAATAATTGATGCATTTAAAATTTTTTCAGATCTTGGATTTAGGATATAAGACAATACTTTTCTGAATTACTTTAATGTTATTTTTTTCTGAGTTTTTGATCCATTTGTACTTACTGAGTTTTACTTTAATATCTTAGTTTTTCTTGGTATTTATTTCTTTTTTGTCTGTTTGTTTAAACTCAAAACAACTCTTTGAAGCTCATAATACAACCAGAAACACACAATTGACCTTCTGTGTTAAGTTAAATTTCAAATTTTTTCTTATTTCTTCCCATACACTATATATATAATGCTTCCTAATTGTACATTTTATGAGCAGACACACAGCTAAATGCCAATTCCTATAAAATGTAAGTTTTCTGAATATGCTCTCTTAGTAATAACAAGAAAATTATTAAAGTCCAACAATGAATGGCTTTTATTTGCACTTGTTTTTACTTGACAACAACTCTGAATTTTCAAGGAAAACTGCTGGATATTGACAGTTGCTTGATCTGGTGTCAAATAAAACCAATTATTCTCCATGGCCTAGTGACAGATACTTACTTGTTTGACTAGGTGCTGTGATAATCTGTCTCAATTTAGGTATTGAATGTAAGCCAAATGTCTCCATTAAAGTGGCTTTTAATAACATATTTCTATAATCATAGTGAGTAAAGAAGAGAACATTGAAAACTCCTCAGGGACTCTCAGATAAACTATTGTGAATGGACAATAGTTCCGATTTTGTTTATAAGAAAGATTTAGCTTGGGAACAGAGGAACAGCATGAAGAATATGCAGAGCTACACAATGGGATGTTTTATGCAACTGTAAGTGTGCAATGAATTCAGTCTCTAGGTGATCATAACAATTAAAAATAAGGCACATAGTCCTAATTTAGATACTCTGCTATGTTATGAAATTTGTTGCATAATTATTTTTTAAATGAAAGTGTCAGAGAAATGGAAGAAATACTAACAAAGTTCTGCTGAAATAGAATGTATTATGCTGGATAATGCCATTCAATTAAGAGGAAGTTATGTTTTATTTATTAAATATTTTTCATCTAGCCTGACTGGTGTGGCTCAGTGGTTGAGCATCGACCTATAACCCAGGAGGTCAAGATTCAAGTCCAGGTCAGGGCACAATCCCCTGTAGGGGGCATGCAGGAGGAGGCCAATCAATGATTCTCTCTCATCATTGATGTTTCTATTTCTTTCTCCCTCTCCCTTCCTCTCTGAAATCAATAAAAATATATTTTAAAATATTTTTTCATATGTAGTTCTGAACTAAATTAGTCAAGTAAGATGAAGCCGTAAAAGGCAAATTCTTAAGCAAAATCCCCAAATTCCCACAGTCATTAGCATTCTGTCTGGTGTGTTGCCCACTACAGCTTACTATTATTATTCAGCACACTGGGGGAAAAATCAAGAACATTGGGCTCATATGTTTTTCCTTTGCTCGAGGATTTTGCCCATTCAGTTTACCTTAATTACTCACTTATACTCTTATTGCTGCTGCTGTTGTAGTTGTTGTTGGGGGAGGTGGTCCATCGATAATGGCTCTCATGGTAGGATTGGCCTGCTGCAAGCCAAGTCCTCAAGGCCAGAAGTGAAGGTCCTTCACAATTGAGTTTTTGAGAGATTGCAACTCAACTGGAAGGAGTAGACTCAGGAGCATGAGGGGTGTGGGCCTATCAGCTGAGGGCACTCAGTGTCTCGCAACGGGAATAGAGAATGCTCTCTATTCTTCAGGTATTTTAAAGTGAGAAACTGTTAAGGGGATATTAAATGAAGAGATTTTTTTAAAAAGAGAGTGAATATCTGAGTGTAAGAGGATCAGCCTGCTCTTTAGTCAGGCACAAGAGGGCTTATAGGATAAGAAAAATTGAAATTGATGTCGAGGTGTTAATAGTTGTGATTTTGAAATAAAACATTTATTTAATGATTTAAATAAAAAATCCAAAGCAAATGAAATAAAAAGGAGCAATTTACACAACTTAATGACTATTCTATCTAATAAAGAGGGAATATGCTAATTTACCCTCATGCCATTGCAAAGATGGTAGTGCCCACAGCCAATAAGGAGGGAATATGCTAATTGACTGTCACACCCTCAAAGATGGCAGCACCCATAGCCACAAGATGGCAGCGCCCAGTCTCCTCAGACCCGCCGGGGCGCCTGCCTCCAGAGCCCTCCAGTCTCCTCAGCCCCCCAGCCCCCCAGGGCTGGCCCGAGGCACAGGCAAAGCCTCAGATGGTGGCTGCCCGAGGCTCAGGTAACCAGGGCCGGCCGAGGCTTGCTCTGCCGGCAGTGGCAGCAGCAGAGGTGTGATGGGGCATCGCCTTTCCCTGATTGCCAGGTCGCCTCCTACCCCTGAGGGCTCCTGGACTGTGAGAGGGGGTAGGCCGGGCTGAGGAAGCCCCCTCCAGTGCATGAATTTTCATGCACCGGGCCTCTAGTGTATTGAATAACTGTCAAATTAAACCTATAGATAATAATTGCTTTATAATTTTAGCAAAGTATAAAGAATAGAAAAATTCCTGAATATGCAGTTAACTGAAAGTGGACCATTTCATTGCATTTGTGCCTTAGTAAGCTGAGGAAAGCCTGTGTAAAGCATTCAAAATTGAATTTGACACTGAATTCTCTGATATTTTTTTATCTAGTAATTCAATGGTAATGTGGATGAAATCATGGTTAAGATTTCACTAATCATGATTAAGATTTCACAAATCATGGTTAAGTTTTCCTCTTAGGATATTAACCTTTTTTTATTTAAAATTTTTCCAGCCTCATTGAGATATAAATGATCTATATATTTGTATAAGTTCAAGGTTTACAAAATAAATGATTTGATATATGTATATATTGTGAAATGATTACCATAATAAGGTTAGTTAGCACATCTATCATTTCACAGTTACAATAATTTTTGCTATGGTGAGAACTTTTAACATCTATTCTCCAAACAATGGTGATATTAACTTTTTATTTCACATGTAACTTTGAGTCAGGGAAAAAAATTAACAATATATTTTTTGGGAGCTTCTTGGTAATGAAGCACTCGCAGTTAAAAAGAAATGTTTGCTAACTCTATAAAGATACTAGGAGCCCAGTGCACGAATTTGTGCACATTGAAAGGAACTGCGATGCTGCGGTGGGCACAGGGACAGGTCTCAGCCCATCCTCTACACCCCTCCTGGTCCCTCCCGTCACAACCCCCGGCCCCCGTCTGGTGGCAGTCCCGCTCCCGCTGCTGCCCCTCCCACGCGCTGACAGCGCTGTCCCTGCTCGCACCCACTGACAGCACAGAGCAATTGGGGCTGGTGCCAGCAGTGGGTTCAAGCGGGGCCAGCATCATCAGTGGGTGGGAGCAGTGGCTGTTGCCCTCATAACCCCTTAGGAGCAGGGGAGGTGGAGAAGCCCTCAGGGGTGATCGGGACCGGCACCCAGTGCCAACAGTGGGTGCAAGCAAGGCCATCACTCGCAGCGGGTGTGAGCGGCAGCTGCCATCCCCAATAGCCCCTCAGGAGCTGGGGGAGGTGGAGAAGCCCTGAGGGGCGATCAGGGATGGCAGCCGCTGCTCGCACCCGCTGATGGCACTGAGCCATTGGGGCCAGGGCCAGCACTGGGCGCTGGCAGCGGGTACGAGTGGGGCCGGCGCTGGCAATAGGTGTGAGCATCTCGGGGGCCACGGTGTGCGAGAGCAAAGTATTTTCAGTAACCACCAGAGGCTCACCACAATGTGGGAACCCCTTTTCACATCCCGCGTGGTTCAGGGTTCCGGTTCAGGGTTCGGGTTCTGGAGAAGGCCGCACACAAATGAAAAGAGACTTGGAAAAGTATTAATTTGGAAATATTGGGGGCCAGGCGGGAGCCCAACTCTAGTGGAAGGACTACCCCTTGCTCTGGCCTTGCAATCCCTTTTATTGAGACTATGGGATACGACCATAACCTTTAGGCAGGAAATTCCAATAACAGAAATTTACATAGGAGAAACAGAAGTGGAGGCTGCTTCAGCTAACAATGTTTCAACTAAACAGTGAGTGATCAAAACAATTAAGGTTGTTGACCAGCCTTCCCAGTTTCCTGTCCACATCTTTCTATTAGTGACAGAATGATTGGTTTCCAGCATCTCCCCCGTTTCTTTCCTTAAAAAAAATCTTACATCTGCAGACCAGAAATAAACACATAAGAACAAAAAATGTTTGAGTCCCAATTTCAATGTTCAACATTTCTGAGTTCCAGTTTCAGTGTCAAACAGTTGTGAGTCCCAGTTTCAATGTCAAACAGTTCCTTATGTGTATACGTCAGCAATGATATCTGGATGGTGGCAATGCAGGTCCGACCCTCTCTGGTTTGGTCCTAGGCAACCTGCTGCGTGGCACAGCTGCTGACTGCTAGCATGGCAAGGTGTCATCAGCGTCTTCCATCTCTAGACTGTTTCTCCTTTGTCTTCATGGCTGGAGGATTACTGTCAATTCCTCTCTGTTGCAGGAATCCACATGGATTTGGAGTTGTTTTCTGAAAATATACAAACATATTCTCGACCAAAAGTTAATAAAGGAATCTTTTCTATAAATTTTACTTGGGATCCTTTTTATTTTTGCCCAGAAGATTTTCATTTGGCCTATTTTGATACCATGTATGTTTTTCATTGGTGTCTTGCTGTTAGCATTACAAATGAAAATTAAAATTTTTTTAAAGTAAAAATTTTCTAAATGTAATTTACTTACAGAATATTTTTCCTTACATGCCATTTTTCCACTATCCCCCCTTTTTTTGATTAATGGAGGCTTTTGGAAAAATTTTTTTATAAATTTTGGTTAATACTTTAGGAACAGCCTCTTGTACAATTAAATTTTCTGTCAAATTTAATACTTTAACAACAATTTTAGTTTAATCTGTAAAAATTAATGGAAAGGATTATATGCATCCTTGAGAAAGCCCTGAGCACTCCTAGATTTAGGTTAGATTTAGATATAGGGCAGTCACCATTAGCCACTTCTCTGTTGCTTGGGTCTCAATATGAGCTGGGCCAAGTCTCTTGTTTGTAGCTGGATCTCAATCTGAGCTGGGCTCTGTTACCTGGGTCCCGATCTGAGCTGGGCATGGGAAGCGCGAAGCAGCCATGGGGGCAGGAGACGTCCCTCAGAAGGGGCGAGGATTCAAGCCCCTGCAAGACTGGGGGGGTGAGGGACTGTGCCCCACCTCTGTTGATCCCCAAGTTCTCTCCTGATGGCCCCCTGCGACTGTGCCTGTCTTAGGTTGCCCCTCCCTTGAGGAATCTTACCCATCATTGACTAACCAGTCATCCTCCGGGGCCAAGCAGGGTGATGTGAGGTTCAGTTCTGTCTCCTTGGTAGCCTATTCCCCCGTGGCCTCCATGCCCAGCACTTGCCTTGAGATCCTCTCGCCTACTGGCGGGGCCCCGGCACTGATCACATACCTTGGGGAACCCAGGTTTCTTCTCCAGGGAAGGCCCAGCTCATGCCATTGGGACAGAGACAGATCCATGGTACCAGCCATCACGAGGCTTCAACCTCAGCATAAACTGAAAGGTCAGGCAACAGCTGTGGGAGGGTCCCTCTTGTCAAAAAGGCCAATATAGACTGCTCAAGTGCCTTCCCAGGGAGGCCTTAATTCCTTTCTGGAAGGGATTAAATCCTTTCATGTCCTTTTTTAAATTGCTGCCTAACATGCAAAGAATTAGTTTGTAAGTTTGTTTGGGGTAATTGTTCAATATGCTGTTGTAAAATATCAAAAATTATAATGACATTGTAGAATAATATCATGTAAGGATATTCTTTGCTCTAGGCCATGGCAATTCAATTTCAAACTGGCTGTCAATTTTTCTTTTTGTATAGACAAGGTCTTAGTTACATTTTTTGCACCTCTCCCAGGAGCAAGTAGTGATAGTCCCCCCTACTTTAAAGGCCAAAACCTTTATAACATCTAAAAGTAAAATATAGTTATTAATTTTTATTTTATAAAGCTTTCCATGCGATTTCAAGTATCAATCGGTTAAATTTCAAAAATATTTCCTTTGAGAAGAGAGAACAAATTTCCTGTATTACTCCGGGCCCTTGGAGCTTTCCAAGAATCATCTCTGTTAAAGCCTTGAAATTTTAACATGGAAAAAATGATCAAATATATATATATATATATATATATATATATATATATATATATATATATATATAATATATATGTATATATATAATATATATATATCCATATATGATTTAATTACCACAACTATATAATTTCTCCCAATTTAATTTGCACTTTGAACTTCTGAAGCTGGCAAGTCAAACATTTAGCAGTTCCTAGATTAATAACAACATCCTGCTTACTTCGGGGGAAGTTTCAGCAACAGATCTGGCCGAATTTCTTTTCATGCTTAAAAGATAGACAGATCTTAAATTTTTTCTTTCTTTTTCGCTTTCCAAAATTATAACTAGCACCCAATTTGGCCAAGATTTGCATTTCCCTGCGAGTTCTTTTATAATTTTTAAATGAAACCTTAAGTAATCTCATTGCAGGAGAGCGGATAGCCTTGCCCTCTCCTGCCACCTTTGAATTTCTCCACACCAGAGGTGGTTTTTGCAGTGGAGTTTCATTTCTTATTACAGATTTTAAATTCCAAATACCAATTAAGATTTTAATTTGAATAAGAAACCACATTATTTTATAACCTAATTCTTCCCCATTAGCCTGGCTGAAAAAGACGTTCCCACCCTACTTACAGATCGCGACTCTGCAGCTAGTCCGTGGGCTTTGTGTGCGGTGAACCTCCCTCACCTTTTTATAGGTGAATTTTTTCCTTTCCTTCGCTCTTAGGCGAAAAATATCATCTCCTCCAGAAGTCCCGAGTTCAGGCGCCAGATGTGGGAACCCCTTTCACGTCCCGCGTGGTTCAGGGTTTCGGTTCAGGGTTCGGGTTCTGGAGAAGGCCGCACACAAATGAAAAGAGACTTGGAAAAGTATTAATTTGGAAATATTGGGGGCCAGGCGGGAGCCCAACTCTAGTGGAAGGACTACCCCTTGCTCTGGCCTTGCAATCCCTTTTATTGAGACTATGGGATATGCCCATAACCTTTAGGCAGGAAATTCCAATAACAGAAATTTACATGAAGCAAACAGAGGTGGAGGCTGCTTCAGCTAACAATGTTTCAACTAAACAGTGAGTGATCAAAACAATTAAGGTTGTTGACCAGCCTTCCCAGTTTCCTGGCCACATCTTTCTATTAGTGGTAGAATGATTGGTTTCCAGCAACAATGACAGCGACTGGCGCCCCGCCTTTGTCTGGCACCCACGCTCACCTGCTCAACCATCCTGATGCAGCCGATGCACACCATGTTCTGCACTCTGCCTCCTGCTACTGACGCTCTCCATGTTCCGTGCACACCCCCTGGTGGTCAGCGCACATCATAGTGACTGGTTGTTCAGTTGTTCGGTTATTCCACCATTTGATCTATTTGCATATTAGCCTTTTATTATATAGGATGTTAAAGAACCTTATTTTGTTTCATCTAGTATGAAGAAAAAAGTATTTTGAAAAAATATATACCACTATTATAACCATACTTTATGAATATTTTTATTGCAAACTGAGTTTGGTTTATATTACCTTTTAAATAAATTTATGGATAAGTCTCATTGATAATCTGCAAAATTAAAAAGACTTATCAGTATGATGGTATAAATAGTCCTTTAGTTTTTCCTGAAATCACACTATCCCTCCTAGCTAAGAAGGGAACCCAGACTGTAGTCTGTATTCCCTGTTATTCTGTATTTGGAAGATAGATAACTGGTATTAAAAATGGGATCTCTATTTTTTTCCCCTAAGCAGTGATACTTTGAGGAACATATAAAATTTCTTCTCTGTTTAAAGTTTGAGTTAAGAGCAGGACTGGCTTTATTGCTTACTCACTAGAAAGCTTATGGTAGAGAGTGTTGGTAAAACATGAGTTTTTCTTCAAGTAAAAAGAATTGAGTTATATACAAATAAGATATCATTATGCTGTACACCTGAAATTAATATAATGTTATATGTTGATCATGCCTCAAAAAAGTTGAGCTTTATGAACATTTTCATTGGAGATTAAGTTTCATTTGTATTACCTTTTATATAAAACTAGAGGCCCAGTGCACGAATTCGGGCACAGGTGGGGTCCAGCTGGCTCACCCCGATGGGGGTCCATTGGGCTGGGCTGGTGGGAGGGAGGAACTGCAGGCAGTTGGCTGGCTGGCCCCACCCCATATCGGGATGTTAGGGGCCAATCAGGGGCCGGGCTATAGCCAGGGGGAGAGGGGCCACTGGCAGTTGGTAACCGGCCCCGCCCCCGACTGGGGTATTGGGGGCTGAGAGGGGCCGATCGGGGCCCAGATCAGGCTGGTTGGCTGCCACAGTGAGCGTCATAGTCGCTAGTCATTCTGGTTGTTCCGCCATTCCGGTCCCTGGGCTTTTATACACAGTATATTGATTGTATTACCTTTTAAATAAAACACATACATCTTAGGCAGTATTTCCATTGTTCTGATATATGTCAGCATGAGCTAAGAAATATGAATGGCATAACTTCAGTAATTCTGTCTAAATTTAAAAGTTCTTGTATTTGTATTTATAACAGGTATTATGCAATATTAGAATAAATAGTAAAATTTGTGGCATGAAATTATTTATTTTTTTACTGAGAATGACATGAAATAGGTAAAAAAACACAATGTCACATTGAGAGAGAAAGAGAGAGAGAGAGAGAGAGAGAGAGAGAGAGAGAGAGAGAGAGATATCATGGGAGAAAGGATAAAGCATTATATTCTGGCACTTTTTTAAATTGTTTTGATAATTTTTATTTTTTTAATTATTTTTTAATTGTTTAAAGTATTACAAATAGTAGTGTATATGTCTTCTTTTTTTTCCATTCTGGTATTTTTAATGATAAATTATTGACTGCTTTTTGAACAAGGGCCATTTCCTCTTTGCAGTAAGCCTCACAAATGATGTATTGAACCCTCATTTAGAAAGCTCATGCAATCAATCTTGCTGTGTATACTCTTCCCATGTGTATTATCTGTGTGTCCCTTGTCTTACATATTTCTCTTATCTCTTTATTACTGCAGATGATATTACCACAAGAATGAGTTGCAACACTGTGGACACCTTTGGTGAAATTCCATGCTACTATGTAGTGACTGAGTGGGCTTGTAAGTGAATTTCTCAATGAAATAAATACAACTGGACAAAAACTCTTTGAAGTTTGTTAATCAAACAATATCTTGAAGAAATCAATAGTATTTTAATATATGATAAAGGGACTGATCTGTCCCTGAGTGAAGTTGGCATTGCCTCTCTCCCCACTATTCCTTTCAGGGAGAATGCCAAAAGTGTACTTTTAAGAGGAAAGGTTGGGTCACAGAAATCCTGTTAGGATATCAGTTGGTTCTTTCCTAATTAGTTATAGCTTTACTTACAGGATTCAATCCTCATTTGCTCCATCATTTTTTTAAATAATGACAATAATAGTGCCTCATAGGGTTGTTTCATGACTTGAAGGTTACCATTTATGTCAGTGCCTGGCCTGGAGAAGGCAATAATATATATCATTATTATCAGTATAGTAGGTCTTGTGTGGGCACATTACTCATCACACTGACACAGACACACTCACCTTCATTGTGATACACTCTTGACTGTTCTTCCCATTCAAACCGAAGTCCTGATTCCTCTTGGCTAGCTTTTTCTCTGATATGAATTATAACCTGGTATCCCAGAGAAAATATGCATGAATGCTTTTACAAGACTGGAGAACTTAATGACAAAAAAAAGGCAAAATTGGTAGATTTGTAATGTTTGAAGAATCTTTGAGTTCCTTTCAAATTGTTTTGGAAACAACACAAATTTTATTAAGTCAGCCTTTTGAGGGAACCAATTAAACATAAGAAAAAATCATTTTTTATTAAAATAATACTTCACATCTCTAGAACTGTACTGCATGGCTATCTGAAGTATTCATAATATAGTTGAGCATCAAAAATTAAGCAAGCAAATAATTGAAATTTAAAGATGGAAATGATGAAGGAGAAAATTATTTTTCCATATACTACAGTGAACTAGATTTTCAGAAAAACTCCTGGAATATGCAAAACACCTAAAAATATAGCCTAAAAAGAAATATACAAGTATAAAAATGAAGTTATGAAGTGTGAATACCTACCAATTTATTATATGAGGAGATAGATATATATATATATATATATATATATATATATATATATATATATATATATATATATACTAGAGACCTGGTGCACAGATTCATGCACTGGTGGGGTCTCTCGGCCTGGACTGTGGGGATCGGCTGAAACTGGCTCTCTGACATCCCCTGAGGGGTCCTAGATTGCATAAGGGTGGTTCTCGGGTGATGCATACTGGCATCTGGCTCCCTCCTCTCTAGTTCCGGGTGCATCACCCAAGAACCACAGCTGCCAAGTCACCGCAGCTCAGCAGCTCCTGCATTGAGCATTTGCCCCCTGGTAGTCAGTGTGCATCATAGCTACTGGTTGGAAAGTCAAATGGTCAGATGGTCGCTTAGGCTTTTATATATATACTAGAGGCCCGGTGCATGAAATTTGTGCACAGGGGCTGGGTTCCTCAGCCCAGCCTGCACCCTCTCCAATCTGAGACCCTTCGAGGGATGTCTGACTGCTCTTTAGGCCCGATCCTACTGGGATTGGGCCTAAATGAACAGTCTGACAACCCTCTCACAATCCAGGACTGCTAGCTCCCAACTGCTCGCCTGCCTGCCTTCCTGATTGTCCCTAACTGCTTCTACCTGCCAGCCTGATCACCCCCTAACCACTCTCCTGCCAGCCTGATTGATGCCTAACTGATCCCCTGCCAGCCTGTTTGCCCCTAACTGCCCTCCCCTGCAGGCCTGGTCACCCCTAATTGCCCTCCCCTGCAGGCCTGGTCCCCCCAGCTGCTCTCCCCTGTAGGCCTGAGTCCCCCCAAACTGCCCTTCCCTGCAGGGCAGATTGCCCCCAACTTCTCTCCTCTGCTGGCTTGGTCACCCCCAACAGCCCTCCCTTGCAGGCCTGGTCCCTCCCAACTGCCCTACCCTTCTAGCCTGATCACCTACAACTGCCCTCCCTTGCAGGCCTGGTTCCTCCCATCTTGTGGTGGCCATCTTGTGTCCACATGGGGGCAGGATCTTTGACCACATGGAGGCAGCCATCTTGTGTGTTGGAGTGATGGTCAATCTGCATATTACTCTTTTATTAGATAGGATAGAGGCCTGGTGCATGGGTGGGAGCCAGCTGGTTTGCCCTGAAGGATGTCCCGGATCAGGGTGGGGTTCCCTTGGGGCATGGGGCCGCCTGGGCGAGGGGCCTGTGGTGGTTTGCAGGCCGGCCACGACCCCTGGCGACCCAAGCAGAGGCCCTGGGATCTGGAATTTATTTATCTTCTACAATTGAAACTTTGTAGCCTGGATTAGAGCTAAGCCTTCTGCTCACTCGGTGGTAGCAGCCATTTCTGTTGGGATTTATGTATCTTCTATAATTGAAACTTTGTAGCCTTAAGCGGAGGCCAAAGCACGCCAGGGCTGCAGAAGCTTGGCTTCCTCCATCGCCGCAGGCAACCCTAGCCTCCTGCTCTCTCCGGCTCCGTGGCTGCTGCCATTTCTGTTGGGATTTATTTATCTTCTATAATTGAAACTTTGTAGCATTGAGTGGAGGCCTGGGCCAGCAAGGGCAGGTGGAAAGCTTGGCTTCCTCCATTGCCAGGGAATCCCAAGCCTCCCTCTGCTCTCTGTGGCTGCAGCCATCTTGGTTGGGTTTATTTGCATATTCCCTCCTGATTGGCTGGTGGGTGTGGCTGGTGGGTGTAGCGGAGGTGCGGTCAATTTGCATATTACTATTTTATTAGATAGGATTATCATAATTTAATACAATAATACATGTATTTAATACAGCTTCTGTCCATTTCATCAGTGATCATTTTTAATAAGGTAAAATCAATAGGAGTTAGAGAATGACCTTGGGGATGAGGGGAAGGAAGTTCAGAAATGGGAAAATCTCTACCATGGTGATAACCCTTTAATAAGTTTATCACAATTACAAGGACATATTTGAGGATAGTAATGATGAGTGTATTATGGCACATGCTGAGTTGTTTTCTGTGTTATATTTAGTTGTCAAGATTTAGTACACAGTTATGTATATGCAAAGCCATGATGTGCAATTTCAGGAAGATCATTCCCACTGCATAAGCCCTGAGCTACGGTAGATGCTTAACAATAACAATTGCAGTTTCTTTTATTTATCTTAAATTCCATCTAGGGCACTATTTATCTATTCTTGATATTTTAAGATACACTTGAAATTTTAAGATACACTTGAAGTGAAAAATCCACTCTCTGCATTCCTAAATCATTCTATATTTACAACTGTTTATCAGGACAATAAAGGGAACCTAGCATGTCTTGAAAATGAAAACTGACTTCTCTGCTTAGATTGTGCACAAAAGGCAGGGGATAATGATAAATATTATAAACAATATATGGTTTCACTTTTGTACAAACACAATCCTCACATTGAACTCTGTTAACTCCACAACCACCTTTGGACCTCTGAATTGTATTCCATAGTTCTTGCAATTGGAGGTAATTGTAATGGGGTGGGGGAGAGGAGGGTAGATAAATGTACACATATAAGCAGAATGAGAAATGGTATAAAAATAATGCTTATCACTAATAGAACATAAAAATGTCATTCCCTGGGTCACAAGTTAGTTGCTAAAATTGCTCTGGGGAGGTAGGAGCATGTGCAATTTCCTCAGCCAGGGTGGTCCAAATTTCTCCAGTTGAAATATTTCATCGCAAATGACTGATTATGAAATAAAAAGGAAATAATGCATGTAGCAGTTAATATTCTGCAGTGGAATAAATTGATCAATCATAAATGTAAATGTATTTCAGAAAATATGAAAATGGCACATGGGCTTTTATGTTGAGTATATTTTTGCTAACTAATAAGTTCTCTTCTTTCTTATTTAAAAAGATATAGAGACATGGATTTATTTTAAAAGATACAAACACGTCAACAACGAAAATGAATGCATTCTATATTTTAGACTCAATCTAATTTTCTGCTGCAAGTTTCAGTTTTTTTTCCATCTTCTCTTCAGCTCCAAGTGAAAACCAACTCACGCTCTTGGGGAATATATGTATATATTTCTTTACTATTTAATAGAACATCCCACTAATTCTTCACTGATTTCTGGTTCAGAAGTATGCTAAATTTTGCTTATTTCCTCACAGGCAAATAAGTTTTTTACATTGACTTTGAATTCTCAGATGGATCTACATCTGGGAATATTAAGATAAACCAACAATGAGAAAATATGCCTATCCAGGAGAGATGAATTTTATTAACATTACTGTAAGATATTTCACTTTGTGGGAGACAAGACTAGATCAGTAATAAAACATGACCGTTATTCTGTTTTTTTGTTTTTGTTGTTGTGGTTTGTTTTTCTTTTAGTCACTTTTAGAAACTTCAGTAGCAAAAAGCCAAGACAAATGCAGCAGCTGCTATTAGGAATGGCCTTCCCTGTTTTCGTCCTTTTCTTTCAGCACATCACTGATGGCTCAGAAATAACAGTGGTATATTAAGGTGGCATAATTTACTAGTAAATAGTAAGAAAGTATTTGACTATAACAATTATATATATTATTTTATAAAATAGTTGAAGTTTTCTATGATATTATTTCAAATGCTATTTTTAAAACAAATTTCTATTATGAAGAAACTGGTATTTGAAATGAATAGATCATGAAAACAAACGTTGATTATTTAAAACATTTTAAAATATATCTTTATTTATTTTAGAGAGGAAGAAAGAGGGATAAAGAGATAGAAACATCAATGATGGGAGCAAATCATTGATCAGCTGCCTCCTACACGCCCCCCACTGGGGATCTAGCCTGCAACCAGGGCATATGCCCTGATCGGGAATTGAATCTTGACCTCCTGGTTCATAGGTTAACACTCAACCACTGAGCCACCTGGGCCATGCACAAACGTTGATTTTAATTTAAAATTCAAAAGAGTGATTATACCTGGAAGATAAATTGCTCTTATTGGCTTACTTACAGGGTGGAACAAAAGTAGTTTTATAGTTGTTCATAAAGAAAATAATACAATCCTATATAATAAAAAGGTAATATGCAAATTGACCCTCACGCCCTCACAAAATGGCTGCCTATGACCAGGCCGGCAGGGGCATTAGTGAGAGATGACCAAACGACTGACCAAGCAGGCTGCGTGGGGTGACCAGGTTGGCACGGGGGTTAGTGAGGGATGACCAAATGACTGACCAAGCAGGCTGCATGGGGCAACCAGGCCAGCAAGGGGGTTAGTGAGGGACGACCAAATGACTAAACAAGCAGGCTGCGTGAGGCGACCAGGCCAGCGGGGGGGGGGGGGGGGGGGGTGACCAGGCTGGTAGAAGGGGGCAGTAAGAGGTGACCATGCCCTAACTGGTTTGGCTCAGTGGATAGAGTGTCAGCCTGCGGACTGAAGGGTCCCAGGTTCGATTCCGGTCAAGGGCATGTATCTTGGTTGCAGGCACATCCCCAGTAGGGAATATGCAGGAGGCAGCTGATTGATGTTTCTCTCGCATCGATGTTTCCAACTCTCTATCCCTCTCCTTTCCACTCTGTAAAAAATCAATAAAATATATTTTAAAAAAAGAAAAAAAAAAAGAGATGACCAGGTCGGCAGGGGGGCAGTTAGGGGCAACCAGGCCAGCGGGGGGGAGGGGTGCAGTTGGGGGCAACCAGTCTGGCGGGGGGGGGGCAGTTGAGGGCGATTAGGCTGGCAGGGGGGCAGTGAGGGGCAACTAGGCTGTCAGGGGCCAGTTGGGGGTGACCAGGCCAGCAGGGAGGGGGCAGTTGGGGGCAACCTGGCCAGCAGCAGGGGGCAGTTAGGGGCAACCAGGCAGGCAAGCAGGTGAGCGATTAGGAGCCAGTAGTCCAGGACTGTGAGAGGGATGTCAGACATCACCCAAGGGGTCCCGGATTGGAGAGGGTGCAGGCTGTGCTGAGGGGACCTAGTCCTATTTAATAAAAGGGTAATATGCAAATTAACCATCACTTCATCACAAATACAGCGGTTCCCAGTCCTCTCAGCCTGCCGGAGTCTCCCAGTCCTGGGGGGGGGGGGGGCAGCCGCTGAGAGCAGGCAGCGTGAGCAGCCTGGTGGAATGCTTGCTTCATCACTGCGGCGACAAGGCAAGCATTCTGTGCCCTGCCATAGATGGGCCTCTGGCCAGGCCAGAGAGCAGATGGACCTCTGGGCCACAGAGAGCCTCTGGACATCGGGTACAGAGCAGCCAAGCCCCTCAGAGAGCTACTGGTGCACGGATTCGTGCACAGGGCTACTAGTAATTAATAACTAACAATACAAGAACAAAATTTGTGTTTTGCATAGTCACAGCTATAAATCTACTCTTACCTTACTGTGCATTTCTAGTTGCCTCTGGTTAGTTCATCCTTGTTCAAGTCATCATTTTAACAAAATTTAAACTAGTAATAGTTTAGTGGTGACTAAGTACATCTAAAAGACTCAAGTCTCCCTACTTGGAACTAAATTCAATCAATATTCAGTCCTATTAGATGAAGTTATCAAATTCTAATCTCCATAAAGTATATTCTAAAGTATACTTGCTGCAGTGCAGTTTGGCTTGAGGCAGAGTAAATGATGCCTGCGTTACTAGTATAGCCAACTTCTTTCATAGAGGCTTGCCAATAGGTTAATTTTGAATGACTTCAATAGCAAATAAGCATCTTTCATCTTGTTGACTGCCCAATGTAAACATAGGAATTCATCTATTTCTATTTAAACGTAAGATATCTTCAAAAATCTTTAAAAAAAGTTTTAAATGTATATATATTCTACAATTAAAATAGCTCCAAAAATAAAGTTATGATTCAATCTAATTTTCTTTTAGTATAGATAATATAAAAATGATCCAATTGAAGAGATATTTTAGATTGACCTATATTTTCCACAATGTCACTCGTTTCCCACAGGTAAAAGTAATGAATATAGGTTGAATTTTTTTTAATAATTAAAAATATTTATAATTTTAGTTAAATATTATGTATAATATTACTTATATTATTTATAATGATATTACTTATGCCTGTAAATAATACTGTATTTGCATATGAATACTTTGTACTTGTTTTCATCAAAATACCATTTAACCTAATTTGGTTTTTTTTACACTCCATTTGAGAGTCAAATGTGTTTCCTGAATTGTATGTGGCTTAACCAAAGTGACTGTTTCCTTCACATAGTCTGTTTTTGCATTAAATATCATATCATTTTTATGTATAAGCCAATTCTTAGTTGTTGTTTTTAAACAGGAGCCTGCAGATGTATATATAATTACCTATTTGATGATTCAATGCATAAAAATGATTCACATCCATGTTAGTGGCTCTCCTGAGGAACAGAGCAATGCATGGAGGAAATGGAGCTGAAACGATGCCTCTTTTGCACCTTTCCCTCTGCTAGGAGCTACAGAATGCAAGGCCCCAACTTGGAGAAGCCAAGGTGCAGTGGAGGAGGCACACACAGCAATCCGGAACTTTGCTAGAAACATGCAAGGAATGTTATTAGAGCACAAACATAGATCACCTAAAACAGAGGACTGGGTGAAGGAGTAAGAGACAAATGGGTTAACGATGAGGAATAAAACTGTGCATTAGCTACAAATTAATAGGGTGGACGAACATTACTGACAAAAAAAACACCACTGTTAAGATCTCTAAGAGTTCATGATATATGAAATCAAAGCAATTTGATATTACGTACCACAGGGAGAGCTAAAGGAAGTAGAGCACTATGAGTATAGAAAGATGCATGTTTTCCCATGCCTATAATATGAAATATAAACAATCATACTTCATAGAAAACAAAAAAAATGAAACAAAATATATGAGTGATGTAGACAGAAAGTGAATTCAGACAAAGGAACCCTTTATAAAAGCACTTTTGAGACATAATTGAAATGAATAAATTTTCCATATTTAAATTATACAATTTTATATATTTCAACATAAATATAAACTGTGAATCCATCACCAAAATCAAGATGATGAATACAATCATATCCCATAAGTTTTCACATGGCTTTATGTAATCTTTTCCTTCTCAGTTCTCCCACCACCCACTGCCCATCCCTAGGCAACTACTGACCTACTTTCTGTCAGATTTGTTTGCATTTTCTAGAGTTTTAAGTAAGTGGAATCATGCAGTTTGTAACCTTCTTTAGCATGGCTTATTTCACCTCACATAATTATCAAAGGTAGTGTCACCACAAGTGGTTTACCCATGCACCTTTTGATGGTTACTACCAGTTTGAGGCTGTTACAAATTAAGCTGCTATCAACATTCATGTACAAGTCTTTGTATGGGTATATGCTGTCATTTTCCTCGGGTAAATAAATACCTATGAGATAATACCCTGTGCTTACCTTTTAAAGAAACTCTCTTTTAATTTTTTAATTGGTTAACTATTGCCCCCTTCTGGTCCCTGAACACCACTCCTTGCCCCAAGAATGTATTTAGTAGTGAGATGAATGCCACATAGGCACCGATGAATATGAAAAACAAGTTATTAACCCTAAGGTAAACAACAAAAGGTTTCCACAAGTAGTGTTCTGGTTCAGTCTGCAGTAAAGCAATATGGTGACTTGACTTTTTTAGCATCTAAGTGATGGGGCTGGTGTGAGGGGACTGATTGGTAGTGTCTGCATGGTTGAACTTTCTGGGTGCTCCAAGAAAGGTGGGAGGTAGCCTTTCTTACTGTCTTGCCCGTATGTGGGGCAACATGGGAAATAGCTGTATACCTGAACGTTGTCAGGGATCAAACATCAAAAATGAAATATTTGCCTTTTTTACCCTGCCAAACTCTTTTCCAAAGTAGCTTTACTATTTTATGTTTCCATGAGTAGTATGAATGATCTATTGTACATTTCCTTGCCAACATTTGGCATGTTTAGTCTTTTCAAATATAGACATTTCAATAAGAATGTAATCCCTTCCTTCAAGCTCTCCCATCACCCACTCCCCATCCACAGACAACTACTGATCTACTTTCTGCCACTATGGGTTTGTTTGCATTTTATAGAGTTTTAAATAAGTGGAATCATGCAGTATGCAACCTTCTTTAGGAGTTTTCAATTAGCATACACACACTTTCTCATAGCGATTAGTCATTGATACCACAGCATCCATTCTCTTCTTAATCCTTAGTAACAGAACATCAATTTATAGCTAGTGCATTGCTCTCCAGCTAAAACATGCCACTCAACAGGCTCCCTTGTTACTTGACAAGAGCTGGCAGATATGATCTATTGAGCTTCTTCGAATGCTCCAGTATAAAGGGGCATGCTTTTTCCTTGTGCTCCCATCCTGCTAGCAGAGATACAGATTTGATGGCTGGAGACCCAGCAGCCTTTTTGGAATAGAAGCCTAGTTTTAATGAATATGGACTAATCATACTATCCCTTTACCAGTGACTTTTGTTTTGCTTTTGTTTTTTCCCTTTTAGTAGGGAGAGAAATAAAATTTTCTTATTTCGTTAGTTAATTTGTTTTTTTTTCCTTTTATTTTCCCTATAAAAACAGTTAAATTGTGATAAACAATAAATGGAAATTCCTATTTCTAGGTTAAATAATCATGTGTTCAAATCTACAACAATTTAATTGGAGAAGACTAAGTTTTCAGTTGAGTACAGATTCTCAGTGAATTGATAACAAGACAAAAATGTCCTCTTTACATATTTGAATAGATATAAAAATGAAGCTCATCCACATAGAGAAGCAGAGGCTAGAATAAGGGACTAGGTGACATCAGTTCCTGTTCCCTTAATTTTCTATCAGTAGCATCTCTGCTCTGCCTGTGTTTGGCTTTGTGAACCAATGTGTTCTCATTCTCTCTTTCTCTGCAAATGTTAGTTCAAAAAGGGACTCAAAAAATGTTTATTAGAAAAAAAATTATTTTGTATTTTATTTAAACTTTAAGCCTAAAATAGTTCAGCTGATTAGAATAATTATCTATGAGATAATAATATATAGAAGGTACAGAAAATTTTTCTGTTAAATTAATCTTTACTTTAATTAGCCATTTATCAAATGTTGATCCTTCCTAGGGAGTCTGAGAATGTTATAAAACCTGGAAAAACCAATGTCTGTCCTATTCACAGCAGGTCATGAATATCAAGTTCAGTTTTAACATCTATCTATAATAATAGAAGTGTAATATGCTAGTTAGACCAGACGTCCTTCCGGACGACCTTCCCAATGAAGCTGGGGCTGCAAGGGAAGCCTGGTCAAGGATGCTGGTGACTGGAGGGAAGCCTGGTTCTGGGTGCTGGAGGAAAGCTGGTGCTGGCAGCCTGGAGAAGGGAGGCCTATACCTGCATGAATTTTGTGCATCAGGCCTTTAGTAGTGATATAAAAACACATTTTATATGGTATTAGAACTCACTGAGATTTATTTTCAATAAAGTGGTTTTTAAACATTATCTTGCTTATTTGCCTATTCATCTTTATTATAAACACTAGAGGCCCAGTGCATGAAATTCCAGCACAGGTAAGGTCCCTAGGTCTGGTTGGTGATCAGGGCCGATCGGGGCTTTCCGGCTGCTGGCCAGGGCCTTCCTTCCCCCAGCTGCTGGCTGACGGCTGCTGGCTAGGGCCTTCCTTCATTCCATGCCACCTCCTTGTGGTCAGTGCATGTCATAGCGAGCTGTCGAATTCCCGGTCAGTTGAATTCCCAGTCGGTCGAACTCCCAAGGAGACAATTTGCATATTAGCCTTTTATTATATAGGATTAAAAATAAATAGACCTGTTTATTTTAGAAATGTAAAATAGGTTGGTGCTACCCAACTGTGTTTTCTGCTCACAATGCCAAAACTTTTGCTATTATTATTATTGTCTTGAAAGAGTCAACAAAAAGGTACAACTCAGTTTTCATAAAGCACCTAGATAGAAACATTCTTTCATAAAGAAAAAAAAAAATTAACAACAAAGCATACTGAGTTTTGGTGACTGAGAAAAGGGACATGTTCTTGAGAGCGAAGTGCCACCATCAAAGGTCATTTTGCAGTAATCACAATGCCAAGCCTGTAACACAAATTTATTTTCAGATATTGTTGTCATCCCATACTCAATGCTAAATTTATTAAGTTATCTTAAATCTTGGGAAAAATACCATTTTCAACTAGAAACACACTTGATAAAAGCTATATTTTGCCATTATCCCACTTCCCCCTTCTGTTTCTTTTTCTTCCATTCATAGGTTTATCTGAGTCAAATCCAGAGAAATGTTATTTTCTATACAAGGCAGTCCCCTTGAAAAATTCCCTTTTCAGGAAAACCATTTGCTACTGGCAAAAAAGAAATACCCTTTTATCTTTTTCTTTGTATTTGATATCACTACTTAAAAATATAAAATCAAAATCAAACTTAGCATTATTTCTGTTTAACTCCCTTGAATTTTTCAAGCTGAAGTTTTCACTCAGTTCATCTCAGAAAAGGGATAACTCAAAGTTTAGCATACAATGAGACTCTCAAAGTTTGCTGACTGCTACCTCTCACTAAACCTATTACAGTTACAGGACTGTAATTCTAACATATTACAGTCCTGTAACTGTAATATGTTAGAATTAAGTTATTTAAGAAGCCTCAGTGTGTTTACTATTTAACCCTGAAATATCAGAATACATTTTTTGTTTGTTTGTTTTCTCAAAAATAGATCAGTTAATTAGAAAAGTTGGTGCTTGGAATATAGAATATTTTTGTGTCATACTTTTAAATACAAATGAAGTTGGCAATTATACCATTCGGTTGAAGCTTTCAGAGTGACATGATGTTTGAAAAGCTACTGATTTATCTTGGAATTGTTAATAGCCATGCAGTAAGTTATAGGATGTTTAAAAGACTTAAGTTCCAAAGGTCATCTTGTTGCTTGGAATAAGGTCATTGTTTGAAGTTGACAAGTTAGACATTTAGCTCTTGGGTGCTTATTTAGTGTTTATTAAAAGATACTAGTTGATTTTGACTAGGCTTCAAATTCTGCTGAAATATAATTGAAATATAATTTGCAGTTTATCCTCTAACCTCAAATAAAAACAAAACACAACAAAAATAAAATAGTCCAAACATTTTCTCAATTAAAGCCCTTACATTTTTTTTTTAAAGATAATAGTAAAATTTACAAATCAGTGAAGGAAAACAAAGATGATGTGAAAAAAGAAATCTGGCAACACATAAAATAAAAGATAATCTTTAGGAGTTAAGTAAGATTATCTACACTGAATATTATTCAGTGACAAAGTATGATGATTGTTTGAAATAATCAATAAATTTATTTACTGCAAACTAAATGATATTTACCCCAGAGTAGACGTATATACCTGTTTTTTTTTCTGGTCCCTAATCTCAAGCTGCAGTTGCACTCCTGTAATATGAATCCAGCATATGCCAGTGTGATTAAACAACAGAGATGGTGTCCATCAACCCTGTGGACACCCAGATGTACCAGTCTCTCTAATATGTCTACATAACTTATCTTTTGCGTCTTATTTTTTCTTCAGCTCTGCTGCATTCTCCAATGCTTGTCATTTCTTGTTAATTGAACAAAGAAGAATTAGTAGATTTGTTGTGCTTTATTTTGAAAGGATGTGGTTAACAATATGCCAAAGATAAGTAGTTTTGTCATTTTGTATTTAGTGGCATCTTGCATGCAGCTGTGAGCAATTCTTTCCATGCCAAATAGTCTGTCGAGTTATCATTAAAGAATGGGTTCATTAGCCAGTATATATGTAGTATCATAAATCTTGAAATTAGCAGCAAAATCACATGGAAGCATTTGGAAGCACTCAACTCAGAATAATAGCATTCTATTTTACAAACTCATTTTGGAAATAGAGCAATACACTCTCATAAATATCACTATAATTGACAGAAATAGATAAAAACTCAGTTTAGATTTATATAAATTCCTAAAATCAAAATATTACAGGAGAAATTCATAGAATTTATGTGTTCAGACTTCCAGATATTTAATGAAATACTGATATTAAGCAACACACTTTTTGATTAAGTTAACACTAAAGGACCTAATAATAATACAGAAAATCTTTGATTTGGTATTCACAAAGGGGTAGTCAGTAAAGATCAATAAAAAGAGGGTGGGGTTAGTTAATTAAATAATGATGATGATGATGATGAAGAAAAAGAAGAAGAAGAAAAAGAAGAAGAAGGAGAAGAAAGAGGAAGAGGAGGAGGAGAAGAAGAAGAGGAGGAAGAAGTTGTCTTGGGAAAGCACAGTAACTATAATCATAACAACTTCTTGTTTATTTGTTAGAAATGCTGAAATGCCATAATGTATTAGACTTATTTTTGGAACACAGGCATGGGTCTATGGTAAAGATTATTATATGTATGAAAGGATGCTCAATGAAAATAACCTTGTTTAGACAAGGTTAGATATAGAAAACTATAAATTCACTATTGGTAAATGTCTATACATTACACATTCTATTTATTTTCAAATAAATTTCAAAAGCAATTCTAACAAATGCAGCACTTTTAGACTGTTTCAAACTGGTTCTTCATTGAGTTTACTTGACTGTCATAGAATTAACTCAGGAAAACAGAAGTTGTTCTAGGTATTTTGGTTTTAAGAATTTTAAGCAGATTTAAGGGAAACGATCAGCAAGGATCTCATTCTACAAGACCAAAGTTAGAGAGAGTTGTTCTCCAGAGCTCACACAGAAACTCCTCGGATTCCCTAGACCCTCTAGGAAGAGACTTATACTATCCCAGCGTGATTCACAGATGCTCACCAATCACTTTGAACTTTACCTAGGTCATCCATTTTCCCACTTACTTGCCTCAGAATAATAACCTTTCTATTGCTTCCAACTTCCAAATGCTGAATACTTGTTTCTTAGTGGCAAAAAGTGTGTGTGGGGAGGGAGGGTTCTTGGAAGTGTAGTTCCAGGTTCTCCTCTGGACGAAGTGAAGAAGGCTTAGATCTACAAGTGATCTGGTTGACACCAAGGCCAATCCAGTTGGTATAATTTGATCACCACTCTCTATATAACTGAAATAATATGTAGGCATTTATTTGTATATACAATAGATAGCAGTTACAAATGAATTAATTCACATTTTTATTCATTATTCTAAAATATATATATACCAGAAAATCCAGGGGTTTATTTTTATTTATATTTTTTTGGTGTGTGTTTTTTAAATTCATTTGTTGGCAAACCTGACCTGAGCTGAACTCATGGTGTAAAAACCTGTGCCACACAGATGTGAGGTAATGTATATTCTTTATGTGTGACATTTAGATTGAGTATTCTTATTTTTGCTCTGGACATTTCAAGGTATTTAGTTGTGGAGTTCTATACGATTACTATATCACTTTTCTTAAATTAGAAAAACTCTAAATTCTGAATCAATCAGGTCTGAGATCCAGAGTGGGACTGTGTACTAGTATTTTTTTTTATTCTCACCTTCATTAGATTTTACTTTACTGGAATGATACTTCCGTTATTAAAATACATTTTTAAATCCTTACATATATTATGCACATAACCATTTTATGTCTTAAATAATCTAAACAAGTTGTCTCTTTTATACCAAAAAATAAAAAGTACCTAAATTGCATTTGTATGGTATTATCTATTAGCACTTAGTAAGAATGTTTTTTAAAATTATAGTGAATGGCAGTTTAATTGAACTTTGCCAAAAGAAAAAAGTTAAATTTGTTGTGTAGCATATATTTTGTCTAATGATGCTGACCTTAATGAATGTGGTTATTATTTATAAAGGGTATAATTCATTGACCATAATCCTAAAGAGTATGCCTTTCCTAAGAATTAATGAATATATTTCATGCTTAGTTCTTCTAGCTTCTAATGAGGTCATTTCCTTCTTAATGAATAAGACTTAATAGTTAAAGTCCCTTGTAATTCTTTTTAATGTGCAAGCATAGTACACATGATATTGGTGAAATTTTTATTGTCCAACTTAAAACAGTCAAATTCCCAACTTTAACCCCATCTTAACAATTTAATATAAAATAGAGGCATCCTCCTTTATAAAACGTTCTTTATTATCAGACTCCGGCACTAATTATTGAATTGCATATGTAATTGTAATTGACACACACCTATCCCTTTATTCCTATAGCCACGTTTGAAGTAATGGAGCCAAAAATGTGATACTGGCTCAAGTCTTGTTACTGAAAAGGAAAGAGCTGTCCTGTAGTGAAGGCCCAGTGTACAACAGTCACTGTGTAAGTGATGCATTTTTTAATAAAGATTCTTAGATGCTGCAGTTGTTTGTTACAACAATATAGTCTATCATAATCCTATCACTGACCCTCTGTATAGATGCAACAGCAAATGGAATAACCAGTGTAGTGTAAATGTAGATTGTAATTATTAGAAAAAAAATCACACAATATCAGCAATTTTCAGAAATGCTTGGGAGTTTAAACTTTTATTAATGTCATATCTGTCATCCTCATGGACTCAGGGGTTAGAGAAAAACTGCCTAGGGCTGTTTCTTTGTTGTACTCCTTTGAACCAGAATTCTACTTTACTAAGAGCTATAGTTGATCATTACATTAATCAAAATGAACTTTCTAACTTAATAAGCATGATAAAAATAGTGTGGGGTTTTGATTTTTATTTCAAATCTTAGATATGTTGTAAACTGTACAATCAAACTGAAAAAGTGAGTCTCCATCATTGCTCATTCACATAAAGATATAATTTAAAAAATTATCTTCGATAAGGGAAGTCATGTAGAGCAGATATTGTTAATTTTTTCCACTACATTTATAAGCTACTATTCATATTGGTTAATTATATACCATAAAATGAAAAGGTGGCTATCTTCTTTTTAAATATGTTTTTATTGATTTTTTTTTTACAGAGAAAAGAGGGGAGAGGAATAGAAAGATAGAAACATCAATGAGAGAGAAACATCTATTGACTGCCTCCTGCACACCCCCCCCCCCCAGCATGGTGATCTGGTCTGCAACCCAGGCATATGCCTTGACTGGAAATCAAACTGGTGACCTCTTGGTTCATGGGTGGATGCTCAACCACTGAGCCATACTGGGAGTAGTAGAAGGTGAATATTTTATCTTTCTTTCTTTTTTTTTTTAAATATATTTTATTGACATTTTACAGAGAGGAAGGGGGAGAGATAGAGAGCTAGAAACATCGATGAGAGAGAAACATCGATCAGTTGCCTCCTGCACACCCCCCACTGGGGACGTGCCCGCAACCAAGGCAAATGCCACTGACCGGAATCGAACCCAGGACCCTTCAGTCCGCAGGCCGATGCTCTATCCACTGAGCCAAACCGGTTTCGGCTTATCTTTCTTTTACACAAACTTCATGCACAAAAATGAGTTAAGTAAAATATAATAATAAGAAAGATATTTATTAATATAAGTGTCAATATATTTTATCTGGAGAAACATTTAAAAGTCTTCTACTACAACATCCTATCAAGTGGAAAACTCCTAGCTTTTAAATTTAAATGCCACCAGTGCTAGAAAACTTCTTTTTAAAAATCCTCACCTGAGGATATTTTCCATTGATTTTTTTTAGAGAATGGAAGAGAGAGGGAAAGACAGAAAGAAATATCAATGTGAGATAAACACATTGATTGGTTGCCTCCTGCACGTACCCCCAGACCAGGGACTGGGCCAGGAGGAGCCTGCAACTGAGGTATGTGCCCTTGATAGAATCAAACCCAGGTCCACAGGCCAACGTTCTATCCACTGAGCCAAACCAGCTAGGGCTAGAAAAGTCTTGAGCCCCAAGGAAACTGTTCTATTTTTCAGAAGAATAATTGTTCAAATATGAGTATTTTCCCAATATAGAGAAAAAAAATCTATTACCTAAAAGCTTTAAAAGTTGGTCCTTAACTCTTGGAGCACTATAATGCTTCCCATTGAGAAAACTTCAAATACTGAACACACTTAACATGGCTTCCTCTAGGCCAGGGGTGGGAAAATAATTTGGTCTAGCCCTGCCAAGACATTAGGGGTGGGTTAATTAAATGTTTGACCAAATATACCAGGATAATTTTTAAGTTGATAATATTGAATGAATCGCAAATGATATTATAAATATCTAAATGGCCCTTGGCAGGAAAAAGGTTCCTCAATCTGCCTAGGCTTTTCTCCATCAGCCCAGATACATTATAATTACTGATCAAGTCTGCAGTCTCTGGAATCAGATGGAAAATAATTCAAATCCTGACTTTAGTACCACTAGCTGGGAAACTTTGGGCACACAGGTTTCTTATCAATTAGTAGATCTAATACCATGTCCCAATTTACTGGGATGCTTTGAGGATTTGAAACAAACGTATGTATATTAAGAACTAATCCAACACACAGTAGGTGCCTAGGAAACATTAAGATTATTTTAAAACATCCTTACTTTGTTAACATCTGACATAATGTGAGCTCCAGACACTTCCCTCTAAAGCCCTTTTATGGCATATAAATTGACCTGTAATAATTTGGTTTAATCTCTGGCGATGGAATTTCCATATAGTTTCCAATTGTTAGGAATTTAACTTTTGTTGGATGCTGCTGAAATAAAACAGAACCCTGAGCTCAGAGACTGAGCATGTAGAAGGAACAACAGATCGCCTCTTACTAATTTATCATATTTCTCATCCTAATTGTGTTACCTAACGTACTTCTGCCTAGCAGTAGATGCTGCATGTTGTTCAAAGCATGTCCAAGAGTCTTCAGCCTCCAAGGAATTAAAAGTTAATATATAGCATGTTTCTGAAGTAGGACACAGAGTAATTTCAGGTATGACAAAGTTGGCACTACAGAACAATGTTCTGGCCGGTCTTTTACTAAATAGTGTTGGTCAATTTGACATCCATAAAGAAAAATTAAAACTTGACCCCAACTTCACACTATGTGCCACATACACAAAATACAGGTCAGAGTAATAAAAAAGATTGATTAAAGTATAAATTTTACTTCACCAATCAAACCATTAAGAGAGTAAAAATCAAAGCCACACAGTGGGAGAAGACACCTGAAACGATAATGTTTGACAAAGGAAATGTTTAAACAACTTTAACAAATCAATAACAAAAACCAATTTTTAAAAATTGGCTAAAAAACTTGAACAGAAACCTCATACCTTGAGGATTTTCATGGCCAATTGACATTTGATAAAGTGACAAACTCATTAATTATCAAGGATACAAGACACATCTCAGGAACTGCAAAGATGGAAGAACTGATGATATCAAATGTTATGAATTGAATTATGTTGTCCTAAAACTTCATATGTCCAAGACTCTCACCTCAAATGTGACTATATCTGGATGTAGGACCTGACTTCTGTAAAGAAGTAATCAAAGTTAAATCAGGTCATAATAGTAAGGTCCTAATCCAATAGGAGTTATGTTCTTTTTTTAAAGAATATATATTTTTATTGATTTCAGAGAGGAAGGGAGAGAGAGAGAAAGATAGAAACATTAATGATGAGAGAGAATCATTGATTGGCTGCCTCCTGCACGCCCTCCCCCCCCCAACTGGGGATCAAGCTCGCAACCTGGGCATATGCCCTGACCGGGAATCGAACTGGTGACCTCTTGGTTCCTGGATCGACACTCAACCACTGAGCCATAACCGGCTGGGCAGGAGTTATGTTCTTAAAAGAAGAGGAAGAGGTACCCTTGCACAGAAAATAAAAGTCAGGTGAGGACACAGTGAGTAAATGGCCACCTACAAGTCAAGGGAAGAAACCTCAGGAGTTATGACATCCCTAGAGGTCTCAGGTGTAAGGAAAATTGGAAAGTCTGCTTTGGAAAAAAAAATTGGCTATTATTTACAAAAACTGGGCTTAGTTCTAGGTCAGTGTTTCTTAACTATGTGCACTGGTCCCTCCCTCTCCCATCAGGAAATTTGTCAATATCTGAAGACATGTTTGATTGTTTACAATGTGACTGGGGTAGGGGGTATAGTAGTGCAATGGGCATCTAGTGGCTAGAGGCCAAGGATGTAACTAAATGTTCTATAATTCACAGAATGGCCCCCAGAACACAGCATTATCCAATCCAAAATATCCAATAAGCCTCTGTTGAGAAAAGCGGCCCTAAGCAGGAACCCTTCCAAATTTCATGTACATGTACTCTGTGAGACATGTAGAAGAATGTTGAATGTTTATGATAGTCTAAATTTTGAAACAATCCAAATGTCTAATCACTGTAGAATATTTCAATAAATTGCAGTATATGCATACTTACAGTACGCTATACAACCAGGAAATGAACAAACCACAATGACATAAACTTTTGATTTTTATCTCAGAAGCATGAAGTGGATCAAAGGAAGAGAGGCAGAAAACAATGCATGCTGTTAGTGTTCAGTTATGCACACTCATGTGGCAAAAATAATGAGAAAAATAAGGGTGGGAAGTAGAATTTAAATGTTAGTAGGAAGAGAAGGTTTGTGATGTGAAGGGACAAGTATGATGTTGGGATGCTAACAATATTTTATTTCTTCTCAGGGGAGGCTGTTATTCAAGTGTTTGGTTTTAAATGATTAAAGCCCACACTGTATTTTATGCACATTTCTACATGTGCATTGTATTTCCCAATTTTGGAAAGTACTTTAAGTTTATGCATGTATACATACCCAGAAGACAGTTTCAAGTTTTTTAGTTAAAAGAGCCTTATCCACGTTTTGTTGCAGAGCATTGAATGTATTCATTTCTCTCAAGTCAAAAATTAAAATAAATATCACAAAATAATTATATTTCTGCCCATAATTTCCCTTTCTTTGTATTCAATTCATCACCCACCATATATAGGAAGTTCTAAATATTGTGCAAGTCTAAGAGCAGTTGCGATGTGAGGAGATATAAT
This sequence comes from Plecotus auritus, assembly GCF_963455305.1. Classification (NCBI taxonomy): domain Eukaryota; kingdom Metazoa; phylum Chordata; class Mammalia; order Chiroptera; family Vespertilionidae; genus Plecotus; species Plecotus auritus. The sequence continues at coordinate 18,751,504 of NC_137770.1, read as the reverse complement.
CCAGTGTTTCTAAGATGGAATAGTTTATGATCATACTCTGGAACTAAGACTGTCCTACAAGGTCAATAGGGAACATTTAAATGCGAACCTGTGTGATATCATTTCCAAGTGTAATCAATGCTTAGTTATGTGATAGATTAGAGTGGTTTGGAAATACCAGTTAAAATAAAATTTTAAAAAAGTTTCATGGTGAAGTAGAACTTCAGCTGCACCTGAGAGGAAGACTGGAGGAAATCTCAAAATGAAACAAAATATGATAAATTATCTCCAGACATTTCCATAAAGGATGGGAACCAGTGCTCAAGATTCATTTATTTTTCTGTGCTCTGAAATAGTGCACGTCTTTCCCAAAGTAGTGCTCTTACATTCAGTTATCAGAGTGAGCAATTTAATGAAACATCCTTTCTTCTCCTTACACTAGTTAATCTTCAAGTAAAAAATGATGTGTTTTTATAATGGAACTCCTACTAACACAAGTTAATTTCTAAGGACAGAGGTTTTCATAATGATTGCTTAGATTTCTTTAAAAAGTGCATCTGGTTTCATTCTTTTTAATGGAATGCTCTTTACTTGAAAAGTTATACGTAGAGTTATTTCCAAGCTAGGAAACCATTATGGGAGGGGTTTATCCTTTGAAACTCTAGTTCCCACTAGTAATGGAAAGATAAAAGTGAATTTGCTCTCACCAACTATAACAAAAAAAATTCTACCTTGGATTCATTGCTTCTACCTAATTCTCAAGAGAAAATTAATATAAGAGGGTCTGAATGGGAATGAAATGAACTCAGTGTCAATCTGCCACCATCTCTTCTGGTTTTAGATAAATAATTTTATCTCTCTGAATCCCTGATTCCTTTCCTCATTCAGAATGTGACATGTTTAGATGATCATTGAGTCTAGTGTAGCTCTGGACTATATTGTACTGAATAAGGCACAAACATTTTGTGAATTGAGCATCCCTTTTATGAATGAAAGGTGTTTTGTTTTCGGGAATGAGCATGGCCATAATAACATATGTCTTGCTAAATAGTGCCTATTGTAGAAATAGATGTTACCTTCTCCTTTCTAACAAATCCAATTTCCATTTAAGGCTCATGTGATTCTAGGGGAGAAGTCCTCACCTGCTAATTTCAGTACAAATTAATGGGACTTTGTACAAAATAAATAAAAATAAATCAATTAGGCTAGCTAATGATGATTTTGATAGGGCACAGGGAAACCCTCTCTGGACCAGGCAATTTGTCTTCACATTGCCTTCATAGGATTGATGAAGGCAATGTGAGGACAAATATTCTTTCCCTGTCCTTCTGGACATGAACAGAAAGTATGTTCCAGCAGCTTTAATGAAAGACACCTGGGATCTATGTAGGAAGGCTCAGTTAGGACAGAATGAAAGTAGGACTCAGCAGTGTTGCTGAGTCATCTGGTCAATCGTTACTGAAGCTAATGTATTTGCTTTACTTTTTATGTGTATATCTTCAAAAATATTTACAGCTATGCTCGGTCAGCATGGCTCAGTGGTTGAATGTCCAACTATGAACCAGGAGGTCACAGTTTGATTTCTGGGAGGCATGAAGGAGACAGCCCATTAATGATTCTATCAGCATTGATGTTTCTATCTCTCCCTTTCTTTTCCTCTCTGAAATATATATATATATATATATATATATATATATATATATATATATATATATATATATATATATTGTATACTATATATATATCATTGTACTATATATACTATATATATTATTATACACTAGAGGCCCGGTGCATGAAATTTGTGCACCGGGCAGGGGGGGATGTGTGTCCCTCAGCCCAGCCTGCACCCTCTCCAATCTGGGACATCCCTCTCACAAACCAGAACTGATGGCTCCCAACCTCTCGCCTGCCTGCCTGCCTGCCTGATTGCCCCTAACTGCTTCTGCCTGCCAGCCTGATCACCCCCTAACCACTCCCCTGCCAGCCTGATAGATGCCTAACTGCTCCCCTGCCAGCCCGATTGCCTCAACTGCCCTCCCTTGCTGGCCTGGTCACCCCCACCTGCCCTCTCATGCAGGGCTGGTTGCCCCTAACTCTCCTTTCCTGCAGGCCTGGTCACCCCCAACTGCCCTCCCCTGCTGACCTGGTAACCCCTAACTGTGCTCCCCTGCCAGCCTGATTGCCCCTAACTGCCCTCCCCTGCTGGCCTGGTCACCCCCACCTGCCCTTCTGTGCAGGCCTGGTTGCCCCTAACTGCTCTCCCCTGCAGGCTTGGTTCCCCCAAACTGCCCTCCCCTGCAGGCCTGGTTTCCCACAACTTCCCTCCCCTGCAGGCCTCATCCCCCCCAACTGCCCTCACTTGCAGGCCTGGTTCCCCCCCAACTGCCCTCCCCTGGTGACCCAGTCACCCCTAACTGCCCTCCCCTGCCGGCCTGGTTGCCCCTAACTGCCCTCCCCTGAAGGCCTTGTTGCCCCCAACTACCCTCCCCTGCAGGCCTGGTCACCCCAACTGCCCTCTGCCATCCGGGTCACCACTAACTGTCCTCCCCTACAGGCTTGATCACCCCCAACTGCCCTCCCTTTCCAGCCTGGTCCCTCCCAACTGCCCTCCCCTGCAGGCCTGATTGCCCACAACTGCCCTCCTCTGCCAAACATCTTGTGTCCACATGGGGGCAGCCATCTTTGACCACATGGGGGGTGGCCATCTTGTGTGTTGGAGTGACAGTTAATTTGCATATTACTCTTTTATTAGATAGGATATATATATATATATATATATATATATATATATATAGCTAAAACACAAAAATCCTTCTAAAATTACATATTTAGTTGATTTCCCTGGGGTTTACATTTGGTATTTCTGTGGAGATATATAAAGGCCACTTAAATCTGTAAAAAACATATAAAATTCACTAAAATCTGCCATTGAACTTCCTCCTGTCCCAGAAACTATAATTTGGAATCAAATTTCTATTGAGTGACACAGAATATTTTTGCTTTATAATTGCTTAACTCAGTTTTATTTGTTTATTTTTCTCTTTTTTTCTTTCTTAATTTTTTATTTTGCTTTTTTATCACCATTTATGCCCCCATACCCTTTTCCACTTCCACCCACCCCCTCCCACTACAAACAGCACACTGTTGTCTCTGTCCATTAGTTTGTTTGGATTTTTTTGCTCAATTTTTCCACTCTCCCAACACCCTCACCTCCCAGAACTGTCTGCCTGTTCTCCATGAGTCTGTCTTTATTTTGCTTGATAATTTGGTTTGTTCATTAAATTCCACATATGAGTGAAATCATGTGGTAATTATCTTTCTCTGACTGGCTTGTTTCACCTAGCATAATGTTCTTCAGGTCCATCCATACTGTTACAAAGAGTAAATTTTTCTTTCTTTTTATGGTGAGTAGTATTCCATTGTGCAAATGTAATATACCTTTTTATCCATTCATCTTCTGATGGACACTTGGGTTATTTCCAGATCTTAGTTATTGTAAATAATGCTGCAATGAATATAAGGGTGCATATATTCTTTCAAATTATTGTTTTGGATTTGTTCAGATAAATTCTCAGAAATGGAATTGTTAGGTCATACGTCAGTTTCATATTTTATTTTTTGAGGTAACTCCATACTGCTATACATAGTAGCTGCACCAATCTGCATTCAAATTAATAGTGCACAAGGGTTCCCTTTTCTGAACATCCGTGCCAACACTGTTGTTTGTTTATTTATTGACTAGAGGCCCGAAGCACAAAATTAGTGCACGAGGCAGGATGGCCCTCTCACAATCCAGGACCCCTTGCTCCCAGCCGCCAGCCTGCTTGCTCCTAACTGCCTGCCTGCTCCCTCCTAACCTCCCGCTGCTCGCTCCTTACTGCCTGCCTGCTCATTCCTTACTGCTTGGCTTGCTGCTCCTGAGTGCTGCCATGTAGGTGGGAGAGGCTCCTGCCACCGCCACTGCACTCGCCAGCAGTGAGCCTGGCTTCTGGATGAGTGGCGCTCCCACTGTGGGAGTGCAATGACCACCAGGGGGAAGCTCCTGCATTGAGCATCTGCCCCCTGGTGGTCAGTGCACGTCATAGAAACCGGTCATTCTGGTCATTCGGTTGTTCTGCTGTAACAGCTGCTGGGCTTTTATATATATAGACTAGAGGCCTGGTGCACGAAAATTCGTGCACTCTGGGGGGTCTGTCAGCCAGGCCTGCACCCTCTCACAGTCCGGGACCCCTCGGGGGATGTCCACCTGCCAGCTTAGGGGGAGCAGGCCTAAGCCAGAGTTGGATATCCTTAGCGCTGCAGAGGAGGCGGGGGAGGCTCCCGCCACTGCTGCTGTGCTTGCAGCCATCAGCCCGGCTTGTGGCTGAACGGAGCTCCCCCTGTGGGAGTGCACTGACCACCAGGGGGCAGCTCCTGCATCGAGCATCTGCCCCCTGGTGGTCAGTGAATGTCATAGTGACTGGTTGTTTCTGGGCGTTCCGCCATTAGGGTCAATTTCATATTACCCTTTTATTATATAGGATTACAGCCATTCTGACAGGTGTGGTTTTAATTTGCATTTATCTGATGATTAGTGACATTGAGCATCTTTTTATATGTCTATTGGCCATCTGAATATCTTCTTTGCAAAAGTGTATATTCAGGCTCTTTTCCCATTTAATTGGCTTATTTATTTTTTGGTGTTGAGTTTTGTAAGTTCTTTATAAGTTTTGGATATTAACCCCTTATCAGATGTATTGGTGAATATGTTCTCCCATTCATTGGTTGTCTTTTCATTTTGTTGATTGATTTTTTACCATAAATAAAATAGGATTTTACATAAGGTATGAATATGGAATAAAATATTTTACAGGGGAATCATTTTCTCTGTGAATTTTGTATAATGCTAGATTGAAAAAATAAATATGCAGAACACAGAAATGCTTTTCTCTTGGTTTGGAGGTAAGGCAGGGTGTTGGAATAAATTGGGTCGTACAGGAGAATAAGAAATAAATATGTATATTTGCATAATTGTTTAAATGTTTAAAATAATCTTAAATTAAATATAGCTATAAATTATGGATATGGATATATTTATATATGTATTTAAACCTGTATGATTTCATAATTTAGGTTACGATATAGTTAAAAGTATGGATGTACTTTATTAGTCCTAATAAATTAGTAAATTTAGTCTATTGAACCTGTATATTTTAAAAGTGATAACAATATTTCATCACTCATTACGCTTAGTTCAGAAAGATTCTGATACATTCTCAATATTTAATAGCACTACAAAATATTGAAGACATCACTATAATTTGGTGTAATTTCTAAAATAGCAAATGTGGTAGATTATTATAGTAGCTTATTAGTGAAGAAAAATGAAAGGGGAAGAACATGGAGGTGATGAACTAAGCATGTAAATTAAAGGTCATAAGCAGAACAAAATTAAACAAAACTGAAAACTCAACTTCTTACTTCCTGGCATATAAGGAAACCATTTGCTGGTTCTTATTCAGTAAATTAAAAGCAAAATGTAATTATGGCTTTCATGGTGTCTCTACTTCTACATTTTTTTGTAATGCTTAATTATATTAGCTGGCTGATGACAATCTTACCAACCTCTCTGAATTATATACTCAGTCAGCAACAGCTTTTATGCAACGTGTTTAATCAGCACCACTCATGTTTACATGAAGACTTATTGGAAGAATATTGCTTTTTAGAACTATGCATTATGGTAGTTTTTGCTTAAATCCAATATATTAGTTTATAACTAGAATGATTGCTGCCACCTCAAAATTAGATTGTGCTGTGTGGGGACAGTAATGAGAGCAGCAAGAACTGTGGACACCTTTGACAATGCCACACTTGTGAATTTAATCCATTCACTCTGTCCATCACTGCATACAATGTAGGGACTTTAAAATCAAATCCCATCCAGGCATATTCTTGCTTGGTCTTTATCTAAGTATTCAGAGCTGGAATTTACTAGAGTCAAAAGGAATCACCTTATATTTTATGAACATTATCAATTTTGTGTTTTGTTTGTCTACACTTTTCATTGGCATATATCAATATACTGTCTTAGGTTTATGTCTCCTCTATTAAACAAACAAAAAAAATTAACAGGGTAATGCTTTTACCAAATAATATAGTCTCAAGCATTTGCTGAAAGAAGTGAAGAGAAGGTCTTTTTTAATCATGAACCAGGTAATGACTACAAATTAATGGGTATTAACAACACAAAATCCTGGTGTCCAGTGGTTACAACAGTATCTGTTCATCTAAGTGTTCAATAAAGATTTTCAGATGGGTGAATGAAAATTAATTAATCTGGTAATATCCTATATAATCTTATATAATAAAAGCCTAATATGAAAATTGACCAAACAGCGGACCTGGTTGCTATGACGTGCACTGACCACTAGGGGGCAGATGTTCAATGCAAGAGCTGCCCCCAGCCCACAGACCCTAGGCCAGCCAAAGCAGGTGTCAGCAGGAGCCCCCAATGACCCCACCAGTCACCCCGCAGATTGGACCTGGTTGCTGGCCAGGCCTAGGGACCCTACCTGAGCATGAATTTTGTGCACCAGGCCTCTAGTCATTTTATATTGTCTAAAACTGCAATTTTAAGACTTTAAAATATCATATGGCACTCAACTACTTACTAAAATTCTGGGGCACACAATACATATTTTATATTTGTGGCAATCTGACAAAAATAGTTATAATTTGGATTTGATTTAAAAAAAATTACAATAATAATAATTACCTACATTTTTTGCTCCAAAGTGATTTTTAAAAATATCATGTGCCTATACTTGCATATAACGATTTCTGGTACCAAAATATAACCAATCACATGCTACCTTATTATATGATGTGGCCAATAAGATGCAACTCCATTATATGATCTACATATGTATGGTTCAAGACAGGGTATTCACATTGGACAGTTATTGTGTTGACTATTGTCATTTTTTACTTGAAAATCTAAGGGGAAAGAAGTCAGTGTCCATGACTAAATAGTCAAATATTGCATGTTTTAAAAAGTCCTGTGGCATCATTTTCATATTTAGAAAAGCAGTGGTGGTTGAGCTATTGAATTATTTGCCATAGGTAACTCAGACAATAATTCATTTGAATTTCATATCCATTCTTCTCCATCTCTATGCCTTATTTCTCAGGCAACTCTTTCTATTATTTAAAAAAGGTGCTGATTTCCAATCAGTGCTGACTTTGGCACATGTTTATGTCTTCTGAGTATACATGTGATGTTACAGATCCAAAAACCATTACCATATACTGTATTGCCTAAAATAAGACAATGGCATATACACACCCAATCCCAAAAATTAACTCTACTATTAGTAGCAACATGCTAGGATAATGGTAGAACAATGTGCTCCAAGTAGTCATTAAATAGTTTTTAAAAAATACGATTTCCAGGATATAAGACAGAGTAGACAAATATCACCTTTCATATGCACATCAGCAAGTTCCATGTAAAATGAAAAAGAACCATCACCGTTATCTCAGCTAATCCACCATCTGTATCCAGAGGTTTGCCGCTTCTGCATCATCACTTTTTCATTCAGAGTTTAATCATATTGTTTAGCATCAATGCTCCTGCCACAAAATATTAATCTGAGGCCCAACATAAAAACATATATCATTTTTCACTAAAGGATTATTGACTTTTTTTCTAATGAGTTAAAATGGATATTTGAGAAATAAATATTTCCATTAAATAAATCTCAAAGCTCATTACTTTACTGTTATTTTTTTTAAAGATAGTGAATCGAATTTGCTGTTATATGAATTACAGAATAACAGCCCGAATAAATTCTACATCCAACCACATGTGGTTGGTTAGTGGTGCCAGAGACCAAACAGTCTTTGGTGTGTCTTCTCTTTTCTGAGTTTTGTAGCAGCAAAAATGTATTCAGGAAGAGATCTAAACATTCTAAATGTATTTTTTTTTAAATTCATAATGAAATGATTATGAGATGACGTCTATTAGTGTCTTTTCTATTTTAACCACAAGGAAATGGAATTATTTTCCCCAAACCATACAGCTTGTGGGAGCTAAGCTGGTGGGTTCCATGCCCATGCTCTTGACCACACTGTTTTGCCTCTACTCCCAGCAGTGGGCAACGTTTTTCTTAGAGTTGCAGAATCATATTTGAGTAGTAGATAGAGAAATAAAACAAACATTCCCTTATTTTTCTCTTACTCCCTTAGCAGATGGAGAATTAATTTCTAAAGTTACCTATGTTACAATAACTATTTTAAAAAATAAATCATTGAGAGCATTTTGCTGAGAGGAGGCAGCACATTAATCATCTTCTGGAAAATATACGCATTCCTTTTTGCCATTTACTAGATGTTACTATCCATGGAGGCAGATCTAAGTTGAGTAAGGAGCAATAACATTGTCAACAAAATAAATTCAGGTGTCTGAGCTATAAAGGTACTCTGAGTTATTTGACAGAAACATCTTTATCATTAATGCATGGTAGACAACCTTGGCAGTGTTAAAGCAATCGAACATTAAAAAACCTGCTGCCATCATAATTTAGATAACATGTTAATTCAAATTTTTCCATATGTGTAACTTTGAATCTCCTTATGAGGCAACTGTTACAGTTTCTAACTCAGTTCTTTTTGCTTTCATGGTGTAAAAGAAGACTCTGCTTATTAAGAGTCATGGCACTCCAAATTAATTGTTTACTTCAGCATAATAGCCAAGGCTATTTCATAACTTTTAGCTTTTGTTTGAATTGAAGAGCCATTATGATATATTAAAATATTTTATCTTTTTACAAAAGCTTCAGTGGGCTGATTTAAAAAAAAAAAAAAAGCCAGACCAATTTGTAATATGAATTAACAAGAAACATGGTCACTGTTAAAACCAATGAGTTACTTACAAGGGGAAGAAAGTTTGCCTAAAACAAAGGTACTTTGTCTACTGTATCATCAAGGATGATTCAGGAAGAAAGCTTACATCAAGGCAGCCTTTCTTGTCTCCCTTTCCCTCAGAATAAACAATGCATTTATATTTAAGTTAATTTTACAATATTCCCATTTGTCACTTTTATAATATTAATTCTTCAATATATAGGAATTTAGGACACTCAGTGGAATCAGAGATCAGTCTATAAAGTCACACTGAGATCAACCAAGGACTTGTATGCATGCATATAAGACTAACCAATGGACACAGACACCAGGGGGGTGAGGGCATGAGTGGGGGGGGGGGTGGGGGGGAAAGGGGGCATAAGGACAAATATGTAATACCTTAATAAAGAAAAATTTTTTTTTAAATTGGTATAATCTTAAAATTAAATGAACTCCCTCAAACCAAAAGCCTTTTTCATTGCAGGTGCTGATTCATTATAGTTTAACTGGAGGCCCGGTGCACAAAATTCATGCATGGGGGGGGGGTCCCTCAGCCTGTCCTGTAATGATGGCAGCATCCCACACCCTGGCCTCTGGCCAGAGGCCCCTCCCACCCTCCATGTGGCTGGGGCACAGGACGCTGGGCTCCCATCACCCCCAGAGGCCCCTCCCTCCCTTTGGGCAGCCAGGGCGCGGGATGCTGGGCTTGTATTACCCCCAGAGGCCCCTCCCTCCCTCTGCATGACCAGGGCATGGGATGCGAGCCCAGCATCCCGCACCCCAGCCTCTGGCCAGAGGCCCCTCCCTCCCTCTGCATGGCCTGGGACTCTGGTCTTTGTGATGGAGTGATGGTTAATTTGTATATTACCCTTTTATTAGATAGGATGAATGGTTCAGAAATGAGGAAATGCAAATAATATTACCTGATTATTATTATTATTATTATTATTATTGCCTTTGCTACTGTTGGTTTCTGTACTGTTGAATGACCTGAGAGGTAAATACTCTAACCTCCCATTTTACAAGTAAAGAGGCAAGGGCAGAGATGAGATAAGTAATTCCAGGAAACCACAAGCTAGATGATGGTAGGGCTGGCATTTAAATCCAGGCAGCTTAATTCCAAATGTTATTCTTAATCACTATGCTATATTTTCCTATTAAACACTTCGTATTTCATAAATACAAGATAGTTCCTTTTTTCTCACTTTTTGTCTTTATGTTTCATAAATAAAGAGATTAAGGCTAACATATAAAATGTTAGTAAGTCAGGTCTCAGAAATTCCTAAAATGGGTAACAAGTGCCATGGATACTGCAAAAAATGGCAGGGAGGAGGGAGGGAAAATGACAGGATGGAGTGATAAGGAAAGATTGTAGAAATGTCCATGCAACCTCGGACTAATGCTTGTCCTCATATCACTGTTTTAATTCAGAACTCTGTTTGTCCACCTCATATAAATCTAAGAAAATTATATAATTGCTTCTATAGAGAGTTTAATGCAAGTTCATTAATTTACTTATTTATGTAGTAAATAGTAATTAATTATTTATATAGGACTAGCAATATCCCCAAGGTCAAATGTTAAACATGAGAAATTTGACACGTTAAAAACACAAAATAGAAGTTGATAAGCTTGACAATCTATAATAATAAAAGGGTCATATGCTAATTAGACAGGACGCCCTTCCTTACGAAGCCTGGGCCGGAAGGAAGCAGCCCGAGTCCCGGGTGCCTGTGGGCAGCCAGAGAAGAGAAGCAGCCCGGGTCCCAGGTGCCTGCTGGCGGCCAGGGGAGGGAAACCCGGGTCCCGGGTGCCAGAGGGAAGCTGGTGCCAGCAGCCGGGGAAGGAAGGCCTACTCTTGCATGAATTTTCGTGCATCAGGCCTCTAGTATTAATGATAATATGGTATAAGCCGGTAACCACAAGCAGTTAATTCTTAGGGGAAAAAAAAAAAAAAACCTGGTCAGAATTCAGAAAGAAATAAGCCTAAAAGGATTGTGACATGCAATGTTTTGGAGGGCCTCATATTCCACGTTAAGGAATTTGTTTTGTTTATTTTCCTATTCTCTGCGAAGGAAGAACATTTTCAACTAAGAATGAATGAACCAGAGTTAAGTGACTGACATGAGTTCATATAGTTTATATTTCTTTCAGGCACTGTAGTTCATTTATTTACTATTAACCTTAGGAACTTCTTTCATTTTAAATCATTAAAACATAGACATCCTTTGTACAGGTTTTGATGTACATGAATAACAGTTGCTTTCAGACTACACTCTAGAGATTAACCTTTAAGTCATAAGATATACACACCTTTGCTTCTAATGTATTTTGAAGCTTTTAAAGCAAAACAAACAAAAAACCCACTGACAAAGAAAGTGTAAAACACACATATATTCATTAACTCTGAATTGTTGATTACTCATAGTTAGCCCTATTTCTTCAGCAATTTTAAAGTAAATGGTTAGACCACTACAGACCCTGCTGAATGCTATCTTGTTCCCTCTGTGCAGTTACATGCCCCTTTGCTCTCCCCAGAAGCCACACCACCATGATACATTTTGTGCTTCATTCCTGTCTCTTATTTTATTTCTACTACATATTTCATAATCCATAAACAATGTAATATGTAGTATTTTGTGTGTTATGTTTTAAAATTCACTTAAAATCTTTTAAAATGCATAATTATATGAGATGCTTTATTGCACCACTATGTACAACTACAAAAAATTGGAAACTACCTTAATATATGTGGAATTTGACATGGGAGGAAGAAAAAAATGTTCTTTATATACAATGATCAACTCTATAGTGTTAGTGAATGAACTAAATCAATATGAATCAACATGAAGAAAGCCTGAAAACATAATATTGATAATGTTTCTTTTGTGATCAGAAACTCGCGCGCACACACACACACACACACACATACACACACACACGCATGCAAAACCTTAGCATGTAAGTAAAATCTGTTATTGTGTTTAGCTCCATTGCATGTTTGTTTTTTTTAATATATTTTATTGATTTTTTACAGAGAGGAAGGAGAGGGATAGAGAGTTAGAAACATCGATGAGAGAGAAACATCGATCAGCTGCCTCCCGCACACTCCCCACTGGTACATGCCCCTGACTGCAATCGAACCCGGGACCCTTGAGTCCGCAGGCCGACACTCTATCCACTGAGCCAAACCGGTTAGGGCAATTGAATGTTTTTTTATTTGCAGATACTGTTTCTCTCTTTTGTGAAACCTTTCCTGATCCCTTCTCTTCATTAGGATAGTCCTTGGCCCTCAACTTTTATTCTAGATTGAAAAACAAATAAATAAGCAAAAACCCCTTTTTATTTTTCTCTTGTGTGTGAATAATTATTTAATACTTGCTGACTATTCCCTCTCCCAAGGTTTTTCTCATATCAGACCAATATATAAAATAATATTCTTATGCTTTTTTCTGCAATATTTCTATTTCATCCGTTAATATAAAATTCAGGGTCTTTCCTCAGAAACAGGATTTTTCTTGCACTCCAAGAAGAAAGGCACCATGTAATCCTAATTTTTAGCTTCTGGGTCTTTAAATGTCTACCCACAATATGAAAAATATTTGTGCATAGAGACCTGTGACTGGGGGGTCATCTCTTCCTCACTCCCTAAACCAACCTGCATTAAATGCAAACTTGACCCTGATAGATTTGTTTTAGTGGTGGAAATATTGTCATATAATATCAATATCCCCTGCCCTAAAGATACTAGATTGAAGTTTTAAAATATTCAGAAAAAGAGATTATGGTTATTACTCAGTTTGCTTTGTATAATTTTCATCAGTGCCTTGAGGAAGAAACTGGTCTTCATTAGCTATCCCACAGTCATATTGTGCTTATGCATCATGCATTGACCACAGCCACTCTGGTCTGAGCTGCAGGGCTGCAGGTTGGCAGGCGGTTCAGCTTCATAGGTCTCTGGACCCAGGCTACTGCAGTAATCCCTATGGGAGCCATGTCCTGCTCACAACAGTGACAGAAGCTTGAGAGGACAGTCTCAGCCACTTCCCCATTGTGTCCTAATATTTAATTGAACAGCATGTCACAAGGCTACAGCCAAAGTCAAGTAGTCAGAGTATACAGAGAAAGAAGGAGGTGTACAGAGGAAGACTAAACAGAGAATAGTCTGCCTACCACAAGACCATGGATACAGTATAGATCTATCATCCTATCATCCTATAACAGGGACTGAAAAACTGAAACCAATAATTCACTCTGCTGCAGAGTTCACTTCCTGCTTGAATTATCCCGCTCAAAATATATTGGTTCTACTGAGCACATAGATGTGTAAGCTATCTCTTTTAAGAAGAGAGAAATATTATAAGCCAATATGTTTCTTTGGTTAAGACAAAAAATTTTACTTAATTGTCAGAAAACAGTGTGCATCCAGAACCAAAGTTCAGCATAGTAATTATTTTATCTTAGAAACCTGAGAATTTCTAAATCTTTTAAATTCCTACTTATTTAATACTGATCCTGTTTCAAGTTACAAGCTTTTTCAAGTCTTCTTGGAAATAGGCAGTGCTTTGAGGCAGATAAATTGTGCTGTGTAGGTGAAATAAATTGTTGAGCACTTTAATAAGGAGGATCAAAAAACGTGACCCAACTATATATTGTTTATAAGAAAACCACTTTAAATATCTATATATATATAAAAGCCTAAGCGACCATAGCAACCGAATGGATGACCAAACATGCTGCGTGGGGCAACCAAGCCAGCAGGGGGGTTAGTGAGGGGTGACCAGGCCAGCGGGGGGGGTGGGGGGGTGGGAGCAGTTGGGGGCAAACAGGCTGGCAGGGGGGCCAGTTAAGGGTGATCAGGCAGGCAGGCAGGTGAGCAGTTAGTATCCAGTGGTCCCAGATTGTGAGAGGGATGTCTGACTGCCAGCAGTCAGACATCCCCCGATCCGGGCCTCTAGTATAAATATAAAGGAATAAAGAAGATATAACATGCTAATTTGAATCAAAAGAAACCAGGAATAGCTGTATTAATTTCATACAAAGCAGACTTTAATTCATGGAAGTGTATCAGGGCTAAAGTGTGGCATAACATAATGATAAAGGGGCAATTCTGCAAGAAGACACAATAATTCTTGTTTGTGACTAACAGGAAGCATCAAAATCCATGAGGCAAGACTGATAGAATTGCAAGGAGAAATAGATGAATCTACTATTATTAGATACTTCAACCACCCTCTATCAGAAATGGCCAGATCTAACAGGCAGAAAATCAGTAAGGACATAGTTGAACTCAATAACACCGTCAATCAACTGGATATAATTGACATCTATAGTCTACTTCATCAAACAACAGCAGAATACACATTTTTCTCAAGCTTACATGGATCATTCATGAAGATAAGGCACATTCTGGACCATAAAACACAACTTAACAAATTTAAAAGAATAGAAAGCATACAATGTCTGCATCCAGACTGCAATGGAATTAAACTAGAAATGAATAATTGAAAGATAACTGAAAAAAATATCAAAACACATGGAGATTAAACAGTATGTCTCTAAATAACATGTGGCTCAACGAATAAATTTCAAGAGACATTAAAACATGTTTAAGTAAATGACATTAATAATGCATTTCTCATAATTTGTGGGATAAAGCAAAAGTGTGCATAGAGGAAATTTATAAATTTTATAGCATTAAATGCATATATTAAAAAATAAACTTCTAAAATCAATTGTCTAGGCTTCCATGTTAGGGAACTAGAAAAATAAGAACAAATTAAATACAAAGTACAGGGGAAAAGAAATAAGAACTAGAACAAAAATCAATGATATGGAAAGCAGGGAAATCAATTTAAAAATGAGCTAAACCAGCCCAGCTGGTTTGGCTCCATGGATAGAGTGTTGGCTTGTGGACCGAAGAGTCCTGGGTTGATTCTGGTCAGAGGCACAAGTCCGGGTTGCTGGCTCGATCCCCAGTGTGAGCATGCAGGAGGCAGCCAATCAATGATTTTCGCTCACCATTGATATTTCTATCTCTCTGTTCCTCTCCCTTCCTCTCTGAAACCAGTAAAAATATATTTAAAAATTAAACAAATTAAATAAATAAATAAATAAAATTAGCTAAACCAAAAGTTGGTTTTTAGTGAATATAATTGAAATTGATAGGTCTCTTATGCAGACTAAGAAAAAAAAGAGAGGATACAAATTATTAATATCAGAATAAAAGAGGGGCATCACAATAGATCCCATGTGTACATTGTAAAGGTAATAATAATAAAAAAAAAACCTTGAGTAACTCTATGCCTAAAAATTTGGTAACTTTGATGAAATAGATCAAATCTTTTTTAAGATATACTATCTGCCAAACTCACAAAGGAAGAAATAGACAATCTGAATACATTTACTAAAGAAATTGAGTCATTAATAAATAATCTCCACCTCCCCATCCCATAAAAAAATAAAAGCACCAGGCCCAGAAGAATTCACTGGTGAAATCCACCAGATATTTAAGAAAAAGTATATACCAATTCACTACAATCTTCAGAAGATAAAGCAGAGGTAATTATTTCTAATTCTTCATATGGGGTCACTATCACCCAATACCCAAACCAGAGAAAGACATTACAAGAAAAATAAATGAATACATGATTATTTATCTCAGATATGCAAATCTGGTTCAACACTTGAAAAGCAGCTGATATAATCCATGGCATCAGCAGTCTAAAGAGAAAAAATAAGATAGTAGGTGCAAAAAAAGCATGTGACAAAATCCAACATCTATTCATGATATAAAACTCTCCATGAACTAGAAATTAATATGAACTCTCTCAGGTTGATAAGAAATGACTACAAAAAAAAAAAAAAAAAAAACCCACAAAAAACAAAAACACTATACTTTATGATGAAAATCCAGAAGATTTCACATTAAGATGAAGAACAAGGCAAGGATGCTCTCTCTAACCACTGCTTTCAATGTAATACTGGAAGTCCTAGCTAATGCAATAAGATCAGAAAGTAAAATAAAACATGTATTGATAAGGGAGGAAAATGTTAACTTTCTTTGCAGATCACATGATTGACTATATAGTAAATCTAAAAGAACTGACAAAAAGTACTGAAACTAATAATTGATTATAGCAAGATTGTGAGATACAAGGTCCACAAAAGTCAGTAGCTTGCCTACATAACATCAGTGACTAAGCAGAAATTAAAAGTGAAATACCACTTGCATTCACACCCAAAAATGAAATATTTAGGTGTGAATCTAGCAAATTATGTACAAATCTATATGAGGGAAACTGTTAAACTCTAATAAGTGAAATTAAAGAACTAACTATATGGAAAGCTATTTCTGTTTATAGGAACACTCAATATTGTCAACATGTAAGTTTTTCTCAACTTGCTCTTAGATTAAGAGTAAACTATACTTGAAGAATTGACTCTACCTGACTCTATGACTTACTATAAAATTACAATAATCAAGACAGTGTGAAATTTTTGGGAAAAGAAAATAGATGAAAAGTTCAATGGAACAGAATAGAGAACCCAGAAATAGACCCAAATAAATAGTGAACTTATCCTATATAGTAAAAGCCTAATATGCTAAGTGTCCAGTCCTCTGGTCATCCATTCAACCAATCAAAATATAATATGCTAATGATATTCTAAAACCGCTCAATCACTCGCTATGATGTGCACTGACCCACAGGGGGCAGATGCTCTGATTGGTACGTTAGCTTGCTGCTGGGTTCTGGCCTATCAGGACTGAGCAAAATGGGCCAGACAGGCCCTGGAGCCCTCCCGCAGTCCCTCCCCAGCTGGCCAACCTCCCACGTCCCTCCTCGGCCCTAATTGTGCACTGGTGGAGTCCCTTGGCCTGGCCTGCAATCTGGGCTGAGGGACCCCCACCATCCTGAGTGCACTAATTTCATGCACTGGCCTCTAGTTTTTAATAAAGAGGCAAAGACAATACAGTGGAGTAAAGTAGTCTTTTCAACAAATAGTGCTGGAAAAATTAGACATCCACATGAAAAAAAAATTGTGAATTTTATACTCTTGATAAAAATTAACTCAAAATATACACAGCCCTAAATGTAAAATGCAAAACCATAAAACTCCTACAAGATAAAATAAGCAACAATCTAGATAACTTTAGGTTTGGTGGTAACTTTTTAGATATAACACTAAAGGCATAATCCAAGGGGGGAATAAAAACAGAATTATTAAGCTGTGCTTCATTAAAAGAAGACGAGTGGTTCAGTTTTTAATCATGTTGTTTTCTTATTGTTGAGTTTTAAGAGATTTTGTGTATTTGGAAGTGATACCACTGTAGTTAACTAGTCATTACTAACAGGAAAGGAGCAAAGGGAAGGCCAAATGTAGGCAGGTCAAACCGGTTTGGCACAGTGGGTAGAGCGTCGGCCTGAGGACTCAAGGGTCCCAGGTTCGATTCCGGTCAAGGGCATGTACCTTGGTTGCGGGCACATACCCAGTAGAGAGTGTGCAGGAGGCAGCTGATCAATGTTTCTCTCTCATCGATGTTTCTAACTCTCCCTTTCTCTCTGTAAAAAATCAATAAAATATATATATATTAAAAAAAAAGGAAGCTAAAACTTTACACTCCCCAGGGAGCCACCAGTCAATTCCCTGCAGATCTATGGGGGAAGGGACTGGACAGGGAGGAGAATATATGCATGCCCAGTAAAGTTGGGGTGACATAGGGAAGTTGCTTGCTGTCAGTCTGACCTGGGAAGAGGTCATTGGCCAGAATGGACATGGCCACTGCAAGGACATGAAATTTGGGATACTTAATCCCCTAAAAAATGGATTTAGCTCTCATGTGCTCCTTGTGCTCTTGGTTCCACATATACTCTTGGGACTCTTATTCCTCCAGGGCCGTGGGGACACATACATATAAGGGACTAATAGACTGTTGTTAGCCTGATGCTGAACTGGACCCATTTCCAACATGGAACGGAAACTCTGGACACCGGCTTTGCTTCTAGCTTTACTGAAAGCCCAGCTATACTTCATCTATAACTTGATGAGACTTTAGAAACTCAGGGATGTAATTCCATGCAAGTCTCAGAATTTTTATTTTTTAGATATATCATAAGGAACCCACAACCAGCATTCAATGGGGAAGAGGATAATTCAATTTCTCCAATAAGACTAAGAGTCCTTTATAAGATGGGTCTTTTGTAAATATATTCTCCCAGTTGTAGCTTTTCTTTTTATTCTCTTGACATTGCATTTTTTAAAATATATTTTTATTATTTCAGAGAGGAAGGAAGAGGGAGAGAGAGATAGAAACATCCATGATGAGTGAGAATCATGGATCAGCTGCCTCCCGCAAGTCCACCACTGGGGATCAAGCCCACAACCCGGGCATGTGCCCTTGACCGGAATCGAACCTGGGACCTTTCAGTTCGCAGGCCGACGCTCTATCCTCTGAGCCAAACCAGCCAGGGCTGCATTTTTTTTTTTTTTTTAATTAGGTGATTATTTTGGGCCCGCCTAGATGTTCCATGATACTGTTCCCACCCTAAGTCAGCTGTTGAGTAACATTAATTACATCTGCAAAGTCTTTCTACAGAAGTACCTAATTAGTGTTTAACTGAAGAAGCACAGATGGAAATCTTGAGGGGGAACTTTTAAAACTCTGCCTCGCACATTTATATTAAGGAATGTTTACTTATTTCTAAGATTGTTTGTTATGCCACTGAAGGGTCTTAAACATAATGGTGGAGTTAGTGGTGGATATGCAAGACTTGGTAGTATGTCACTGAAGTGTTTCTGCTACCAGTAACAGAATAAACTAAAATAGTATTTCCATCAAGAACTGTGAAAGAGAAACAATATCTGTGAAAAATCTAGGAATTCATGGGAAATTCAAGTAGTGAATCCAGCTGTGGACTTAAGTTCAAATAGAAGGGATTTAAAAAGAAATAAGTGTTCTCACTCAAGGGAAATTAGCTACTAGCAGGAAAAGCTGAATAAGCAAGCAAAATAAAATAGAGAGGGGGCTGAGCCAACATATATTGTTAAAACTGTTTACTAAGGAGTTTCCTAAGAATCTAAAACATATTCCAGGAAAGAATGTGATCAAATAATTAGGGAATAAAGGTATAGCAACCTTGACATTTAAGGCTATATATTATACTATATATTATGGTGGATTTGTTTTAAATTAATAATGTGTTTTTCATGTAGGGAGGACTGGGATTAATATCCCACTAGAGAATGAATTTATCTATATCCCTAAAAGCATGTCACAAATCAAATAGATGGAAATGTTTTACCTAACAGCTCTTCAGGAGATATATCCTGGATCCACTATCCCAAAGAGACATAATATCTGGAAGTATGTGTAATTTATACACCCCCACAGTCCAGCTGACAAATCCACATCATGGCTGCATGACGAGGAAGGGTGGACGTGGGCATGGGTTGCAAACAAGGGTTATTTAAGAACAAGAATTTCCTCTGACTTTTATTTGTATCTGAGAAAACAAAACTCCAGTAAGAGTTGAGATTAGAAATCTTATTCATAATAAGTACTCACATAATACATTTTAATTTTCTATATATGTTAGATGACTTGGAATAACTGTCCCTAGTCTCATTCAGCTTTCTTGTAGAATAGAACAAACACAGGTTCAAGAAGGATACAAAAGAATAGGAAATTAATATTATATTGGATATGAATACATATCTATCAAAAATAATTTGTAATTCTGTTGGGTCATTTTCTGTGAATCCCATGCTGCTTTGACCACGTTGTATGTATCAAGAGTGTTGACTTCTTTTGTGAAAGCCTTTGCCTTTACTTAAACTTCTGCTTTAAATAGATTTGTTTGTATTTTTCAATTTTTGATTTTTTTTTCTTCCTTCTGATATGCTCTGCAAGATGGTGGCTATGGCTGTGGAATACTGAGGCTATCTTTTATAACAGGTGTACTCAGACTGTGTATTTTTTTCCCTGTAGTTTTACATTTTTTTTTCTTTACAACTGAGATTTTCCGTTATAAAGAGTTTTACTTTTGATCATTTTTGTCATTGAAGAAATTTTCACATTAAACTCTCTGATTTTTTCTCTTATACACAAAAAGTTCTGTCTGTTCTCCCTTAGCTTCCTGCACTGTGTCAGGTCATAGTAAAGACAAGAAAATATTTGAGACCTTATAGTAAACACAGTTCTATAAAACCATACAAGGAGGGAATTTTCTGTGGTTACTATACAGAAAATGTTTTCCCCAGCAAGAAGTCACAAAATAGTGACAGAACCAACAGGTTATATTCCCATGTTCTAGCTGTGTCATTTCACAAATCAGGCTTTCTTGAAGGTGGAGTCTAGATTAGGGTCAAGGTTGTACTTCCCTCTCCCCACACTGACATGGTGAACAATGTCTGCTGATCAGCCTCCCAGGGTACAGGCAAACATTTTCCTATGAAGATTAGCCTTTTTCAAAAGGAATCTAAGTATGGATCAAATTAATGAATTCATGGATGCACCAAGTCAGTACTGACTATTATCTCTATCATCTCTTTCTCTCCTCTTTCTCTCTCCCCCCCTCTTTCTCATTTTCTAAGATAAGAAATGAGATTATCAGTATTTTTTTCAGTGATTGCCAATATCCCACAAATCTCTTCATATTTCCAGCCACGTGTTTTGAGCATCTAGAGCAGAGATTGGTCACACAAAAGAATAAAAACTTAATTTCCTCTAAATATAGAAATACCTGTGAGTTGAAGTCATGGCCAAGCAAATTTATGCTTGCATGAGGAAACTTCTGCACTGATTAAAACTGTTGACCTACATTTTCAGAATATCAAAGTAAAAAATGTGTTATCTGTATCAGCAGCTGCAGAACGAAGCTACATGTATTAACTTCCTTTCTCCCTAACTGTAAATGTATTTGTTCTTCTTATTATAGTAGGCTGATTTTCTAGCTCTGTTGGTTGAATGCAAATGCATCGTTGTTGTTTTTTATTTTATTAGTGATGTTTTTGTATTTCAGATATAATGCAAAAAAGAGTTCTTAGAGTTCTTTCTTTTCATACCTAGTTATCTAAAGCATCTACATGTGTCTGCCTTTCTTTTCTTTTTTTTCTATAAACTTATGGTGGAACAGGGTAGGCAAACCTTGCAATATTACTCTTTCTTTGAAATTCCATCAATGGAGAGAAAAGCCTTTTGTTTGAAACACCAGTGTGTAATCAACTTCACATAAACTAGATGCCTTCCTAGAAGCAGAAATTGATGAAACCCATACCAATCATATGTTTTATTGTGAAATGTTACCCTTTTAATGTTATAAAATTAACCATATACCTGGGACTAAAGAAAAGAGAACGCATGAAAACAAAAGTATAGGAATCCCCTGTGAGAGGGAAGAGGTCAGCTACCTAAATCAAGGTATTAGCAGGACTAAATCTAAGTGGGTCTGAGCTGGTGAGTAAAAGTAATCAGCTAGCTCCTATTAAAAATGAACCTCAGAATCAGGTTGCTATTATTATTCATATAATAACATATTTCAAGGTAATTCATATTCACATTTCAATGAATCTAAGCAACTAAAATGCATGCAGTTAAAGGGGATGGGAAGGAATAGAAACCCTCTCTCAGTAAAAGGTGCTCTTGGATAGAGTTATCATAGCTCCAGACAACAAAGTAGAATTTAGAATAAAGCTTTATTCTTAGGGAAAAAAAAATAGTCTAGAAATCATAGAAGCAATGGCAGAAACCTAGGAACATGGGTAGAAAGAAGGAAGTTCTGAAAGATCTATGGGCTCCAGGGTCCCACACTAAGCAACCATCAGGTCACACTGAAGTTACTTACAGACAGTGGCAGAAACTGTAACTAGCAGAGACCTGGGTGAGTGCACAATGTAAATGGGGATAAGAAGGAACAGACAACTGTTTGGACTGCAAAGATCTGGGTAAAGCCCGGGAGGGGATAAGGAAAGAAAACAAAAGATACAAGAGCTCCCTCTCCATTTTCTATTCCTCGGCCCAAATGAAGCACAGGAGGTATGTATTGTGCATTTTTGTTAAGAGTTGGTCCTGCTCATAGTGGAGTGTAAGATCTTGTAGCTTTGTGGACCACTGAAAAATTAGACATTATTTGATATTACATGTATATTAATGATCAAGGAAATGTGGACACAGAGAGATGAAGTGACTTGCAGCATTTCATAAAGTATGGATGAACTGCCTTTACTCACTGTCCATTGGTTTCCCCTATTCTGCCACAAGATGGGTCCTGAGTGAGACAGACTCAGAGTGTATAAGGAGTTTATTATGGAGGACTCAGGGACAACTAGGGGAGGGAAGAGAAGGAAGCAAGGTTAGTCAGAGGGAGAAATCTACCTGCCATGCTCTCAGTGGAAGCCTCAGCAAACCCTAGAGGAGATTCTGAAGATGACATAATCATTCACAGCTGTCCCTGAGGGAGCCAGGTCTTTATACTTCTGCATCAGTCAGTACTCGAATGCCATTGCCCTGTAAATGTGGTGTGACTTGGGACAAACGGTATTATTCAGCTGAGGCATCCCTGAAAGTCTGTCCACAGCTATTTCAATTTTCAGGGTAATAAGTTCTTTATTCCTGAAAGGGTAGATATATGAATGGCACATCACCACTACATAGATTGTTGTCCTTTAAAAAAAACAACACACACACGATATTTTTATTGATTTCAGAGAAGAAGGGAGAGGGAGAGAGATATAGAAACATCAATGATGAGAGAGCCTTCTGCACGCCCCCAACTGAGGATCTAGCCCACAACCCAGGCATGTGCTCTGACCAGGAATTGAACCCTGACCTTCTGGTTCATTGGTTGATGCTCTCCTACTGAGCCATGCTGGTCAGGTATGTCAACCTTTAAAATCAATATATATTTTGATTTCAGAGAGGAAGGAAGAGGGAGAGAGAGAGAAACATCAATGATGGTAGAGAATCATTGAGCACCTGCCTCCTGCACACCCCACTGGGGATTGAGACAGCAATCCAGACATGTGCCCTGAGCCATGTCAGCTGCGCTAGTCTTTTGTTTAAAACTCAAAGAAAATGAGATAGTCACAGAGGCAGATACGTCTATCTGGTTGGACCTACAGACTCAAAATGAGAAATACCTGAGAATTGAAAAGTGCTTTTTATCCACAGGGAAGGGGATGTGTAGATGTGCAGTGGGCACTCCTATACTTAGACCGCAGCAGCTTTCACATGGTGTGGGCATAGTGCTGCAGGTTCCTGGGTCACCGATTACTAAGAACCATTTTAGTCTAGATCGGCTGTGAAGAAGAGCCCTGATCTTGGAGTCTGGAGACCAGAGTTCTCCCTTCTTTGTCGTGACCTGATGGAATCAGTGAGTTCATTTCTTCCTCTCTATAATTGTTCATTCAAATATCTGCCTCAGCCCCCATTGAAGCTATCAGAATAAAGTAAATATTTTACAGAAATACTTTCTGGGGAAGATTGCATTAATGTTTTCATTAATTTATTTGGGATAATGCAGGTTGGATTGATTAGCAGTTCACACTGAGACCTTACTTCTGATTTTTTACTTTACTGCTTTGCATTCACTTGATAGATTTTCAGTAATGAATAGAGTATTAATTTTTTTCTGAAATTCCACTGACTTTGTATAAAAGTAGCATACACATGTTTTTTAGCCATTGCATCTGAAAAAAAAAGTAACTAAAATACAATGTTTTGTTTTGCCTATCTCCCGCAGAATAATTTCTGTTTGCTCTTACAAAAGAAGCATATAGTCCCTACTTTATACGATAATTAATTCTAAGCCATAGAGAAGGTATTGTGCCCTGACGAAACCTTTCATGGTCATAAATACCAGAAGAATAGAACTGAGATTCATGGATCTATTTCTTAATTTTATGACCTCCAAAAAACTTTAGACCTCATTTGTATCTCAAGGTGACTCTTTCCAAAATGGGAATTTAAAAAAATTATCCTATTAAGATTCATTGGTTAAACATAACTAGTACACTAGTAATTAGTAATGAAAATAATGAATAATAGAAAAAGGTGTTTTCTTTAATGTTGACCATAATGATAATACTAGAGTACTTGTAGAAATGTCTTTCACAGAAATCAAAATTAAATTTGCTTGCTGTAACCAATTGGCAAATGAGGCTTCATTTCTGATATAAGTTCTCATACTTTCTAATTATTAGCTAATTTAATGTTTTAAAATTCAGCTAAGTAATATATTTTCTTTTTATTGAATTTACTAGAGGCCCAATGCACCAAATTCATACAAGGGTAGGCCTTCGCAGCCCCGGCTTCATCCGGAAGGTCGTCCGGAAGGACATCTAGACGGTAGTTCTGCTGTTCAGCCAATAGGTCGATTTGCATATTATGCTTTTATTATTATAGACTCGAGGCCCGATGCATGTAATTCCTGCAAAAGTAGGCCTTTCTTCCCCTGGCTGCTGACACCAGCTTCCCTCTGGCACCCAGGACCTGGGCTTCCCTCACAGAGGAAGGCCCCGCCCACCCACCACAGCCCACTGGTTGGTGGCCTGGGACTCCCTCTTTGGGGTGATCATGGAGCTCCCCAGTTGATTGCCCTGCCAGTTGGTGGCCTGGCCCTCCCTCTGCAGGGCGATCATGGGGCGATGGCTGGGTCCCCAACCAATCTCATAGCACCTGCCTTGGCTGGCCTGGCACCAGTGGGTGTCATAGCATGGTCCTAGATGGTCATCTGGATGGTCATCAGGGTGGTCCTTCCGCTGCTTGGCGGCTCAGTCCATTTGCATATTACGCTTTTATTACATAGGACTGGGCTTACATTGGTTAACAAAATTATACAGGGTAAACAATATATTTTAATGGTGGTTTAAATCTCTTTAATTTAGGGATTCTATAATCACTGATAAAGCAAAATATCCATCTGAAGGGATTACCTCCTCAAGAAATTCAAGATTTCATTAGTTCTGAAATCAGCCAATAATTTACTCTCTGAAAGAAAAGGGTGATTTTTCTATTTATTAGAAACTAGGAAAGTCAGATTTTGGGTTATTAACTTGTGTGGATTTGTAGCCATTAGCTTAAGACAGAAAGAGGGTTGAAGAATTTTAAAAAGGGTACTGAAGACTTACCTCAAGCAATTCAAAATTTTGGTTAGAATTGGTATTCTCTATTTTGAGTAGATGGACATTTAAAATTTTTGTTTTCTAAACATTTGTCTGTGTTAGACAAGCAAGGAAGTCATCAACTTTTGAAATCTGGATATATCTGACATCTTCTTATGCTCTTCTCATTCCCTTAAAATTAGCAATAAACCATGAAGGCTATAAAAAAGAGACTGTATAATTGTTCAGAGTTTGACTGACCTTTTATCTGAGCTAAGAGCTGCTTTGCATAATCAAGCAGGCCTCATAGATACTCAACTCCAAATCTATTTCTCTGCAGACATCCTGATGAAGGTATTAGAATTGAGAACTTGCTTCCCTGAAGGGAAAAAATGACAAGTCAATAAATTGACCAGAGATTCTGATATAGACTCATTGTCTTATTGATAATAATTAGGACACTTTCTTGCTTATTAACCTGAGAGCTCCTTTGGGGCAGGAAACGTGTCTTATTTATATTTAAATTCTAAGGGTGTTTATTAGACTGTCAGGTTACAAGTCCCAAAGTCATTGAGTTTTCTTTGCTTAATACAGCAGATATTATCAGGATAGGTGGAAAATTTAAAAATATTAGAAAAAACCTGTGTCCTGACAAGGAAACTTTGCTATGCTTAATCTCTGTATACAAAACTGTTCTGATAGACAATCATACATATGTGCCTCAATGCCCCACTTCCTGCTTTTCTCTCTGCCCATGTTTCTTTTCTACTCACAATTAACTATCATTTATTTTTTTACTCTCATATTTTCTTCTTTTTCTAGGCTTTATTACTCCTTTACTTACCTTTCCCCATTCCCTGTACATGTTTATTAATGTCACTTTATAAAGCTTTAAATGTAGGGTCTTTCTCTCTTTTCTGTATCTTTGTTTGGCTTTCTGTGGACAGACAAGAGTGCAGTGAAGACCTGTGGAGGGTATGGGAGCAAGGTGGAAGGGGTCAATGGGGGAAGTAAGAGGGACATCTGTAATACTTGTAAAATAAAGATAAATTTTATAAATGAGGTTCTGCTTCGTCATCCAAACCTTGTTCAGAAATGGAACATCCTGTTTTGGAAGAGCACTCATTTCGCACTAACTGTATGGTTCCTTAGCAAACAAACATGGAGTTTGTTGTGGGACCAAGTAGCTTACCTCTGGTTCCATCTGAGCTGCAGGATGGCTAGGTCATGTGTTTCAAAGTATGTTTGCTTCCTTCAGGGGGTCCTTGGCTATGTCAAGGAAAAACAAAACCAGATATCTGTTAAAGCTGTGAAGCAGCTTTTCTTCAGTAACTACTGACAGGGGAAAGAGCTGAGCTCCGTTCTGGTTTGCGTAGAGCTGTGCTGGGCGATTTAAAGAGAATATGCTGGGTTATAGAGGGGTTGTGACTGGTGCTCAATTAGAGTCAGGGAAGTGAAACATTACAAAGGGTTGGTTGGTAGACATGCTGATTAGGCCAGTTGTGTCTGCTGGCTGGCAATTACCTAAATTTGGATCCCATTCTCCCACAGACAGTAGGAGACAGAAGCCCTAGCCCTCCTGATGATTTTATTTCAAAGGAATGGCTTTTAGGTTCTCCAGAAAGACACTCCTGAGTTGTAGGAGATACATATACATCTCAAAGGGAAAGTCACAATTGAAAGATATTTTTACCAAATGCTAAGAAAGGAAGGCAAAGAGTCTTTGCATAGGGGATGACTGCAACCAGCACTAAATTATTTTGAGAACTTGTGGTTTTTCAGACAGAAACTCAAAAGTCCTGGGTTGTCCTAAGAACTTAGCCCCAGGCTACTAGAAACCACGTTCATGTGTGGTCAAATCTCTTAGTACAAGGTTTGGGCAGAGTTGTCATGAGCTCAGAGTTCTTTTGTAGTTCTTTGTTTCTCAGAAGACTTAGTCACATGTATTTAATCCATAATCTACAATGGCACCTGGAGTGCCAGTACTTGTAAGACTGTACGCCCACATGACTGCATATATTAATTAATCTGAGGTAGAATCATTATATTTTTGTTTTTAAAAAATGAAAGTACTTAGAAAATTCTCAGTTAACACATCAATAACCATTACACTTTATCCTCTGTGTAAATGATGTTTTTTTAAGTGAAGTTACAGAAATGATAGTACTATTTTGGATGAGAATCAAGAAACTTAGGTTCTCACCGTCTTCTGCTCAGGAACATACATATAGCTACATAGGTTGTGTCCCATATGAAGATACAAAATTCAGCCCTGCATGTTGCCTGAAGTGAAATTCAGTTAACACTGAGGGCCTTAAATTCTCACCATAGATAACAAAATCTGGTTCCACTTAATAGGAAAGCAACTCTATTGCAATTCCAAGTCTTTGTTCCTAAATTGAGAAATCTATAAAAGTAAGTAGACTCATTTTATCACAGCAAGTTTTGTTTGTATATGTCCATACTAATCAAAAAACAAAGTAATAAAAATGATTTTTATGATTTGATTCTAAAAGATAAGTCTAAAGTTCATTATGTATTTTCCAAATGTGTCTACTTTATTTGCTGTCTCTGAAAAACTCACTGCTTCTTCTTTACTCTCATACAACACTGCTGATTTTGTGTGTAGGTTTCCCACATCAAGAAGTTCTGGAGTTAGTATCAGATCCCATAAGTTAAGGGCTCAGTCCCACTAGACTGCCCTCACCTCAGACACCAAGTGTCCTTCAATAGATGAGTAGATAAAAAAGCTATGGTGCATTCACACAATGGAATACTACTAGGCTGTAAAAAAGAAGGAAATTGTACCCTTTGCAACATCATGATGGGACCTGGAAAGCATTATGCTGAGTGAAATAAGCCAGTCAGAGAAAGATAATTACCATATGATTTTACCCATATGTAGAATCTAATGAACAAAATGTGCTAATAAGCAAAACAGAGACAAACTCATAGATAGAGAAAAGGCTGACAGCTGGGGGGCAGAGCGATAGAGCAAAAAGGGAAAAAATGGAGAAAACTCTTGGTCATGGGCAACAGTGTGGTGATTGCTGGGGGAGGAAAGTTGGGGAAAGGTGAAAGAGGGTAAAGGGGAAGTAAATGGTTATGGAGGACGACTTGACTTGGGTAGTGAGTACACAAAATAGTATATAGATGATGTGTTATAGAATTGTGTACCTGAAACCTGTATAATTTTGTTAACCAGTGTCACCCTAATGCATTCAATAAAAAATAATAAATAAATAAATAAATAAATAAATAAATAAATAAATAAAGATTTTTTCCCCCCAGAAAATTTCAAATTTCAAGGGATTTAGGAACCAGGGGCAAATACTAAATTTAGAACAAAAGAGTCTCTAATGCTCTTATCACTTATTTCTGTTTGTTACTGGGTGTTTTTTTCCCCCACACTTAACATTTATTTTACTTTTGCAGAAATAGAATCATAGATGGTGGTGGCTTCATTTAGACAAAAAGATAAGAGGCAGTCACAGGATAAACATATTACAGCAGAAGAATGAACAGTGACTCAATTACTTAACAGAATCTTTTTCTATAAAGTATTGGTCTAGCCACATAAACACTGTAATAGGTGAAAGGCAAAGCATTGTGGACATCTTGGACTTTTACTTCACCATAGTTTTTTTTTTTTGTTTTGTTTTTTTTTTTTTTTTAGAAAGCAAAAAAAGTCCTTGGTGTTGATATAGATGGTAATTGATATAATTGTCAGGTTTCCCAGGGTGAGAAAACCCTGACTGGCTATCCAAGCGTGGAGCCCACAACACAGGGGCAGGTTCTGACTCAATTCAGACAGCAGTGAACAGTCCAGAAACAGCAAACCAGCTGAATTTCAGCTTTTTTCAAATAAAACCTGGGGTATAGGGGAAAGACTTTGCCAGTTGAAACAGTGTCTAATCCAATTTGGACATGCCCAAATGGAGCCTCCGCATTTTCTTAGTTTATAAACAGAAAGTCCCATCATCCCTGGTGAATCTGCCTGTTTCTTAATGCCCTGGCTGAGGACCAAGAGCAGAATGGGGGTCACTGCTCACAGGGCAGCCAGAGCATGAAACCATCAACCTTGCTGTCTGGGATTCCAAGTGATGGCCACTGGATCCATGCCCAGATGTTTCTGTTGTTGTAAGCCACCCAGTTTACAGCAATTTGTTTTGGAAGCCCTGGAAAACTACTGTACCCACCAATGTTTGCCAGTTGCCAACCGTGCTTCTGGAATTTGTCTTTGAAATATCCAAGTGCCCCTTTAAATCAGAAAATTCTACCATCATTTATTTCCTTCAACATTCTGAATGAGCTAACTCTTGGTCAATGACAAAGACACATTTCTACCAGTTCCCAGGTGTACTGTTCAAAGGCTTACCAAAATTACTCATCAAATTTTAAAAGGTGATCCTAGTTTGGAAAAGAAAGATTATTTTTGTTTAGTAATGAAATCCTGTGAAAACACAAGGTTTATATGCAGAGCATCTTTAATTTGATAATGTTGTTTCTCCTTTTAATTACTTCTCAATGAATAGAAATTTAAAGAGGAAGACTAAACTGAAAAGCCCTGCTAATTAAAATGTCACTTAGAAACTTTAAGAAATGTTAGCTTTAAGCTTAGTATTTTATTTGAAAATAAGGGTTTCACTATCTAGTGTTCTCAGTTGTGACATCATATCAGGATTACATAGCTCTATGTTCAGCCAAAACACCATGATGGAGAGCTACACACAGCCCAACATTTACCAAGAGTACCAGGTAGCCAGTGTGAGTTTTTTGATAAGCTTTTAAATGACTTACCAAATGTTTCATTTTAATCTTTGTTTTGTCATTACATTGGCAATAATTGAGTTACTTTGGAAATGTTTTTGATAGTTTAAATGAGCTGCCCAGAAATAAGTACTGGTGGAAAAGTCTTCTTTATCTTTTTTATTATTTTACTTTAATCTACTTTATTCAGTGACTGGAGGCCTGGTGCACAAATTCGTGCACAGGTGGGGTCCCTCGGCATGGCCTGCAGGGATTGGGCTGAAACCGGCAGTCCAACACTGCCTGCTGCTCCTACTCATCTGGGCTCCACTGCACCTGCCACAGGCTCACACCCAGTCAGGCTTGATCAGGAGAGGCTTGCACCGCCACAGCAGCATTCACCAGTCATGAGCTCCTGAAGTTCATGCTGTTGTTGGGAGCCACCTGGCGGCCACTTTTATATCATTTCTTCCTTGTGGAGGGAAGCTGCCGCAGTGCCAGAGGCTGACTTCCAGGAGGCCAGTGCCACTGTTGGGATCATGCCAGTGGCACCTGTCCGTCAGTGCCTGGCTCGTTCTCAGGAGATTGGACCTGAAGGACTACTGAAGGAGTGAGTGGCTGCTGTCAGGCTGGTGGGCTGCCAGGATGGGTCGGTCAGTTGAGCAGCACTCTTGCTGTGGGAGCGCATTGACCACCAGGAGGCAGCTCCTGCGTTGAGTGTCTGCCCCTATGTTGAGTGTCTGCCCCTGGTGGTCAGTGCACATCATAGCAACTGGTCATAGCAACCAGTCATTCAGTCATGTGGTTGTTTAGTTGCTTAGGCTGTTATATATATAGACTAGAGTCCCGGTGCCCGAAATTCATGCACGGTGGGGGAGGGGGAATGTCCCTTAGCCCAGCCTGCACTCTCTCCAATCTGGGACCCCTCGAGGGATGTCTGACTGCCCATTTAGGCCCAATCCAGGTGGAATTGGGCCTAAATGGGCAGTAAACATCCCTCTCACAATCCAAGACTGCTGGATCCCAATTGCTCACCTAACCAGCCTTCCTGATTGCCCCTAACTGCTTCTGCCTGCAAGCCTGATCACCCCCTAACCATTCCCCTGCCAGCCTGATCGATGCCTAATTGCTCCCCTGCCAGCCCAATTGCCCCTAACTGCCCTCCCCTGCTGGCCTGGTCACCCCTAACTGCCCTCCCCTGCTGGCCATCTTGTGGCAGCCATCTTGTGTCTACATGGGGGCAGCCATCTTTGACCACATGGGAGCTGCCATCATGTGTGTTGGAGTGATGGTCAATTTGCATATTACCTCTTTATTATATAGGATGACTTCCTATCACGCCTCCATATAATCACTCATTCACTCGTATATTAAATATTAATTGTACAACTATTAT
This sequence comes from Plecotus auritus, assembly GCF_963455305.1. Lineage (NCBI taxonomy): Eukaryota > Metazoa > Chordata > Mammalia > Chiroptera > Vespertilionidae > Plecotus > Plecotus auritus. Next base: position 18,720,390 of record NC_137770.1, on the reverse strand, counting down.
GTGTGAGACCCTGCAGATGTTGGATCCTTTAGAGTTGCTTTAGCTGCCGAGAGCTGATTCACCCAAGGTCATACACTTCCCTGGGACAGCCCTCTTTTAATAGCTGATGGAGTTGGAGTTATCAAACCCTTGCACTTAATTCTAATAAGGAATAACTTGGCAGTATGTGTTTGGTTCCAGACTCACCATGACACTGGCTAAGGCTGATAGAGGTTGGAGAGGCCTTTGCATCCAGAAGAATTTCAGTGGTACCTCTCCATGATAGTGCAGGGGCAATTATAGGAGAACTAGAGGCCCAGTGCATGAAATTTATACATGGGGGGGTGTCCCTCAACCAAGCCTGCACCCTCTCCAATCTGGGACCCCTAGAGGGATGTCTTACCACCCATTTAGGCCTGATCACGGTGGGCCTAAATGGGTGGTTGGACATCCCTCTCATAATCCAGGACTGATGGCTCCCAACCGCTCGCTTGCCTCTGCTTGATTGCCCCTAAACACTTCTGCCTGCCAGCCTGATCACCCACTAACCACTCCCCTGCCAGCCTGATTGACGCCTAACTGCTCCCTGGCCAGACCGATTGCCCCTAACTGCCCTCACCTACTAACCTGGTCTCCCCTAACTGCCCTCCCTGCTGGCCTGGTCTCCCCCAATTGCCTTCTTCTGCTGGCCTGGTCACTCCTAATTGCCCTCCCTGCTGGCCTGATTGCCCACAACTGCCCTCCCCTGCAGGCCTGGTCCCCCCAATTGTCCTCCCCTGCAGGCCTGGTTCCCCCTAACTGTCCTCCCCTGCTGTCCTGGTCCCAACTGTCCTCCCCTGCAGGCCTGGTCCCCCCCAAGTGCCCTCCCCTGCTGGCCTGGTCTCCCCCAACTGCCCTCCCCTGTGGGCTTGGTTCCCCCCAACTCTCCTCCCCTGCAGGCCTGGGTCCCCCCCAACTGCCCTTCTATGCTGGCTGAGTCACCCCTAACTGCCCTCCTCTGCTGGCCTGGTCACCCCTAACTGCCCACTACTGCCTTCCTGTGCAGGCCATCTTGTGGTGGCCATCTTGTGTCCACATGGGGGCAGCCATCTTTGACCACATGGGGGTGGCCATCTTGTGTCTTGGAGTGAAGGTCAATATGCACATTACTATTGTATTAGATAGGATGCTTCCTTACAGAATTGGCCTCATACTAGCAATTGGGATTTAAGATTAGAAACAGTGAAGACCGGGTAGTGGTGCTTAATTATCAGGAGACAGGACACTACAATTTTTATGAGTGACAAGGTTAACCTAGCAGCCAGTAGCTGAGAGGCCTCAGGCGCATGCTATTGAGCTGGTTAACAGAACTCAGCATCCCAAAGGATGCACAACCAACAAAGGCACTGCCCACCTCCGAAAATCCAAAGTCAGAAAAGTCTATGATGTTGTCCCTGCATAATTACTTCACATCTGTGTGGCATTAGCAAACTCACGTAGTGTCTCTGAATTTTTATTTTTTTAATATCAGCAATAATAAATCCTACTTTGCTAGATTATGGCTATATTTAAATCAATTATTACATACCAAGATATCTGAAACAGATATGGCTCACAGTAAGACCTCAATAAGAGGTAGCAATTATTTATTACTTTATCTATGATATTGACTTTGTATACTAATAATAAACTATTCTTTATACCTTTAACAAAAAAAAGCTCTATGAGCAATGGATTATGAAAGGCTTTTTATGGATTATTAAAGGTTTATTTGGAGGAAAATAATAGATATTCAAATTAGCTTTTCAAGCACAGAATAATACAAAAATTAGTTTTCATTTGTAATGCTAACAGCAAGACACCCATGAAAAACACACATGGTGTCTAAATAAGACAAAGGAAAATCGTTTGGGCAAAAATAAAAAGGATCCCAAATCAATTATATAGAAAAGATTCCTTTATTAACTTTTGGTCGAGAATATGTTTGTATATTTTCAGAAAACAACTCCAAGACCATGTTGATTCCTGCAACAGAGAGTAATTGACAGGTCTGCTCCAACCACGAAGACAAGAGGAGAAACAGTCCAGAGATGGAAGACACTGACGACGCCTTGCCACGCTAGCAGTAAGCAGCTGTGCGATGCAGCAGGTTGCCTAGGACCAAACCAGAGAGGGTCGGACCTGCATTGCCACCATGTGCCCCCCACCCAGATATCATTGCTGAAATGTACACTTAAGGAACTGTTGGACATTGAAATTGGGACTCAAACATTTTTTGTTATTATATGTTTACTTCTAGTCTGCAGAGGTAAGATTTTTTAAAGGAATTAAATGGGGAAAAAAATAGATACAGAGGCAAATAAGCATTGAACAGACTGTCAAACTACAGCGGGAAGGCAGAGGAGGTTGGGGCGGAGGGGGCTGTGGGAGATCAACCGAAGGACCTGTACGCATGCATATAAGCATAACCAATGGATGGGAGACACTGGGGGAGGGGGAGTGGCATATAGAGGCATGTACTGGGGGGAGGGGGAGGCTGGGGGAAGGTCAATGGGGGGAAAAAAGAAAAGGGAGACATATGTACTACTATTTGTGGTACTTCAAGCAATTAAAAAAAATAAAAAATAAATAAATAAATAAACTGTCCCTAAGATAAAATAGTGGGAATGAGGCAGGGTCATTTTGGCAAAAAAGAATAATAACCAATAAACTAAAAGATGACATTTGAGGCACGTCTTCTCCTCTATGTCATGAAACTTACATAGACGTTTAAAGAAATACATTGGGGAAAGCATCATAACTTTAAGGAAATAATCAAGAGGAGAGCAAAAATATCTTTCCAAGCCCTAGGGGGTGTAGAAAGATAATTTAAATAATATATCTTCTATTTTTATACTTAAAAGATAATTTTATATTATGCATCTTGAGGTTTGCCTAGTAAAAATGACATTTCTTTAAATCTGAATATAAATGCATAGCAGAATAGGGAAGACAGAGACAGCTTGTCAACAGGTGACAGTCAACTGCCAAATTGTAAGTGAACAATGAGAGCAAATGGAGACATATGACATGAAATCTGTTCTTAGACTTAGGAAGGATTCACTTTGGCAGTATTACACATTTCCCCTGGAAATCAAAAACTAAAAGTGAAGCTAAGCATATCTGAGAATGTATGGTTTTTCTGCATTTTCTGAAATTAAAACACCAGCACCTAGCTCCTGGGCATGTATACCTTTCTAAGCTTTATAGCTAAATTTATCTCTACAATGGTTGTTATGAATGTCAATAATGTGACAACTTTTTAAAAGTCTTTTTGACCAATTTTATTTTCATAGAATTAAATCTTAAAATATTTGAATTCAGTTTCAGTTCTACTACCTACTAGCTATATAATTTTAGCTACTTCATTATTTCCTTGGATCATTATTTCATCATCTATAAATTAAAGATTAAGAACATCTTCCCTGTTCGGATAACTAGTTAGTTTATGTTTGTCTATTAATTTTATTTTTTTATAGTAAAATGATATCTAAATAAAATAATTTTTAAATTTTAAAAGACATGGGTCATGTGTTTTTATTATCTACCTGAACTGATTGTTGACTGAACATTTAAATTTAATGCAAATCTATTTTGTTAATGTCAATTCAAACTTTGTCTGGCATGAAGAACTACCAAAAAAAACTAACATAAGATTGACAGCATTTCAGATGGCTTTGATGTTTAACAGGTTTCCTGGAAGGGAAATTGCATACCTCCTCTCACTGTTGATATTTTCCCTCTGTAACAATTATTATATCTGCTAAATGATAGCAAAAAAAAATGTGAAGAGGGAAGAAAGAGATTAAATTATTTTAATTTGTTATGTAATTTAGAAAAAGATAAAATACATAGATTTCCATGTTCTGTTTGATGAGTTTTTCAAATCTATATATGTCACTTCATCCCAAGCAACTTATAGAACATTTTCTTTGTTCTAGAAAGTTTTCTTATTCCCATCCCACTCAATCTCATCACCGACCTAAGGCAACCACTGCTCTTAATTCTATCCTTGTAGCTTACTGTGTTCTTCTTAGTATTTCATGTAAATGGAACAATAGACTGCATATTTATTTGTGTCTGACTTTATTTGTTCACAAAAATATTGCTGATTCATCCAAGTTGGTGTCTGAATCAATAACACTATTTTTATGTTAGCAAATTTTTATTGATTTTTAGAGAGAGAGGATAGGAGAGGGAGAGAGAGGAGAGAGAGAGAGAGAGAGAGAGAGAGAGAGAGAGAGAGAGAGAGAGACCAATGTGACTGTGAAACATTGACTGGCTGCCTCTTGCACACCTCCTACTGGGGATCAATTCCACAACCCAAGCATGTGCCCTGAATGGGAATCAAATCTGCAACCTTTTGTTGCATGGAAAAACGGCATTCTAACCAACTGAGCCACACCACCAGCCAGGCAATTACATGTTCTTTTTTTTTTTTAATTGCTAAGTTTTTCATTTTAAGAATTTAGCACAATTTTACTTAAATGTCTTCCTATTCATGGGTGTTTGAGTTTTTTCAATATTTATGATTATGCATAAAGCTGTTTTAAACATTCTTGCTTTTTTTTTTTTTTTGAGAGAGAGAGACCTATGGACTACCTCCCATACATACCCCACCAGAAATCCAACCTGCCACCTTTTGGTGTATGGGGAGACACTCCAACCAACTGAGCCACACCAGGCAGGGATGTTTTAAACATTCTTATCCAATCATATTTAGAAACAGGTTTCCATTACTCCTAAGTTAATATGAAGGAATAATATTCCTTGAGGTGCCTTTGTTTTTAAAAACTGCCAAACTATTTTCCAAAGTGGTTGCATAATAAATACTTCCACCAACAAGGCAAGAGATTTCCAATTACTCATCACCATCCTGGTATTAAAATAATGCTGTACAAGAAACAATCTCCAAACTCAGCGGCATATAATAACAGCAAAATATCTCTTACCCATAGTTTTGCAGATTAACGGAGCACTACTGACCTTAGCATGTGTCCAAGTTGAGGGCAGGATGGAAACTGGCTTTTTCTCCTCAGTGTGGAATCAACAGCTAACTAGGCATGTTCTTCTGAGTAGAAGGCAGCATTACAAGAGAGTAAATGGTAACTGATGTTGCATGCTAAGTTATCAGTTTAGAAATAGTAAAGTGTTATTTATTCTGCTTATAATCTATTGGCCAGAGCAAGTCACATGCCAAGTTCAAAGTCACCAGAGCCAATCATATATAATCTGTACCCAAGTTACTTTCCACAGAGTGAATAAAAATATGTACAAGGAAAATAAATTATGAAAGAAGAAAGAAGGAAGGAAGGAAAGAAGGAAGGAAGGAAGGAAGGAAGGAAGGAAGGAAGGAAGGAAGGAAGGAAGGAAAGTTAAAAGAAAAAGAAAGACTAGCTGGAGGTTTAAGACCTAAATAGAGAATAGATATCAACAAGATATTGAGGCATTGTACTAAAATATGTCTACATATAGTATCTTTAAAATACATTCCCTTTACTATTACTCATTCCTCATTTGATTTGCATATAATACATTTTGTTTTAGCATTTTTTTTTTTTAGATTTTTTCCCAACTTATGACAGGATGAGTAGAATTCAACAATAGGAGGATAGTATACAAAACTTCAGTAATAATATTATGATGTTGTACAAATAACTGAGAATTACCTTTGTGGTATAATTGTTTTACACATACTACATTTGTTGAAATTTAAAATGCTCTAGCATGGAGGTACATTTCTATTCCTAATTTACAGGTGGTGATACCAAGCTCAGATGGTTGACTATGCTAGTATTTCCCAATAGCATCTAATTATTAATGGCTGAGCCAGATTAAGACACAGGTTTGTATTTAAAATAATGTTTAATATATTTAACTTCACAATGTTTATACATTAAATATCAAGTTGAATCAAAAATATCTCAGTTGAAACACCAAGAAAAATGATATACAAATCTTATAATGTCTAGAATGATGATCCTCCTCTTATCTTCTCTTTCTAATTCATGAATATCTTTTCAACTCCCATATTAATAGCCAAAGTAAAGGGACAGAGTGAGGCTTTTTCTCATTTAATTCCTGTTATAAAGATAAAGGCTTCCATCCTTTGATTCATCTTTAGCCTTTGAAACTGGGACTCAGCATGAGTATTCTTGGCAATTACTGTCATCTGGAATATCTTTTTATCTTTCTTTTCCAATTGGCCTTTTACTTGGTCCTCATTACTCACCACCAAACAAGATGTCTTCCCCTTGTTAACACTATTACCTTCATTTCCTTTCAACTGTGATCTTCCCTTGGAATACGCTATGCTTTTTGGCAAAGCAATTCCTTTGATTTGTCCAATCAAATTAAGTCACCATGCATGACGGAGAGATTTCCAGAGAGGCAGACTTAACATTTCTGGAGATAACTTCTAATCTCTCAAACACCCACGGAATTCATTACTTAACACCTATGGAATGATGTCCTCCTTGTGAAAGGTATGCCTATGCTCTTTGCAGTGGGACTCTATGAAGATTAGACCAGGTCACTGTCTTTAAATGGTATTCAGTCCATCTAGGGAGACTTAAATATACCTGTAAGAAGATAACATATTATTTTAATAAGATAGTGAAGCATACCTACATTGTAGTACTGTACTGGATGCTGGGATATAGCAGTATACAGAGAGACCAAAACTTTCAATCTTATGTACCTTTTACTTTTTTTAAAACTGTATTTTTATTGATTTCAGAGAGGAGGTGAGGGAGAGAGAGCTAGAAACATCAATGATGAGAGAGAATCATTGATCGGCTTCCTCTTGCACATCCTACACTGGGGACCAAGCCCACACCTGGGAATGTGCCCTGACCAGGAATCGAACCATTACCTCCAGGTTCATAGGTCGATGCTCAACAACTGGAGCCACGCCAGCCGGGCTATATTGACAAATTTTAACTGAACAAATATACATGTGCTAATAATACTTGTTTCATAGTAACATTACCACTTAAATATTAAAAACAGAATGTTGGTATATTTACACAATTTAAAGTAATCTTTAATACTGTTTATCATGCTTTGAAATATACTGAGTCTCTATTATAATTGGCAGTAAAGTAAGATTCTTCCTAATGCCATGTGGAGGGTGTTACCTCTCAGCAGCATTCCTCGGTTGTAAAATTATGAGAACTTGACAAATTTATTCAACAAAGGATGCTCAAACCCTGATGTAAGGGAGTACTTTTCTACATTAGGGAGTAATATGAGGACATGGTTTGGTATCCATTTTCAAAGAGCTTATAGCAGGGGTGGGCAAACTTTTTGACTCGAGGGCCACAATGGGTTCTTAAATTGGACCGGAGGACCGGAACAAAAGCATGGATGGAGTGTTTGTGTGAACTAATATAAATTCAAAGTAAAGGAGCGGAGGGGAGAGCAAGAGAACCCTCCGCTCTTTTGGCTCTGCGGGCCGGATAGAACAGCCAAACGGGCCGGATCCGGCCCGCGGGCCGTAGTTTGCCCACGGCTGGCTTATAGGATATCAGGTATACAAATTACCATGTTACAAGAAAGTAAGAGATTGTAGATAAAACTACAGAGGAATTCAGAGGAAGAAAATATACTACTGATTGTGGGATCTAGGAAAGAATTCAAGAATAAAGTTTTTTTCTGGACTTTTAAAGGTCAGATTAAACATCTAGTTTTACGATTATAGAATATTAGGAAGAGTAAAATGAAGACATTTCCAAAGATTTCTGATGGAAAGAATAATATTAACAAATATAATGATGAAAAAGTACTAAATGGGGTCAGGGGACTACACATAGATCTTAGAGTATAAGATATAGGAATTTTGCTTAGTGGAGAAGACTATATGTGGAGTTAGGTAGTGGATTATGCAACACTTTTTATTTTATCCTCACCTGAGGATATGTTTATTGATTTTAGAGAGAGAGGAGAGAGGAAGAGGGGAAAGGAGGGAGAGAGAGAGAGAGAGAGAGAGAGAGAGAGAGAGAGAGAGAGAGAGAGCGCTCAATTGTATCCTGAATGAGTTCGGACCATGGATGGAACCTGAAACGGAGATATGTGCCCTGACAGGGAATGGAACCCACAACCTTTTGGTGTAAGGGAAGACTCTCCAATCACTTGAGCAACCTGGCCAGGGCAGATCTTGAAAACAAAGGATTACAGAATTCCTTACTACAGAATTCCAAATCCAGTATGCTGGCATTTTAAAGTATTACTACAATATACAATGAATTATAAAATATGTATCATCATAATTAGTATTGCTGTTATGATAGGATATATATTATACTTGTATTATTGTTCATGTTATATGTTACATGCCTATTATATGTATTACTTAATATATATATGTACATATATATGTATATATATATGTATATAAATACATGCATAAAGCATTGCTGCTGTGAACATTATGCACCATTTAAATTGCAAAGAAAGAGCACACTATTAGATTGACTTTGTTATCCATATTTTACAAATCTGAAAACTGGCAATCAGAAATATTAAGTCATTGCCTGAAGTCACAGAATTATGATTCACACCCCTGTCTGCTTTGACTCAACCTATGCTTCTGAACAATAAAACCTCCATGTGTGATACATCGACTGAGGCAATTTAATTTCTCTTATTCAGTTTCTCCTGGTGGCTTAGTCTTCTTTTCTTGAGTTCTAATTAGAGTCTCTCTGTTTCAGAACAAATACACAGTCTCTCCAACAACAGATACATAAAATTGTCGTTGATAGCCACTTTATGGTAGTCCCAAGGGGAACCAGATGGGATCCACAACTTCTAGCTTGTGTTTACTGAAATCACACTTTATTGAATCTTAGTTTCTTCATTTAGAACACAGGGATCTCTGAACTGGATTATCTGGAAAACCCTTGCCATATCTATGAAGCTACGCCAATATATTTAACCACGAGTATGAAATGGTGGTCTCAGTAATTTCATTATGTTCTTGATTTCCGTGTTTGGTATGGTCATTTTTTAAAAATGGAAAATCATTGAGCTTGTTTTGAAGACTGTATTAATATTAAGAACTGTACAAATGGAGAGATCATATTTGTTGCATTTCAATTGTGGTGTAGTTTTAAAGAAAGAAGAAAGAAAGAAAGAAAGAAAGAAAGAAAGAAAGAAAGAAAGAAAGAAAGAAAGAAAGAAAGAAAGAAAGAAGGAAGGAAAGAAAGGAAGGAAAAGAAAGGAAGGAAAAGAAAGGAAGGAAGGAAGGAAGGAAGGAAGGAAGGAAGGAAGGAAGGAAGGAAGGAAGGAAGGAAGGGAAAAGAAAAATCCATGATTTCAAATCATGGACTGGTCAGTTCCTGATTATGGAGTCTTAAATAAGGTATCTGTAGACTCCAAATTTAAGCTCTGCATCTATAAATATAGGATGTTGAGGAATAGATATATGTTTAAGTGACTAACCATACATTTGGAACTCAACATAATAGAGAATACAGCACATGTTTTGGTCTCAACCAGTTCAGAGTGATGGGTGGTATAATCTTGAAAGTTTATGATATAACCTCTCTAAGACTTTAAAACAGAGACAGTAACAATACCTACTTCATAGTGTGGTTGTGAAAAATAGAGAACGTATTATACAAACACTGCCTGGCATAGGTATCAATTAATCAATATGTACATATATTTTTATTATTTTAATAACTAGTAATGATTCCAACTACTAGTAACTCTGATAATAATAAGTGGTAATTGATATTGCTATTATTATACCCATAAGAAGTACCTGTGACTATGCCATTTTGATTATTTGAAATGTGTAATTTAAAATACTGGTCAATTTACAATTTAGAAAATAGTATGCATATTTGAAATGACATAGCATATGGGAAATTTATTCCCATATTGCTTTAATGCTAGCCACTAAAAAATCATGTGTCAAGTACAGAATTGTCCTAAGTGGCAAAGAGTCATTTTGGAAATTCAGTTTTCTTTTAATATGTAATAATAGACTTACTAAAGTTAATAAACCAAGCTATTATTAAGAAACTTTTCCAATATGATATAATTAAACAGTGGAAAAATGAGCAATAAAATTTCTTTGGTTTATTTCTGAAAGGCTTGGGAAAAAACAATATCCCAAATTTATAATTTGGTTATTATTTATGAAAGCTAAGGAAGGAGATCTAATTTCTCTTCTAATTATAAATGTAAGAACACATATTCTATTACATACTGTGTGTCTAAATACAAACCTATTAAAATATGCATTGGAATCAATTTATAATGATTAGGAATTTGAGTAAGAAACAATGTCTTTCTGGTGTCAATTTTCTTAAAATGCCAATCTATTTTATTATTTAATCATAACCACAAGTTGTTTCATCTTCAGGGTAAAATAGCCAGTATTATTTTGCTCCTTAGGTGACTGTTCTCCAAGTTTATTTATTCTTGCCCTAATGAATGCATTATCTGTTCTTTCTTAATCCTGCTACACAGGAATGGAAAGGTATATCCGGCATGACTGCCTTTGACCTTAATCTTAAATGCATAGCAACATTCCTGAAAGTCAAACCAGCGTGCCTTTTCACGTCTCTATTCCTGAAATCGCATACTCAAAGTGTGTTGTATTTGTCTGCTTGATTTGCCTCAGGACAGAAATCCTGAACTTCTGGGCCATTCACTCTACCATGCCCCTTTGACGTTCTTGAAAGCTCTTTTACCCCGGGGAAAATGAGATAGATCAAGGAAAATGAGTACTCAGACTATTTTATAAATGAAGGAAAGGCAGATTGATAAGAATCAACTACTCAATCTATCTTTGAATTCTTTCATATGTTAGATATATATATATACATACACACATATATATATGTAGATATACATACACACATATATATATGTAGATATACCATTTACATTAAATATGTTCATGTATTTTGCATATATATAATTTCTTATGTAAGTTTCTATTGACTCCCCTATATTAAGACAGGGAGTTGGTGCTATGAATGAGTCACATACTTGAAACATCAAATCTGTAGCCATCATAAAGGATGAATCTCACACACAAAAAATTGAGCCAAAAGTTCAGACCCAAAGAGTGCACTAGTTATGATCCCATTTTGTACTAATCTGTGCTGTTGGAGCCTATGCTAGTAATTAGCCTTGGCAGTCACAGTAATGACTAGACAAGAGTATGAGGGGGTATTTCTAAATATGGATTCTTAGATATATGTGTGGACACTGTGAAAGCTTATCAAATTACTCTGTTATGGCATAGTACTTTATGTATATCTTGATTTAATAAAATATTATAAAAAGTATTTTATCAAAGAATCAAATTTAAAACTCTTCTCCATAGAGGTATAGGCTTATTTGATCAATTATAAAAGGCACAGAAAATTGCATTTTATGAAAAAACCACTTCTATAAGAAAAAAAGAAAGAGATGATGACTGAGCACAAAATTACCAAAAGTTCCTACTTCTTCAAATATTTTTAGCACTTGCTATAGGTATAATAATAATAACCTGCCAGATTTTGGAGACACAGAAGTGATTAAAAGGGAGTCCAGTCTACAAGGAGCTTGCAATCTAGTTGGAAAGAGATGAACAAAAACCGAAGGAAATTAACATTTTAAATATGATAATTGTTCTAATAACAGTATACTGCACATGGCAATATTACAGTTCTGGAAAAAAAAACAAACACACGGAAATGCATAAAAGTAACCCTGAGCAGATCAAAAATATTTCAAATGGAGCTGACATTTGAATTGTCTCTTGGAATGAGTCTGAGTTAGCAAGCAGACAAAGGGTACGAGGCATCCTCTAGGTACCCTATTGGTAACTAGGCAAGATGTCCAAATGCATTTCCCCAAATGCTTTACTCTCAACATTTGCTCGGTTGGACTCCAGATGTGACACTAATGAGCCTTTGTAAAGCATAAGGCCAAAAAAAAAAATGTGTGTGTGCCTTCTCAGTACCCTTAGTGATGGTGTCCCAGAGAAGGACATGAGTGCTAGAAGGAGCTAAAACGAACAGACCCAAGGAAGGTATTTTAAAGGTAATTACTTTCCACCCTAAAGAAAACACACTGTGGTACACGTGAGATGGAATATCAAGAAATGAAGCAAAAGAAAAGGACAGGGATTCTGCTCTTCAAAGAACTATTCTCCTTATTTGCAGCCCAGTCATGATTTTCCAACATTTTCATCAACACTGTCTGCAGTGTATAGGTATCTTGATTCACCATCCACACGCCTACATGTACGTAACATAAAACAAGCTCAAAACCTCTAAGTCCCTGTGACAACAGGAATCCTAAAGCATCATACTTAAAGTTAAGAATACTGGCATCTCAATCTTGGCTATTGGCCAAATTACTATTAGTGTGGCTCGTTAGCAGGGTTTCAGAAGTAGCCTAAAAAATATTTCGTCTTGTACAGGCAACGCACAAAGAAAACAGACATGTGGATACTTGGGAAAGGGGAGAGGGTGGAAATGAAAAGCAAAGAAACGAACAAAACAAAACTTTCCTAGAAGAGAAGCATTTCAAAAATACTTAGTATCCTGGCAGGGCTTCCGCAGGTAGATACACATGCTTAAATCAACTCCCTAAAAAATGATCACTTCAATGATCAGTATGAGATTCCTTGAAAGTCCCAATGGGCTCAAAGTTTAGTTGAATTAATAGAAAAGCAGCTCTAATAGAAGTTTTTAAATTAATCTTAAATGTCATTATACTGAAAATATACTAGTTCCATGAAACTTTATTTGTGTACACAGCAAAGAAAACTATTGGTTATGTCATACAAATATGATCATGTCGTCTTAAATAAGGTATCAGCCAGTGCCTTCTTCAGCACGTGGGTTCTGACTGCCTATCCAGCCTCTGTTTGCCCTCTTCTCCTGCACTCACACATGAATCTCTGTCTGGTGACCTCCTTGAAATGGCCAAATCAACTGTGCTTTGGTAATACTCCGAAGCCTTTAATTATGCTCTTTACCAAGAAGACAATTCCATCAGAGCTAACGCCTCCCCACACCTTCACAATGCCTAACAAAATGAAAGCCTTTCATGAACATTGGGGAGATGAACAAATGAGATCATTAGATTGTATTTATGCATTGAGAGATATTCTTCAAGGTTATTGAAAGATGCTAAATTTAAATAATCCCTGAACTTACAATGCTGATTACCTCCTCCACTGTACTGAATCTTCATCAGACACAGCTCATTTATTCTCAGTGGGTGCCTGATAGGATGTTTCGTGAGAGAGCCTGAGGTGAAATAGATAGTTTTGAGATGGAGATATTACATCTGGGGTGAAATGGAAGAATGTTTTTTTTCCTAAATTGGAGGCTAAAATGCAAAATTCTTATTTTCTATTTCAGTTTTCTATGCTAGTTATCTATTCTAATGTTAACAAACCAAAATGGAGCCAGGATTTTAAAATATAAAGGGCCCAGAGTCCTTGTTCTTAGTTTCCATATTTCTCAACTCAAAACTCAGTAATTTGTATTAACAGTATCTCATTTGAAGTTTATGAGAATTTTTTTTACTATATAAATGTTAAAAACATAATTCAGGTAAAGAACCTGACCCTAAGTCATGCAATTAATTAGTTAATTGTCAAAATTAAATTCCAGATCCATTTACTTTAATTTAGGGGGAAAAACACACATACACAGCATGATCATGCTTGGGAAACAAACACAATTTACCTTATAAATGCTTTCCAATGTGACAAAAGTATGGGAAAACAAAAATAATAAAGTAAAAAGGTAAAGAAACAAGGGGATGTTAGGAATACCTCCAAGGAGCTCAGATGACAGGCAGATACCCTGTTAATTGATATATGTTTTTTTCTCTTCTTAGGTTAATAGAGTTAAAACTTCATTAAAAGTCATGTGCCAAGACAACTATGGACCTTGAATGCTTTCAAGCATTTGCAATGCAACTTTAGGAAAAAGCTCACCTTTTGACCTCTCCTCCAGTGGAAACAAAACATGTCTGTTCTCTTCTTCCTCACCCCTGTTTATATTTTCCATAATCATAGGCCACACAGATTTAGATACATCCTAACAGAGAATTATGACTCAAAACAACACCCAGTGAATGGTATCACCGGTTAAGAAATGGTATCACAGTTCATCTCATTGATTCCTTCCAATGAATACCAACATCATATGTAATTTAATTTTTACCATGTTATTCTCAGTACCCAGGGCAAAACCATTTCTCCTACAGAAAAGAGTTTGCCATCAAAGAGAAGAAAAAAACAGTTACAATATACAAAATACATTTTAGTAATGTGTACATGAAACACTTTTTGAGTCCATCAGAGTAAATCAATAATTTAGCCCAAGGAAGTCAGCAAAATAATTTGTAGCAATGGAGCCTCCACCAGTGCCCACCTGGAGGAAGGCCAGGGTAGGACACCTGTACCTGATGACTAAGGATATTGAGCTTTTCTGAGGAAATGTTCCTTACAACTGCTTGTTTCTTTTTCAACTTAATGCAGCTTTACTGTTAGCCAAGATTTATTTGTGTTTTTCACTTGGGGTATAAAATTATCTAAGGACTTGAGTAAAAATCAAGAAGCCCTGTCATAAATGCACTGCAGTGTGAGATGAGCATAAGAAGATTGCACCCAGGCTAAGTGGAGGTCTGTGTGTGAGAGAAGGCTCAAGGGGACATGGCTCAGGGTGTGCAAAAGACTCCAGTTATCTGAAGCTGAGAGGGCCCCATGTTTGGTGAACGGTGTGGGGAGATCTGCAAAAGCCAGTGCAGGTCATGCAAATGTGAATTCTACTAGCACTGTAATGTGATTTGTGATTAGCCAAACGGGATTTGGATAAAAGAGTAATAAGTAAAAATTTCTATCAGACATTTCTAACATTATTAGTTGCTCCCTAGGTAGCTTTCATAGCAGATTTTCCTCTTTGGGGGTTAGATTTTGTTCTTGGGAAGAAAAAGAGAATGCTGTGCTGTAAGTTCTTGTATTAACATTATCCTCAACTTCCACTCTCTTCATTCATCAGACCCTAGAAAAGCAGGAAGCAATGCCTGAAATTCTCTTTATGA
The DNA here is from genome assembly GCF_963455305.1 of Plecotus auritus. NCBI lineage: Eukaryota > Metazoa > Chordata > Mammalia > Chiroptera > Vespertilionidae > Plecotus > Plecotus auritus. Next base: position 18,705,321 of record NC_137770.1, on the reverse strand, counting down.
AATTTTACTCTCTAAACACTACTGGATTATAAAACATAAAGTTTTGTGAGAGGAACCTTAATGTTGATATTACTGTTTTCATATTTTAATTATATTTTTTATTTATTACTAGAGCATTCTTCTAAAAGAAAATTCATTCTACATTCCCCACTTGAAACTTAATTCTATTTTCTTTTGTCTCTTTACGATGTTGTTTGTTACTGAAAAGTCAAAGTGCTCCGTATAAATAAATGTCACCCTTTTGTTTTATGTGTTAAGTTAAATGCCTTTCCTGCAAAGAAAGCACCGTCTCCTCACACAGACATACGCTTCAAGCCTTCAGCTTATTCTGCTCATGTGAAGCCATTGATCTTATATATTGCAAGCTGTAATTGCTTCTAGCAGTATAATGCCCTACCTCACTAACATAATCATAATGCAGTTACTAAATATTTTTTACATGGCATTATCGTCTTTGGATAACCATTATGAGGGGTATTATTATAATTCTCTCTTTGTACCATTGTAGCTTCAAGATGTGTAGAATAGAACTGCTTCTATTTGCTGAACAATTAAATAAAATATTATACAGGACAGCCTGACTGTTCATTTGCTGAATTAGCGTTCAGCAGAGAAGCAGCTGCAGCCGAGTGCCCCAGGAAAGGACACATTTCATCTAGAATAATGTAGGCAGCATGCTTCAGCTAAGAGGCCTGATATTCACTTCCTCTGGTTTTAGACGGTGATAATAGGGCAGGCAATCTAGCAAGGTTTGACTGATTATGAGTACCAGGAAGGGTATCAAAACATCCTTTGTTTAGTTCACATTCAGAAATTGTGCTGATCTAATAGAAAGATAATAAAAACTAGCATTTAGATTATGACTTTCATCCCAGAATCTCAGTCCATGCAGAAATGATTTCTCCTGAGTTTATAATGTGATTATTATCAGTGGGGTAGGAGCCAATTACCTTTAAAGAGCCCAATCACCTATCCAAATATCTTTATATAATCAACTATACAACAATACCTAAGAGCATAATATAATCAACAAATTGGAATTGTTCCAAGATCTGAAGTTACTTCCCCATTTTCTTTTTATAAGGCTTTGGGCTGACTAAAATTATGATGAGACCTATGTTCACATCTTAACTAATCATGGTCTAATATTGGTCATTAGGATCATAGACACCAAAGATTTATCTTAGAAGGATGTTAGCAAGTTTTTATACTCCATTTACTTCAGATGAGCTAAGACACTGATCTGCCTTAGATAGCCCAATCCAAATCAATTTCTCCACTTCTGAATTCTTATAGCATTTACATCAATTTCTTGCTTCTTTAAGCTTTGTCATGAGCTTTATTTTAATCTCCCATTAAGAATAAAATGATTGGAGATATAAGTGTATCCCTCTACTTTGCATGTACCAGAGTTGAGTAGTTTTTCAATTATGAACAATTAATAAATTAGATGCTCTGAGGAAGAATTCTGTACCAGATGGCTTTCTTATTCCTTTGAACTATATTATTCTTTTCATGCATATCAAAGCAGAATAAATGTGGATTATTTAAAAAAAGAAAGTGTTTCTATGGAAGTGACAGATTCGTCAAACTAAATCATGTCTCTGGGCTGTTTGAATTTAGGACTCCTGAATAATTATGGTTTATTACACACTGTAGTTGCTTCATGCCTTTAATTCAAAGGACATCTAGATGTCATTTTAGGAATAGAGCCTAATGTACTTATAAAATCAAAAGTATTAAAATTAGATACATTTTTAAATAGAGAATTACCTACAGAAAGAAAAAAAACCACATTTTTCTATTGATCTCTTTGCTTTTGTGGAATTAAACCTTATCTTTGTCACGCAGGTAGGACACCAACCTTCAAATCCAGACTATTGATGGCAGATGGGAGAAAAGGGAGAGAGGAGAGTGTGAATTCTTAGTGACATTTGTTAAGTTTGAAACAAAGTAATCTACCACCTTGGGCTGCAAAATAAACAAGGCTTTGAAAGAAGGGTGAGTGTGTCCTAAATTATCTAGGTCTGTAGCATAATTAATATACAGCAGTATTGATTTAATTAAGCTAACTTGCCTCCATACTAGGAAGGCCCAAAGTTAATTAGCACCATAGCCCTGAGCACTTCAAATACAATGAGAAATTAATTTGGTGGTAAGTGGTAAATGCATGTTTATCTATTGTAATTTCAAAGACCTTAGCTACAAGAGCAATTCCTTAGCATTAGTCGTCTCTCCCCCTTCCCACCATTCTATCCCTCTCTTGTACAGATATTGTAAGCTAGGTTGTTACTTATAAATATGATCTAAACCCAGAGCGGTACCAAGCTTACAAATATGCCTGTTTAATATAACTTGAGAGCTCCATGGGGTATTGGCAGACCCTGCTAGATTCAACATTCCTGGGGAAGAAAAGGATCCTTCTGCCCATCCTCCTCCTGTTTATCTTCAATATCTACTGAGGGCCTACTAACTGAGCACCAACAACACAAATGGCAAACGTGAGACCTAAATGTCATCTGATGTTCTTCAACTCCTACATCCAAGACATGGCTAATGCCACTAATTGCTAACTCTGCCTCCTAAAGGTCCTTATTACAGGAATAATGAAGAACAGGCTTCCAGAGCAGACTTCCCCCAAACGAGGGTCTTTCTCTACCTTTGATGTCTCATTCACTGGAACTGCCCCTCTTGCTTTCTAATCACCTTTCCCTTAGACCCTGATGCTAATTCTTCACAGTTTTTAGGGATATTTTTTCACCAGTCTGTCTATGTGACTGCCTGTCCCCTGCTTAATCACTCCATTGACTGCCTGTTGTATAGCAAATAAAGTCCAAACTCCTTAATATCTAAACCAAAAAGTCCTACTTACAAGTGGAAATGAGTGTGCAGCACAGCCAGCCTAAAAGATTACACATTTGCAATAGCCAACTGCAAGGTTCATTATTTGCAATCTCCTGTGCTTTTCTCAGTGTTCGCTCAGCCTGGGTTACCCTCTTTAATCCCTACCCTACTTTACCACACTGACTGGTTTAATTAAGTGGTCACCAGCCTCACTCCTCACCCAATCCTGGATCTCCTGGGTTGAGCCACATGTGCTTTCAGAGAATCGGTAATAAGTTATTAATACCTAAAACTTGCACCTTGACACAACAGTACGTGCTTGTGTATGGCACATCTGCCCACTAGACAATGGGCTCCTTTAGAAGAACCAATGTGCTTAATTTATCTTTATATCTGTAGTGTCTATTATATCACCTGCCTCATCATATGGTTTTAAGAAATTCTTGTCCACATACTTAGGAGGAAATTATCTACTTGAAACAAATCCTATCTAATAAAAGAGTAGTATGCAAATTGACCATCACTCCAAGACACAAGATGGCTGCCCCCATGTGGTCAAAGATGGCTGCCCCCATGTGGACACCAGATGGCCACCACAAGATGGCCTGCAGGGGAGGGCAGTTGTGGGCAGTTAGGGGTGACCAGGCCGACAGAGAAAGGTGGTTGGGGGAGACCAGACCAGCAAGGGAGGGCAGTTGGGGGAACCCAGGCCTGCAGGGGAGGGCAGCTGTGGGCAATCAGGCAGCAGGGAGGGCAGTTAGGGGTGACCGGGCCAGCAGAGGAGGGCAGTTGGGTGAGACCAGGCCATCAGGGGAGGGCTGTTGCGGGGGGACCTAGCCTGCAGGGGAGGGCAGTTAGGGGTGACCAGGCCAGCAGGGGAGGGCAGTTAGGGGCGACCAAACTGGCAGGGGAGGGCAGTTAGGGGTGATCAGGCCAGTAGGGCAGGGCAGTTAAGGGCAATTGGGCTGGCCAGGGAGCAGTTAGGCATTGATAAGGCTGGCAGGGGAGTGGTTAGGGGTGATCAGGCTGGCAGGCAGAAGCGGTTAGGGGCAATCAGGCAGAAGCAGGCGAGTGGTTGGGAGCCAGCAGTCCTGGATTGTGAGAGGGATGTACGACTGCCCATTCCTAAACTTTTAGGAACTGATGGTGGGTCATCCCTCAAGGGGTCCCAGATTGAAGAGGGTGCAAGCTGGACTGAGGGACACCTTTCCCTGCCCCCATGCATGAATTTCATGCACCGGGCCTCTAGTAGTAACAATAACCTGTTAGTACATACTGCCTAAATGTTAGGCACTTGGTATGTATTATTTTATATGATTTTCCAAATCACCATGAAATATTTCCCTTACATGATACCTAGGAATTTAAAGCTCAGAAGATTTCAGGAACTTAACCATGTGTTTTAGAGAAGAAGTTGGAAATCAGGCAGTCACATTGGGTCTGATTTTTGCTTCTGGGTTCAGAACTGGTCAAATTTATATTCTGGATTTTTGCTTCTGATTTTCTCTTCTTTCTCCCAACTGACTCCTTCTATCCTTCCCTGTGAAATATATATTTCAGAGAAGATGGGAGAGGAAGAGAGAGAAAAAAGCATCAATGATGAGAGAGAATCAGTGATTGGCTGCCTTGTGCATGCTCCCTACTGGGGATCAAGCCTGCAACCTGGGCATGTGCCCTGACCAGGATCTAACCGAGATTTGGTTCATATGTCTATGCTCAGTCACTGAGCCACACTAGCCAGGCCTAACTTACAGGTTTGTAGCTCCATTATGGGTATTCTCATAAGCAACAAACTTCTGAGTATTTTCTTTTTTATGTCTCTTCATATTTAATCCTTGAAAAGAAAAATGACTTGATCTTCAAAGATGCTGAAAATTTTGGTGACATTGACCTCACTCTGAGAGGATACATTATCTTTTGGAGAAAATTTACCAGATAAACATATGTTCTCATAAAACCACTAGCTGACATATCACATCTTACAGTGACCTGTCAAAAGGAAGAGCTACCATAAATTCAAGCATCTGTAAAATGTAAATTTAGAGGGTATAAAAAGCCTGTGTGATAATACAAAGCAGAATCTAGTTAAAGAGAGACAAGGAAGATGAAAAGGATTTATGTACTAACTATAAACTTGAATACACTAAAAATAAAGCACCTGAATAAAGTATCTCCTCCTCTCTTTGGTGTGTTGTCCAATACATTTTCTAAAGAGAAGCAAAGGACAATGAACTATGGTTGTTTAGAGATTGGAAAGGCTTTCAAATGTTGCCTAAAGGAGAATAAAAGGGCACATATACTTTATCCACACTCCATATCCAGGATCCAGAAAACCATCACCTACTTTCTTCGTTCTGACATTATAATCTACTAAGAAAAAACCTTAGGATTATCTATATCCTATTGTTAATAATTAGAGATTGTATACCTATTTGGCTGGTTACTTTCTCAGCTAAGTATGAGAATGTATTCTCAGAGTCCTGCTTCTCCACATATATTAATCTAGGAAAACCGCTTTCAAAAATCAGTCATTCCTTATGGTCAAATTTATATTCAGTTATGTATTTTCTTATCAAAATTATATAACTTTTACATTGTTGGCTATTTTTTTTATTTCAATGCTCCTATATTTATGATCATTTCCTTTCTGATTTCTTCCTCTGCTTCTGTTTCACAGCTTATTCCTCCTCAATGTCAGGGTCTCTCAGGCTTCATTTCATAGCCCTCTTATCGTTTTATACTTTTCCTTTGGGTGATGTTACCCAAGTGTATGCCTTCCATCATCATCTGTGTTATCAATGACCCAAAACTATGAATCTCCATCCCAAACTCTTCTTTTGGCCTGCAGATACACATGCCTCTTGGGGGTACTAGTCAGATGCTCTATAGCTGATCCAGCTGCATGTCAACAGAGTCTAACACAGAGATATGCCCCCTAATTCCTTTCAACCCTCCTGTAGTCCCTGGCCCAATAGGAGGTGAATCATCTCCCTCCAGCATTTCAAAGAAAGCTGTTCTGTAACTTACATATTACGAACTTTAAGTTTAACTTTCCCAACATTTGGAGCATTCTCAGAGAAGCAGACCCAAACTGTGTTGTCAACCCATTCTCAAAACTTGCAATGATTAGGTCTTTATACGGAAGCTGACAACTTTTGAGTGAATGATCCCAAGTGAGATCAAGGGAATCACCTAACAATAAAACATATGGAAGAGCCAAGAGGTGTTTGGTCTTTGAGGCAAATGGAAGGATGTGTCATAGTTCAAAGTGGCAATTCACATTGGGTCTAGATGCCTTTAGCTGGAAGTCTGCAGATAGCCTGGACACCACAGAGATGGAAAGGCTGGCAAAGAGGGGAAGGGAAAATCAACCTGCCATTCTCTAAGAAGTCTGCCAGCATGCTGGCACCGTAGGGATTTTTTTGTCCACATTGTTTTAATGTGTTGCAAGGCTCCTAAATGGGATTTCATGAATCTAAAATGTCAGGTGCCTATAAACCATTTGGTTTGTCAGCATTTAACGGCCTCCCTCTGTGTGAAGGGAAGGGAAGGGAGCAAACTCCTCTAAATGTGATAACTCATTTTGAGTTGGCTTTTTCTTTTTCTTATAATGGCCTTACCCTTTTCTGAAACACCTGCCCTGACAGCTTCATGGTCCTTAACATGCACCAGCAATGCTGAGGATTTACAATGTGCTTTCCTTCGGTATAGCTCTGAGGACTAGAAGACAAGCATCAGGTAAACAGGATAGAGGGATTTTTCTAGGATCCAAGACATGGTTATTTGTTCTAAAATTTAGCAAGAAGTGAAAACAAATGCTCTTTCCCTACATTACAGAAGTCCTCATTTCTGCATGGATCCACTTGGCTCATCTAATATTAGGTTCTGAAGCCCAAAGCTGTGTTAAATACCATACCCCAACAACACTCACATAAACTATTTACTGATCAAAGATGATATTTACAAAGTTTAATGAGAAATTCTGAAATTCTGATCTTCAAGTAGTAGTCTCCTATTACATTGATCCATTATCTAACATTGAAAAGATTCCACTATTATTTGCCTTACTACCAGGCTGCATCATCTTCCATTAGCCCCAAAATAAAAGCTAAAATCAATAGCCATTTAAAAGCATTTTGATAGTGGTTTCCCATAGAAACTAGCAGAATGCTTCACCTAGGCTCCTAGCTATTCAACTTCTAACCACTGTGGGAACTGCCAGGGAATTTCTTTTCTTTTTTAAAAAAATATATTTTATTGATTTTTTACAGAGAGGAAGGGAGAGGGATAGAGAGTTAGAAACATTGATGAGAGAGAAACATCAATCAGCTGCTCCTGCACACTCCCTACTGGGTATGTGCCCTCAACCAAGGTACATGCCCTTGACCAGAATCGAACCTGGGACCCTTGAGTCCGCAGGCCGACGCTCTACCCACTGAGCCAAACCGGTTAGGGCTGCCAGGGAATTTCTAAGTATGGAAGGATGGTGTGCCCACTTAGATGGACACATATATTATCAGATACATTTATTCCATGCATTCTGGCATGGCACTTAATTTTTCATTTTGATAAAAGGTTGGTTCTAATAGCATTTGTTTTCCACCACTGGGTTCAGACTGTCTGAGGTTGGGAGTTTGAATTCCACTGTGTTCTATTTTCAGAAGTTGCTTTATTAGGGTCTTTTCTCCTATTACCACTTCTAAACGCTGTCTCTACTTATGGTATCCATCCATTCAGCTATACTCCTCTTACTGGGGTGGGGAAGAAAAAAAAAAACATAAAATGTGATACTTAATTAGTTCTGCATTCCTGCCAGTGTTGTTCCTAACTTAAAACACCATAAAAAGTAATTTCTTGTCAGAATGCATTTTTATTGAATTTCCTCCTAAGCTGAAGTGCAGTGGCTATGCCTGGTCTCCGCGTCTTGCTTCGGTGTCTACTCACTGGCACCAATTATTTGTATCGCATTTCAGGAAACCATCCTGGAGCTCCCTTGCTTCCTTCAATTACAGAATCAAATCTGGGAGCCAGATCTTAGGTTGTAGGCTGTACAAATAGACGTGTTCATTCCTGGTAAGTGAAACGTCCATTTCTTGTATCAGATGCTGTTCTTGTTTCATCCCTTCCTTTGGGTTTTAAAGAAGTGCAGGAAATTGTGTTTGTAGGGGATAACCTTCCTGGGGTCCTGAGTGATATGCTGCTTTGAAATGAAGACCTCTGTAGACTGTTCATAAACATCTGATTTTCCGTAATTACTACCAGAGAAGGGAAAACAAGATCCTGTTTATGTAGCAGATAAAATAAATAAGTGCTTCTGAGGCCAATATCAAGTTGTTTACAATTCATCAACCAGAACATTCCCATCTTATGTCAATAGATCAATTCTGCTATTAAATAATATATCAAATCATATTGGAATGCCTGCATTTTCTAAATATCTCAAATTAATCTTCTCAAACTAGATTAGGAATAATACCACTAACTAATTGAGACCTAATAGGAAAAGTCTGTTTGTCTGTGGCTTATTATGTCTGAATTGTACTGATCAGCCCTCCTCTGTTTTTAAGATATACTGAGCTGTAAGTACAAAAAGCAGGAAACAATATGTTGTCACAATTTTTTATAATAACTCCATTCTGATTATTTGAGAGCATGAGTATGTAGTCTATTAAAGAAGATATTTTTATTATTTAATATTATTGATGTATAAATCAATTAATAGGCTATTTCAATAAATTTGTACTTTTGTGACTCAGAGTCTGAGAAAGTTCAAATATACTATGACAGAGTCAATGTAAAGCCCAATTATGAAAACAAGTAAAACCATGAATAAGAACCTGATTTGATTAAGCAAATATGTCAAGTACATGCTCTGAACAGTTAGGAATCTGAAGAAACTAAAAGACAGGGTCCTTTCAGTTCTGGAGAAATCAAAATGACTGTAAACATAAAAGCTTTACCAAAAATGAAAGTGCAAGAGAGTCAGGTAGCATAGAGTAAAGTCACACGGGGGAAAAATGGGTACCTCACTTCAGAGAAGAAGAGCTGTGTGAAGTTACTCAGGGAAGTCTTCTCTGGCCATGGCTGTCAAGAATGGCAGGATTTAGACAGGCAGAGAGGAAAGGGAAAACCATTCCTGGTGGGAGAGATTTAAAAGCAAGAAGATAGGACTATGCCTTATACTTGGAAGGAAAAAAAAAGGAGACTTGGAACAGAGAGTTAAAAGGCAAAACTGTGGGTTTTAGACGCTACAGCTAAATTATTGAAGAATTACTCTAATGTATGAAAATAACTACATAATTTGATGAACATTTTTTTTACACTCAGAACCACTCCACTGTATAATTTAAAAATCGAAAGAAAAATGCCGTGGCACAAAGTTAGCTCCAGTCTTGACTTAAAATCTCCAGTAACATTTACTTTAAAGTATTTCCTCTTTCTCTGCTGTACTGATGAGCCCCCTTGTAACTCCCAGTTCTTTCCTGGTCTGCCTGTCGTAGCTACTGAGGAAACTCTAAATCACCAACGCAGCACAGTGTAAAGGATTTCAATGGTCTCCTTAGGTGCTCAGGGCCACTGCTGACCTAAATTAGTTTGTGAAACTTCAAAAATCAACCTGCAAGGCCCTAGGAGTGTTTTTCCAGGTATCTGCCTCCACGCCACCAGGGCTGCTTGGTAGTATGCCGATTTGGAGCTATGTCTCTAGAAATTTTGACTCAGTGGATCAAGTATGGAGCCTAAGAAACTGCTTAACTCTGAAATGAGACAGAGTCCACCTGTTTAGCCACGATCATTCTCTGTTTGGGCGTTCTTTGTGCCTTAGACCGGATTTACCGAAATGTAAGTATATTATTGCTGCAGAGTTGGAAATGACTTTGGAACAACTCATTTCTCCTAGAAACAAACAAACAAACAAAAGTAAAAAAAAAAAAAAAAAGATCCTGATAATTTTTTATTTATTTTATTTTAAGATGTGGTAGCAATGTTTAGCTTGTCCACACAATGCCTGGCACATGAGCAGCCACTAGATGTATAAGTATGGCATGAAGAATTACATCTTTTAATTTACATTTTTCACATAATGTTAATGACACTAAAACATAAAGAAGGATCTTTTGTATCTTCACGCATCAGACTATTTTCTAGATGCAATAGCAGTCCCAAGGCATCTTTCCAAAATAAAGTTTAATTCTTAGATAAAGTGATTTAGAGATCAGTCTACCATCCAGAGTGAAATTATTGCTCCCAATGCACTTTTAAAAAAGGTAGAATGATCTTATAAATATATATATATATATATATATATATATATATATATATATATATATATTGTGGATCCTATGATGTTTACTGAAATTATTTTTCACAATGAAGACTTTCTGAACTCATTCACTCATGATGTTTGTCTCTAGTATGAATTCTCTCATTTTGGTCTTAGAGCTGCTTCTTTTCACTGGAGGCTTAACCATTTTTACTGTATTCATAGTGTTTATCTCCTATGTGAATCCTCTGACGTTTCAAGGGATACATACTTGGTAAGGGATTTCCCACATTCATTATTTCCATGGAACTTTGCCGACATAGATGCTCTTATGTTTAGTTTGACACAAAATGTGTTTAATGTGTTTTCCATGTGTCTTGCATATGTGGCATTTCTTCTTTACAGCAACTCTGCTTTGTAATAGGACTTGATATGACTCAAATTAATCTCATGCTTCTGAATATTTCTTTCAGCTGAGGAATGGAAAATTGCTTCAACTTTCTGAGCAATCCGCTCATCCACAGAATTCTCCTAACCTGAATGCTCATTTCCCAGAAATGCCCTAATTTGATAATGTTCTCTCAGTTTCAGATAATTTCTCATTATGGAACAAAATGATTGCCTTTACGTTTCAACTAAGGTCCGAGGAGGCAATAGATGTGGATACCAAATTTAGGTGCCAGTACAAAGTACAAATAATCTAAATAAATGACACGTTAATGGCTTCAAATTTATTAATGGCTCTTAATCACATGAGAAATACATAATAATGTCTCAGGGATAATTTTGAGAATAGTATTTCCTTGAAGTCTGGAATATCCCTCCCTCCAAAAGAGGGAGAGTGTAGAGTAACAACCATCCCAATTGAAGCCTGCTGAGGGGCATCTTCAATGCAAGTACATATTAGGAATATTAATATATGACTCCCGCACTTGAGGAGACATCAGGCATTTTAATTATTGCATGGCACTACGCATTCAAGTAGATATTTTATCTGCAATTGAAAGTCAACTTCAGACTTTAACAAAGAATGAGCAGGGCAACTATGAGCCTTTTAAGTTTCTAACCCGGGAAATAGAAAGAACACCCCTACTGAGAAAACATTCCAAAAGAATCGTGAGAGAAAAAATAGAATTGTGTATGATTACCTCTCTTAACATTTGTCATGGTCAGCATACAGCTTCTTTGAATTTTGGATACATCTCTTTTCATCATCTGTAACAACCTCTTGCTCTGATTTGATGTCAAATCCATCATCAGGGAAATGTACAAAGTCTGTTGAGCAGACTCCATTTGGCTCTTCTTCCTGGGTAAATTTCAGGCAGATTTTAATGGTACTGAGTTTCAGAACTTGCCAACGTGCTTCTCTCTTTTCTGTGCTACTTTTCTGTGCTATGTCATAAGGTCTTGCTTTTAGAGAAGGAAATCCCAAGACATCCAAAAAGAAAGAAATATCAGCAGAGTGTTTTGTTGTCCTTTTATCTTTGAAAATGCAGAGTAAATGTTATGTTTATGAATTCTAGACTTTTCCTGAAAATGGAAGTCTTAATCGGTTCTGTGAAGATTATGATCTTGATCCTAGGGCTCACTCAGTTCTTTTGGTCTTTGATGGCAGTGTGAATTAAAGAAGGGGTAGCATATCTGCTTGTGTGCCACCAGTCTCCACAAGGTCACGTGGCAACATTCACCTAAATGCTACTTTATTTTGGACATGAGGGACATGTCTTTTGTTATTATATCATTAAAATATAGGAAATAAGCCACACAATTTTCTAACCAAAGAGAAACTTCAATAGGACATGGTTTCCTCTATTACTACCAACATAAAAATTCTCCTCTGAAAAGTCCCACAGAGCCTTATAGTGCATTTATTAAACAAAAATAAGAGATAGCCCTAGCTGGTTTGGCTCAGTGGATAGAGCGTCGGCCTGCAGACTGAAGGGTCCCGGGTTCGATTCCGGTCAAGGGCATGTACCTTGGTTGCGGGCACATCCCCAGTGGGGAGTGTGCAGGAGGCAGCTGATCGATGTTTCTCTCTCATCGATGTTTCTAGCTCTCTGTCCCTTTCCCTTCCTCTCTGTGGAAAATCAATAAAATATATTTAAAAAAAAATAAGAGATAGTCAGTCTGTTAATCCTGTTTCCACTGAACAAGGAAGAAATTAGTGCATGTTCTACCAGATATAGTGAATATCTTCTCTCTCTCTCTCTCTCTCTCTCTCTCTCTCTCTCTCTCTTTCATAAAGAAACATGGCTTCCTGAAAAGATTCAATCTTCAGATATTTTAGTCAAAACTTGTGCTCAGTTCTTATATGTTTCAACTTTACCCAAAACCTGAATGACTCTGGTCTCATGGTCAAATTCTATGGTGTAATATGAATTGAATATTAGTGGAGTCATTGAAAGCAAAACCATTGAAGACAGTTCACATTTTCAATGGTTATATTAACTAAATACATTAAAATAGTGTTATTGGCCAAAGTCCTATTTGAGAAGAATTTTTGAATTTCTGAGTCACATTGCTACAGATCTTGGCCAAACCGTTTTCTTATCCAAACTTGGATCTCAGAAGATAGAGCCATGTTCAAAGAGCAGGTCCTAAAATAAGATTTTCCCCTGGACATGAAAATGTGATCTACAACAGAAATCCAAGTAACTTTGAATTAAATTAGAAAGTAAAGTTTTCTTCACCTCTCAATCATGTTATGAAATTACTAGAGGCCCGGTGCACAAAATTCATGCACTCGCCGGGGGTCGGGGGGGTGTCCCTCAGCCCTGCCTGTGCCCTCTCACAGTCCAGGAGCCCTTGGGGAATGTCCAACTGCCAGCTTAGGCCCACTCCCTTAGCGCTGCTGTGGAGCGGGGAGAAGTTCCCGCCATTGCTGCTGTGCTCGTCAGCTGTGAGCCCGGCTTCTGGCTGAGCGGCACTCCCCCTGTGGGAGCACACTGACCACCAAGGGGAAGCTCCTGCATTGAGCAATATTGGGCTGAAACCAGCTCTCTGACATTTCCCAAGAGGTCCCAGATTGCGAGAGGGTGCAGGCCAGGCCGAGGGACCCCACCAGTGCATGATCGAGGCCGGGGAGGCATGCAGGAGGTTGGCCAGATGCATGGGGGTTGCGGGGGACCGAGGGAGGGTTCCAGGGCATGTGCAGCCCATCTCGCTCAGTCCTGATCAGCCGGACCCCAGCAGCAAGCTAACCTACTGGTCGGAGTTTCTGCCCCCTGGTAGTCAGTACACATCATAGTGACTGATCAACAGGTCAACTATCTGCCCCTGGTGGTCAGTGCACGTCATAGTGAGTGGTTGAGTGGCCTTAGAATATCATTAGCATATTACACTTTGATTGGTTGAACAGACGACTAGACACTTAGCGTATTAGGCTTTTATTACATAGGATGTTTCATTACCTCGCTGTATTTATTAGTCAGGGTTCTCCAGAAAAACAGAACCAGTTGGATTTGTGATAGTTCTATGTGTCAACTTGACTGGATCACAGGATGCATAGATGTCTAGTAAATATTATTTCTGGATGTCTTTGAAAACGGTTTACCTGAATCAGTGAACTGAGTAAAGTGAATTGTGCTCTCCAATGTGGGTGGGCATTGTGCAATCTGTTGAGGGACTGAGTAGAACAAAACAATGGAGGAAGAGAGGATTATCTTTCTCTCTGCTTAACTATTGAGCTGGAACATCAAAGTCCTCTTTCCCAGTGCTCATGGTTCTCAGCCTTTCAGACTCAGACTGAAATCTAAACCATCAGCTCTTTAGTTCTCAGATCTTCAAACTACCCCACTGGATTTCTTGGGCTTTCAGCACATAGAGGGCAGACTGTAGGGTTTCTCAGCCATCATACTCACATGAGTCATTGCCTATAATAAATCTTTAATAATTGGTTATGTTTCTCTGGAGAACTATGACTAGCACAGTTGTATACAGTTGTGTACTTTTATAGAAATAAATTTATTCTAAGGAACTGACTTACATGATTGTAGAGGTAGGCAAGTCCAAGCTTTCAGTGTGGGAATGTAGGCTAAAGGCTACAAATAGAACTGATATTTCTGTTCTGGTACAAAGGATGGAAGGATGTATAATTTCTTCTTGCTCTATAAGGTCTGACTTTTTGTTCTAATCAGGCATTCAACTGATTAGATATGGCCCACCCAAATTATAAAAGGCAATCTGCTTTGTCCAAAATTCACTGATTTCAACATTTATCTTACCCAATCATAGGCTCCAAGATGACACATAAAATTAGGCATCACACTTACAGAGACAGAAGAAAACTATTATGTCATGATCAATTATTAGAAAGAGCATGAAACAGCATAATGCATGGAGAAGTTTAAGAATAGAAAAAACAAAATTACATGCAAAAGATATGTGGCTGTTGTTATTAATTTGTTTTTAAATCCTCACCAGAGGATATTTTTCCATTGATTTTTTAGACAGAATGGAAGAGAGAGGGAAAGATAGAGAGAAATATTGATGTGGGAGAAACATTGACTGGTTGCCTCCTGCAGGCACCCCGACGAGAGCCCGGGCTGGGGGAGAAGCCTGCAACCAAGGTACATGACCTTGACCGGAATTGAACTTGGGACCCTGGGGTCCACAGGCCTATGTTCTGTCCACTGAGCCAAACCAGCTAGGGCTTTTTTTGTTGTTTTTTTTAAGGTTGAATTTGGAACTGAATTAATTAGTAAAATTTCCTCCAGCTCTAAAATTCTGAATAATAATGAGTTCAGAAGCTAGAAATTATATAAAAATAGGAAAATATAGATGATCATTTTCTCATGGTTAACACTGAGTTATTTAGAACCTAGTAATTCAATTTACAAATTATCCAAAATACTCCCATTCTCTTTTTTCCACATTTTACCTTTCTTATAAGGTAGAACTTATCAAATATTGACTTTGCTCTTCCTGTCAGATCCTTCTTATAAATAAAAAATTGGCTGAGAGATAAAATGATAATCAATCAATTTTGCTATTGATAACTTTTCTATATTATCTATGCATTTCGATTACTTACTCTTGAGTTGCCCATTATCATAGATGATTGGTGGTTTATGTAATCTACATGGAATAATGAAAATGTTGAATTCAGAAATTATTTGAAAATTATTTGAAGAATTGATGCTATCTAGAAATTTAAATATGTTAGATAATAAATCTGATTTTCATAAGTCTTGGATTATTGGCAAAGAAAAGGCTCGTGCACTTTCTATTTACAGCAATATTTATTCATTTCTGCATAAAATGTTTTTATGAATCATATTAGAATTGCAATAGGATATTAGGTAATCCAAAGAAAACATTTGAATAATGTGTCCTTCTGAAACATTTGAGTAAATCATGAAAATAATAGATACGAATGCAGAAAGAGCCCATAAACCAAAATTTTTCTTATTTTCTTGGGAGGTCTTTCTGCTGAATAAATCTTAAATGTGATGACATTGTTACCTTGCTGTCCCTGAACTGAAGAAATTTACAATTTGTACCTATTAACTGGTATTTTATTGTTTAATTATTATCCTTCATATTACATCAAATGTATTTCCATAGGACAGGAATAGTTACTGATTTTATCAGTATGTCAAGATAAAATTACAATGACAGCAAAAGTTTCTCTGGCATTCCCTGATACATAAAAGAGCTAAATCCTGATAACAAATTATACTCGCTCTCTTTTAAAATATATTTTGTTATTTTTTATGCTTTTGTAAGTAGTATACCACAAGGTAGGTAAGGTTTTGGGGAGAGGTAGCATGATTTATTAGTATGACAAATTATGCAAAGCACTCAGTAAATATTTAAAAGTTTATGTACAAAAGGGCACATTCAAAGTCTTCGAAAATTATTTTTAAATATTCACTAATTAAATAAATAGACAAATCCCAATCATAGTTGAAATTTTCAGCAAACCATCTCTCAGTAACTGATATGGCAAAAAGATGACAACAAAATAAAGAGAAGACATTTTACAATTTGTTTCTTTTTCTAGCATAACTGTAACACCAAAACCTGAGAAGACGTGCACTTATAAAACATAAGGTTTGCACCAACCTTTCAAAAAACTTCTGTTGAAATAATTTTGAAAAAATGTTTTGTGTCCTTTGATGAAGTTTCACCACGGTCCTGCTCTGTATCTGACTGATTGTGAATCTAAATAACTAATAAGCACCCTTCCAAATCATAATGGATTAACATGGCATTAATCTCTAATGACTCAATTATTTTACCTGATGGTACCTCTTTGATTACATTGCTTTTATTTCCTTGCTTGCTCAGCATTTCAACCTCTGACATTAAAATTACATGATACAAGTAAATTGGAACTTCCCAACTTTCAATATCTCAGAGAGATAAGAAATGTTACTTTTATCCAGACATGCTTCTGATACATTACAGACTTTTATTGTCCAGTTGAAGTCATAATCATCTCTTTTGTTTCTCTCTAGAATTTAGGCTGACCTCCATGGGTTCAAAACAATGTTCTGGTTCACTAAAAAATTAAAGGTGACTCATATTTAAATGATCTTCTACAAGTGATGGTTAATAAGACAGCCAACTCTTTAGATATGTTAAGACTCAAAATCTTCTAGAATGGAATAAAACTAAGAAATGATATATTTTATTTTGCTATGTATTATTGCTCTTTGGGTCAGATAAGCAGAAGTATTTTAGTAAGAAAGAAATCCCAAATTATTTTCAATTCTCCAAGTTAACAATTTCATTCTGTTTTGTATAGTTAGAAATTCTCCGAGGATTTAAAGAATACTCTGACACTCCCTTCACACAATGCACACATGCACACATGTGAAACAAAATGCAAATAATCCAGGCATCCTGAAGTCCATTCATGGACAAGCCTAGAACCTCAAATTGAGATGTACTAAACTAGGCTTCCTTTCCACATTTGAAAATAGTAATTAATATAGGGGTTTAAATGAATAAACAGTAAAAAA
Organism: Plecotus auritus; assembly: GCF_963455305.1. Lineage (NCBI taxonomy): Eukaryota > Metazoa > Chordata > Mammalia > Chiroptera > Vespertilionidae > Plecotus > Plecotus auritus. The sequence goes on along the minus strand of NC_137770.1, from coordinate 18,688,248 downwards.
AAAATGACATCTTTTAGAAATACTATGACTCAGTAACTTAAAACCAAATTCTCAATTTGATTAGGAAATAATGAGAACAAAAATAATAAAAAAAATACAATTTTTATAGTAGACCTAAACCAACCACAAGTTTGTTGTGTGATCTTGGCCAAGATGTTCAACCCGTCACTCCCCAACCCGCTACCCTTTAAAACATACCAGCCATTATACTAAACATTTTTGTAAACATTATCTAATTTATTTTTCTCAGGTATTATTGACAAAATCAAGTCTTTGTTTCTTCCCCAATATCACAACCTATAATGTGCTGTAGCCACAATATATTTCAAATATCAAAGCCCAGAGATTGTAATCACTAAGTTACATACTCCTCCATATACCTAGACTACCTATGTGTGGATGCTCTGAGAAAGAAAGATACAGACATGAGGGGATATTAAGAGACAGGGGGGAAAAATCAACACTTGATAAAATTGGCCTAAGTTTTTCCCAATTACAAAGATTAAGAAGAGTAGAGTGGGAATATGAAAATCAGATAAGGCATTGTTGGTTCAGAAAACAGCAATGGCAGCTCTCAGACAAGGCTATTATACAAAATGAAGGAAGAAATTCTCCAGAAATATCTCTCCTGTGACTGGCACATTGATTATTAACATAAATATTCAATGAAGCCCCATAAAGCAGATCACAAGGCTCAGGTCGTAATCATCAAAACTTCTCCACAAGAGCTGCCTTTACATTCACAACTTGTCTCTCAGAGAAATCCCTCAAGGTATTTCTCTCGGAGGTGCTGACACATTGCATCACAGAAACAAGAAGTGCAAGTGTAAACAAACAAAGCATGGGGCCTTGAAATTTAAGAACCCCAATAGATTTATTTAACCAATTTTAAATCTCTCTGCAAACAAAGCACAGAATTCTTTGGTCATGTAATGAAAACATTTGGGATCAGAACCTCAAGGTTACAGTTGTAGAACAGCTGGGAAAATGTGTGACTGTGATGGAGATGCCTCCACCCAGGAGACAGTCAATGATCCGGAGCCAGGACAGGACCGAGTTTCCTATTGTAACATTTTGATGACCAACAGTTTCCAGCTGCTTCTTTTTCACATGCTAGCAGTCAAAATTCAAGAGTGGTAACTGCTTAAATCTACCTTGAGCCTCTCCGGTCAGCCAGGCATTCATTTCTACATCCTTTCATTCCTTATCCTATGAACAATATGTTGGGGATGCCTATGTCTCCGTTCTTAATTTATCTATTCTAGTTTGGAAGGCAAAGTGAGATGATTTGAAAATAAACATGATCTGCATTTCTCTTATGCAGATATCAAATGATTTATGCCATATCAATTATTTGCTACTGCTTTTACAATGTGTCCCATTTTTCTTGTGATTTTGGTATGTGCATGCTTCCACATGCAACAAATTATAAGCCCCTTACCCTACCCCTACTTATACACATGCTCACAAGTATGTACTTCACTGTCACTCCCCAAACCGCTACCAAACATACCAGCCATTATACTAAGCATTTTTGTAAACATTATATAATTTATTTTTCTCGGGCATTATTGACGAAATCAAGTCTTTGTTTCTTCCCCAATATCACAACCTATAATGTGGTGTAGCCACAATGTATTTCAAATATCAAAGCCCAGAGATTGTAATCACTAAGTTACATACTCCTCCATATACCTAGACTACCTATGTGTGGATGCTCTGAGAAAGAAAGATACAGACCTGAGGGGATATTAAGAGACAGAGGGGGGAAAAATCAACACTTGATAAAATTGGCCTGTTTTTCCCAATTACAAAGAGTACAAAGAGTAGAGTGGGAATATGAAAATCAGGTAAGGCATATACTTCTCTTTAAGGAGATTCAGTATCGTTGCAGAGACCAAACACGGGTATAAAACCAGTAGCCCTATGATAAGTGAAGAGCATTATGGGATTAAATACACAAGTAGTTTTCAAAAGTTCTAGAAATTAGAGGAGAGAGAAAACAGAGCTGCAGTTGCCAACTTTACACAAATGCCTTCTTAGTTATCCAGCCCAGTAGTATGGCCAAAAGGGAGGCATAACGAATATAGATTAGTAGAAGGTATATCAGGGAACACTGTGTGTTATGTTAGAAATAATCTTTGAAGACATCTAACCAAACATACACAGGCTGCAAGAATATTAAACCGGAGCTGCATGAGATGTAGAAGCAAGAATAAGAAAGCAAGAAAGGTAAAGAAATAATGATAAAGTCACATAGAACCAAGGATTCTTTGTGCAAGCAGCACAATGGGAAGTTGAACAGACTGTGAAGTGCTTTTAATTCCAGACAAAGTCGTTGGGACCCTAGTTTCATTATCTGGGGCCTTGCCTTAGCTGAAATGATTATTTTTCAAAAGACATGAGCTCAGCATCTGGGCATAATAGCCCTGTGTTGTTTCAACTTGTCTTAGATGTTGTCCCAGCCCTGGACTGAGCCAAGTGAAGGGACTTACAGTCTGGGTTTTATAGGCAGTGCCATCATTAGCAGACAAAGCACCACCCACATGTAAAATGAACAGAGTAAGCATGCCTGCCACTCAGCCAGGCTGTGTGTGATGGCTCATGCAGACAGTACCACTCTATGAGCCAGGTCTCTTGGGAATGATTTAAAAAGTGTGACTTAAATGGAGTCACTGTAAATGAGTGTGTACAGGGTAGGCTTTGACAATGTCATATGGGAATCAAGCTGTATGTGTGAGAGAATAGATGATAACCTGAGAGCTAAAAGAGAGTTGTATTGTAAAGGGAGGCCATTCAGTCTTTAAAATGCTCACATTTCTCAACATCACTTCACCACTAAAACTGGTCTCTACGTACAAGACTGAAGATATTTGTGTATTAAATATACTAGTATGTTCCAATTTCTGACATTTAAGATGGAGCTCATTTTAAAATAACAGAAAGCACACAGAGACATGCTGGCAAGATTGGGAAGGTACAACTTTTAGACCTGGGTTCTCAAGTCATCTTTATATATGGCTCATGCACAAAGCAATGAACTTTCAAAAAGTAAACTCTCCAGAATATTTATATATGTAAATGATCTATCATTGTATCTTGAACAGCAATTATGATTAAAAAAAATGAGTTGGTGATGTGGAATCAGATAGTCATGAATTCCAGTACTAGGGCTATCCTGGGCTAACTGTATAATAGTCAAGAAGCCATTTCGCTTATATAAACTTCAGTGTATTACTAAATATTTATAATAATACATACCTACAATGCTTTTGAGAGAATTAAATAAGAAAACATGATAAGCAAAGTCAGTGATACATAGTAGATACATATCAAATAACTCTTTTTATCTGTTTATTCAATGAGTTATTGCTTTAACCTTTTTGGTATTTTCCTAACCTAGATTTTTCTCAAAGAAAGAACCTCAATATAATGAACTAGAGGCCCAGTGCATGAAATTCATGCACAGGTAGGGTCCTTAGGCCTGACCAGCGATCAGGGCTGATCTGTGGGGCTACCAGCAAGGTGATCAGGGGCCCCCACTGGCACCTGCCTTGGCCGGCCTGGGGCCTGTGAGCTGGGGGCAGCTCCTATGTTGAGCATCTGCCCCCTGGTGGTCAGTGCACGTCATAGTGACTGGTCGTTCCACTGTTCGGTCAATTTGCATATTAGGCTTTTATTATATAGGATAAGTAAGTTACTTATACAATGTATTTGCTAAATAATAACCTTCTTTATAATATGTAATCAGATTACATGTTTGAAAAAGAAATTTACCATTAATTTACTAGATAAACTCAATAAAAAAATGTCTGTACCTCTTTCCTGAGCTTTTCTTATATACAGGTGAGTGTCCTTAGACTAGATTACTCACTGTATTCCCCAGCCTTTATCCCTGATTATTTCTTACCACTTCACAAATTCAAATCTTAGACACAAATCACAGGCAGGCATGTTGTGAAATCAGTCACCCTATTTATTGCCAGGCTTGACTCAAATGATCCATTCACTAAGTGGATATTGCCTCCCTATATCACAACTCAACAGGAATCCCTCCTAAAGGTACAAGATCAAAAATGATGATTGTTATAATCTATTCAGAGAGAGGAGATATTATTCCATCAGTAGTTTTCAGCAACTAGCTGACCTCTGCCACAGTCTCCAAATACGTATGAATGACTATTTATAGGAGAAAATGAAATTTAACTTTAAGAGACAGATTAGCCATGATGACAGGTATCCATATAAGCGTACTCCACAAGAATCTGAGTGGGGGGAAAAAGAATCCCAGAAATATTTCAGGCAGTGACAACAGTTATTCCTTGGAAAATACTTAGCCGAATGTATGATTTTAAAGGTAAATTTTTATCTGATTCACTCTTTTTTTTCTTAATTTATGACTGCTGTCCTTTGGGGTTCAAACCTTACAGCATTGATGTGCTAAGTGCTTCACAGTGAACTTGTTTTTTGACATGGGACTCATGAAGCATGTTCAGAACAGGGTTTTGTTACAAAATCAACCTGCAGACTTGTTCATAGAGTATGAATGATAGCTTTGAGACATATATAATATGGCTCTTTTCTCAGAGGTATTATGGGCCCATCACTCTAGATGTCCAAAGTAATTTCAGGTCAGAATAAAAAAGAAGGTATTTGTTGCTACCAGGATACACTTTTGTCACTCCATAGCTCACCACAGTTTGGTTATTTCCTGGTTGGCAGCAATATCCAAAGCTTTTACATAAAGATTTAAAAAATCCTCATTAAAATGAATATCCACTGGGTAAAGATGCCTGAGTTACTAAATTTAAGATAGTCCACTATGGAGAATGTGACCCAGAGAGTTGATACAAACATCAACAAAAGATTTGTCCTTGAGGCCTTTCAGTTCCCAAAAAGGAGCAGTCAGAATTGAGATCTTGGCCTAGAATTGAGATCTTGGCCTATCAGTATTTTTCTGTGTAAAATCATTACCTCACATTACCTCCTATAAGAAAGCACATGTCTAAGTCATCAGCAGAAAAGCATGCTCTGGGCTGTTCTCCCGGGAGCCCAGGAGGAGTGGGAGATGGGTACTAGGGTAACCTGGCTCACTTCACTCCTGGTGTGGTTAATAGCTGTGGAAATCAAGTATTGCTGACTAACCATAAAATTAAACTCATGACCTCCTACACACCATACTAACCAACAGACACACCTGTGTCACATGGATACAAAAAAAGCAAGCAAGAAAGAACTGAAGAAAATTAAAAAAAGAGAGAGTGAATCAGAGTGTTACGGTAAAATTATTGACAGTAGGTTAATGCTACTTGTGTAAAGTATGTCGGAGTAATGAGGATATGGGTTTAGTATTAAAAGAGGGTTTGCCTACCTGTTAAGTGATATCTTCAGTTTTATCATCTGTAAAGCAGGAATGTCTATCCATCTATCTGAAATTTATTTACTCATTTCTTTTTATTTTACCTAAAACACCAAGCAAGATTTTTAATAATTAAAGTCTATGTTTGCAAAGTGTTTAGCACAGTATCTAGCAAAAAGGAGATCCTGGATCGATAATGAATATTAGTATGATTGCTCTATGTGTCTCAATGAAGGACATCTGAATGGTTCTCTAAATGAAAACCACTTACTTACATGTTCATAGGCACTAATAATAGGAGGAGAAGTGTAAATAATCTAAAACAGCAGATGATGCAGAAGTCATGTGTATTTCAAAAAGCTGCCCAGTGCTGATATTGATAATAGTTTGCACTTATGAACTTGAATTAAAAAAGAATATGACACAGAATGAAAAAATATATAAAGGAATTATGATTTTTATCCCTAATATCTGGGTCTAAATAATAATGATGTTATTAACACTTGCATATCACTATAACCTTTAATAATATACTTGGTAACTTTGAATATTCCAATATGTAACCTTGCATAATCACATTCACTTCGCTGAACTTGGCCTCAATTTCTGTGTATACTGAATTGAGAGGTTGAAGAAGATACTTGGTACACACCAGTCTAAAATGGTTAGAGAAAATCCAATAATTTTATGAACTAAAAACAAATTGTGAACTAAAATGATTGTTCTGAGTCATAAAATGACATTTTTTCAAAGAATTTCATATCTTTTCAAAGTTAAATTTTAGCACACTTTATATTGAGACTAATATAACCACTGCAAATTTCTAGTTTAGGTTGTCACTACCATGCTACTCTGTGTTTGGTTCTAAATCTCTGTCCCAAGGCCAGGGCATGATATTGGACTAGGGGGAAAAGAGAAGTGAAGGCACCTACTCTTCTAACACTGGAAATTTAAATTAGCCACAGATAATTCAAAAAATAGATATTCCATGGGTCAGTAACTATAAAGAAAGATGCTTTAAACAAAATAGATATGTCATGCCCTATGGATAAAGTATCAGAATTTCTTTCTTCTGACTATTCTAAAGAGTGAATTCAAAATTATAGAATACAGCTGAATTTTGTAGTTTTATGTTCCATGAGACTTTATGAAACTTATTGAAATTGAAATGCAAATCAGGTCAACCGATAGATGTATGAACCCACAAGATGCTTTAAATGGAGCACATGGCAGGTTGGCGCCCATTTAAGTGTGTGTTGGATGGAAGTAATATTCTTTAAGCCTTAATGCTTTTATTCAAGCTTCAATAAAACAAGCTGTATTGCACGAGTCTTCTCTCATGAGCTCCTGGAGCGTCTCAATTAGCCAAGGATTGGTGTCCATATGCATAAAAGTCTGTTCCTTTTACTGTATAACCAAGCTATGAATGTTTTGTAGTCATCGGAGATTTTTTGAAAAAGAGAGTATTTCAAATGCTCACATTGCAAAACAAACCAACACTGTTCCTCAGAGAACGAAGCTCACTCAATGTTTGCTGTTGGCAAATGGATATGTGCTGAAGCCATCCCGCGAGTTTGCTTTGACAGATGTCAGCTGATGGACATTTGCACAAAAGTCTCTGAAATGCCTTATTTTACACCCAGTGTCAGTTGGCACATTACTTACTTGTACCTTCTGCGTTTCCATTAAATTAGGCTGGAAACAAAGCCTCCTATTTATTGATCAAATTCTTTTCTATGTGAAATGGTGAACAATTACAACCATTACCCTGTCAGCCATTTCCATCAGTTCAATTAAAAATGCCTGCACGCTGAATTCTGGATTATAGTCACCCTGAGTGGAACCTGACTCTGGCATTCATGAGGGGTGAAAAGTCTCTGATCACACTGGGGTGATGGTGGAAGGTTCTTTCATTTTTAGCTTCTTATTGATGCTGAGAACGTTAACCATGTCCTATGAATTGTTGGCACTGTGTCATGCCCCCATTCAAAGGAAGAACTCTCATGACTTACCAAAAGGCCATTATGAATATAAAAGATTTACTATGAAAGCATGTTTTGATTAATTAAGTATAAGTGAAGGCAAATTATATCAGTTGGAGATTGTACCTTTTTAGCCATGAGTTGAATGCCCATGTATTCCAGATATAATCAAATCTAAAAACAAGGAAAAAAGAGGAAAAAAGTAATAAAAAAAACCTACCAAAATATTATCATACCAATAATCTCATTGTTTCTATTGATGCTCCTACAAATTATCAGATACCAAACAGTATATCATTTTGATTATATGCAATCACTGTAAAAATTTCTGAATTAATACATCACCTACTATTCATAGAAAAGTTGTAGTCATAAAATTCATAAGCATAGTAATTCATTTATTATTCATTTATCCTATAAGCCATTCACTAAATATTATTTTGCTGACAATAAATCCCATTAACAATTTTATAGATTATGAAAGAATTTAGCTGACAACTAAAACTTGAGCCATCTTGATATTAGACATGGTGGTGAGCAACATATTAATTTAAGAAACAGTGCATATTAATACAAGTTGACAGTATCAAAAGCTTAAATGAGTATATCACAGGAGACTTTAAAAAGCACAAAGAGAGGAGGACTTTGGAAATGTATGATAATAGAAACATTCTAATATTTAACATTAACTTACTATTTTTCAGAATTAACATGGTTGTTTCCATAGTTTATCAAAGGTGGCTGAAAAAGCACTTGATATTTTAGAAGAGAAAGCCTTCAAATTCATTTACAATTTAATCAATGTCCATTTTCATTGGCATTTTTAAGTTTTTTGGTAACAACCAGCTTTCAGGTGGAAAACATATTGTGGGTGAAAATAAAGTGCCATAGTTTGCTGCCCTGAAAAAAAAAAAAAATAACAGAATGATTCCAAGTTACCTCTAACACCATAAATTCTATTTGTCTGTAACATTTTTTTGACACTTTGGATATAGAACTGTATCCCAATAACTTCCTGGCTTATAATTCAGAGTGTATCTTTTAAGAAGAGTTTGAACTTTTCTATGAATAATCAAGTTATACAATTCATTGCTGTTGACTCTAAATTCTTCCGGAATTCTCTCCCTGCCCTGGATGGGTTGCTCAGTTGCTTGGACTATTATCCCTTACACAAAATATTTTACGGGTTCAATCCCTGGTCAGGGGCTGGTACGGGAGGCAAACAATCAATGTTTCTCTCTCACACAGATGTTCATATCTCTCTCCCTTCTTCTCTCTCTAAAATAAATAAAAACATATGCTCAGGTAGATTAAAAAAATTATCTTCCTTACTTGCCTTCAAATGCTAATTAACTTTGCAGTGTTTCTATTAGAAATATTTCTAAGTTTGTTTTTTAGTAACAGTTTATATTAAAAATATAAACCAAATTTGAGAAAATGATTCTTCCTGGTTCCCTCATCAAGCTTTTTCTCTTAAGTCATTAATAGTGACCCATATCCCAAAACAGAAACAGTACCAAGATTTATTTCTTACATATTTACAAGTCTGATTTTTAACTTTTTCCAATATCACATATTCAGTTACTTTCATGCAAAAAAATATCCAATCCCATTAGAGGTAGAATACATATATAGGAATCAACAAAGTATGGCACAAAAATAAGTAAATGAAAATGTGATAATGCCATACAGAGATTGGGCTATGGGAACTTAAAGTGAGCAGTGATCAGAAACGGATAGAGGTAGTTGGGAAACTTTTATGAGAAAAAAATTTACAAAGTTGAAATTCTCATTTATCAAGGAAAAGAACCAAATGGATGTGTATGAATTCTGAGTAGGTTCTGCCACATATTAACTATGAAGGTGGAAATGTCATCTACTCCCTCTTGTGTACCAGGGGAGAGAGACTTGCACACTTCTAGGGATAGAGAAGCCCAATTTTCATAATATGCTGAAAACCAACTACAAACTATAATGCATTATAGGGTACTAGAGGCCCGGTGCATGAAATTCATGTATGGGGGGGTGTCCCTCAGCCCAGCCTGCACCCTCTCCAATCTGGGACCCCTCGAGGGATATCTGACTGCACATATAGGCCCCATCCCAGTGGGATTGGGCCTAAACGGGCAGTCATATATCCCTCTCACAATCCAGGACTGCTGGCTCCCAACTGCTCGCCTGCTTGCCTTCCTGATTGCCCCTAACCACTCTTCTGCCAGCCTGATTTATGCCTAACTGCTACCCTGCCACCCTGTTTGCCCCTAACTGCCCTCCCCTGCAGGCCTGGTCACCCCTAACTGCCCTCTCCTGCAGGCCTGGTCCCCTCCAACTGCTCTACCCTACAGGCCTGGGTCCCCCACAACTTCCCTTCCCTGCAGACCCAGTCACCCCCAGCTTCCCTCCTCTGCAGGCCGGGTCACCCCTAACTGCCCTCCCCAGCAGGCTTGATCACCCGCAACTGCCCTCCCTTGCAGGCCTGGTCCCTCCCAACTGCCCTCCACTGCTGGCCTTATCGCCCACAACTGCCCTCCCTTGCAGGCCATCTTGTGTCCACATGGGGCAGGATCTTTGACCACATGGGGGCAGCCATCTTGTGTGTTAGAGTGATGGTCAATCTGCATATTACTCTTTTATTAGATAGGACTGAGGCCTGGTGCATGGGTGGGGGCCAGCTGGTTTGCCCTGAAGGGTGTCCCAGATCAGGGTGGGAGTTCTCTGGGGGTGTGGGGTGGCCTGGGCCAGGGGCCTGTGGTGGTTTGCAGGCCAGCCACGCCCCCTGGTGACCCAAGCAGAGGCCCTGGGATCTGGGATTTATTTATCTTCTATAATTGAAACTTTGTAGCCTTAAGTGGAGGCCAAAGCAGGCCAGGGCTGCAGAAGTTTGGCTTCCTCCATTGCTGCAGGCAACCCTAGCCTCCTGCTCTCTCCAGCTCTGTGGCTGCCGCCATTTCTGTTGGGCTTTATTTATCTTCTATAATTGAAACTTTGTAGCCTGGAGTGGCCTGCCAGGGTGTGCAGAAAGCTTGGCTTCCTCCATCGCCGGGGAAACCCAAGCCTCCCTCCTGCTCTCTCCATGGCCGCATCCATCTTGGTTGGGTTAATTTGCATACTCACTCCTGATTGGCTGGTGGGTGTGGGTGGTGGGCGTGGCTTGTGGGTGTAGCAGAGTGGTGGTTAATTTGCATATTACTCTTTTATTAGATAGGATTAAGAATCTATACTAATAAAAGGGTAATATGCTAATTAGACCGGGTCAACCAGACATCTTCCAGTCGTCTAGTCCACCTTCCGGACAAAGCCATGGTCACAGGGGCTGAGGCAGAGGCAGTTAAGGGCCATCAGGCCGGCAGGGGAAAGCAGTTAGGGGTAATCAGGACAGCAGGGGAGGGCAGTTAGGGCGATCAGACAGACAGGCAGAGGTGGTTAGGAGCAATCAGGATTCAGGCAGAGTGGTTAAGGGTGATCAGGCAGGCAGGCAGGTGAGCAGTTAGGAGCCAGTGGTCCCAGATTGTGAAAGGGTGCAGTCCAGGCTGAGGGACCCCCTCTCCATGCACGAATTTCGTGCACCAGACCTCTAGTGTAATTATAGCCAACAACACAGGAGAGGACTTCCTAATGCCTTCCTTCTATAAGACATTGACATGCTGTAGGAGCTTGGAAAGAAAGAGAAACAAGGAACATTAGAACTCCAGTTATCCTTTTTATAAATGTTTTTCAAATGATATTTTAAAAATTGATTTGAGAGGAAGAGAGAGAGAGAGAGAGAAAGAGAGAGAGACACATTGATCTGTTGACTCCCACATGTGCCCTAACTGGAGGTAGATCCTAAAACCTGGGTATGTGCCCTGACATAGAATTGAACCTGCAACCTTTTGATGTACAGGATGATGCTCAACCAACTGAGCCACACCAGGCAAGGCAGAATTCCATCTATCTTTAACAAAGAATCTGGCATTCTGCTATCTAATAGCCGTTATCAGTCACATATAGCCAGTGAACCTAACATATAAATTAACAAAATTATATGTGATTAACAATAGTTTTCATGTCAAAGTAGTCACATTTCAATTGCTTAATAGTCACACATGGCCAATGGCTATAATATTAGGCTGCACAGACACAGATATTTCCATTAGCACAGAAAGTTTTGGGGTTTTTTTCTAAGTACTGCTTTAGATTTTTCTCTCCAGGGAATATTTGCCAGTGACTGTAGAGAATTTTGTTTGTCACAACTGAAATGGTAAAAAAAAAGCCTTCCACAACAAAAATATCAGCTTTAAAATATAAGGCAAATCCAAACCACAAAAATATAGACCCAACAAGAGCCAACTCAGGTAGCTGGATGTGGCAAGAAATTGAGACCCCAGCCAGCACCCTGAATCATGATCTCATCCCAGAGGGAAACGTGGTTTAGGGTAAGCGAATGGTGCTGTTTGCTTTTCCTACCCTTATCTTGTACCCTTTTATTTAATAATTTTAAAAAATAAGTATTTTCCTTAACTTAGTAACTTTTATGCATGAGTGGCCATTTTAAAGCCCCCACACTATTAACTTCAATCTCTCATATTGCTGTAGCTCATGTTACAATATTGAGTCTTCCTTTGCCCCCTCTTCAAAATACATGTGTCTTATATAGGTGTTTTTTTTTTTCATTTGCAGGACATATACTGGACAAATATTACTCCTAGCACACCATCACCTAGAGCAAAATTAAGTCAGAAAGCTTCTCCTACACTTTTGCAAGTGGATGTGCTCTGAGTGGGCTCTCAATTTGAAAGTAATTTATTTCTCTGGTCTCTCTTACTGCCTTTATTATGTTTCTTTAATAGAAGTTTGAGACCCTTAGACCTCGATGCCAAGGCTGCAATGCTAACCTAGATAAAAGAAGAGAGAGATGGGGATAGGTGGGAGGGAATTTGAAAAATCAGTCCAGGGCTCAATTCAAATGACCTGCCTAACAACTGCTAGACAATAGCACATTCTAATTTTCTAGAGACAAAATTAGAGCATTGAGGATATGAAAAAAGAGCAAGTGATGCTTGCTTCCTTAAAATATTTGGTTGTGATGTAGAAATAACAGACAAAATCATCTGGGTTTAGCAGAATCATTAGTTTAAAATAGTGTACCTGGCTCCAAAATATGCCAAAAAGCCATGTGGAGTATAAGCCAATTCCCAGAATTTGAATTTATTATTTATGATGCCAGTTAAACAAGGCTAATATGCTCTGCAAAAGTGGTTATCGCTGCTGTGCAATATTAGTAGGAATTAGTCAGATGTTACCAGCTCAATACAAAGTCAATTTGCAAAGGTTTCTGCAAATGACAGTTTGGCTGAGTTAATATGACAGTTGAGAGCATCTAAGCTGTTTCACTATTGGCAAATAGGTTTCGCTCTAAAGGGAGCATTTATCAGTTTAGGAAACAAATTCAACAAAAGAGAGGGAGGAGCAGTAACAAGCTCCAGCTCTTTACCATGGAGAGTCCATAACCTCATCCTACTCTCTAATCCTACCCCAATGAGTTTCGAAGGAAATCTGTGTCACCTTCTTCATGTTTGAGCTGCTTCTATCCTCTTCCTCCCATAAAATTCTGTGGCCTAGCAATGCCCTCCAACACAGAGTTCTGCCTACAGGTCTGTAATTATGTCAGCTTGCTTTTTTTCGAGCAAGAGTTACCACGGGTTCTTGTTTTGTAATACTGAGTGAATTAGTAAAATTATTTTGCTAATCAAAATACATATAAGCATAAGACATTATTTGTGGTTTATGAACTCTTTATCATAAATATAGTAATGATGTCCTTCGATAAAAAGCTCAAGGAAATAAATATTGACTCTTTTAGAAAAATTATACTACCCATGAAGTATCACAGAATATACATGTATTTAAAGCTTTTTGTTTAAATTACTCAATCTGAGCAAGGGAATGTTAGTCTGCCCATTTGAAACTTCTTTATGAGAAAAATACCAAGTTAACTTTTAGAGGGACTTTAAGAATTTTTGGGCCTTAGACAATCCATCTTCAAACTGGGTTTAAATAAAGCTGATTTTCTGTTCCCTTCCTTTCCTTTCCTTTCCATTCATTTCCCCTTCCTTTTCTTCCATTTTCTTCCCTTCCCTTGCCATCCCTTCTCTTCTTTCCTTTGAGGTGCATGTACTGCACTTATTAAACATGAATTCTCTCCCTTGGGATAAACAAGGCAATGTTCTATTCCCCATGAAACTTGCCTCCAATCATTGAATAAGTAAACTGTGGGGGCTTCAAAATACTTTGTGCATTTCAGTGACTATAATAATTGGTGTAATTCTCATGATTATTTGGACTATGGGATTCTGAGCACTGTATGCAAATATATGCAACTTTGAGTTGGGTGGCACAGATTTGAATCAAGAACCAGGCTCTTAAACATAAGGTTGTTCAAGTTAAAATCATGAGAGTTAACTTTCTTCTCTCCATGAATTATTGAATGGTCTGTTACTGCTATTCTGAAATAACTATATCCGCTCTCCTATTCCAGTTTCCATCTCTCTATCTGGACTGTTGCTCAGCCTCTAAACTATTTCCAGCGATATTCTGAAGATTATTTGTAGTTTAATAAGATCTCTAGGTCATAGAAACAAACAACACAACATGTTGTATACTTGGGTAGTAAAATGATAATTTTGCATGCCATCCAATTTAGTTTTTAAAAGTACCTATTTATGACCCTTGCCTCAAGTAGTATACACAGTAGCATATTCTTGCAGCTATTTCTCTGTCCATTCTCTTACCTGAGATTTGTTACTATAGCTTTGTTTAAAATAGATAAACCAGGCATAATGATGCTACATTATATTTAAGGAAACAAAGGCCCCAAGGCAAGAAGTGGCATACCCTAGGTTACCTATAAAATAACTGGTAGTTATGAGTATTAGTTTGGGAGAGCTGCCATAACAAAGTACCATAGACTAGGTTTCTCCAAGGACAGAAATTTGCTGACTCACAGTTCTGGAAGCCAGAAGTCTGAGATCAAGGTGTTGGCAGGGTGGATTCCTTCTGAGGGCTCAGGGAATGCTCTGTTCCAGACCTCTCTCCTTGGCTTATAGATGGCTATCTTCATGCGTACATGGTGTTCTCCTTGTATGTACAATTATGTCAAAATTCCCCCTTGGGTTAAGAATACCAGTTATTAATTTGGGCCCCATCCAATGGACTCCCTTTAAGTTGATTATCTCTATAGAGACCCTAACTCCAAATAAAGTCACATTCTGGAGGTATTTTTGGTAAAGACTTTCATATATGAACTAGGGGCCCGGTGCACGAAATTCATGCTTGGAGCAGTGTCCCTCAGGCCAGCCTGCACCCTCTCCAATCTGGGACCCCTTGAGGGATGTCCAACTGCCCGTTTAGGCCCAATTCTGGTGGGATCGGGCTTAAACGGGCAGTCGGACATCCCTCTCACAATCCAGGACTGCTGGCTCCCAACTGCTCACCTGCCTGCCTTCCTGATTGCCCCTAACTGCTTCTGCCTGCCAGCCTGATCACCACCTAACCACTCCCCTGCCAGCCTGATTGCCCCTAACTGCCCTCCCCTGCAGGCCTGGTCACCCCTAACTGCCCTCCCCTGCAGGCCTGGTTCCCCCCAACTTCTCTCCCCTTTAGGCCTGGGTCCCCCCAGTTGCCCTTCCCTGCAGGCCTAGTCACCCCCAACTGCCCTCTCTTGCAGGCCTGGTCCCCCTCAACTGCCCTCCCTTCCTGGCCATCTTGTGGTGGCAATCTTGTGTCCACATGGGGGCAGGATCTTTGACCACATGGGGGCAGCCATCTTGTGTGTTGGAGTGATGGTCAATCTGCTTATTACTCTTTTATTAGATAGGATAGAGGCCTGGTGCATGAGTGGGGGCCAGCTGGTTTGCCCTGAAGGGTGTCCCAGATCAGGGTGGAGGTTCCCTTGGGGTGTGGGGCAGCCTGGGTGAGGTGCCTGTAGTGGTTTGCAGGCCGGCCATGCCCCCTGGTGACCCAATTGGAGGCTGTGGTATCTGGGATTTATTTATCTTCTACAATTGAAACGTTGTAGCCTTAAGCGGAGGCCAAGGCAGACCAGGGCTTCAGAAGCTTGGTTTCCTCCATCGCCGGGGAAACCCAAGCCTCCCTCCTGTTCTCTCTGTGGCCGCAGCCATCTTGGTTGGGTTAATTTGCATACCCACTCCTGATTGGCTGGTGGGCATGGCTGGTTGGTGGAGCGGAGTGATGGTTAATTTGCATATTACTCTTTTATTAGATAGGATTGGGTAGAGGGCCCAATTCCACCCAAAGCATTATAAAAACACACCTCCCTCTATTTTACTCTTCAATGTTTTTATTCCCATACCTGACTGCTAAAGAAAGATGTGGAAGTTAACCAAAATGAATCAAAGGAGAGCTGAATGATGGAGAAATAAGAGACAAGCTGGGCAATCATGAGGGAAGTTTTGAAAAAATCAAGTACTGGAGATTGAATGGGCTTCAGAAAATTACCCCAAGATGGTTGTAAATTTGATAATACATAGGTTTCCTTCTATACTCTGATAGGATTAACTACAACAGAAGAAAAATTTAGGAGGGAATAAGAAAGCACTTGCCTATTCTATTTAGTTTATGGTAATAAATTCCAATTATTTTGAATTGACATTGTTCTGCACAGCCTGAAGTCGACTCCAAGAACTTCCTTCTCTGCTCTGTTTAAGTACCAAAGATAAATGACTGTGCCAAATTCTTTGGCATGGTTCCATTTATTTAAAGCTCATCTAGGCTTTTTTTCCCTCTCAGGAAGGCCCTTTGGGAAAGAAAAGACATACAGACCAAATCTTGAACCTGTTGGCGAGGCCCTGATTGCAGAAGAGAAGTGATCTAAACTCAAATTTAGCAGCTTCTGTAAAGAACTCATCCTAACAGGAATGGACGCTGAATTACTGTGTAAGATGGGAGGGGTCACTATCCCCACCTTTTTCCCACCCATCTCCCTGCTCTTCCAACCCCATAAAAATACTGAAGCTATTAATTCAAAAGACATGTTCACAGATTCCGCTTCGCTTTGCCCCTAATCTTACTCATAAATATTTGAAAATTACAGCTAAAACCAAATATGCTTGTCAGTGTAATGAAACTGCAGGCAAGTATAACCACACAAGGCTTTAAAGTTCCTGGAGGAGGGAAGTAAGAGATGATGAGATTTGGGGACAGTTTATGGGAGCAATTTGTTATGCGTGCAGGAGGAATGGCGTCCTGCTGACAGATTCACATCTTGGTCCTGAACTTTAATTACCAAGGCCCTCTGAGAAACACACCGAGAAACAATAGGAAAATTCTGCTGAGCATTTCACAGATTCTTCGGCGAGAATCTGCGGGGATTTATTTTATTATTATTTTTCTTTCTTTGCGAGCTGCAGCTTTGTTGCCTTGACATCCACACTCAAGAGTTATTGGTATCAAACCAAGCTATATAAAAAGCTATCAAACACTTCTCAGATTTTCCACAGTTCAAAGCAGCACTGGAAGCCTGCCAGGCGTGAAAGATGAGCTGAGCCCAATGTGGTGAGTGTGGCTGCACGTGCTAAAAGGAGCAGGGGGGTGAGCTAGGAAAGGCAGGGACAACTTTGAAGGCCCTGGAGGGAGGAAGAAAGTGGGATCCTCCTCTTCAGACTGAGGGTCATGTTCTCCCTCTGTAGGGAGTAAAGGGAACTTATGATTCTGTGGAGTAACTACAACCACAGTAGAAATACCACTCTTAGAAAAGGATGTGGTTTTTTTCCTAGAAAAGTGGAGACCTCATTATGTTAACCAGATAATATGTTAATGAAGATTTTATTTATTTTGGCCCCAGATAGACCAGAGAACTTAAGGTTCGAGGATCGATAGAGACTAAAACACCAGTGGCCAGAACCTGTGTGATAATACTCTCTTATTGCAATCAGAGAATATGGAATTCTGGATTTTCAAGGAAGTTTGTGACATTCTGTTAACTCTGGTTCTGTTCCAGGCACAAGTTTCAAATTTACTTTTACTTTTGTGGCCTGCATTGTCTAATTCCACTTGGTAAATGGAGGTGGGAATGTGAAACCAGCTTAGTGTCTTTTAATCTTCCTGAAAAGTACTTTTGTTTGGTGTGACTTTAGGGAAGGAAGGTAGGCGTTGCTGTTGATACCTCACATATGAGAACATTAAGACCCAGAGATGGTCAGTGCTTCTCGAAGCACCTATAGCTAGCAAGCATCAGAATTTGAATTTGAGGTCCACTTTCTACAATCCCATCTCATCATCTTAATTGAGGAAGGTCTTCCCAAACATATTCAATTATAAATGCAGGCATCCCACAAGGCTAATGGAGAAGATTCTGTCAGTGCCCCTTGCATTTCCCCTACCAGTCATCTTTTGAAATTGTATCTGAAAGTAGAAGTTAACACTCCAGAGTGACCCTCAGCTAGTGGGGGCTAGAAAATGGTGGACAGATACCACAGCTTTCTCACCTCTTAGTGCAATTCCAACGTACATACAACATAGGTTCTCATTGGGCCGAGCCTTAGCTCTCTGCAGCATTGCCCTGTGCATTAATTCAGCCTTTTGTTGACTATCTTCCCTGTCTCAATTTCCTCTCTCTTGCTTCCAAATATCCTACTTGCACCCAAACCCACTGAAACTTACAGTTAAGTTAAATACTTCTCACATTCTACATCAATAGACTGAGCATGAGTCCAAAGTTGCCACAACAATCAAAATAATCCAGCTGGACCCATGGCCCTTGCTCTCAATATATATTCACCCATGACCTTAATTGCTACTTTCTTTTTAAAGTATTTGATGCCATAATATTTTAAATAATCAGAGTTTATGGAGGGTATACTTAAAAGCAAGAAAAAGAAAATAATCTATCCCTAAATTCTACCATACCAGCTAAAAATAACCATTATTTACATGTTGGTATCCTATCCTATCTAATAAAAGAGTAATATGCAAATTAACCATCACTCTGCTACACCCACAAGCCACGCCCACCAGTCACACCCACCAGCCAATCAGGAGCAAATATGCAAATAAACCCAACCAAGATGGCTACGGCCACAGAGAGCAGGAAGGAGGCTTGAGTTTTCCCGGCAATGGAGGAAGCCAAGCTTTCCGCCTGCCCTTGCTGACCTAGGTCTCCACTCATGGCTACAAAGTTTCAATTATAGAAGATACATAAATCCAAACAGAAATGGCAGCAGCCACAGAACTGGAAAGAGCAGGAGGCTAGGGTTGCCTGCCACGATGGAGGAAGCCAAGCTTCTGCAGCCCTGGCCGACCCAAGCCTCCACTTAAGGCCACAAAGTTTCAATTATAGAAGATAGATAAATCCCAACAGAAATGGCTGCCGCCACGGAGCAAGCAGAAGGCTTGGCTCTGCTCCAGGCTACAAAGTTTCAATTATAGAAGATAAATAAACCCCAGATACCAGGGCCTCCACTTGGGTCACCAGGGGGAGTGGCCGTCCTGCAAACCACCACAGGCACCTCGCCCAGGCCACCCCACACCCCAAGGGAACCCCTACCCTGATCTGGGACACCCTTCAGGGCAAACCAGTTGGCCCCCACTCATGCACCAGGCCTCTATCCTATCTAATAAAAGTAATATGCAGATTGACCATCACTCCAACACACAAGATGCCTGCCCCCATGTGGTCAAAGATCCTGCCCCCATGTGGACACAATATAGTCACCACAAGATGGCCAGCAGGGGAGGGCAGTTGGGGGCGATCAAGCCTGCAGGGGAGGGCAGTTAGGGGTGACCAAGCCGGCAGAGGAGGGAAGTTGGGGATGACCAGGCCTGCAGGGAAAGGCAGTTGGGAGGAACCCAGGCCTGCAGGGTAGAACAGTTGGGGCAGACCAGGCTTACAGGGGAGGGCAGTTAGGGGTGACCAGGCCTGCAGGAAAGGGCAGTTAGGGGTGACCAGGCTGACAGGGGAGCAGTTAGGCATCAATCAGGCTTGCAGGGGAGTGGTTAGGGGGTGATCAGGCTAACAGGCAGAAGTGGTTAGGGGCAATCAGGAAAGCAGGCAGGCGAGCAGTTGGAAGCCAGCAGTCCTGGATTGTGAGAGGGATGTCCGACTGCCCTTTTAGGCCTGATCCTAAAGGGGCAGTCGGACATCTCTCGAGGGGTCCCAGATTGGAGAGGGTGCAGGCTGGGCTGAGGGACACCCCCCATGCACGAATTTCGTGCACTGGGCCTCTAGTATATATATATATAATCTCCATTATACATACTACTTTATAGCCTTTTCACTTAATATATCATGAACACTCTTTAGAGTCTTTAAATATTTTGTTATTGCTTTTATAACTGTAGACAATTTAACCTGATCTATATACAGAACTTGAGTCAGTTTTATAGGACCTTTTTTTTTCTATTTTTTTTACTAACATAAACATTATTGAACTTAAGAAATGTTTTTATTTATATTCCAACTAGCAGTTAATAAAAGAACCAGAAGCTTATTCACAACTCAGCATTATATCATTAAAATGTTTGCTAATTTGCTAGTGAATATTGGAATGTATTACTTTCAAGCATGATTTTTTTCTTACCCAGTAATCTCCCTTTTATATGGCTAACATAAGTATAGCAGCCTCCCTACTTTGAGAATGGGAAAATCTTTGTTGTGAACTTTTCAACTTACATTTCTTTGTGGTTGAAAACCATCCCCAACAGCTGTCTGAAAATTTATTCAATTCCATCGAAGCAGCTGTTGGCTCTTGGTGGCTATTGGGGTAGTAAGAATGTTCCAAGGGATTGAAGCAGTAAGGAGATAGGACTTTCTGAGGTATTGGGAATTGAACTTCAACAAGATATTTTCTTGTGGGTTTTTTGAATATGTGGGAGAAAGACTTTTAATGTGTGACCTTCCCAGAATATCTAAATCAACAATATCCTGTCTGACTCTAGGTTTAAAAACAAAGTTCCCTGAAAGAATGCAATAGAGCTCCGTATAAATCTGACTTTATTTAAACTCTGATTTCCCCTATCAAGATCATTGCACTGTAATTCTCATAGTTCTTAGAGGGTTATGAGCTTAGTATGTGCCAGGAAAACTTGAGTGATTTTAGGGGTTTTCATATTTCTTGCTGCATCATTTCCACTCAGAAATTTAGGGGGGAAATTTCTCCTCTAACCATCTGTGCAATCCAGCATCAGACTTCCAAAATGTAAGCAAGCTAACCACAATGTCAGGAGAAAAATTGGCTTATTGGAAAAGCACAAGAAGGAGAAATAGAGAAGAAATAGAAAGACAGAGAGATGGAGAGAGGGCAGAAGTGATGAAGAAAGGAAAGGAAAGGAAAGGAAGGAAGGAAGGAAGGAAGGAAGGAAGGAAGGAAGGAAGGAAGGAAGGAAGGAAGGGAGGAAGGAAGGAAGGAAGGAAGGAACTTTCCCATTGCTGATTCCAACTTTCCCATTTCTTTGATCAAATGAGAGCCAAAAGAAAAATTTTAGTTCTTGTAGTAATTAGAAAAGTAATTTAACCCAAAATACCTATTCAGAGTTTGTCAAATAGCTTTAATTAGCATTTTCATGAAACAGTCTAAGTGGATGAATCATGTGGTATTTCAGTCATCAGTTTTTATCAACTTTCTACAACCAAGTGAAGTCATGATAAAGAACTTTTCACTACCTTTAAAATGATCCCTAAGCCCATGATTATTGTACCAAGAAGTATAATGTCAACGACAGAGTATGAGTAGCCCTTGGACCCATCAATTTGTAGAAATGCAAAATCAAAGCAATGCTAAAAAGACACAATTTAGAGAATGTCTACTTTACACTAGTATTTAAAATACATGACATTATTTATCTCATAGATAGTTACTGCAGAATTACCATGAAGCATGTATTTCTGACGCACTAAAAATATAGCTATAAATGATTTCTAAAATAGAAAAAAAATATTGTTACTTTACCCACATAACAGATAACTAAATTGAGGTTCAGAAACTGAAGTCATTTGCCCCATGTCAATGAGTTGTAAATAACACTAGAAAAACAAAAGCAATCTGATTCTTTAGTATGTGCCTTATTATGTCTATACACAGAATCAAAGAATCAGCTTCTTCACTTTAATTTGCTCCTATGACAAATTTGAGACATGGAAGGAATGTATGATATGCCTATCTTGTTTTTTCTTTTTTTCTCTTCCCTTTCCTTTTCATCTTCTTTTAATCACTATATATATATTAATCTCCCAGATATTTTGCTCACAGTGGGAAAGGCTATATTATCTAGTTTCCTTAAGGATCATGCAAAAAGGATGCTTATGATGTAAGGAATCTTTTTTATTCTTTTATATTTTTTTAGTCTCTATGTCAATATCCTCATTTTTAAACTGCCTTCATTTTCAGTAAAAATACAAACTTAACACTGGATGAAAAGAGTATGAAAGAGTATCATTTGTGTGAAAGGGTATCATTTAGCTTGTAAAACCAAAGCATTAAAGCCAATTTGGTATATATGTATTGTGATTAAAACTGGAGAGTTGCTGAGATGGTGAGTAGGGGATTTCATAATTGTGCAGAGTAATAAAAATATTTTGATTGGGCTAAAGTGTTAGTATTTTAAACACAGTAGGGATTTGTGTTTTCAAGGGAACACAACAAAACTTTCCAGAATTCCAAGTGACTGAGACAAATACCCTGCACATACCATAAATCAAGAAGGATGTTTATATTCTCTGAGACATTCCGTTACAATTTCCTTCTTGAGGGATAAGCTTCTATGAGAGTGTTACAGTCGGACTACATACACAACAGGAATGCTCTTTGTTTTGGTTAGACAGTCACCAACTTTGAAATAGAATGCGCCTTGCTATTCCAGGAAATGTTTTTAAATGATTTCTTAGAAAATGTGATAAATGGTTCTTTGCAAGATGTAGAAGCATGCTCCAGAAGGACCGGACTGGAGGAGGAGAAAGTGGAGATGAGGATGTCACAGTTATGGGGTTACTGTTTGCTTTCTTAAAAAACCTCAGGTGGTATTTGGACTCTGTCAATTTGGTTTGCTTTATAAATCCTGTCCTTTCTTACCTCCATGTTGGCTCAGCTGTAGATGTGATGTAGAACAAATGATGCGTTTGGGGCCAGATTACTTATTAGATACATTGAAGGCATTTAATGGGACACAGGGCATATATTTCACTTGGAATTAGAGAAAAGTGGCGTGAATAAAAAGGTTTTTTTCACCTAACATAGGTACCACTAGATCAAACCATGGAAGGTTGTTGCTGTGTTACATGCTTGGTTTCAAATTAAAAAAAAAAATTATTTAGTTATTTGAAGCTACAAAGTACAGTAGTTAAGGAGACAAGTTTATCATCAGTCATACATGTTTATTAATGGACATGTTTTGAAAATGTCTAATACATTTCAGTATGTGTGTGTTCTTGTCAGATTCTCAATCACTATTTTAAGCCTTCTCCATTGTAAAAAGAAATACTACTCCAAGCCAGGGTTACTAATAAATTCAAATTGTGGACAAATATCAATAATTGTGGGAATGCAGAAATCATACTATAAATCATGAACATTTTGATAGTTTACTTCTTCATGGTTCTTGCTTTCTCAACTGCTTTATCCTTATGGGCTTTCTCAGATTAGTTCTTGATCAAATGGGTACCAAGTTCATTTACTTCTAAACAGAAAATTCTACTCCTGAATGTCCCAATGTATTTAACATATTACATATTTGACAGCATTTTATCCAACTCTGTGTCTACAACCATATATTTTTTTCAACATCCTGGCAATGGCAGGCTAAAAAAAATATTGTTTTTTCTTTGTTTACTTCAGGCAGAATGATTTCATTCATAAGCAAGACTCCTCATGTTTCGGTTGCAAGTTCTGAATCAGGAATTTGCTTAGTATTTTATATAGACAAATATCTATCTAAGAATACTTTATTTTACTAAACCAGTAAAATATGCTGCACATTTTTACACTATAAATATTTTAATATATATATGTATATACATATATATAGTTAATTTGAGAAAAATGATTCTAGTTCATTGGTGATAAACACTTAAATAGTGAACTTGACTTGCATAGTCAGATTCTCCTTGCTCTTGAGTCCTGGTGGCCCACCGAGAATTTGTATCCTTCTCTGTTTACTATGATTTAATCGGTACTTATTGTGCACCTACTACGTGCCGGAAACTGTTTTAGACACTACAGGGACAGCCTGTGGATGTCAAGGGATGTCTAGTATTGGTTACTAAGCTGCTTACCTCTGGGGTTAAAGGTTAAGAATTTCGTATTTCTCAGACATAGTATTGATATTTTGGCATTGATATGTCTTTACCCTTTATGATTTTTATTTAGTTTAGAAATTGGGCAAAATATATTGATTTACAGGGCAAACCCCAACATTATTAGTATTATTAATATTTTGCAACGTATTGTATTTTGTTTCTCAGAGCTCTGTGACTTTTGACCTAATATACTTTCGTTTTTCATGGAGATATGTTGTAAAGCTAAGATCACTAACTCAGAAAGCCACTAGCCCTTTCCGTTCCCTTTTGTAACTTTTGGTACAAATGTCCGATGATGCTACTATTATATATAAAACTAGAGGCCCCGGGGGGGGGGGTGTCCCTCAGCCCAGCCTGCACCCTCTCCAATCTGGGATCCCTCTCATAATCCAAGACTGCTGGCTCCCAACGGCTCGCCTGTGTGCATTCCTGATTGCCCCTAACCACTTCTGCCTGCCAGCCTGATCACCACCTAAACACTCCCCTGCCAGTCTGATTGATGTCTAACTGCTCCCCTGCCAGCCTGTTTGCCCCCAACTTCCCTCCTCTGCTGGCCTGGTCCCTCCCAACTGCCCTCCCCTGCAGGCCATCTTGTGGTGGCCATCTTGTGTCCACATGGGGGCAGGATCTTTGACCACGTGAGGGCAGCCATCTTGTTTGTTGGAGTGATGGTCAATCTGCATATTACCCTTTTATTAGGTAGGATAGAGGCTTGGTGCACGGGTGGGAGCCAGCTGGTTTTCCCTGAAGGGTGTCCCGGATCAGGGTGGGGGTTCCCTTGGGGCGTGGGGCAGCCTGGGCGAGAGGCCTGTGGTGGTTTGCAGGCTGGCCACGCCCCCCGACAACCCAAGTGGGGGCTCTGATATCTGGGATTTATTTATCTTCTACAATTGAAACTTTGTAGCCTGGAGCAGAGCCAAGCCTTCTGCTCCCTCCATGGTGGCAGCCATTTCTGTTGGGATTTATTTATCTTCTATAATTGAAACTTTGTAGCCTTAAGTGGAGGCCTGGGCCAGCCAGGGTGTGCGGAAAGCTTGGCTTCCTCCATCACCGGAGGGCAATCCTAGTATCCTGCTCTCTTCAGCTCTGTGGCTGCCGTCATTTTTGTTGGGGTTTATTTATCTTCTATTATTGAAACTTTGTAACCTTAAGCAGAGGCCTGGGCCGGCCAGGGTGTGCAGAAAGCTTGGCTTCCTCCATTGCCGGGGAAACCCAAGCCTCCCTCCTCCTCTCTCCATGGCCACAGCCATCTTGGTTGGGGTTAATTTGCATACTCGCTCCTGATTGGCTAGTGGGCATGGTTTGTGGGTGTAGC
Source organism: Plecotus auritus (assembly GCF_963455305.1). Lineage (NCBI taxonomy): Eukaryota > Metazoa > Chordata > Mammalia > Chiroptera > Vespertilionidae > Plecotus > Plecotus auritus. The sequence goes on along the minus strand of NC_137770.1, from coordinate 18,663,307 downwards.
AGAGTGATGGTTAATTTGCATATTACTCTTTTATTAGATAGGATAAGGACCCACTGCATGTCACTCTCACCTGGCCTCAGCTATAATATTTCCAGTTCACCATGTTGAACTTTTAAAAGTGATTATATTTAATAGAATTTTGAAATTTGAGTTTATGCCAGCAGAGGACTCTTTTTATTACACTCACACACCTTCATGTGTACTCACACCACCCTGCCAACAGTGCTAATGCCAGAGTTATTCTGTTGCCCTTTCAGATCATCACCAATGATCATTTTTGTCAACTGGTACAATCAATTGTTTAGCATAGTTTGTTCCATCTTAGGCTTTTTGGTTCCTATGGGAGCTCTAAGTGAGACCGCTGTGATGCTCAGCCTCCCATCTCAGCCCAACCTTTTACTCAAGGCATGGGTGCAACAATGGGATCCACTAGAGTAACCTCATGTCACTTCACATCAATGTCAACACAGATTTCTCTCTCTCACCCCCTGGGCTCTGAGTTTCCTTAGGTGGGATGTTTTTAAGAACGTACTCAACTATTCTGATGAATGAACAATGTTGAAATTGAGAAGATGCTAACGAATGGTGAAGTGACCTCTGATCAATAAGGGACAGGAGCTGGTGAAAAATACCTCCATCTCCTTTCTTTCACACTGACAATTGTGAGACATATATTTTACTTAGATCTTGCAGTATCCCAGCAGAATTAAACCCTGGTTGTCCATGGCAGTGCACCAGCTCAATAATGCATCTTTGGATTGGCTTCCCTCCATCCCTGTTTCGTTCTTATAGGTCCCTAAACCATGTAACTTGAAAGCATCCCAAAATAAACTACCTCTTGCAAACACCTTTTTTTGGGCTCTTTTCTAGAGAGGTCCTGATTTTAGAGATACAGTGATATAGTATATATGTATATATGTAACTTTCATTCAATATTTAATATCAAAATACATGAACTTATTTAAAAATTATAATTGAGCACTAGCCAGTTTGGCTCTGGATAGAGCGTTGGCCCACCAACTGAAGGGTCCCAGGTTCAATTCTGCTCAAGGACACATACCTCTGTTGCAGGCTCCAGCCCTGGTTGGGGCGGGGTTGGGAGGCAAACAGTCAATGTGTCTCTCTCACATGGTTGTTTCTTCCTCTCTCTGTCTCTCCCCATTTATTCCACTTTTTAAAAAAATCAATGGAAAAATATCCTCAGGTGAGGATTAACAAAAATAATTATAACTGAGCATTGTTCAGTGTGTTACTATCCATTTACTGAAAGCCAATTTCTAACATGTCCCCCATCCCTGCCTTCCACCCATCACATCCACCCTCTAACCTCCATCCCCACCATCTTCACATAAATGGGAACATACACAGCTCAGTGCACCTTGGGTAATCCATCATAAATTTTCCAGTGTGTTTCCTGACAGGTCTCAAAGAGGTTCATAATAGCATTTCCCCTAAGGGCAATGGCACCATTAGTCAAAAGTAATAAAACCTTTTAGTGAAAAATAAATAGGAAAAAAAAACCCTTCATATTCCCTGCACATTTTGAAAATTGAGTACATTTCAAGTTCAGTTTCCAGACTTATAGAATGAATTCCTAGCTTAATTTCCATAGCAAAGCCATAGGCAAACAGGTGCTGGAAAGAATTCTAATCCCTCCATTTCATAACCTGGGCTAGAGGTGCCCTGGCCTGTGAGTGAGTCCTGTCCACACCTAGGCTGTGCCGCTGGGTTTGGAGGAGGTGCCACTCCCTTTGCAGAGCAGCTGGGGGTTTGCTCTGCCCCAAGCTGACTCCAGAGTACAGAAGTGTGAAGTGTTTCTGGAGAAGAGAAAGGACTGAGCAAGCATACCAGACTAAACATCGCTGCTGCGATTAGGCACACACAAGCTCCGTGAATATGCCAAGTGTAAACTCCCCAAAAGATAAAAGAGTGGGTAAATGAAATATCAATGTGAGAGAAGTTTTTGCCTGGGGTACTACCTAAAACTTTGATTTTTCTCTATTCATAGATTAGTTTCCACGGATTCTGCTTTCACTAATAGGAAGTAGAGAAGTAGAAGTATTGGGACAAGAGAAATATGTTGTTGGGCCATTTCCAGGCAAGACCTGAAATGGGAACAATGAGAGAGGAGGCAAGAAAGCCTGCACTCCAGAGGTTTCCAGAGAGGCTTTGCATCGGAAAGAGGTCTGACTTTGCAGAAGATGCCAATTAATAGTGCTGCTTTGGCGCACTAATGTAAACCTCAGATCATTTGAGGTTTGCCCTTTTCTCTTGAAAAATACATCTCATACTGCAGATGAGTGTAAACATTGAAAGCCATACTCTCCCTCCCTTCTTAATTCTAATTTACATTTACAGGAAATTCAAGTGGAAAACCATGAGCTGGGAAATGCTCATTTGCAAAGAGGCATTACTCTTCCAGGCCTGTGGGCTGAATCACACAGTTCAAAGTCCTGGCTGCCAACTTCCCCAAGACCCCATTCCTGCCCACACCACACATAGTGCTTTGGCCTAGATACATTTCAAAAATCTATCTGGCTTTCTAAAGGGAAAAGAAGTGCACTCATGAACCAGATGTGAAGCCCACCTATGAAGTCCTGAAGGTCAGGAGAGACAGTAGTCACATCTGTCCATAAGACAGCACAAAGATGATCTATATCGTATGCTCCTTGGCCATGGATTTTACATGCTGGCTTGGGAAGTCTGTTTCAATTGGCAAACTGGTTATTCTAACTGGTACTTGCTCTTGATTGTTTACTTTTTAACCTGTCTGACCCAAAATACCCAAGTTATAAAATATAGCCTGTATTTTGGTTCTACTTTTTAGTTCATTTCAACCACTATTACTTTTATTTTATATTTTTTATTTTTATTGAATTTATTGGTGTAGCTTCTATATATATAAAAAGCCAGCGACCATAATGCCATAACGACCATAACGACCAGTCTCTATGATGCCCACAGTGGCAAGCAAACTGGACCAATCAGGGGGTGGGGCCAGCCTGCGGCCTCTCCCCCCAGCCAGCCCTGCCCCTGATGGGCCCCCACCACACCAATTGGCCTGCAGCCCCTCCCCCCAGCCAGCTCCGCCCCTGACCACACCCCCACTCTAATCAGGGCAGGGCCTGCCTGCAAACAACCCCTGACCACTCCCCCAGGCCATTGGCCTCAGATCAGGCACCCCCACCCCATTCGGGGACAGAGCCAGTTGGCCCACCACCCACAGCCCCTCCCCACAGCCAGCCCCACTACCAATCACCCCCCACCACACCAATCGGCCTGTGGCCCCTCTCCCCAGCCAGGTCTGCCCCCAATTGCCCCCCCTTCACACAAATCAGGGTGGGGCTGGCCAGCCAACCTCCCCTGGCCCCTCTCCTGGCCCCGTTTGGCCTGCAGCCCCTCTCCAGCCTTGCCCCCAATCAGACCCTCCACTCCAATCAGGGGCGGGCTTGCCAGCCAACCTCTCACCGTCTCCTCCTCCTGACAGGGCCAGGCCGGCTGAACCCCACCCGTGCACGAATTCATGCACTGGGCCTCTAGTCCTATATAATAAAAGGCTAATATGCAAATAGACCAAATGGCAGAACAACTGAACAACCGGTTGCTATGATATGTGCTGACCACCAGAGGGTGTGCGTGGAACATGATGGATCAGGTGAGGGGGGGGCGCCAGACCAAGGTGGGGCACTGGTCACTGTCATCGGGCAGAGACTCTGGTGGTTACTGAAAATTCTTTGCTCCTACGCACCACAGTCCCGTCTGGCACTCACACCTGCTGCCAGCGCTGGCCCCACTCAACCCACTGCTGGTGCCAGAGCCGCTGCTCGCACCCACTGCCAGTGCCCTGCGTTGTGACCCTATCCCTTGGCACTATCAGCGGGTGCGAGCCGCAGCTGCCGGCCCTGATTGCCCCTCAGGTCTTCTCTACCTCCCCCTGCTCCTGAGGAGAGATCAGGAGTGGGAGCTGCCTCTCACACCTGCTGCTGGTGACAGCCCCACTCGCACCGCTGCTGGCGGTGATGGCCCCACTCACACCCACAGCTGGTGCCGGAGCTGCTGCTTGCACCCATTGCCAATGCCCGGCACCAGTCCCAATTGTTCGGTGCCAGCAGCAGATGAGTGGTGGCTGCTGACCCTGATTGCCCTTGAGGGCTATTCCACCTCCTCCTGCTCCTGAGGGGGGATTGGGGCAGCAGCCACCATTCGCACCCACTGACTGTGCCGGCCCCACTCACACCTGCTGCTGGCACTGACCCCAATTGCTCCGCGCCTTCGGCAGGTGCAAACGGGGATGGTGCCACTAGTGCATGGGAGTGGCAGTGGTAGGAGTGGGGCTGCCAGCAGACAGGGTACTGGGGGCCATCGTGGGAGGGTCCAGGAAGGGGCATGGAGGATGGGCTGAGACTTGCCCCTGTGCCTACCACAGCTTCTCGGCCACCAATTCCTTTCAAGGTGCATGAATTTATGCACTGGGCCCCTAGTTGGTTCATAAAATTATATAAGTTTCAGGTGTGCAATTGTATAATACATCATCTTTTTTGCATTGTGTTTTCACCACCCCAAGTCAAGTCTCCTTCTATAACCATTTATCATACCCCATTTACTCTATTCTCTCTCTCTTCACCCCCCTTTCCTTCTGGTAATCACCATATGTTGTCTGTGTCTATGAGGATTTTTTTTCATTGCTTAATCCCTTCACTTTTTCACTCAGCCCCCCTAATTCCCTCCCCTCTGACAACTTTCAGTCTCTTCTCTGTATCCATGGGTTTGTTTCTATTTTGTCTGTTAATTTATTTTACTCATTAGATTCCACATATAAATGAAATCATATAGTACTTGTCTTTTCATATCTGGTTTATTTTACTTACCATAATACTCTCAAGATCAAACCATGCTATCACAAAAGGTAACATTTCCTTCTTTTTTTAAGGCCAAGTAGTATTCCATTGTGTAAATTTAGCACAGATTTTTTAGCCACTCATCTACTGATGGGCACTTGGGCTGTTTCCAGATCTCTGCTATTTTAAATAATCCTGCAATAAACATAGGGTTGCATATATTCTTTCAAATTATTGTTTTGGGTTTTTTGGATATATTATCAAAAGTGAAATCCCTGGATCTTAAAGCAGTTCCACTTTTAATTTTTTTAGTTAAATCCATAAAGCTTTCCATGGTGGCTGCACCAATCTATATTCTCACTAACAGTGTACTAGGGTTTCTTTTCTCCACATCCTCACCAACACTTGTTTGTCATTTTGTTTTTTATGATAGCCATTCTGGCAGCTATGAGGTGATATTTCACTGTGCTTTTAATTTTAATTTCTCTGATGATAAGTAACATTCAGCATCTTTTCTTATATCTATTAGCCATTTGTATGTCTTCTTTGGAGGAGTGTATATTCATGTCCTTTGCCCATTTTTAATTGGACTGTTTATAACAATTAACACCAAAAAATGCAAAGGGTTGAAAGAAAATATTATGAAAAACTATATGCCTAAAAGTTGGACAATCTGGATGAAGTAGATAAATTCCTAGACATATCCAATCTTCTAAAACTGAACCAAGAAGAATCAGAAAATCTTAGTAGACAAATTATGGCTATTATGCATGGGCATTAAAATACAAATTTATAGTTACAAATTCTCCTTTTAAATTCTTATTATTTCTTGTTAAAATATTTTTGCACATTTGAAATATTTTTCCCATTTCCAAATTGTCCTATACCGAACAGCTTAGCACTTTTAGCTATAAACATTATTGAAAAGTTGCAAAAGAATAATTAAACTCTCCAATATTTTTATCAATTGTAATTTTATGAATACTATTTTATTTAAAAAAAAGAAATTTTTTATGACAGAAATATGATATCAGACCCAAAGTCATTGTAGTAGGAATGTGGGACTGTGAACATAAGTAAATGCACACCTCTAATGGTTTAGTTAAATTAATCCTATCTAATAAAAGAGTAATATGCAAATTGACTGTACCTCCGCTATACCCACAAGCCACGCCCACAAGCCAATCAGGAGGGAATATGCAAATAAACCCAACCAAGATGGCTGCAGCCACAGAGAGCAAGAGGGAGGCTTGGGTTTCCCTGGCAATGGAGGAAGCCAAGCTTTCCGCCTGCCCATGCCGGCCCAGGCCTCCACTCGATACTACAAAGTTTCAATTATAAAAGATAAATAAAGCCCAACAGAAATGGTGGCAGCCAAGGAGCTGGAGAGAGCAGGAGGCTAGGGTTGCCCGTGGTGATGGAGGAAGCCAAGCTTCTGCAGCCCTGACCTGCTTTGGCCTCCACTTAAGGCTACAAAGTTTCATTTATAGAAGATACACAAATCCCAACAGAAATGTCTGCCGCCACTGAGCTAACAGAAGGCTTGGCTCCACTCCAGGCTACAAAGTTTCAATTGTAGAAGATAAACAAATCCCAGATACCAGGGCCTCTGCTTGGGTCGCCGGGGGGCATGGCCAGCCTGCAAACCATCACAGGCCCCTTGCCCACACCCCAAGGGAACCCCGCCCTGATTGGGACACCCTTCAGGACAAAACAGCTGGCCCCCTCTCATGCACCAGGCCTCTATCCTATCTAATAAAAGAGTAATATGCAGATTGACCATCACTCCAACACACAAGATGGCTGCCCCCACGTGGTCAAAGATCCTGCCCCCATGTGGACACAAGATGGCCACCACAAGATGGCCAGCAGGGGAGAGCAGTTGGGAAGGACCAGGCCTGCAAGGGAGGGCAGTTGGGGGTGATCAAGCCTGCTGGGGAGGGCAGTTAGGGGTGACCCGGCCAGCAGAGGAGGAAAGTTGGGGGTGACCGGCTCTGTAGGGGAGAGCAGTTGGAGGGTACCAGGCCTGCAGGGGAGGGCACTTAGGGGCAAACAGGCTGGCAGGGGAGCAGTTAGGCATCAATCAGGCTGGCAGGGGAGTGGTTAGGGGGTGATCAGGCTGGCAGGCAGAAACAGGGGCAATCAGGAAGGCAGGCAGGCAAGCAGTTAGGAGCCAGCAGTCCTGGGTTGTGAGAGGGATGTCCGACTGCCCGTTTAGGCCCAATCCCAGTGTGATCGGGCCTAAACGGGCAGTCGGACATTCCTCGAGGTGTCCCAGATTGGAGAGGGTGCAGGCTGGGCTGAGGGACACCCCCCCTACACAAATTTCATGCACTGGGCCTCTAGTAAGATAATGAAAACATTTCCCCCATTTTTTAAAGCACAAGCTTAGTTGTCATTATTTCTCTGATGTAGAATAGAATTATTCTCTTTAATTAGGAAAAGTTACAGAACACAGATTTGATGTCTCAGTCTTTTATGGAAGAAAGTTCATTATTTGGAAGGAGCATATGATGGGAATTTTATTTTTTATTTTTGGTTGTTATTGTTTTTTCCCTTTCAAACCCATAGTTTCTAATGACTGGAGGAGGTTTCTAAGCCATAATCCTTTCCATTATTATCATGCTTCATTACTTTACAACTTTGTTATTTAGGCCATAATGATGAAAAGACTAAAATCATGTTATACTATATGCCATGTTCAAGCTAACAAGTTATATTAAACATTTGTTAATTTTCTTCCCAATATACATTCTCTCTTGTTCCTAAGTAGTGCATGAAATTCTGTCTGCATCTACCCACAGCCTCCTGCCCTGCACTCAATTTTGCTGTGGGGAGACTAGATAATTTCTATAACCACACCAGAGAATGTGATTTAAGTCAGAATGGTCCATTACTTTGGCCACAGGGACTGGTTCAAAGATAGATAGATGTATGACCTAAGTCAAGCAAGCGGGTCAACTGGACTGTATTCCAGAACCTTTCCTCAGGTTGCATAGTGGCAATCAAGTTACTTTTATTGCACTTGATTTTGTAATAACCTGAGACTGAACATTCCAGGAACATAATGTTAAAATTTGAAAATGTACCCCAAAATTTTAAAAAGTAAGTCAGTGCAAATCCCTTGTTATTAGTGAAATGACAACTCAAATCAGGGGTCAATAGTATATATTTATTTTTACATTTCAATTTCAAATTTTAAAAACATATTATCTTTTATAAAATCATACTGGAAATTTCTCAAGATTAAAAAAAATCTAACCTATCTACACAACCTCACTCACTTCTGAAGGGGTCCTGGGACAAATCAGAAAACCTCATTCCCTCTAACTTTCTATTCAAGTTGAATCAATGAGTCACAATTAAGTTCAGACCTCTATGAGGGAACCCCTCAGAAGGTTATATTTAAGAGTGTCATGGGAACAATATACATTTCAAATACAATCATTAGAAAGGACTGAGTAGATCAAGAGCTTTTTTGTCTATAGATGAAATTTTTACAGAGATATCTCCAAAATATATAGAACCATTTAAAAATGCCTCTGAGACTCATTGAGGTGGATAATTATATTCCCAGGTAAAGACCAATAGGGTTAAACTTCCTGTTTATTCAGTTTTGAGGGAATTATTATAACCACTAGAGGCCCGGTGCACAAAATTCATGCACAGGGGGAGGGAGGTTGTCCCTCAGCCTGGCCTGAACCCTTTCACAACCCGGGACCCCTCAGGGAATGTCCGACTGCTGGTTTAGGCCCGATCCTGCAGGGATCCCTGTGGGATCGGGACTAAACCAGCAGTCAGACATCCCTCTCGCAATCCGGGACCACTGGCTCCTAACTGCTCACCTGCCTGCCTGCCTGATTGCCCCTAACCACTCTGCCTGATTGCCTGATTGTCCCAACCCCTTTGCCTGCCTGCCTGATCATCACCCCTAACCACTTGCCTGCCTGCCTGATCACCTCTAACTGCTCACCTGCCTGCATGATCACCCTAATGACTCACCTGCCTGCCTGATCACCCCTAACCACCTCTGCCTGCTTGTCTGATCACCCCTAACCACTCTGCCTGCCTGCCTGATTGCTCCTAACCACTCTGCATGCCTGCCTGATTGCCCCAACCCCTTTGCCTGCCTGCCTGATTGCCCCTAACCACATACCTGCCTTCTTGATCACTCCTAACTGCTCACCTGCCTGTCTGATCACCCCTAACCACTTGCCTGCCTGCCTGATCACCTCTAACTGCTCACCTGCCTGCATGATCACCCTAATGACTCACCTGCCTGCCTGATCACCCCTAACCACCTCTGCCTGCCTGCTTCTCACCCCTAACCACCTCTGCCTGCCTGCCTGATCACCCCTAACTGCTCACCTGCCTTCCTGATTTCCCTAACTGCCTCTGCCTTGGCCCCACTGCAGCAGCTTTCTGGAATGACGTCCAGAAGGTCGCTCAGCTGTCTGGTCTAATTAGCATATTACACTTTTATTATTATATATTGCTGATGGAGAAGATAGTAGTAAATTTTAGGACATCAGATTTATGTAAATTTTTTTATTGTTTGTTTGATGTCTGTGTTCCAGAATTAGTGCTTCTCCTCCCCATCCATCCTTAGTTAGCAGATTTTCTTCTAAATCATGACCAAAAGAAAGAAGCTATAGTGTCAAACTATACCTTCAAATAATTTTCAATGTGACTTGTAAACGTAATAGAGACTGTTTGATCTGAAACTTCTACAGTTATGGGTAGTACCACACAATCAGCCAGGCATTTCACTAACGTGAAATTATCACCATGTTGGATCCAGTTGGTCTCCGTTAGTTTTAAACCATAAGTCCGGTGGGGAGTGGTCTTCTTCTTCTTGACAGCTGTTGTAGCTTTTATCAGTTGCAGCTCCACTGCCACATAGCCTGCCTCAAGACTACCAGTCTTAACGGAAATGTATCACAGTAAGGAGTGGAGAGAGCATCAGCAGATGAAGAGATTACCAAGTGCAGAGTGGAACAGGAAGAGAACAGCATGAGAGTAGGATCCCTGCCCCTCCTGTAAGGGATTCTTGCAGTGAACCATGGAAGCCCCTGAAAGAAGTCAGGAGCTATCTATCTTTTTCCTAAAAATATACCCAATTGTACACAGAATTATTCTATGGAAATGTATTTATTAGGAGAAAATACTGGTTTGGCTCTTTGACTTGCTCTTAACAGCAGCTTCCTCTGCTATGAAATCCCTGGTCCCCAAGCCTATGCTGAGCTCCTGAGTGCAGGGCATTTTGTTCTGAATTGAATTGTTCTTTTTTTTTCTCCTGGCTAGGAGAATGAAGATGGTATTTTATAATGGTTATCTTTTTTAGTTTGCTAAGGCTGCCTTACACAAACTGAGTGGCTCTAACAACCAGAATGTATCCTCTCACAGTTCTGGAGACTAGAAGTCTGAAGTCAAGGCAAGGTATCAACTGTTGATTTTTTTCCGGGAGCTGTGAGGGAAGGGGGCTCAGTTCCAGGACTCTCTCTTTGGCATGTATATAGCCATCTGCTCTCTGTGTTCATGTTGTTTTTCCTCTATATGTGTTTCTTACTTTGCATGTGGCCTTTTTAAATAAATTCACCAGTAACATTGGATTAGGCCTCCTTTAATAACCTCACTTTAATTCTATCTACATTGACTATTTCTTTTTCTTTTTCTTTTTTTTTTCTGAAAAAAAAAACAAAAAACAATTGTTTCATTTGGTCCAATGCATGGGAGAGGGCTTCAGGGTGGTTAAAAAAAATGGCTAGTAGTTTGGGGGAGAGGCTCAGGTAAAAGCCAGACACCAGGGGAAGGCAGAGGGGCCCCTCATAGGCTTATGGGCTCCAAAGCCTACTAGCCATGCTTGAGGGTGAGCCTTTCAAAGAGATACTCATCCAGCCCAGCCTGGGGGCTGGCCAGCCTGCAGAGTTAGTCAGGTGGCCACCCATCTTCTTGATGAGTTTCACCTCCTCATCCAGGAAGTGATTCTCCAGAAAGTAAGAGATGAGGGTCTGCGCAGGTAGAACCCAGCACATGCAGCTCCCAAGGGGCCTGGTTCAGGTCCCTCTCCAAGGCCAGGGCAGCTTCCATGGCGTCCTGAGTTTTGCCCACTCATCCTGGGAAGGCTTCAGCTCATCCTGGAAGAGAATGCGGCCACCATGCTTGTTTTGCAACTTTAAGAGATGCTCAGTGCCCTCGCTCTTCTCCACCAACTCATGGAAGAAGTGGCCCACGTTCTGGAGAGCCACATCATCCCCCTAAAAATAGAAGCCCAGAGAGAAATAAGTGTAGGGGGCCGGCAGATACAATCTGGCTAGGAGGTTGACTGCAGCCTCGGCTGGTTTTGGAGGTGGTTCTGAAGGTGGTGACTAAATAAGACTCAAGAGTGTGGCCAGAGTCTGGAAGAAGGGGTGTCCCTGGATTTGTTCTGTCCAAACACTGTTGAAGCAGGAGATAGATCCGGGACCACCAAGGGCACTGGGTCTACACAATGACTATATCTAAATCAGATCATATTTTGACATACTGGGTTAAATTTTTCAATATATAGTGTTGGCTGGGGATATAACATGATTCATTTCCTCTATAGCAGGCTTCCAATCCTATTTTTTCCTATTACTAAAAAGTAAATTAGTTAAGCTCTACCTAGTGGAGTAGAACTCCTAAGGCATATAACTTAGTGGCTATATTTATTGGTTCTGGATGCATACCACCTGGATTTGTGTCTTTCTAGCTCTGTGACCTGCTCCCTCATTTATAAAATGGAGATAAAACTATCATATGAAGTGCTTAGCCATTTTGCAAATATTACACTTATAAATATTTATCATAAAACATTCTTGAAGAAATAACTGCCTTCTAAGTAGAGGTAGAAGTCTGTATTCCTTGACTATGAGTGCTTACTATCCCAGCAAAGAACACATAACAAGTTTGGAGAATAATGCAATAGAGATTTACCTTTGTTTGGAATATGAGGATAATGCTGCAATGATTCAAGTTATGCAGATGCCTCAAGTAATCATAAAATACACTTAAATTACAACTTTTTTGTCTCTTGATTTATGTACCAGCCTCAATAGGGGGTTATTTGATCACTTTTGTTCCATCTCTCCAACCCAGTCTCACAGAGTAACCCAGATACAAAGTAAAGGAACCAATCCCTAGTAAGGTAATAGAGGTGGGACTCTGTACATCCACCCAGAGTTCTTTGCACTAATACCTAACTACTTCAGAAACATTGTACCTAGTTGTAATTATTTGTAATAATTTGTAATTATTTCTCCAAATTTTTATATTTTGAGCATGCTCATTTTTGCCTGCCTCAATTCTTAGGGCACTTTATTTATAGTCAGCCACTATGATTGTCGCTGGTTCTGACTGAAAGCTAAGTGAGTTTAGATCTGGGCTTCTCTTAGTCATATAAGAACACTCCAGATTCTGATCTAAGTATTTTATATGTATTATTGTATTTAAACTCAGAGCAACTCTTTGTAGATATTAATATTATCATTAAAGCTTGCAGACAAAAAATAATTAGAAAAAGGTTTAGGGAAGTTCAGATTGGCCAATCTCACAAAGCAAGTAGTTGCGTTAACATTTTAATCTATATCAGTGTGATTTCTAATGCCTGAGCTCAATGGCAAATCCTTTCTCCTCACAGATAAAGGTGAAAGTCAGTTATCTAACAGTGTCCTTTATTGCAATGCGATGAGGCTCAGATAAATGATAGAGTTGGATAATGAGATTGTCTCAGTTTATCTTCTAGTCCTAAATTCCCTTAATCCCAAATAATCTCAAGTCAGAGAGGTAAATATGGCTATGAAACCAGTGACTCAACAGATGGTTATTTTATGCTTTTAAATTTTACTAAAAACATCAAAACATCTTCTGTAGATATTTCTTACATGTACATTCACATATATTTCAGATATATCAGTGAGCAACTATACAAAACAAATTTATCTCCTTGAGTTCTGGCATCATTTGCTTTGAACTAAAACCTCAGATGACACTGGGCTTCTTTTAAGCTCTCAAATGTTCTTGACTTACTGAAAAGTTTTCTTTAAGTTGAATTTTAAAAATCTACTCATGTATTATGATTACAGAAAGGCTCACAAATTTTGAATCGTTATATTCTTAAAATATTTTTTAATTTCTATAATCTATAATAATAAAAGTGCAATATGCTAATTAGACTGGACAGCTGAATGACCTTCCTGATATCCTTCCGGACAAAGCTGTGGTGGCAGGGGCAGAAGCAGTTAGGAGCATCAGGCAGGCAGGCAGAGTAGTTAGGGGTGATGAGGCAGGCAGGCAAGTGGTTAGGGGTAATGAGGCAGGCAGGTGAGTGGTTAGGAGCCAGTGATCTCAGATTGCGAGAGGGTGTAGGCCGGGCTGAGGGACCCTCCCCCCAATGCATGAATTTCATGCACCAGGAATCTAGTCTATAATAATAAAAGCATAATATGCTAATTAGACTGGACATCCTTCTGGATGACCTTCCAGACGACCTTCTGGACAAAGCCAGGGCTGTGAGGGAAGCCAGTGCCGGCAGCCAGGGGAAGAAAGGCCTATTCTTGCACAAATTTCATGCATTGGGCCTCTAGTTTTATATATTTAAATTCATGTTTTCTTAAAGTGGAACTTATATTTAAAATACAGCCAGGAATGTAAGATTAGATTGAAAGTAACAAATACATATAGAAGAATTACCATGTGCAAGATGTTCAAGGTATAGATAGATGGATAGATGTCCATGTAGATATAAATATAATATAGATAGATATGTCTCTCTGTCTATCTATATCCATCATTTGACATTGCACATTGGGCAAATGTGACACTCTTCCCATTTTTTAACAGAAGATTAGCATTGTGTAAAGGATGGTCTTTAAATATTGTTTTTATTCCTGTGATAATATAAGGCACAGAACAAGAAATCCTGAGCTAGTTGAAAGCAAAGTAAGATATAATGGAAGCCTGAGCTCCTCTTTCTTGTACTTGTTTTCCTTTTGAAAACTTATGTAAATTAATGAGATAAAAGCATTATGTTGCTAAGAATATAATCAAGGTTCATAATGAACCAGAATCTTGTTTTTTTAAGGAAATAAGAAGGGGAAAAATGTTAATAGAAAATAAAATGTAATTCTTGTATCACCTTCCCAAAATTTTGTGTTTCTGTTTATTTTTTCCTTTCTCAAGCTTAAGTATAATTTTTACTTCCTAGGTAATAACAGACTGTAGATATAAAACACATCTAGAATGTGATTCCCTATCATTTTGCTTTTTGTCTTATTTATGGTTTTCACTTCCTAAGCCATAAAGATATATTTATAATTAAGAATCTCAATCTTCTGAGTTTAATCAACACATTTGACATCTTTTATGTCTGAATTGTTTTCTCCAGCTTAGATTGCATGCCTTCAGGGTAGGAACTGTGTCTATGATGATTTATATAGTGCTGCATACTTGGTATTCAATAAATAATAAACAATAAAGAAAGATTGCCTAGCAAAGATATAATTCTCATGCTAAGGACAAATTGGCTAAATGACTTAGAATTATTTTTCTTTTATATTGGAAAGCATTCCTTAACATATCTTCTTCAAATGAAGTAATGTTTTCCATTTTAATATCTCAAATTCATCTAGTTGTGTGTGCTCTCTCTTGCTTTCATTTGAAGCTTTAAATCCAGCTTTACATACATTTTAAAGTATTTTCTTTTTATTGAATATGTGCTTTTTTTAGTAAGATTTAATAAGAACATCAGTGAATTGGCGAATGATATATGCTAGTTCATCTGCTGAGCACATATGTACAACAACATTTGGGGCCATTCCAAATTAAACTTATTTAATGAAGGTGAAATTATTTTATTGCACTGAGTTTTATTTCTGGCTTTCATACAGCATTGCCTTTCAGATCATTGTTCTCAGTGTTCAATTCTTTGACTCACCATACATCATGGGTACCTCCAGGATGTCAAATGGAGAAGAACAACCTTATGTTTCTTGTATTGTGACATCCAGGTAGGTTCAAGTTTGGTGGAAAAAGAAACTCATAAAGCTGCAGATTGTCTTGTTCAATCTCAGTTCAGGGCCTCTAACAAGTATTTCCTTCATGGCGCAGTCTTTCCACTTCTCCCTCTTGTATATTTCTCTAGTCCTCTGTCCGTTATTACTCATCATTGAGGCTTCAGGAGAGCGTTCTTCTCTACCTCTGCCTTCTGTTGGACTTAAATTGTTACCCTGGTATCAGAACCCCTAATTCCTGTATTTTCCTTTGTATCACATTCATTATATTAGTCTTTTCTTATCTGCCATGTATCTTCTAGACCAAATAATAACCTCCATAAGGGATGAACTTCCTGAATTAATTACTGCTGTACACAGAACATTAACCTATGTGTCTAGCACACAGCAATCATTCACTAAAAGTTGCTGAATGATTTAAAGACGAAGACCATTGTTCACCTGTCAAGACAATTACAAGAGATCACAAACTCTCAAAGCAAAGGAATGAAGGTTTATTTTTTAATTTGGCTTATAAATTATGGAAAGAATTTTACTCTCACCAATAGATTTGAGACTCAATCAGTATTTAATACAAATTGTGTGCTTTCCTAGAGCAAGGCTAATATATGAATGCAAAATGTTCTCCATATTTTCATACAGTCTGGTCATTTCTAGATTTATCATCTGCTGTTAGTTGATTTGGTAAAATTAACTTTGTTTTTTTCTTAAAAACAATATGAACTTATAATGTATTGGTACTCTCTGCAAAAGAAAAAGATTCATTCATTTTCTCTATTTAAACTCAGCACAGACTGAGAGCAATCCATCACAAAGGTTTATTTTTATTAATTTGGGGAACCCTCTAGAACAGGGCTGTGCAGGTTGAGAAGAATCTACACTAATAAACGAGAAATATGCAGATTGATTGTCACTTCGTGACACCCACCAGCCAATCAGGAGTGAGTATGCAAATTAACCTAATCGCCTCTGTGGAGACTGACAGCAGGGAGGAGGCAGCTCCCAGCATGGCCTGCTTGGCCTTCGCTGTGGTGACTGGGAAGCAGGCAAGCGCGGCCACAGGCAGCACCCAGCACAGCCTCAGCGACCCAGGAGCAGTGAAGCGCAGCCCACAGGCAGCACCCAGCATGGCCTGCTTGGCAGTCGCCGCGGTGTAGAGCAGGCAGGCCCCGCAGAGAGCATAGAACCACAGGGAGCAGTCCTAAGCCATCAGTAGGACCATCCCCTTAGGGCTCCCAGATTGGAGAGCGTGCAGGTCAGGCTGAGGGACACCCACACCCCGAATTTTTTGCACAGGGCCTCTAGTGTAAGAATAAGAAGAAACATCTGCAGAAGAGAGAGGGCAGAACCTGAAGTCAGGAGCTGGTGTAATCTAAGAGGAAAGAGCTGTTCAGGCTGAGGAAAGAATCTGAGCTACAGTATTAAAGCACATGAGGCCACTCTCATTAACCCATTAAAAGACAGACTTACTACCAAGAGGGACCCAGATTACCAGTGCAATATAGCAAGTGTGTCATTGGTAGATGTGTAAATTGCAGAATGCCTTCATTTGTTTGCTTGTTTTGGTCAATCAATAAGTTTTTGTATTACCAGACCTCAGGCCGTTTCTGAATAATTCTAAAATGTAAATATTTTATAAGAGGGAAATTGTAAACCTAATTGATATTTTGGAATGAAATTAGATCAGGAGTCTCTTACTCCCCATCCAGACCTGCAGATTTTCAATAATTTAATCTCATTTGTTGATTTTTAATTTTTTTTCTGGGACCCAAAATTTAATATGGAAGATCAAATAAGCACCTTTTCCTAGGAGATAAGAGAAATTGTCTCTACAACTTTAAAAAGCCTGTGTCAATCTATAAGAAATCTAATTTAATCCGTTTACCTTAAAGAAGATTAAATTATGGCAAGGCTTTCTGTAATTCGAACCACCTGTATTAAAAAAAAAAAAAGTTAAGCACAGCTTTAACAAGAAAAAGCTTTCACTAATGTGAGTTTGAATAATCCGTAGATTTAAGCTATCTGAAACTAATGCATATCTTGCACTTAGTCCTAATTTAGCTCCCCAAACATATATTTTACAAGAGAATTCATGTTTGATTTATGGACCATCATGATCTAGTAATTAAATCAAATTTTAAAGTTAAAATAAATTTAAACAATTAAGAAATCCAAGTATTAAAACTATATGCTCCCCTCCCATCCTAAAGTATTAATCTTGATTGAATTCAGTGGTAAACTTTATGCTCTTTCTCTCTTCATTTTATTCACTTGCTCACACATTTTATCTGACAATATTTTCTCTAAAATGATGTAAGGTTAACCCTAGAGAGATGTATCTGGAAGGTAATATGATTTAAGCATTTATCTTGTTTTCATGAGTGCTAGTTATACAGATAAAACTCAAAAAGTAAGATGTTTAATTATCTTTATACAGGCCCAGCTCAATGTTGATTTCATCTCATTAAATGTCAAACATTTATGGTAACGGTTCCAGTGTGTTTGGAGTATTTGAATATAGAGTATTGAATTGCCTGACAGTTGGACATACAGATTTTCAAACTATGAAATGTAGCCTTGAATTTCCCTTTATTGTGCAGTTTCTGTCTTCATACCATTTTGTATCAATTCACAATATTCAAAATTGTGTTTGTGAAACAGAGCCTGCTTCTGAATAATCTTTTAAGTCCAGTTTCAGAGTGAGAGGTAGTTGGAAGAAAAGCAAGACATTACACTAACTACTTTGAGATATAGCCGTAGTTTAGATTGTTCCAGGAAAACAGTTATTCTCCTGAGAAGTCACAGCTTCCAGAGAGCTGAATGCAAGACTAACCAAGCAAAAAGCCTTTTATTTTGGGTCTTCTGTGCACTTGGGAAAGGGAACCAGTTGCTTTAGCAGTAAAGTCCTTTTTAAACAAATCAAATCTGAAGGAAATGGGAGAAGCCCAAATGCAATCGAGGGACTATATGAAAAACATTTGGGTTCAAGGTCACCAGAATTCTTAGTGTGAAATCCATTGTTCTACCATGGTAAAGACATTTCATCACCAATTATAGGAACGTGTTCATAGGTGATCAATGGATGTTACAGAGTTGTTGGGGCTTTCTTCTTTTTTTCTAGAAGAGCTTTCTAATTAGTAAAATTAATTTTTTAAAATGGCCTTCTAATGAACAGCTGTGGTATCTATTGTTTATGGAACAGCCTTGCAGTCATGCTTGTTTTTGTCATTGAAATAGAAATGAGAGTGATTTGCATAAGTAGAATATTATTTGCTCCCTTGATTGTTTTCCTCTCTTTTCCCCTTTTCTGCATATCATCATTTCAATTGTCTTAATGATAAGCGGTTCTTAAGCAGAAAACAACTGTTTGCTATTTTTGACCTCTCAAAACAGGCTAAAAATATATTAATGTAAAATTAGTATTAACTTAGACTTTGTCTTAACCATAATATGTTTTTTGAACAAGGGTCAAATTCAGCTCAAACCAGTTGAAGATATATAGGTAGTATATAGTATTAACATACAAAGGGTTGCATCTATATTTGAAAATAAATATACCTTTCTGAATAGTTTGTAATAGCAAAATATCATTTTTGAAGGACTTAGTGTCATAAACTAACCTAAAATATAGAAGTTTTAGTGTTCATTTAAAATTTCAGATGAATATTTCCTTCAGTTTCTAAACATTCCCATTTAAAGAAAAATATCTCAATGCAAATTTACTATTGCACTGCTAGCTTTACTCATGGCAAGTTATTTAAACTATTTTCTGAAAAATGTGTATGTTGAAGTCCTACCCCTTAGAATATGGCCTTACATGGAGATAGGGTCTTTATAGAGGTAGTCAACATTAAGTGATGTCATTAGAATGAATCCTAATTTAATATGTCCTTATAAAAAGGTGAAACTAAGACACAAATGCATCAACATAGAAGGAAAAAAGGATGTGAAGACACAGGGAGAGGACGGCCATCTACAAAAAGAGAGATGCCTAGAACAGACCCTTCTCTCACAACCTCATAAGGAACCAGAGATTCCAACACCTTGATATTGGGCTTCTTGCCTCCCAAACTGTGAGACAATAATTTCCTGTTGTTTAAGCCTCTCAGTTTGTGGCACTTGGTTATAACAACCTAAGCAAAATAATAAAGAAATACATTTACTACAAAGTAGTCTATTTTCAATCAACATATTTTAAAACTGTCCCTTCATTGTCACTTAAGTATGCTATTCAGAACTTGCAATACATTTTAGAAGTAGAGTATGAGCATGAAGAGTATCGGGCTTTAGCATCCAACAAACCTATCCTCTATCTGTGAGATCCTGGGTGATTTGTTCAACTTCCCTGTGACTCAATGTCATTATGAATAAAATAGAATTAATAGAAGCTCCTAAGGAGAGTGGTTGTGAGGAGTAAAATGGGTGAAATATATAAAATTATTATACAAGTGTATAATCTCTGGTTAACACTTTATAAATATAAGTGGCCATAAAGGTGATAACTGATCTATACTGATTACTGTTGAAGTCATTGTGAAACATAACTAGGCTTGACTGTATTTCTAAAAGTTAAGATTTACAGATCTTCCACTTTCCAAGAGGTAGAACCTACCAACATGTGGTGCCCTGTTATGGACATCAACTAAACATCCCCCAAAGCTTTCTTCATTGATGAATATGTGTGAACCATGCACTGTCTTGCATGTTCCTAAGGAGAAAAGATACATCAGCTAGCCATCCTAATGATGAGATACTGAGGTCTAGTAAGAGAGATAAGACAGGGATTCACCGGGCTCTAATACAGAAAGAACTATAGTTTAAGATGAATTCTGAATCTGAATTGTATAATTAATTACATCTTATCTGTGCCTACTTCCTGACTTCCCCACTCCTGCCGGTGCTCCTGAGAGAAAGCTTTGCTAAATCGCGTTACGCCCATGCTTAGATTCTTTAACAAGTCATCTTTTAAAAAGTTAATATATTCTTTCATCACATCTCCTAGGCTACCCATTTGGGCATGGGAGATAAAAAGGCCAAGAGAGGGCTGGCTAAATACCCTTCTCTTGAGTAGCTTTTGGAGAATTGCCCTGTTAAATAGCTATTGAAATATTGGGACCAAGAAAAGGCTTCCTAGGTGTCCTCTGACAAAATTAGGCCCACTTGTTTACACTTACATGGAAACTGTGCTCACCTTAGTCATTGTACTTAAACATCCTACACAAATTCATAGAGATTCTTTCTGTTCTGACACAGTCTCTAATATGTGAATTCTTATAAGAACCTTGTTTTCTTCTTTATATGCTCAGAACCCAGCACAGTGGTCAGCATGAATCAGGTACAATAAAATGAGAAGAGTGAATTTATTACTTTAAGAGAGTGAAGGTGAAGAGAAGGTAAACAGTCATGAAGAACTCAGTATTCATGAGTAGCTTTGCATAAGGGGAGGGAACAGACAAAAAATATGTCCAGAGAAGAGAATTTCAGGCAGATGGAAAATCAAGAATGAAAGCACACATGAGGGGAAAGAACTATGTACTGAAACCACAAACAAGTTAATTTGGCTCTGATCTGGTATATATAAACATGAATTTAAAGGTAAAATTTAAAAAGGCAAATTCCATTTACATTGAGGCGGCTCATAAACGTAGGACTAGGGAATCGCAGCCTTAATCATTACAACTCTGAAAACAGCACTCCATAGCTTCCCATTGCCTCTGGCATAATCTGTTAACAGTTGGTAATTTGGAAAAGGCATGGGAGAGAATTTTATTGATGTACAGATATATTAACCAAATTACTCTATGTTTAATACAACTTGAATATACATTAATCCACTAATAGAATAGTTACTTTGATATATTTTGAATATACCACCTGGATGAGTATGTTTGAAATTATATCTCTGCATCTTTCCTCTTAAATGGGCAATAAAAACTGACCCATTGTGTCCTATAGATGCTGATAACTTTTATTCACTTAAGCACATTAAAATCTCCTCCTGGGAAATATGAGGTATATAAAATATAAATACATAACCAGTCACAAAGTAGGTTGCTAAGATATTATGCATAAGATCAAAAATATTATTTCTTTACCTAAATATTCATCTAATTTTCTGTAAACTTTAAGTGAATGGAATCAGAAAGCAAGGCTTGAACTAAGACTAAGTAGTGCCAAGATAATTTCAAGAAGATGATACAGAAAGCCAGTCTATATTTAAGTTAATTTGGGGCGCTTGATTAAAAGATACATGCCCAATAAGTTAAGAGTAAAAAAATTCTCTAACAAACAAAATGCTGCATGATTCAGACATTTAAAAATACATATATTATGTATACCTTTATAGAATACATTTTGAGGTCACTGGAAAATACTCATAATGCCTTATCTATTTATGTCAACATGGATAAATTTCAAAAAATAATATTGCATGAAGAAAAAGTAGAAAATTAGTCTTAAACATGAATGTCATCAAGAACATTTTAATATTCTGAAAATAAAATGTGCATTATTTTATAGGGACATAAAGGGTGGGACAAAAGTAGGTTTATAGTTGTTTATATGGAAAATATGCAATAATTAATAAGTAAGAATACAAGAATAAACTGTTTTGTGTACTCACAACTATAAAACTACTTTTTCCCTACTATGTATATACTAAAATTATGCTATTGTCCTTGGGAATGAGCTACACTAACTTTAGGGTCATCAATTTCTTTTTTAATATATTTTATTGATTTTTTACAGAGAGGAAGGGAAAGGGATAGAGAGCTAGAAACACTGATGAGAGAAAAACATCGATCAACTGCCTCCTGCACACCCCGCACTGAAGATGTGACCACAACCAAGGTACATGTCCCTGACTGGAATCGAACCCGGGACTCTTCAGTCCGCAGGCCAACGCTCCATCCACTAAGCCAAACCGGTTAGGGCAGAGTCATCAATTTCTATGAGAAAGGTGGGAAATATATTAGACAAGGTGCTGGGGTTCTATAGGTAGCTTGTTCTTAAGGCAAATATTTGAATTTTTAATTAGAAAATAAAATATTTGAAGCAAATATGAGTCACTGGTCGAAGCATCTTAGTCAAACCAAAACACTGACTTGACACTCTTGGCCCCTTGGAACAGTTGGTGCCTACTTGCCTTAAATGAAAGGGCCAGACGTGTTTT
The DNA here is from genome assembly GCF_963455305.1 of Plecotus auritus. NCBI lineage: Eukaryota > Metazoa > Chordata > Mammalia > Chiroptera > Vespertilionidae > Plecotus > Plecotus auritus. Next base: position 18,641,267 of record NC_137770.1, on the reverse strand, counting down.
TCAGAGGCAAACGCTTCCAGGTTACATGATGTCTTTGGCTCCAGAAACAGAAGAAGCTAGATACTTTTACACAAAAAGACAGTAAGGTAGAAAGGAAAGAACAAAGGCAAGCAAGTTAGTTCTGCCTCTGCAGACATGATATCGCGTGTTTTCAATATGTTTCTTATCTGTTAGAAATTATCTCTGAGTAGTATTATAGCACATTTTAACATGATTTTTTCATCCTTTTGCACATTATCTAAATTTTCTAAAGTAAGTGTGTATGACTTTTATAATCAGAAAAATATATATATATATATTTAAAAATTTACAAAATTATAGATCCCAATAGGAAAAACAAAAAAGTTATTGGACCCACAAAAACTCTTAAAACAAACACCTCATGAAAGAAAATATACAGATGGCAATTAAGTAAAGCAAATAAGAAAAGAGGCTCAACATCATTTGTCATTCACTAAATACAAATTAAAACAACAATGAGATACCACTCTTAGACTTATGAGAATGCTCAAAAATCAAAACACCGAAACCACCAAATGCTGGTAAAGATGTGAAACAAAGAGAAAACTTACTTATTTCTGGTGGGAATGCCAATTGATTGGTACAGTCACTTTGGAGGAGAGTTTGGCAGACTCTAACAAATCTAAACATACTTATTCCATATGACCCAGCAATTGTGCTCCTTGGAATTTATCCAAAGGAGCTAAAAACTTACGTTGACACCTGTGCACAGATGTTTATGGCAGCTTTACTCACAACTATCACAATTTGGAAGAATCCAAAATGTCCTTCAGTAGGAGAATAGATAAATAAACTGGGGCACATCCAGACAATGGAATTATTTAGTGCTTAAAATAAAAAGTTATGAAGTCATGAAAAGACACGGAAGGAGCTTTTCTATTACTAAGTTTAAAAAAAAGTCAATCGGAAAAGGCTACATACTACATAATTTCAAATATATGATAATATGGAAAAGGTTAAAAAAAAGGAGTCAGTAAAAAGCCAGTAGTTTCCAGGCTTAGGGGAAAGGAAGAGATAAACCAGCAGAACACAGAGCATTTTTAGGGCAGTGATACTATTGTGTTGGATACTATAATGGTGGATACATATCATTGTATATTGATTCAAACTCACAGAATATTCAACACAAGAGTGAATCCAAATATAAATTACAAATTGTGGGTAATACTGATGTGTCATTGTAGGTTCGCTGATAATAATAAAGTAGAGGCCTGGTGCATGAAATTCATGCACGGGGATGGGGGATGTGAGAGGGATGTGTGTCCCTCAGCCCAGCCTGCACCCTCTCCAATCTGGGACCCCTCGAGGGATGTCCACCAGGATCGGGCCTAAACAGGCAGTCGGACATCCCTCTCACAATCCAGGACTGCTGGCTCCCAAAGGTTTGCCTGCCTGCCTGCCTGATTGCCCCTAACCACTCCCATGCCAGCCTGATTGATGCCTAACTGCTCCCTTGCCAGCCTGTTTTCCCCTAACTGCCCTCCCCTGCAGGCCTGATCACCCCTAACTGCCCTCCCCTGCAGGCCTGGTGTCCCCCAACTCCTCTCCCCTGCAGGCTTGATCGCCCCCAACTGCCCTCCCTTGCAGGCCTGGTTGCTCCCAACTGCCCTCCGTTGCTGGCCATCTTGTGTCCACATGGGGGCAGGATCTTTGTCCAGATGAGGGCAGCCATCTTGTGTGTTGGAGTGATGGTCAATTTGCATATTACTCTTTTATTAGATAGGATAGAGGCCTGGTGCATGGGTGGGGGCCAGCTGGTTTGCCTTGAAGGGTGTCCCGGATCAGGGTGGGGGTTCCCTTGGGGCATGGGGTGGCCTGGGTGAGGGGCTTGTGGTGGTTTGCAGGCTGGCCATGCCCCTGGTGACCCAAGCGGAGGCCCTGGTATCTGGGGTTTATTTATCTTCTATAATTAAAACTTTGTAGCCTGGAGCGGAGCCAAGCCTTCTGCTCCCACTGTGGCGGCAGCCATTTCTGTTGGGATTTATGTATCTTCTATAATTGAAACTTTGTAGCCTTAAGTGGAGGCCTGGGCCGGCCAGGGTATGCGGAAAGCTTGGCTTCCTCCATTGCCAGGGGAAACCCTAGCCTCCTGCTCTTTCCAGCTCCGTGGCTGCTGCCATTTCTGTTTGGATTTATGTATCTTCTATAAATGAAACTTTGCAGCCTTGAGTGGAGGCCTAGGCTGGCAAGGGCAGGCAGAAAGCTTGGCTTCCTCCATTGCTGGGGAAACCCAAGCCTCCCTCCTGCTCTCTGTGGCCATAGCCATCTTGGTTGGGTTTATTTGCATATTTGCTCCTGATTGGCTGATGGGTGTGGCTTGTGGGCGTGGCTTGTGGGTGTAGTGCAGTGATGGTTAATTTGCATATTACTCTTTTATTAGATAGGATGTACCACTCTGGAAAGGGATGTTGATAGTAGAGAGGTTGTGTCTATGTGGGGCAGGCAGTACATGAGAATCTCTTTATGCTAAATTTTTCTGGGAACATAAAAGTGCTCTAAAAAATAAAGTTTAGCCCTAGCTGGTTTGGCTGAGTGCATAGAGCATCAGCCTAAGGACTTAAGGGTCCCGGGTTTGATTACAATCAAAGGCACATGCCCAGGCTCGATCCTCAGTAGGGGGTGTGCAGGAGGCAGCTGATCAATGATTCGTCTCATCATTGATGTTTCTATCTCTCCCTCTCCCTTTCTGAATTCAATAAAAATATATATATTTTTAAAAGTTTATAGTCTATAAGTAATAACAACTAAATAAACACATTTTAAAAAAATCTTTCAACCCATAAACATTATTATTTTGGTTCTCAACTTTTTGAAACAATGATATTTTAAACTAGAGGCCCGGTGCATGGATTCGTGCACCAGTGGGGTCCCTCAGCCTGGCCTGCACCCTCTTGCAATCTGAGACTCCTTGTGGATGTCAAACTGCCAGTTTTGGCCTGATCCCCTGAAACTGGCAGTTTGACATCCCCCGAGGGATGTAGTAGTGTGTGAAGTGGCAGGTGGCCAGGGAGAAGCCTGAGCTCGGGCCAGGCGCCATGCTGCTCCTGCTTATCCTGACATCACTGCACCTGCCACCTCCGCTGCTCATGCTGTTGTGAAGGTGGGAGAGGTTCTCATCCCCACAGCTGTGCTTGCCAGCCGTGAGCCCGGCATCTGGTGCCCGTCGGCCAGCTGAGCGGTGCTCCTGCTGTGGGAGCGCTGTGACCACCAGGGAGCAGTTCCTGCATTGAGCCTCTGTCCCCTGGTGGTCAGTGTACGTCACAGTGACCAGTCAACCAGTAGTTTGGTTGTTCAGTTGTTCGGTTGCTTAGGCTTTTATATATATAGATTAGCTTAAACCAAAAATCACTTATGTACTACATTGTATATATTTTATTGGAATTTATCTTCATCATTTGGAAGATAAGGCATATTCTCAAATCAGCTGATTCAATTTCACAAATTATAGAGCACTGTTCATCTACAGACTGTGATATAATGTTAGATGTGACAGTCCTTTCCCTAAACAAGCTCACAGTGTAGCATGGAAGACTAGAATGTACACAAATAAGTTACATATTTTGGTGTACAACATTAGAGATTTGCCTGGAAATGCCACAGACATTAAGATAAAGCCTGTGAATCTAGCACATCTGAGTTCAAGCCACCTTCTAACTCTAGAAAAAAAGAAAAGAACCCTTTGCAATCTTATACAGTTAGTTAGTTCCTCTTTGGTTATGATTTCTGTCCATCTGTGTTATTTATTAGATAGTATGAAACAAATCATCTCAAGCCTATGGCAAAGCACACACTTATAAAACCATTTCACAGGTAATCATAAGAAGGAACATCATTGCAAGAAATCTGAAAACTTAATATTTGTTCCACTTTTGGCTCATGTCATTTGTTTTCCCTCCTTCACTGCTCACTTGCATTCTAGCCTCCCATATAAAATTGTCGAAAGAAGGGCAAAAATGTCTTCCCTGAAAATTGTGTTTTTGAGTGCCTATCCTCTACAATTTCCTCCCTGTTTGTAAATTGTACATTCTAGGCTATGAAATATTCAACAAACACAATTTTGATGGCTTCCCTCCCAGAGAACTCTATTTTACAAAACGGAATTTTTACAACTGCCCTCCCCCCCTTCTGCCTAATGGGTACCCTGGGGGAATGTTGTTGGTTTTGAGATTCAACCACATATTTTCAACAAATAACAGTGCTGAAGCCAATGAAATCTGATAGTAACAAACATTATTCAGTGATCTCTGAGTATAAGTGGTTCATATTTCTTTTTCCTTTGGGGTATAAGGGGAAAGGACACACTGGGATGTGTGAAGTGCAACCACATATAAGCAAATGATTTCAAAAAGAAGTGGAGCATTTCATGTTCTTCGGAGTCAGGTGGGAGTCCTAAACTGTCAAACTTAGCTGCAGTGAAAATGGGTTTCTCTTTGGGGACCAAAATACATATTCATTTTCTTCCCATTTGGTTTGCTGATACAGCAGTCATATCCTGGCAGGTGCTGCCTGGGACTGCCAAAGGGAGGAAAGTAGAAATAAATTACATGGCTCTATTGGGTTCTCAAACCAATAGCAAGAATTAATGTTGCTCCATGAAGACCAAAGTGCTTCTTAGGAACCTGGGAAAACCAATATATCACTGATGGTATTCTGTTTAAAAGCAGTTTGGTGAGTAATAAGATGAGGAGAGGTGAGGAAGAAAATTGCTAATAAGGAAACAGGAGTGTCTTAAATACTGGGATTAGCAATTTAAACATGCTGATTTAACTATATTCAGCTTACTATTATTTTTTTTAAACTTAACATCTATTTATGGAGTAGCTACTATGCAGTACATATTACGAATACAGTGCATATGACACTGTTCTAAAGCTCAGAGTTTACTTTGAAAAAAAAAAAGAAAGAGTAAAAATAATAGTTCCCAGATGATGTATTTGATCATAGTTTAAGCAAAGGAATCTGTGAGAGCAACAAGGGGCATTTATCACTCTCTCAAGAAGTTCATACAATAGACCCAGTAGAGGTGACTGTTAAATCAAGTTCTAATGGGTGATCAAGCATGAGTTCAGGTAAAGTGATGGGGAGAAGTGGGGTGATGATGATAATGTCTTGAGAGCTATTCTGATAGTAAAGTTGGCAGAGTGTATTAAATGATTGATGTTAAAGGGGGAACAAATAAAAGAAGAATCCAATAACAATCTTGTATTAGAATAAGGACTAATATTAAGGCTCCATATTATGTATGACTTGACATCTGGGGAAGACAGAGAGGACCTTGAATGTCCTAACAAAAGTTCATCTCACCATTGTGCTGGTGTTAAGGTGCTATAGGCAACATCCTTCCTTATCATGGAGATCAAGCACTGCAACTGCTTATCTCTGAGTAGAAGGTTTCAGTTCCCTAGCAGCTCACATGTTATTCAAACAAGTGATTCACATCTTCTCACAGGAATTAGGGGTCACTGGACCCATTTTTTACTTCAAAGCCTTCTTCCCAAGACCGCCGTTGATTCACTCATTTTCCAGTGCAACCCCTCTGCAGCCCTATATGTCATGGTGCCCTCATTCTCCAAGCTGTGAATATATGTGACTAATAAATTGCTGTCCATCTCATCTGTCCAGTGTGAAGAACTATGTCTTCAGCCATACCCATAATCCTAAAGAAAGGACTTCTCCTCCATCAATGGGGTGAAGAGGAGATGAGTAAAACCCTAGGCTGGGCAATGTTTTAATATACTTGGGCTGCTATACCAGGTGTCTTAAACAATAAACATTTATTTCTCAAAATTCTAGTGGCTGGGAAGTCCTAGGTCAAGGCACTGGTAGGTTCAGCATCTGATGAGGTCCTACTTTCTAGTTCACAGATGGCCATCTTCTTGCTGTGACCTCACATGGCATATGTGAAAGAGCTAAATAACTTTCTGAGGTCCCTTTTATAAGGGCACTAATCCCACACATGAGGACTTCACCCTAATGACCAAATCACTTCCCATAGGCACCACCTCCTAATATCATCACATTTGGGGTTCACCTTTCAAGATATGAATTTGGAGGAGACAAATATTTAGTCCCAAACTTATGACCTTTTCATAATCAACATACATTTATTTTAGCCCAACAAGGGTCTTAACTCACTGTAGCATCAACTCTAAATCCTAAGTCTAAAGTCTCATCTAAATATGTAAATCAGATATGGGTGAAACTTGAGGTAACAGTTAATAGTTTTCCCATTATTGATCATGGAAATGCTCAGGGAAAAATCAGTTTGTTCTGGTCGTTTGTTTGGTGAGGGTAAAGGTGGAGGTAGATAAGGACTATAATAAAATCAGTTTTTATCAAAAATATAGAAAAGGAGGTGATTTGCTATATGGATGAGAGAGCAGGGGGAATAAAGGGAAGGGAGCATGCACATCTATATCATGAAAAACCTGTGGTCATGATGCTGTAATGGCAGAACAACCAAAGACCGGTAACCAGGAGGCTGCGTGCACGGCGAGGCGCACGTGGGTGGGCGGGGACTTGACTCTGGGTCCCCCGTCCCACCCGGAGCAGCGCGTGTCAGTCTGGGTCCCACCTCCTGCCCAGCATGGTGGGAATCAGTCTGAGTCCCGCTGGCGCAGTGGGTCTGGGTCTCAAGTGATATCATGCACTGGGCCTCTAGTCCTATCTAATAAAAGAGTAATATGCAAATTAACCATCATTCCGCTACACCCACAAGCCATGCCTACTAGCCAATCAGGAGCAAATATGCAAATAAACCCCAACCAAGATGGCTGCGGCCATGGAGAGAGCAGGAGGGAGGCTTGGGTTTCCTGGCAATGGAGGAAGCCAAGCTTTCTGCACACCCTGGTTGGCCCAGGCCTCTGCTTAAGGCTACAAAGTTTCAATTATAGAAGATAAATAAATCCCAACAAAAATGAAGGTAGCCAGAGCTGGAGAGAGCAGGAGGGAGGCTTGGGTTTCCTGGCAATGGAGGAAGCCAAGCTTTCCACACACCCTAGCTGGCCCAGGCCTCCGCTTAAGGCTACAAGTTTCAGTTATAGAAGATAAATAAATTTCAACAGAAATGGCTGCCACCACGGAGGGAGCAGAAGGCTTGGCTCCACTCCAGGCTACAAAGTTTCAATTGTAGAAGATAAATAAATCCCAGATACCAGGGCCTTTGCTTGGGTCGCCGGGGGGCGTGGCCAGCCTGCAAACCACCACAGGCCCCTCGCCCAGGCCGCCTCACGCCCCAAGGGAACCCCCACCCTGATCCAGGATACCCTTCAGGGCAAACCAGCTGGCCCCCACCCGTGCACCAGGCCTCTATCCTATCTAATAAAAGAGTAATATGCAGATTGACCATCACTCCAACACACAAGATGGCTGCCCCCATGTGGTCAAAGATCCTGCCCCCATGTGGACACAAGATTGCCACCACAAGATGGCCAGCAGGGGAGGGCAGTTGGGAAGGACCAGGCCTGCAAGGGAGAGCAGCTGGGGGTGATCAAGCCTGCAGAGGAGCACAGTTAGGGGTGACCAGGCTGGCAGCGGAGGGAAGTTGGGGGCAAACAGGCTGGCACGGGAGCAGTTAGACATCAATCAGGCTGGCAGGGGAGTGGTTAGGGGGTGATCAGGCTGGCAGGCAGAAGCAGTTAGGGGCAATCAGGAAGGCAGGCAGGTGAGCAGTTGGGAGCCAGCAGTCCTAGATTGTGAGAGGGATGTCCGACTGCCCATTTAGGCCTGATCCAGGTAGGGATCGGGCCTAAACGGGCAGTCGGACATCCATCAAGGTGTCCCAGATTGAAGAGGGTGCATCCTGGGCTGAGGGACACCCCCCCCTCCATGCATGAATTTTGTGCACCGGGCCTCTAGTAAATATATAAACAGTGGCAGGTTGGTTGGCAGAAAATTGAGCAACTTCCTGCGTAACAACCTCCATTTTCTACTGAGATAAGAACAATTAAGTCCTTGAGAATAAGGGAGGAAATGGCAAAGTAGGAAATTTCGGGAGAAAGTAGCAAGTTGGAAATAGCTGAACAACTATGGTGAAGAGTAAAAAGGGCATCACTCATGGCAGCTGAGTTATTATTGCCAAAATATTTTGCTCTGCCTGATTTTAAATTGACCTAGACTCACATCATGTATACCATGGCAATCCTGGCTTCAGAATCTTTGTGGGAGAAATCAGTAGGATGGAAGGGCAGTTGATGAAAATTTGCTCAGGCCAAGAATTTTTAAATTGTATTTTTTATGCATATGTGTGTCTACATCTATGTTTATATTTCTCTGTTGCATAGTAGTTTGTTACTTTGTAAAAGATTCTCTATTTGAATGCTTGGCAGAAATGCTAAATGGTATTTCTATAAAAGCAAACTTGGAAAATTTCTTGGGGGTAGGAATTGAGTAATGGAGGAAAAGTAATGGGAAAATGGAAAATGCTTTATTAAAATCTAGGAAATGTCTAAATGGATAAACAAGATGAGGAAGGATATGGCCTATGATGACATGGAGAAAAAAGAAAAGTAAATGTCATGTGAAGCAGAGAGATATGCCTTGTGATTTTAAAGAAATTTATTTTAATTTGTCACTTTTTAAAGAAAGTTATTTCTTCAATAACTGGTGTCCTTCTAAGATGAAGGAAATTTAGACACAGAATTCACACACAGAGAAAGCAAAGATTGAAGTGGTAATTCTACAAGCCAAGGAACACCAGGATTTCTGGAACTCATGAGAAGCAAGGAAGGGTTCTCCCCTGCAGCCTTCACATAGTATGGCCCTGAGACACCTTGATTTCAGGCTTCCATATTTGAGGCTTATGAGAGAATGAATTCCTGCTGGGTTAAGTCACATAGTGACAACAGCCCTAGGAAACCAATAGCTCAGGTGAAACATTGAAAAGTGCTTCAAATACCTGAGTTGCTTATATGTTCAACCAGAGGCCCTTGTTTTCAGGCTCTATCCACCTTTTTTTGTACTTTTAATTTTTATTGATTTTAGAGAGAGGTAGGGAGAGAAAGAAAAAAAGAGAGAGAGAGAAAGAGAGAGAGAGAGATCATCGATGAGAGGTAATCATTGTTTGGCAAGCCCCCTACAGGGGATCAAGCCTGCAACCTGGACATGTGGCCTGACCTGTAATTGAACCATGACCTCCTGGTTCATAGGTCAACATTCAACTACTGAGCAACACAGGCTGGGCCAGGCTCCATCTACTTTTTGCTGAAGTTTTCATTACCAAGGGCCTCACCATTTCTTTTCTTTAGAAATACCTCATGAAGAAATACTGTAATTGGGGCACTCCAGGATCAGGGCAGCATACAGATCATCTCTACAAACTCAGAAATGTGTGTGTTTAGACACACATGGGCTCTTACAAAGAACCAAGGTGAACTCCTTGGAAAACTTCTCCATCCTATCTATTCAGCTACAATTCAATACATTTGACTTTATGTTTTCTGCCTTCCTTTTCCATTGGTCTATGTTTCTGTGAAGGGTTTACACAAGACAAAAGGAAAAATAGATAGAAAGATAAAGGGAGAGAGAGAGAGAAATAGGGAAGGTGGAAGAGAATTAAGAAAGAAGGTAGAGAGTGAAGAGTGTAACAAAAATTAACACGAAGTAATGGACAGCTTTGGCTTAAATCAAATGCTTCCTTTTGTAACCTTTATTCAGTAAGATTACAATATTTTTTCTTTTAGAACTGGAAGATGATAGAGAAGAAAGGTGGAGCAGGAGACAGAGGACATATTAATTCTTCCTGTACCATAGTATGTCTTTAAAAATAAAAGCTTATTGTTGCTAATAAGACCCATAAAACTAAAATAAAAGGGTTGCTCTCGATGCCGCAGTTTGGCCAGTATACCGCAACCCTGCAGTACTTCCTTGGATTCAAATATACTTGGGTTCAAGTAGTCTAAAATGCCTCATTCTTCATCTCCTCATAAAGCACCAACTATATACCTCTCACACATTCAATGTTTTCAACCAAAATCTGGAGAATGCCTTTGATAAATGGACAATGTAGTAATGAAAAATGCCAATCTTTCAACCTAGGAATGCTACCAAATGTAATATTCACTGAGTATCTATTACATCCTGGGCTAATAGGATTGTTTCCCCTCTGCAAGAATACAAAACGGATGTAAAAGAGCTGTTGAAAAGTTCCCATTTAATTTGGAGGTCTCCTCTTAATATATGCATTTCTCCTGTTTCCTCTTTACTTTCACCCAATCAAAGAAGATGCTAAGGCATCTTCTTTAGTCAAAACCAATTTTTTATGATGACAATTTTTATTTATTTATTTATTTTTAAATATATTTTTATTGATGTCAGAGAGGAAGGGAGAGGGAGAGAGAGAGATAGAAACATCAATGATGAGAGAGAATCATTGATTGGCTGCCTCCTGAACGCCCCTTACTGGGGATGGAATTGGCAACCTGGGCATGTGTCCTTGATCAGAATCAAACCCAGGACCCTTCAGTCCGCAGGCTGACACTCTCTCCACTGAGCCAAACCAGCTAGGGCTATGATGACAATTTTTTAAATGGCATATATTAAATCCCTAAGGATACAATGTTGCCCCAAAATGCAGGGTTATTATTGTTTTTACTTGAGTTTGAGGTGTAGAGGCTGCTTACATCTTTGACTGTAATCGTGGGCTAAATTGTTGACACAAAACTAAACTTCTTAGAAAGATTAGCTGGAATTAAATTTATTTTTTTCCTACTCAGCTCATTGACCCCTACTGAGAGATGTGTTTGCCTTTTAAAATGAACCTAAATTTATGAATCACTCACTTGACACTTAATCATGTAAATTAATGACACGATAAATATGCCTTTTGCAATTGCAATGATGAATAAACTGTGTGTTTGGTTAACTGCGCCATTTATAGCTCCCTGATTTTGGAATGGGGAGCATACCAATTCACTTGTTCTATAAGTGTTTACAATGCCATTGCTCTGTCTTTGAGTTTAAAATAACTTTATCTATTCAAGGGACTTCTTCAATGAACGCTTTTTTTTTTTACTCTCTCATCCAATAGCAATGCTTTTCTACTTTCAATGTAATTTATTTGTACTGCTCAGTGCAGACACAGACAAAAGTCAGAACAGCAAGCCCATCAGTTGTATAGAGCCTCTGATTGCTTGGACATTCCTCCAATTTTCCTCCCTACAGGATAAACAACACAATAATAAATGAGATACCACTATAGGAACAGGGAGACACTGCCCACAAGCAATGTAAACTCTCTCCTATCTTCATGAGAGAGGTAGTTTTATAACTTGGAGCAAGACACTCACTGAAGGTAGGCTCCTGTCCTCCTGCATATTGAGCTGTAGAGGTTTTGTCTTCATTTGATGATTACATTAGTTCAGAAACTTGGATCCTTGAGAAAGACATTCCCTGGGTCTTAAACTGCCAAGAGGCATTTAAAAAGTTGTATATACATTAGAAAAGGAATTTGCAATGGTTAAATTTTCCAATAGAAATAGTCTAGGATAAATAAGATCAGAGGTTTATGGTCTGAAATAAACAGTTTAGTCAAACTGTCTTGATCAGATCACAACAACAAGCTTTTGGTTTTCTCTCGCTATTCTGTGGGTTGACTTGGACAGCGTGATGCCTGTCCTGTTATATATACTGTTGGATAGTGTTGCACTTCCCTGGGACTTGACTGTACTGAAGCCATGCCCAAGATGTCACATTTGCCCGTCAGGCGCCTTGGTGGGATGGTTAAGAAGGCTGGGACTGCTAGGACCTTCCATTACACTGTCTACTTGTAGGTGACCTTTCACTCCATGCAGTTTTCCTGGGTAATCTCTTCATCAGAGGGGCCAGAATTCCTGCATGGAGGCTCCAGGCATTTGAAGACTTAGATCTAGAACTCTGATTGCAGTAATTCCTCAAATTCTACTGGTTAGATGGAGGGCACCATTAGAAAACCAATGTACAAGTGAGTGTGAAAATCAGAAAACATTGTTTATTGAGGGCTATCTTCCAAGTGTAGCTATAACAAAGATATAAAGCAAATGCCATATAATAATCAAATGCAGTTATGACAGACATGATAATAGTAAATATCCAAAAACAAAACACTTTGGGACTTTTTTTTAATTTTTCAATTTAGTAGTGTATACAGCAATGGAGATTATAGCTTATGCACTTTTATGTCAGCAGGATTATAAACATTGTTTGATCTTAGTCCCTTTAATTCTGAAGTGCCCTTTCAATTATATTAAGTTTCCTCTATATAATCTTCCATCTGACAGTTTAGTCTGACTGGTCAGCTGCTTTGGACTCCCAGGGTTAGATTTCTGCCCAGACCTCAGATTGTTTGTCTGCGTCCCTAAATATTTTTTCTAACTTTTGCCAACTTTTTAGTTCTTTGACACTGAATTTTGCTCTTTAGGACAACTGCTAGCTAAGTACCTTTGAGGCAAGGCCAATTATTAGACATATATTCTAGGCCTCACCAGCTGATGGGCAAGAAGCTTTTTAACATATTTTTCAAGTTTGTTTTCCCTGCTTAGGTACTAGTTTAGCCTAGGATACTTGTTGAAAACCTTCAGTGGTAATAGGATGTATAAGGAAATACTAGCTCTATGTGTAGCTTATCCCTTTGGGCCAAGCAGCAAGCAATGCTCTATGAAATCATTGCCTGGGTGAGTAATAATAAAAACAACCCTTAAGCAGTTAGGAGATATTTAGCTTTGTATAAATATGTTTTCTTCATGACATTTCAGTACTGTTGATGCTTAGCAAGAAGTTTCCAGACTTCAGAAAATAAAAGTTAAGTCCCTAGAAATTTAGTTCTGAGAAAATATTTTATAGAAGAAAAATTTGAAATGCTGACATAAAAAAATATATTTTTATTGCCAAATTATTTCATCTGTCCATAGAATGTTTATCTCTCAAGATCCCCCAAAGGTAATTGACAGAATTACCTTAGGCTCTACAGCAGTGGTTCTCAACCTGTGGGTTGCGACCCACAGGTTGAGAACCGCTAGCAGGGTCACTTAAGACCATCAAAAAACACAGATATTTACATTAGGATTCATAACAGTAGCAAAATTACAGTTATGAAGTAGCAACAAAAATAATTTTATGGTTGGGTTTCACCACAACATGAAGAACTGTATTAAAGGGTCATGGCATTAGGAAGGTTGAGAACCACCGGTTAATGCCAGATCTAGTTATCTATATATATAAAAAGCTAAGTGACTGACCCTATGTCCGTCTGACCTTTCGACCGATCGACCAGCCAGTACATATGACATGCACTGGCAATCTATCTATATATATAAAAGGCTAAGTGACCACCCGCCCATCTGTCCAACTGTTCGTCCGACTGACCAGCCGGTATGTATGAGACACACTGGCAATTTAAAAATAAACATTGACTCAGGCAAAGAAAATTTTCCCATCAAATTTCTTAATAGTATTATTCTTTTGGGAATGCTGTGTCATAAATTAAAATTGTAGGTAGGTGCAATCATCATGCTACTGAGAAATCTTAATAGTAAATGGGGTCTTTGTAATGGTACTGGATTTATTATCAAAAGACTGGGACCTAATATAATCGATGTTGAAATATTAATAGGATCTGCAGAAGGAGAGGCTGTTTTGATTCCAGGAATTGATTTGTCCCTGTCTGACACTGGCCTCCTATTTAAATTAATTCAAAGACAGTTTCCCTTGATACAAGCATTTGTGATGACTACTAATAAATCACAAGGACAAACTCTAGAATATTCCTACCTGAACCCATTTTTGGACATGGTAAGTTATATGTTGCTTACTCTTGAGTTTGAAGAGCATGTGACGTTAAAGTTAGAGTTGTAAATACTTCATCACAAGAAAAATTAGTCAAGCACTCTGAAAGTGTTTTTACTCTTAATATGGTGAATATGGTGTACAGGGAGACATTAGAATAAGTTTAATCAATTTATCAATCATTGTTTTTATCAATGCTGTTTTTATATCATGTTTTTGTGGTTTTTATATCATGTTTTTGTGGTTTTTATATTATGTCTTTGTTGTTATTATACCATGTTATTATTGTTTATTTATTAATCAACTTATATATTATTTTCATATACATTTTACTAATTTTCTTTCATCACTGACACTTATATTATAGAGAAAGGGTGAATAGTGATATTAAAATATTTTGTATTTTGATTTTATAATACTATATTATATATACCATTTTGACATGTAATTTTTTGCAGTAACATAATTACCTCACAAATTTTTCTTCTAATTAATTTCCTTTAAATGTGCATGAATTTGTGCACTGGGCCACTAGTACCCTAAAAACAGACACAGCACCAGATGTGTATATGCATGGAATAGACTGACAAATGTCAGAGGGAAGGGGGGTGGGGGTGACTGATTAAGGGAAGTTGAAGAAAGTAGCTAAAGAACCTATATGCATAGTCCATAGATACAGCCAACAGTGTGTGGAGGGCCAAAGGAGGGGAAGAGAGGGTTGGGTGGAGAGGGGAGAAGAAGGGAAATGGGTGACATCTACAATAGTGTTTATCAATAAAAATCAAAACAGAGTATGACATTGTCATTACCTGTTGTTGTCTGGAAATAAGAATCAACCAAAGATTAAATGACTGTACGTGCCAAAGTGAAATTCTGGTATAAACTCGTGGAGGAAGTATTATTTCATGATTAGAAGTTTGGAATTGAAGTCTCTGTTCTTTATCATATTTGCAACTAGAATATTTGTGATATATTGTGTATATCATTAAAAACTATAGTTCCTAGAATGTTAATACCCTTCATATAGTCACAATCATGTAACCATACTTGGGACTTAAGAAGTTTAATGAATATATATGTACATTATCTAACCAGAAGACCATAATAGTGCTTTCAAACAATTATAGTCCATCATATTAATCTTTCTTTTGGATACTAGTCAGCTTAAGGCTCTCTGAGCCATTTAAAGTAACTTATGATCTCCAAATACATTTCTTAAGGAATGAGATATCTATATTCACTAATCTAGAAAAATACCCACTAAAATAGTTACACTAAATGATCTCTTGCCTTTTCTATTAGAGAAGACATCCCCTACAAAGATGTAACTATTTTAAAAATGTTTTAATAATATTTTTAAATGCATTATTTACCTAATTGACAGTAATGCTGTATTTGTAGTTCCTGGATATTTTTTAAATAGACCTAAGAGAAATTCAAAAGTTGATCTAATTGTTATAATCCATGAAAAGAATAACAGTTAATGTTAAAACCCTCAGGTTACATCAATTAAAAAGGAGTGAAATTTACACATATATCTGAAGATGAATTTTAAGAAAATAATTTAGCTGATTATTGTTTCTCTAAAATACCCCAAAGGTACAAATGCACATTATGTAACCTAGCAATTGCCAGTTTGAACAATGGTGTAATTTGTGAGTTCATGGAGTACCACAAAAAGGAAAAAAATGAGAGTAAGAATGGCTAAATTTTTTTTTAAAAAAATAATATAATACATACTTGATAAGCCAACTTTTTAAAGTTCATAAAGAAATCTAAGCACTGGCAATTCAACAAACTGATGGGAAATTTTGAGGGAATGGTTGCTAAATCTTTTATCAGTGCTGAATTCACTCATTTTTTTGATGTCCTAACAATAGATCAGCCCCATAATTTTAACTCCTTACCCTACTGTTACTATTATGATCTTAATCATTAACTCATCTCTCATGGTGATGTTTAACAGTTTTAATAAATAATGTTATCTTCTATATGCCTGTTTTTCATTTGAGTCTCAGTTATATGGCAGATTGTATCGCAGAAAAGTTTTATGGATTCTTAGATTATTTTTTTAAATATATTTTATTGATTTTTTACAGAGAGGAAGAGAGAGGGATAGAAAGTTAGAAACATTGATGAGAGAGAAACATCGATCAGCTGCCTCCTGCACACCTCCTACTGGGGATGTGCCCGCAACCAAGGTACATGCCCTTGACCGGAATCGAACCTGGGACCCTTGAGTCCGCAGGCCGATGCTCTATCCACTGAGCCAAACCGGTTTCGGCTGGATTCTTAGATTTTTGAAAGCTGTTTTGGAGACACTTAGTCACTGTTATAATATTTGTTTTGCTTTCATTAGAAAATTTCTTAAAAGTTTCCATTGATGTCATTCACAATCATGCCATTTTATGGAGCTGATAATAGCAACTAAGGCCACATTTAGATAATATGATCTGCTACAGATTCAGCATCTTTTTCCCAGCAACGCAATTTGTGTGGGGTTTTTAATTTGCCTTTGGTGTGTTTATGTCAAGCCTTGTCTTCCATCTCTAGTAGTATATATTTTGAAGTGAATGCATTACATTGTGATTTGAAACACTAACTTGGGCAGTTTGAAGAAGAAATATGCACTGAATATTTAACACAGCAGGAATTCAATTTATGACTTATGTTCTGGAGTAGCCTGCTCCTATTTTTCAAAAAGGTATATGCTGAGCTCTAAATGTTCTGCTTTAAAGTGTATAATGAATTTCAGTGGGTGAATACCCACTGGAGAACATCCAGAAAAAGGCAAACAGGAAAGTGAGTGATTTGGAAATGATCTCTTAAGAGTAAAATTTAAGAAATAGCAAATATTTATTCTGGAGAAAGGAAGATCCATGGTGAACATTCAAATTGTCTATAGTGTAAAAAAAAAATAACTTGATTTAATCTTTATAGAACCAGAAAGGTTAACATCATTATTAAAAGAAAATTATGTTAAAATACTTCTAGACATATATCTTGTACTAAATAGTTCTTTGCCATTGGACAAATGCTTTATAATAAATACAACTTCTGTACCTCATCCATTCCACCCACTTCATTGTATCAAAAGGCACGTGTGACTCTGAAATACTTTATTTCAGTAAAGGCTTTCATCACCCAATAATGGAGAGGATGCCATTATATATCCTAACTTGGCCACATGTAAATCATCTACCTATTCCTCTTGCTCCTGCTTCCCACTAAGAACAAAACTAAAACAAATGGCCCTAACCGGTTTGACTCAGTGGATAGAGCGTCGGCCTGTGGACTGAAGGGTCCCAGGTTCGATCCCGGTCAAGGGCATGTACCTTGGTTGCGGACGATGTTTCTCTCTCATCGATGTTTCTAACTCTCTATCCCTCTCCTTTCCTCTCTGTAAAATATCAATAAAATATATTTTTAAAAAATTAAAAAAAAAAACTAAAACAAATGGCAAATGTAGCAAGAGCAAAAAACAAGTCAACTCTTTATTTAACTCCACATTCTCCTTCTCTCCTGTTCTTTCTAACTAGCTGTCTTTCTGAATAAATTGTTGTGTACTTAGTGAGACACTGTTAAAGCATATCATTATCAAATTATTAATTTAGTCAATACTAAGCAACGATACATTAATAGTGGTAAATATAAATGCCTTCGTGTTTTTTAAAGAATCTTCATGGGTGCCCAGTTGATATGGCTCAGCCTATGAACCAGAAGGTCATGGTTCGATTCCTGATCAGGGCACTTGTCCTGGTTGTAGGCTTGATCCCTAGTGTGGGTCATGCAGGAGGCTGCAGAACAATGATTCTCTCTCATCATTGATGGTTCTATCTCTCTCTCCCTCCCCTTACTCTCTGAAATCAATAAAAATATATTTAAAAAAGAATCTTCATGGATAAAGGATGAGGGAGGCTTTATTAACTGCCCATGTGGAGAAGACCTAAGGATATTGGCTGATGATGAAATCAATGAGAATCCACAGTGGTTTGTGCCAACCAGAATAATTAGTCCATAAAATTTAATTATATATAATTCAGGTATGTAGATAAAAATAATAATTTTTCTTAATTTCCATATTAAGTTCTTAATCATAAAGGATAAGAGAAATTTATTTTTATCTAACTCAGGAAATCATAATATACCCCACATTTGTCAAGAGTTTTGTTTAAGTTACAGGATCTTTCATGGTTTTAGGTACTATAGAGGTGGATTGTTTCACAGTGTGATTATTTATTTATTTAATATATATTTTATTGATTTCAGAGAAGAAGGGAGAGGAAGAGAGAGATAGAAACATCAATGATGAGAGAGAATCATTGATCAGCTGGGGATCGAGTCAGCAACCTGGTCATGTGCCCTGGACTGGAATTGAACCTGGGACCCTTCAATCCACAGGCCCACACTCTGTCTACTGAGCCAAACCAGTTTTAAATATTTATTGTTGAAATTATTACATATGTCCCCCCTTTTTTTCTCTCATTGACCCCTTATAACCTGACCCACTGTTCCACCCCCCCCCCCCCCACCTCAGGGAATTCTTGAGTGATTTGTCCATCCAGGTAGATCTTGGAACTTCCCTTTTCCCACCGGATCTTTGATCTGAAGGCATGATGGACAACCACTGAGTTGTGGTTCTTTTCCAGCCATTTGACCTCATAAACTCTGATAGTGCATCCTTAACATTCTTGAAGGAGAATGAAACCTTCTAATGCATGTGTGTTAAAGCTGGGTCATAAAGAGTTCTGCACAGCTATGGATGATTCCATATTTCTTAACCCAAATATTTATTCTTTCTTGTAGTCTTGTTACCTCTCTGTCTCTAATTTTACAGAAGAGGATTGATTCCCCTCCACATTTCTGCTCTGAGATGTCTTATACATCCCGGGAGGCATGCAGCCTGACAGGATATTAACCTCAGTTATAACTTCCTTTTTTTAAAATACATTTTTATTGATTTCGGAGAGGAAGGGAGGGGGAGAAAGAGATAGTAACATCAATGATGAGAGAGAATTATTGATTGGCTGCCTCCTGCACACCCCCTACTTGGGATAAAGCCCCCAATCCAGGCATGTGCCCTTGACCAGAATCGAACCTGGGACTCTTCAGTCCACAGGCTAACGCTCTAATCCACTGAGCCAAACCAGCCAGAGCAGTTATAAATTTCTTAAACTCTCTCTTCTCTCCCTCCAATTTGGAGAAACTATTTCTATTCTCATCATTTCTTTTTCTTAAACTTGAAGATTATTCTTTAGAAACACTCTTTGACATAAAGTCTTACACCTCAGAGATATTGAGATAAGGACCTTGACTAATTTCTGAATGAATTGAGAAATAAGGGGCAGGAGGAGAATCAAAACATGCCCATTATTACCAACTGAGTATGCTAATTTAATCCAAAATTAGACTGTGTTACAACCAAATCAAAGTCACATTGAACAGAAGTCTGTGCTGATACCTGGAATGCAATGATTAAATTTTAATTTAACTGGGGAAAATATCCCAGAAGAGGTTAATTTAGGTTTGCGTTTTTTTATCATCTGAGAGTAAGTTCACCTATACGTAAAATATTAATTTATATTTTTCCTTTTTCACTCCATTTCTGAACCCCTAATATAAATAGAAATTGTGGTCTACATAGCCACATAACATCCCTGCTGCTCTCTTGTGAGCAGGTATTTTCATTTTTGTCACAATGGCTACTTCCATTGCTTCTTTCTTATGAAATTGCTTAGATCTAAGGAGATTGCATCCTTAAAAAAGGCCGTCTCTTAATGTAAAATTAACACCAAGAGAAAGTAAATTTCACCTTTGTAGTACAAGATGACATTTCTGGAGAACTTGAATGAAAAATGTCAAAGATGAAAAGAGTGAAAAAGTCAAACATTTCAGTGAAAATGTTAGAACACTACACACACACACACCCCCTGTATGATTTCATTCCACTTATATAACACTCTAGAGAAAGTGCAAATCTACACGTTAGTGATTATAAGTGGGTACCTGAGGCAGAACAGGTACCCACTTATAATTATAGTCTCAGAATGGGACCTACGGGATTTTTTTTTTTTTTTTGGTAGTGTTTTATGTCTTAATTCTGGTTGTGATTTCATCTATACTAAGAATAGAGGAATATGCAAATTGTCCAGGACACCATCACAGTAACAACTGATCAACGGTCTGTGTGCACAGCAGGTGCAGGTGAGCGGGGACTTGCAGCATCAGGGGTGGGGCTAAGGTGGGGGGGTGCTCCACATGCCTGCACCAGGAGAGAGCCTGATCAGCAGCCGCTGTGGCTGCTGTGAGGGCCGGAGAGAGAGAGACAGGGCCTGATCAGCAGCCCCCACAGCTGCTGTGCCATGGGCCTAGGTCAAGGCTCATGCAGGAGGCAACCAATTGATGTGTCCCTCTCACATTGATGTTTCTCTTTGTCTTTCCCTCTCTCTTCCATGCTCTCTAAAAATCAATGGGAAAATAGCCTCAGCGAGGATAGGAAGAAAGGAAGATAGGAAGAAAGGAAGAAAAAAAAAAGAAAGAAAGAAAGAAAGAAAGAAAGAAAGAAAGAAAGAAAGAAAGAAAGAAAGAAAGGAAGAAAGAAAGGAAGGTCATATCCTATGAAAGAGACATCTTGAAAATGCCTAAAGTTGTCCTTTTTTTTGTGGTGAAGGGACTGGAGTCCATGTTGATGAAAACACCTTGGCACCTGCGAGAGCCGAGGGGCGGCAGCTGTGGCGGCTGGCAGTGGCAGTGGCAGTGGCCACAGCAGCAGGGTGATGGGGATGGTGCCTTCCCCTCATCAGCCCAGTGGCCTCCTGCAGAGGGAGGCCAGACTGCCACTTAAGCCTGCTCCTCCTAGGGAGCGGGCCTAAGCCGTCAGTAGACATCCTCTGAGGGCTCTCAGACTGTGAGAGGGGTCAGGCTGGGCTGAGGGACCCCCCAGTGAATGAATTTTTGTGCACCGGGCCTCTAGTAAATATATAAATTTCAAATCAAAATAGGTTCATTGTATTGAATGTGAACAATACTTCAGTGAAGTTAGAAAAAAGAAATCACTACATTTTTCTCCTTTAAATTATTCTTCATTTTCTTATTTAACATTGGTCCTATAAAGCTAAGTGCATGTGTAAAACATTTTCTGTTTAGATATTTTATTTTAAAATATTATATTACTTAGTACTCTCAAGTTTCATTTAAATTTTAAAACCACACTAGAGGCCCAGTGCATGAATTTGTGCACCAGTGGGGTCCCTTAGCCTGGCCTGCAGGATGGGGCCAAAACTGGCTCTCTGACATCCCCTGAGGGGTCCCAGATTGCGAGAGGGAGCAGACCAGGCTGAGGAACCCCACCAGTGCACGATCTGGACA
Source organism: Plecotus auritus (assembly GCF_963455305.1). Classification (NCBI taxonomy): domain Eukaryota; kingdom Metazoa; phylum Chordata; class Mammalia; order Chiroptera; family Vespertilionidae; genus Plecotus; species Plecotus auritus. Next base: position 18,620,120 of record NC_137770.1, on the reverse strand, counting down.
GGGAGGGACACGAGAGGTTGGCCAGCCAGAGAGGGACCTTGGGAGCGTTCTAGGGTGTGTCTGGCCCATCTCGCTCAGTCCTGATTGGCCAGACCCCAGCAGCAAGCTAACCTACCAGTTGGAGCGTCTGCCCCCAGGTGGTCAGTGCACATCATAGAGAGTGGTTGAGCGGCTTTAGCATATTATTAGCATATTACACTTCAATTGGTTGAACAGATGACTGGACTACCAGACACTTAGCACATTAGGCTTTTATTATTTAGGATAACTAATGCATGTACAATGTGTGCATCTATATCTATATACAAAAATTGGCATCAAACCCAAACTATTAGATGTGTAATTTTCCAATTCTCATGAGCAGATTTTTATTTGCATAGGCAAATCTGGACATGTATTATTTTGGCTGTCAGCTACAAATATATTCCACAGTTAAGTGTCCTCAGCTACTCTTCCTAAGCTGCTATTAAAGGGCCACTCCTTTGGAAATACATGATACCTATCTCTGATATTATTGAATAATAAATACTTTATACACAATATATATTAAACACCTAATTAAAATTCATAATATTAAATACAATGCTATATGTTATACTATCCTTTTTGTTAATAGATATAAACTAAATATTGCTTATTGTATAAAATTATTACTGTTTATATATATAAAGTTATTAAAACTTCATCCTATTGAAATTTGTATCTAAATTAATATGTTCAAAATAAACCTCTATTAACAATTTACTGGTTAATTATATTATTAAGTAATACATATTTTTGAAATGTGCATATTGCATAGATTAAGTTAATGTTTTCTCTAATTATCTTTCTTTTGGTAGCCTAAAGATTTGAAAATCTTGTAAATATAAAATTTAAAAAATAGTAAAACTACACTTATGCATTGAAAATAATATGATGTTATTTGAAGTTTAAATATATGTAAATATAAAATTATACAACATATGTAAAATTATAATTTCAAAATCCAATGGAAAGAAAATGTTTCAATATTAACAACCAATATAGTTGTCAAATAATGAGATAAAAGATGGTTAGTGCTAATTTTTTTTAATTTTTATTATTATTATTTTCAATCCTCACCTGAAGATATTTTTCTATTGATTTTTTAGGAAGAGTGAAAGAGGGAGGGGGGGGAGAGGCAGAGAGAAATATCGATGTGAGAGAAACACATCGACTGGTTGCCTCCTGCATGTACCCTGACCAGTGCCTGGACCAGTGAGGAGCCTGCAACCAAGGTACATGCCTTTGACTGGAATCGAACCCAGGACCCTTTCGTCAGCAGGCTGAGGCTCTATGCACAGAGCCAAACTGGCTAGGAAGTTTGTGTGTGTGTGTTTGTTTTTTTAATCCTGGTGGTTTGAGTCTTTAAATTCCAAGTGAGTTACATATTTTCATAAAACATAACTTTTAAAAAACATACCAATTTAAATGACAAGCACTCTTGTTCCTTAGTTGAGTGCCATTTGCATGTAGATGAGCTTAACAAGTTGTCAAACATATACTGTCTTTACTTTAAGAATATATTGATTTCAAAAAAATAAACTGAAGCGTTTATGAGATTTGCCAAATTGTAGCTTGGATTGTTACCATTTTTCTCCTTAATGAAATACATTGTGTATATCAAAGTCAAACCTATTGATATAACTTTAAGTAATGGTGAAATAACTGGTCTCACTCTTTTACCAATAATAATTATGACTGTTTAATAAAATAAAGTGTGTATGTGTATGTGTGTGTGTACAAGCATATATATGCATTTAAATGTACTAGAGAAAAATTAAATCAAACAAAAACTAAAGAAGGTATTGAACAAAATTAGAGAAATATTTTTAAATGTGTATATAATGAGTAGTAGCATATAAATGTAAAATATCCTATCTAATAAAAGAGAAACATGCAAATTTGCCGTACCTCCACTATGCCCACCAGCCATGCCCACCAGCCAATAAGGAGCGAGTATTGAAATTAACCCAACCTAGATGGCGGTGGCCACGGAGCTGGAGCGAGCAGGAGGCTTGGGTTGCCCCCGGCGATGGAGGAAGCCAAGCTTCCCACCCACCCTGCCTGGCCCTGGCTTCTGCTCAAGGCTACAAAGTTTCAAATATAGAAGATAAATAAATCCCAGATACCTGCTTCCAGCGGGCCCTGGCCTCCCATCAAGGAGGCGCTGAAAAAAAAAAAAAAAAAAGCATAAAAGGAGGGGCTGGGAGCTTGAGCTGCTGGGGGCCGTGACTAGCCTGAAAACAGCCATCAGCTCCTCACCCAGGGTGGCCAGGCACCCCAGCAGGACCTCCACCTTGATCCAGGACACCCTTCAAGGCAAACCAGCCAGCCCCCACCCATGCACCAGGCCTCTATCTATACTAATAAAAGGGTAATATGCTAATTAGACTGGGAGACCTTCCAAGAGACCTTCCGGATGTTCCTCTGGACAAAGCCATGGTGGTGAGGCTGAGGTAGAGGCAGTTAGAGGCCAAGAGGGGAGAGCAGTTGTGGGTGATCAGGCCAGGATGGGACGGCAGTTGTGGGTGATCAGGCTGGTGGGGGATGGGGCCGTTGGGGGTAAGCAGACCAGCAGGGGGGCCCGTTGGGGGCAAGCAGGCTGTCAGTGGGGGTCAGTTGGAGGTGAACAGGACAGCGGGGGGGGGCAGTTTGGAGTGAGCAGGCCAGGATGGGACGGCAGTTGTGGGTGATCAGGCTGGTGGGGGATGGGGCCGTTGGGGGTAAGCAGACCAGCAGGGGGGCCCGTTGGGGGCAAGCAGGCTGTCAGTGGGGGTCAGTTGGAGGTGAACAGGACAGCGGGGGGGGGGGGGCAGTTTGGAGTGAGCAGGCCAGCAGGGGTGGGAAGGTGGGGGCGAGCAGGCCAGCAGGGGGGCAGTTGGGGGTGAGCAGGCCGGCAGGGGAGGCAGTTGGGGGCAAGCACACTGGCACGGGGGGTAGTTGGGGGTGATCAGGCTGGCATGGGGAGCGTTTGGGGGCAAGCAGGCCGGCAGGCAGAGTGGTTAGGGGCAATCAGGCAGGCAGGCAGATGAGTGGTTAGGAGCCAGCAGTCCCGGATTGTAAGAGGGATGGAGGCATTGTTCCTCAGCCTGGCCTGCACCCTCTTCAATCTGGGACCCCTCAGGGGTTGTCCAACTGCAGGTTTAGGCCCAGTCCTGTGGGCATGGCCGGCCTGGGTGAGGGGCTGATGGCGGTTTGCAGGCTGGCCACATCCCCATCAGGGTTAGGGTCCCTGCTGGGGTGTTGCTGGCCTGGGTGAGGGGCTGAGGGCCGTTTGCAGGCTGGCCACAACCCCATTGTGATGATGGTCCCCACTGGGGGGTGTGGCCGGCCTGGGCGAGGGGATGAGGGCCCTTTGGGGGCAGTTTGCAGGCCAGCCAAGCCCCTGGCTTTGTCCAGAAGGTCTCCGGAAGGTCTCTAGGTCTAATTAACATATTACTCTTTTATTAGTATAGATATGTGTAGTACATATAAGTACATACATATGTATATACTAGAAATTAGATACAGAGTATTTATATCTTTATCTATATGTATATATTTTTGGGTGTATGCTATGCTATATATTTCTACACATGTATACAGAGAGTAAGAAAACTAATGTCAATAAGAATTTTTTAAAGGAAAAAAGGAAATACAAGTTACTTTTGGTAATAAACACAGCAATATTTGAAAAGTAGAATTACTATTAATTATATAAAAAGGACACAGTCTCACTTGTAATTAGCAAAGTGCTAATTAAAGCATCAATGTAATCTTAACTAAGAGTGACTGTAATCTAGGCCATAAAATGAATAACATCTAAGGAGATATGTGGTAATTAGAAATACTAAGAGCCAGCTACACCATGGAGGAACTTTGGGGATGTTGCCAAGTGAGAAAAGGTTACAGTAATAAGAAAATGGTTAGGATTACATGAGGTATTCCGAGTCTGTTAGTAAACATCTTGCTCACTGAAGACCTGTTTTATTACAGCTTGTGGGTCATATTCACTAAAAATAAAATAAAAGTGGACATCCCATTTTCCTTGCCACAGCTATCTAAACCCATTGCTACAAGTGCAGAGACCCCAGGGGAGAAAGATAGGAAAATAAGCCAAATATCATTAGCACTAAAAAGATGCAATGACAAAAAAAAGAAGAAAAAAATAGAAAAGCATTTATATTCTATTATTCACTGGTAAAGTTTGAGAGTTCCTCTTGCATGATAGCCACTAGCGGGTATCACTAAATTCTCTTACATTTACATATTATTTTTAAATGTTTTATTAGCTTTAAGGAAATACAATGTTCTTATATAATCATAACAATGGGTTGCTGCAAAATATTTGTAAAATATAGAAAAGGATAAATATGTAAACTATAGAAAGGAATTTTTTTAAAGCCATCATGAATAACTAAACCACCCAGGATAAAGTAAAATATAGGCAACATAGTTTTTCAATTTATACAATCCTAAAATTTGATCATTCTTTTATAAGATTTATTCTATTGTGTTTGCTATTATAAATATAGTAGTAATTGTCTGGCCAGTGTGGTTCAGTGGTTGAGCATCAAACTATGAACCGGAAGGTCACGGTTCAATTCCCTATCAGGGCACATGCTTAGGTTGCAGGCTCGATCCTCAGTGTAGGACGCGCAGGAGGCTGCTGAACAATGATTATCTCTCATCATTGGTATTTCTATCTCTCTCTCCCTCCTCTTCCTCTATGAAATCAATAAAAATATATTAAAAAATATACAGTAGCAATTAATGCACATCTTTTGCTTAATAGCTGTTTCTAAATAACAATGACATTGAGGAGCAATGAAATAACATAAAATATTATAAAAATATTATAATAATAAAATAAAATCATTTTTCAAACGAGCAGATACTTTTCAAAGTATTGGGTATTTTAAAGATTTTTAATACAAATTATTTGATTAAATTTGAAAGCTTTTTTACATTATATTTTTCAATACTAAATATTAATTTTTATTAAGTACTGAACTTTGTGACTTGTCTCTTCCACAAAGTTACTGCTGCTTTTGTTTTCTCTCCTGCCCTCCCCTGTTTCCTTCTCTCTCTCTCATATATGCATACAATCAATCACCGTTATTCACAGATTCTGTATTTGCAAATTTGCCTACTTGCTAAAATGTATTTGTAATTCCAAAATTAATACTTGCAGAGCATTTACAGTCATTCATGGTTGAAAAATTTGAGTCATCCCGCATATACATTACAGTTGAAGTTAACCAAGACCACACTTTGCCTTCTTGCTTCCTTTTTCACACTGTAAACAGGTGTCTTTTTCACAGTTTAGTGCAAAGTTTTTGGTATTTCTGTGCTTTTTGCTGTTCAAAATGTCTCTCAAGCATTGTGCTGAATTGTCTAGTGTTCCTCAGCTCAAGAAGTTTATGGTGCTTTATGGAGAAAGTACATGTGTTAAATAAGCTTCATTCATTCAAATGGTAGATTATTAGCTGTTAATTCAGTGTTAATGAATCAACAATATGCATTCAATATGGTGTCTTAAAACAGAAACGCATATCTCAAAAAAAGTTGTATATTAATTGGTTGATAAAATGTAACCAGAGTCTAGCAGGAACCTATCCATGTATTTCCCCCAGAAGCAATGGTTCAGTATATATTCATATATATGTGGGTGTGTGTATGCGTGCATAGTAGCTAATCTGTATTCCATCATTTATTTACAATTGCTTTTTACTTTCCTTGCTGTTTTATTTTTATAGCTTATTTTTTGATAAATAGAAAAACTCCTCTGCATTTTCTCGTTTACTTTACACATAGGAAACTTCTTTCTTCCCCATGAACTAGTGCATATGTGCTCATATTTTCTTATAGTTGAATGATTTTATTGCATTGAACTCTTTAATACATCTGGATTTTATTTTTTCATATAAGGTGCATAGCGCTGTTGTTCAAGAAACCTGCTCTGTAATTAAAACGTTTCCTTTTGTTCCACATGCCAAAGGCAAGAGGAACTAATAGCCGTGGGTCCTGGCACATCTATGACTCCTTTTGAAGCTATGTTGCTGTTAATTAAATAAATACCCCATGATTGGTAAAAGATGACTTCCCAGCTCTCTCTCCCCTGAAGACTGTAGGTTGGGAAATAATATCAACTTTATAAGGAGCCAGGTAAAATATTTTAGTTTTAGTTTGTTGCTTGTGTGAAGATGTGTTGCTTATTGTTTATTTTGCTCAGGGCATTTTATTTGTTATGAAAATAGTTGAGGGCATGTTTTTTTGCATTTTTTTGAGACTAAGTTCTCAACATTTGACTATACGCTTTTAGCCTGGGTGGTCCTTGGAATGGGACACCAGCGTGCTGCCCCGGATATCAAATTGTCCCTGGCAGGCAAGACAGGAATTGACATTGGCTATGTTCCTTGGGTCTGGCTACAGAGCATGGGCAAGAATCATTCCAACTTATCTGCCTAGTGCATGGATCACCTCCATCAAAGTTCTGCATTTGTTGTTTGAAATAAGCAATCTAATCCACTAATCCTCCTATCTCCTTCCCTTACTGAGTCCTTCCTTTGGAACACCAAAGACATGATGAAAAAGAACTTGAGATAAATCTTTGTGACAAGCTGTCTTAGCTCAAAAGCAAAGAAGCACTGCAGTCTCCTTTTAAATGTGTATGTCAACTTGCACTTGGCATTCATTATAAACAGCTCTGGGAGCCAAGAAACCAGTCTTAGGAGAACAGCATGAGTATCAGTGTAAATACCTCACAGGACACGAAAGTCCTCCTGCAAAGCACAATTGTTGTCAATATCTATCTAGAAATCGTTCACATTAAGACGTTCTTGCTGCAGTGTGTTTTAGGCTCCTCACTGTAATGAAGGGATTCTACTTCTAGTGATCTCAATCTTTCCGTTCTTTTCATAAAAAAGGGGAGGAGGGAATACGCTTTCTCTCAAGTTTTCAAACTACACAAACCAACAAATCTTGAATAGAAACTGAAGACTCTATGGATACTCATAACATAATTCTAGTATTTCTCAGAGAAAAATGTCACCAAATGATTAAACCAGAGTATCAGTAATAAATTGTTTAACAAGATAGCTAATAAAGTAAGAGCCGGGAAGAAACTATCTGCTATCTTTGAAGACTATCAAGCTGGGTTCCATAACTTGGATTAAAAAAATGTATTTTAATTTTGTTTTGTTTTTGCATTTTCTCAGACTGGGCTTCTCTCCAACAGCTTCCTTGATGAACTACAGACCATCAGATTATTAATATTGAATACTATATTCTTCATGTGGTTTCACTACTCAAAAAAAAAAAGAAAGAAAAATAAATCTATGACAGCCCTGGCTCATGTGGTTCAGTGGAGTCTCCTCTCATGCAACAAAAGGTCACTGGTTAATTCCCCGTCAGGATACATACCTGAGTTGCAGGTTTGATCCCATCTGGGCACATACAGGAGGCAACCAATCCATGTTTCTCTCTCAGGTTGATGTTTCTCTCTCTCCCTCCCTTGCCCTTCTTCTCTCTCTAAACTCAATGAAAACATATATATTTTCTAAAAAATCTGACAGAAATTACCAAGGGCATTCATTAATTCTTTATGTCACTATGCATTATAATATAGATCCACCTAACCTGACCATTCTAATATTCTAGACCCGTGGTCAGCAAACTGCGGCTCGCGAGCCACATGCGGCACTTTGGACCCTTGAGTGTGGCTCTTCCACAAAATACCATGGCCTGGGTGAGTCTATTTTGAAGAAGTGGTGTTAGAAGAAGTTTAAGTTTAAAAAAAATTGGCTCTCAAAAGAAATTTCAATCGTTGCACTGTTGATATTTGGCTCTGTTGACTAATGAGTTTGCCGACCACTGTTCTAGACCCTCAAAACTGTAACCTCTCATTTAGTCTTATCCTGTTCCATCTACAGCTGCACTCACTTATTTGGGCTGATCTCTGGTAATTTGATTCATCATCTTTAGTCAGTTTACAATTTTAATTTCTCTACAACTTTTCTGCATTGAAACATTAATAACTTGAAAATTAAGTAGTTACACCATTTGTTATGGTTATGGGAATTGGGTGTGTTTCTCCAAATTGAGTGCCCTGAGGGGATGACTCACATTCTTTTATTTCTCATTTCTAAAACACATAGCTGAAAACAACTTGCATTTAGGAAAGTGGGAAAAAGGGTCCGTGATAATCGGTGGTGATGGTAACAATTAACAAATAAATTGTACATTTATCGTAAGGTAATCAACAGTAACAAAAAGAAATCTTTATGGAAAGAGCTTACCAAAAATCAATTTTAATATTTTAATTTTTGAATCAGTGGCCTGTTCATCCAAGGAACTTTAAACAGAGCCAAGACATGGTGAAAAGAGCTTAGTAAGGAAGATTATGCAGGTAAGATGATGTAGAGGAAGTTTTACTTTTTCCTAACTCACCGTGTTGATGTTTCTCCCAAATAAAAATACATAGATATTTAGTAAATAAATAAAATTACTTCAATCCAAAAGAATGTAATGTAAAATGTATGTCTTTGGCTGGTTGCGGTAGCAATTGCAAGAATAAAAGGTGGGCTAAGAAGATATAAATAGGGCAGAGATATGTCCAACAGAGTCTACCTTTATACCCCTTGAATCCATCTTTGTCCTCCATTAAGTCCAGTCTTCACAGAGCCTTTAAAGTGATGACTGGCTGTATACACCACAAAATAATTAATACAGCAGGATTAATGGAAGAATCTGTTACTGTAGCTGTAAATGGCTTGAAGCCATAGTTGTTAGCTACCCTTTTACTCCTCCAGCAGCCCCCATCTACCCTTTGGGCTCACCCCAGATTCGCATCATCACATCATCAACTATTACAAGTCCTAAGTTGCTTTGCTCTTTGTCAGCCTGTGGTTATTGCAACTGATTGTTTATTATTCCAGGAAACTGAAGCAACAAGAGATGCATAGTGAATCTCAGGAGTTCCAGATTTCCTCAGGGATCATCCTTCTGTGTTCCTGTCACTATATTGACATGAGGAGATTAAAATCACCAACTGGTGTTCTTACCTACAAATTCAGTTGAATCCTTCCCATGTAACTTCTTGGGAATATTTTCTCTATGGGAACCAGGTTTTCAAATTCAGTTGATTCTAAGGTCATAGGGATCAACAGCACACATTCTGAAAATGAAACACTGAGGGTGCTGGCGAGAATGCCCAATCCTACTTCAAACTCCTGATTTTTGGACTTGGGTATTCCAGCTATTGATGAAGCAGGGACATATATCAGACTGATTAGTGCATGCCCCACACGACAGAGGGCCAAGTTCAGGGTTTTGCTGGAGTTAGAGTAGATTGAATTATGAAAGACCAACTTGTACATCTCTGCTCAACTCGCAAAATCTTTTCCCCAAATGCTGAGTTTCAGAGACATAATTTTAGTGGCTTGAAATTAGCCATGGTGGGAATACTCATACATGCAAATTGGCAAATGTACAAATCAATGCCTATTTATGTATGTATGTATGTATGCATTTAAGTCATTCATTCATTGGAAAGCCAATTGTTCAACTTTTATCAGCACATCACTGGTATTGCTTCAATTATGCAGGCACTTGTCCTGAAGCTGCCAATGTATCTTCTGACCTTTATTCCATCATTCTAGCGGGCTTGCAGCTCTGGATGAGATGGTGTCTAGTAGGAGCAATGGGTCCAATAGTAAAGTGCATTTTTTTTAATGTTTTTGTTACTATAAAATGGTCACAGGGTCTGGGAAAAAGATGTGCAGGATCCAATTCTAAAAAAAAAAAAAAAAAAAAAAAAAAAAAAATCAGTAATTTACAAGGAAATAAACAGTGGTACTGACATCCAGATAGGTCTTAATTCTGACAAACATGTGATCAAGATCTTATCAGTTCTAGCATTGACAAATTATTGAAAGTGTGCAATGTAATCAATCTGCCATTACCTGGGTACTTAAACTCCATGTAGGACTGTCTTATCACGTGCACAGCGTTGGCTTCTGCTGGAAGCAGGCTAGGAAGGAATTCAGCACTGCTAGTTCCTGCCTTCACTAAAATCAATGACAGGAATCCATGTTTTCAGCTGATGCATATTTATCCTTCTCATCATAGCCATTTCATTTCCAGCCCCAGTTGCTAGTCTTTGTGATACTAAGGAGGGAGGCTGATTTACCTCTCTTGTAGTCATCCTGCCTAACTTGAGTATACTTCTGCTTGGACAAGCTTTGAAGGTTACTAATATAAGACCCAAAGATCTGCATACACTGTGCTGACTCCCATATAGCCATTCACATGCCTCCTCTCAAAGCTTCCTTGCCTCTGATCTGCCAATTTGTTCCTTCCAGAGCCCTAAATCAAACAAAACTTAATTCCACTGCCTAGGATTCTGTGTATATACATACTGCACACTACTTTGCTTCTCTAAAGTACATACAACCAAGTATATTGCTTAGAGCCTAAATGAAAAGACACCCTCTCCCCTTCATTATTGTCCTTGGAACAAAATCCCCAGGAATGAAGAGTGATGGAATATTCAAACCACAGCAAAGAACCTTTTGTAGTTGGAGCTAAGGAAAGAGAAAGGGGAAATGAGAAGAAAACATGGTCAGAGAGGTGGCAGATGCTTCGATAACAAACAGCCTAAAATAGTATGGACATTTTCCCCCAAATTTTACATATTATGAATGACATTTCAATTACTTTTTTAGATTACCATTTTATCCCCTCTTTTACCTCTGTTGTGTTTAGAATTTTTCCCTCCCTCCCTTCATCCTTTTCTCTCTCCCTTCTTCTGTTCCTCCCTCTCTTCCTCCATCCCTCCCTCTCTCTCTCTTTTTCATTCTATTTTTGAATGAAAAACGTGATGTTGAAACAGAGTGTGATCACCAAATACTTCCTAAGATGATCACCATATTGGCTACTTTAAGAGTTATTAGCAGTATTGTATCACACTGCTAGAATGAGCTAGAGTCTAGAGACCAATTTAAGCATCACAACCATCTTGCTAGCAAGAGAACCTGCAGAAATATCATCACCTTTTACATCTTCTTATCTAATGCAAAACTCTTAAACAGTGGACAGTCATCTTCTTTATGAAATGTAGTCATTGAAATCCTACTGCTTTAATGAAACATTTTTTTCATCATTTTATTGAAATACTCTTGCATTTGTGGATAGCTGTGGTTGCTCTAAACTTCTTGTTCTGACTTGAAATCTATATTATTGACACTTTCATCCACTGGTATTATTTATGTTCTCTGGAAAAGAAAAAAGAAAAACTTGCTCCCAAATCAAGTAGTCCTTCAGATACTTCCTCACATTTATCATTGAATATGAATTAAGAAACACTCTACCACTTATATCACCTCATTTACATTTCTTTTGCAGTCTCCATGGAGAATGGTGTTAAACATGTATATAGAAATTGAAATATATCTAGCAATAAAAAACCTGCTTCCCCATCTAACCAACCACAAGAAGAAGCCCTGACGCTAATTAATGTTCCACAAATTATGTCTTGATACATTTAGATGAATTGCAGCCTGCCAAGTGAAGGACTCAAAATATCATGTAGCAAAGCTTTCACAACCATTCTAATTAATTTGATTCCTCAATAGAAAAAACAATAGCATGGTATTTTAGAGGTAGGAACCCTTTAATGATCATTTAAGGCATATTTAGAAGTTATTGTCATAAATTTCATTTTGATGCATATTAATGATCCAATGGACTAAAACAATTGGCCCCATCTGATAATCTACATAAAGTAAGTCCATTAGAATGTTCAGCTTTTATTTCTCAATCAATAAAATAGTACATCTGTATGTTCCTTAATTTTTTTCTCATCTAATTAATCACTTGATTGTACTGTTATGGATTTTCAGATTCAGCTCTAAATAAGAAGATAAAAGAGACCAACACTTATTTTCATGTCTCCAGAGATTTTAGAATCATTCAAAATCCTATATAATAAAACCCTAATATGCAAATTGACCGAATGGTGGAACAACCAGTTGCTGTGATGCACACTGACCACCAGGGGCCAGACCCTCAATGCAGGAGCTGCCCCCTGGTGGTCAATGCACTTCCACAGGGGAAGTGCCGCTCAGCCAGAAGCCGGGCTCACACTGGCGAGCACAGCTGCTGTGGCAGAAGCCTCTTCCACCTCTGCAGCACTAAGGACCCCTCAGGGGATGTCTGCCTGTCAGGAGTGAACCTAAACTGTCAGGGGGACATCCCCCAAGGAGTCCTGGACTGAGAAAGGGTGCAGGTCAGGCTAAGGGACTCCTCCCCGCCGCCGCAATGCACAAATACCATGCACTGGGCCTCTAGTGTATCTATAAACAGTGTCAGTCACTGTGTTATGCACTGAAGGAGGTGCTGAACAAGACCCTAGTCCACTGTTAAGAGATGTCTAATGAACAATAGATTATATACACTGGAGTTTTGCTCAGAGGTCAGAGATGGAGCTAAAAATGTGAGAGTCTTTGAAGATGAGAAGTGCTTCCAAAAATGCTTTCCAATCTATGCTCCAGAGAATCCAGCTCCTTGAGTCCTTACTACACATTCTACTTTAAAGATGTGAGAAAACTTGCAGGAAAGGAACTTGTAAACCCAGTTGTCACATTTCCAAATAATTTATAATGAGTCCTCTTCTAAGAGAGGACCTGACAACATCTCACAGAATTGCTTTTCTAGAAAGCAAGATTAGAAAACCCTGATATATATCTTATGTCCTTATAAATACCTTCCCTGGAATGTCACTAATACCAACATATTTGCAAATGGGCATATATTTTACTATTAAACTACAAGATACAGAGGAAATCTAATCATTATAAAAGTTTGAGATTGCTAGCATTTTCTGGAATATGCAAAAAACACTAGCATACTCTCCTTTAAGAATTTTCTAGCAAAAACTGGAAGGCCAATATATGTTAGCACCTCATTTTTCTAAGCCTTACTTTGCTTCTTATTACCTTGTGCATTGCATAAATGGCCAAAGAAAAAAGCAAAGAGAAAATCAGTGTGGCTTATCTAGATGCAAAGAGGCCCATAGATACATGTGAGTATGTGTGAGTTCCTTTGCATGATGTCTCTCAGCTTTATTTTGTCTGCTTTTCTCTGACCCCTTCAGACACAACATGCATCAACATTTGAGTTGTCAGGACAAATCTCTTGGGGCATCACCGTGTTTGTAAAACTTGGACGTTTTAAGAAAACACTGTCAAGCGATTATGAAAAAAAAAAAAATGCATTCAGCTGTTCTGACCCTGCCAGGCTTGGGAGCACAATGGTTGGACAAGAAAAGAGTAGGGACAGGAGCTGCCAAGCAGCAGCACCTGCTGTGAGCACGAGGCCTTCTCTGGTTGGCTAACAATGGGACCACACTCCTTCATGCAGGCTTTTTATGGCCACTGTTTGCTCCTTGGCTTTTATCAAAATGTCTTTCACAGGTGAATCAAAGCTTATAAAGTGAGAAAGAAGGTATGAGGAGGAGCTGGCATGATCTACTTGGGCAGTATTCAAATCAAAATGAAGAAAACAAATGAGAGACTCATGCCTTTAACTTACAGGCCATAGGGTGGGGGATGGTGGGGGAGAACAAAGCTTTGGCTACTGTGCCTGCTGGAAATAATTAGGTCTGGCTGTTGAGAATATAAAACACTGTGTTTTTTAATTTATATTTCTTAATTTTTCATGGATCTGGATATGAAGCTTGTGACTCCGTCCAGCCTGTGTCTGCCACCTACCTGATTTGTGCACAGGAATGTGGCTCCTCTGGACACAGGGGGTGCTGGATTTTATGGAGAATTCTGGGCTCTGGCTCCTACTTCCTGCTGGTTCTAGGTAAGTGCTTATTGGCATCAAACTGATTTGGCCGCCTGCAGTATGTGAGAATAAACTAGAAGGAGGGAGCTCAGATACGGAAGTGAATTGTTTTGTTCCCCCAAATACTATACTGGAATGAAAAGGCCAGGCATAGAATTCAGTAACCTGTATCAGTAGGAATCAGCTCCAAGCCAAGCAGAGAAGCAAGGGCAGACAAAGAAATTTTTATTCCTTTGAAGAAGCTTCTACCTAAACTTAATGGGGGAAATGTAAAGATATGAAAGGAGAAAAACACCCACTTCAAAGTCCAGTCCACACTGACCTCCCCAGACCTCTTTTTCCAGGTACATTGAAAATTGCAGTTTCCTGGTTCAGTTGGTGTGCCTCAAGGGTTGAACATTGACCTACGAACCAGGAGGTCATGTTCAATTCCCTGTCAGGGCAGATGCTCAGGTTGCTGGCTCAATCCCCTGTAGGGGGCTTGCAGGAGGCAGCTGATCAATGATTCTCTCGTCATTGAAGTTTCTATCTCTCTCTCCCTCTCCCTTCCTCTCTGAAATGAATAAAAATATATTAAAAAAATAAAAAACAAAAAAATGAATATATATATATTTACAAAAAGTGCTTAGAGAATCATAGAGTTAGCTGAGGACTTGGACATTTTAAGTAAATTATCTCATGATTAGACTAATAACAATCTACTACTATCTCAGTAGATTACCTACAAAAAATGAGGAAAAAAATAAATCTCAGAAATTTAGAAATGTAACATTTTGTAGTATAAATTATATTCTACTCTTTGCCTTCTTAAGCAACAAAAATGCCTAATGGGATCTCTTGTTCCAGAGAAGTACCGTGACATCTTTATTATACAGCGTGGAGCAAGAGTAGATTTATAGTTGTGAGTACGCAAAACCCAGAGTTTATTCTTATATTATTGTTTATTAAGTATTATAATATTTCCAACTGTAAGCCTACTTTTGCCCCCCCCCCCTGTATTTACCTTTATCTGGTATTCAATCTGTTCAGGCCAACAATGTCTCTGTTTGAACACAGCAGTTAGATATATACAATAAGAGTTCATACTGACCTTTTTTTCTTTTAATATTGATTTCAGAGAGGAATGGAGAGGGAGAGAGAGAAAAAAACATCAATGATGAAAGAGAATCATTGATTGGATGCCTTATGCATACCCCCCATGGGGGGTGGGGGTCAAGCCTGAAACCTGGGCATGTGCCCTGACCAGGAATCAAACCATGACCTCCTGGTTTATAAGTTGACGCTCAATGGCCGAGCCAAGCTGGTCGGGCCCATACTGACCTTCTTAAACGAGGGCCTCTGAACTGATTCCAAACCTGAGAGCATTATATGATATGACATTTTTCCTGTGTCCCTAGAGTTTCAGAAATTTTAAGTTAAGAGAATACTTGCACAAAAAGAAATCTCAAGGATAAATCTATAGTATGTGTTCAATATTACTAATAACCTCATAGAGTTATGACCAAAAATTATTGTTGCTTAAAACTTTAATAAAGATAATTTATCAATGTGTAGTTATTAAATCTACTAGAGGCCCGCTGCACAAAATTCGTGCATGGGTAGGGTCCCTAGGCCTGTCCAGCAATCAGGGACGATGCCCCCCCACCCCCCCCCCAAACTGTCCACCGGGGCCTTCCTTCTTTCCATGCTGCCCCCTGGTGGTCAGTGCATGTCATAGCGAGCAGTAGAACTCCTGGTGGTCCCTTATTCCCATATGACTTGTGTCCTTAGAAGTAGACCACCATGTGAAGACAGATAAACACAGGGAGAATGTTATATGATAAGGAATGCAGGGATTGGAGTTAAGCAGCTACAAGACTAGGAATACCAAGATTGCCAATAAACCACCAGGATCTAAGAAGGAGGCAAATGGTAATTCTCCAGAGCTTTCAAATGGAGCATGGCCCTGCTGACACCGTGATATCAGACTTGTAGTCTCCAGAACTGTGAAACAATACATTTCGGTTGTTGGTGGCATTTTGTTACAGCAGCCCTAGGTACCTGATACACTCTTTAACCATCCAAAGGACCCACATCAAGGAGCATGAAGGAGAAACAACCATGTAGGAGAGAAAAGCAAGATGAAGTCATGACAGCTGCCTGATATAGCACTGTTTGAAATGCAACTGGCAGTGAGATGGTGGTGGTGTTGCTACTGCCTGGCAAGTTATTTTAAAAATTAGGACTCAGAGTCACTTGGTGAAAAAAGGGAACCATGGATAAAAGAGCTATGTGACAACAAGGCTAGGGCCCTTAATCCTAAGAGAATGGCCTGCTTTTCAATATTTCTGTGCATCCCCTCCATGTGTTTGTCTCCACCATGTGCAGGATCCTCACATAATACTTACAGCCTATGTCTCAAAACAAAGGCAGCATTCAGTAAGCAAAGTAAATATGCAAGTAGGGACTGGGAAGTTCTTTTGTATTTTTGCAAGCTATGAATCCCTTTTTTTGATTCTCCTCTCTCTCTCGCTATTTACTTACTTATTTATTTATTTATTTATTTATTTATTTATTTATTTATTGGCTTTTAAGAAAATTGCAAACACATACTATCTAAACATTGACTGAATTTAAAAACCTGATCTCTCATCTTACATTTGGTTTCAGGCAGTCCTAATCACCTCAATACATTAATTTCTAGAAAAATACTTCCTAAAATGATTTTAATTGGAACGTGTACAGTTTTAAAAATAATAAGAAACTGGGAAAGAAAGGATGTCAGATTTGGGTAAAATACAAATCTAAATAATAAGACCTGATGAGGTATGA
This sequence comes from Plecotus auritus, assembly GCF_963455305.1. NCBI lineage: Eukaryota > Metazoa > Chordata > Mammalia > Chiroptera > Vespertilionidae > Plecotus > Plecotus auritus. Next base: position 18,603,458 of record NC_137770.1, on the reverse strand, counting down.
ACAGTGTACTTTAAACAAATGTATTATTAAAAGCATTTGCTTCATATTCAAACTCATTAAATCAAGTTCAATAATTATTTTTTCTCTTTAAATAAATAACTTTTCTGAATCCATGCGAACCACTCTTGAGCTATCTCATTAGTGTATGTTTGATTTGTAAATACAGGGCAAAGGATTAAAAATAACAAAAACATCCTATGAAAAATCAGACTAATTGGCAAAATGCCCTTTTAGCTCTTTCAACAGATTTTAAAACCTCGGCCAAGCATCTGAATTTACGGTCATTTTCTCTTTCATCACTGTTGTCAGGTGACCTTAATTTGTTCGCTCAGGATTTAGTTCTCTGCAGACTTCCAAAGCATAAATCAGACCTTGAACCTGGTCATGAGAGGACATTTGACACAAAGTGTTACAGAGAGACTAAAATATGTCTCTTCTACAGAAATATTTACCCTGAATTGATATTGAATTCTTCTTCTTCCAATTACTCACTCATTAATGTCAACCTTGTTTTCCTAGTCTCCTTCTCCCCGCCCTTGAATGGCAGGTATATTAGCTCAGTCTGTCAGGCTAGTTGTCTGCCCCCCAAAGAAAACCCAGGAAAGGCTGACCTTGCTCACAGCAGGCACAGCCAGCTCAGGCTCCTCTCTCCCCCAGCGCCCAGGCAGGCCCTCAGCTGCCTTCCGGAGTGAGCCTTATGATCAAGTTTATCGCATCAGGAAGGAGAGGATTGGTCAGAGTCCAGTTGCCTGGCTTATGTGGAGAGTGAACTTCTCGACGTTTGAAATCTGCCATATCGAATTAAGCAGAATAAAGCCGGCTGTTTGCCGGATTATTTATAACATCACAGGGAACTTGGAATGACTTATTAAAGAATGGAAATATTTCTCTTTCCTCAGAAAGAAGCATGCCTCTGCCAAGATATACAGCGACTGGCTGGGTATGGGAATGGTGCAAAAGAGTTCCCACTTCCAAGGTTATTAAAACATACCCGAGCTCATTAAGAAACCCAAACTCATTATGTGGATGAACAGTGTGGGGACACCTGGGGATGACACACAGAACCCCCTGCTTCATACACACAGAAAAACATAACAGGAGCACTCGGCTTTGTGGGGATGTTGCTGAACATGAGCTTTCGCCAAAGGTGTTCATCATCGTGATAAGCCCCAAGGAGTGTCGCTGAAAGGGTGACTTTGAAAGTAGCTTTAGTATCCCTGCTCTTTCACTGAACTGCACTGAGACCAGACATCACTGATGGAAGCTGGCAATGGAGTGTGCAGATACAAATGCTGTACACAGGCAACGTTTTTAAAAGCAATTTCACTTTTTCATTATGAGACAGTATGGGATCTGTGAAAATTATTTGAAAGTGTAGAAATATATGAAGCTTTTAGTCACCCAGAACATTATCACTCAGAAATACAATTATTAGCATTTTGATGTATGTTTTATTAGTCTTATTTTCATGTAAAATGATGTTCACACATACAACTTCTTTAAAAATTACATTGTTAAATAGTGTGTATTTTAATTAAACATGTATATGTACTATCACACACATTCCCATACATATAAATATATCTTTCTACACACATCTCTGTATCTATCTATTTTATTTATTTATTTATTTTTAAATATATTTTATTGATTTTTTTACAGAGAGGAAGGAAGAGAGATAGAGAGTTAGAAACATTGACGAGAGAGGAACATCGATCAGCTGCCTCCTGCACACTCCCCACTGGGGATGTGCCCACAACCAAGGTACATGCCCTTGACCGAAATCGAACCCGGGACCCTTGAGTCCGCAGGCCGACGCTCTATCCACTGAGCCAAACCGGTTAGGGCATATCTATCTATTTTAAATTCCTAGTTTTCTTTGAAAACTATGTGTTTAATGGCAGCATAATATTCAATCATTTGGATATTCCATACTTTATCTAAAATATCCTCTTTTGTTTACTAATTTGTTTATTCTTTTTATTCATTTTATTACAAAAAATGCTACAATTAATAACCTCATACCAAAATCTTTATACTTCTCATATTGTTTTTGAGAAATTTTAAAAGGTGAATTTAATTGGGCCAAAGAAAATCAACACCTTTTGGACTCTTAATATGTATTTCCCAACTGCTTACAGAACATTTGTTAAAATTGAGAGTCTCCTAGGGAAAAATGTGGTAAGCCTAAACAGCAGTTTTCAAAGTTGTGAATTAAAATTCCCATCCTATCTCTTTGACCTACTTGTATAGTTTTCCGCCTAGCATCTTCTTTCTATGCAAACCTCAATCAAGCTTGTAAGACAAATTATTATTCTTTGTTCAGTGCTTATCTAAGGAATCTATAATAATAAAAGCGTAATGTGCTAATTAGACTGGGCAGCTGAATGACCTTCCGGACGAAGCCAGGGCTGCGAGGGCTGAGCCCTTTGCATGAATTTTGTTCATCAGGCCTCTAGTATGATTATATTACACTAAATACACAGTCATATACATCAACTCATGACATTTTTGATTCCCAAATAGGTTTTTTTGGTAGTTAAAACATTTTCTAGACTCTGATTATGTTTAAAATTAAATATGCATCTTTTAAAACTAACACATTAAGCCAATATTTGTGTTTATTATTTGGAGTACTCACAATGTTTGTTGACATCAATATACATGCACATGTATGGAAATAAGTTCAGTGTGTGGATGGCTGTAAGTCTATGATATTCACTTTTCATGTGTAATCCTTACTGATCACGTGTACTTACTATAGGTAAGAGGGATTGAAGCCCCATTACACCTGAACCCCACACACAATTGGACCAAAGACAGAGAAGAGCTGAGGAAAAATAAATGCACAAATCCACAACTAGGTAGGTACATAAATAGATACATAGATAAAGAATAAATGGATAGATAGATGATAGATAGATGATAGATGATAGATAGATAGATAGATAATAGATAAATGATAGGTAATGGACAGAATGAGACAGCAGGATGGTGGGAAGACATAAAAGAGGACTGAAGTAAGGAACAAGGCAGAGCAGATGGACAGAAAGAAGGGATAAATGAGTGAGGGGACACTGAGCTCTTCAAGGTGCTTTTAGATATTTCTTTGTGACAAATTTGCCCTTCCCTGTTTCTCCTCTCCACCTGGAAAGAGCATTGTGGATTAGGAGACAGAGACTAGGGCATAATTATCTATCACAACTATTTCTGGTGATTTTAATTATTTTCTTCTCTCTCAGCCTTATTTCTCCCAGAGCAGAAATATTAGCAGCTCCTCAGTATTTCACAGCATTGTTTTTGCAACAATAGGGTACTAAATCTGAGGAAGCAACTATTGAACATAATATTTATATACTTCAACATCTTGATTTTTTTTTTTTTTTTTTTTTTTTTTTTTTTTTTTTTTTTTTTTTTTTTTTTTTTTTTTTTTTTTTTTTTGGTATAGCAAAGGTGGAGATTTATTGAAGAACAAGTACAGACTCCCACATGGGCAGCGGGAGAGTCCCATAGAATAGACTCCCAAGTAGGGAGGGGGAAAAGAGTCCCCTTGATTTTTTTTTTACTTTTTCCTTTAAAAAGAGATGAGACAGAGACACCATACATACATAACATGTTTAAAGCATTTCAAGTATTGTGGTATAAAAGAAAAAAATATATGCTTTTTTTAATTTTTTTAAGTCTTTACTGTTGGAAGTATTGCATATGTCCCCTTTTTAAACTGCTCCTTTCCTGTAAATTTACTTTACTTTGTATTTAGAAAAAACCTAGTTTGAGGAGTAAGAATCTACTTCTTTGGTGACTGGAACAAAACAGAAAAACAACTTGTTTCATTTTTTACACACACACACACACACACACACAATGAATGCGTATATACATATATGCATTCATATATACAATAGAAAAACTTGGATCCGTATATATGTACACATATATGTTTATATTTCACTTTAGATAAGTTATACTTGTCTAATAAAATCTAATGATGCTTTGTTGTTAAAATGTCCCATTAAACATTTACACCTTTGACTCTAAGTTCTAGGCAAAGGCTTATAAAACAATATTGTATTGTTTAACATTTTTTCCACATTTTACATTAAAAGCTTGAAGACATTGTAAAACACTCATTGTAGAGTTAGTAGGAAGGCTGCTGCCCATTTAATTTTCTAAAAAAGAACATCCACTATTAACTGAAAAGGCCTTTAAAATGTCTGCCTTTATGAAAAATTACATATCTGTATGATGTCAAGTTTTCTTCACATATCTGAACCAAAACAACTTATTAAAACATTAAATGCAGAAAAAAATATATGATTATTCAGTTGTTTTATTGAAATATAGATTAAAGCAATTTACAAAAATGTACACAAAAACTATGAAGCAAATCTTCTAACTAAATTACTTTTTTTATTGTGGAAAATGCATTTATTTTTATAAATATGTGCTTCATTTTGCATCAGTGGTCTTATCTCAAATAAATTATTAAATAAATATTTACACTTCATTGGTTTATAGTACAGGAAGTATTGACAGCTTGGAGCATCACTTTATTTCCTTGAGCAAAGTTCTTATTTTTAAAAACAGAAGGTTGGACTAGATTTTCTTTTCTTAGAATGTAGTCTGAAATGTTCTGTAACAGATTTCCTTGGAGTGCTTATTAAAATATAGATACCAAGGCCTGCCCCAGACGCACCAAGTCCGAATCTATTAAAGAGAGGCCTTTCATAGGAGGAACCTTGGGGATGTTTTACATCCATGAAAATTTGAGTGCTATCTATTAGATAACCTCTGTTAACTTTGCGTTGCTCCCAGTTCCAGGTGGGTAAACACCAGGACCCCTGAAATCCCAGCTATTGCAAGGGCAAGCTAGGTGCCTGCATTACCAGGCCCCAGGGCCTTGTCTACAGCATTTATTTTTAGGGTTGGCAGATAGCATAGAGACACCCAGTTACATTAGAGTATCAGCTAAACAATAAAATTGCCTCTTAGTATAAATATGTTCCTTGCTATATTTAGGACATACATATATTAAAATATATTCATTGTTTCTCTGAATATTGTGTGAAACATATTTGCCCTTTATTTTTGTTTGTGTGTTTTGTTTTGCTATAATAGTCAGGCCTACATTTTTTTGGAGGGAGGAGTGGTGGGGGGAAAGTCCATCATTGTTTCTATGTGGTAACATCCATAAACAGACTAAGTGAGACAATACAGTAGGTCTTAACTATAGGAATTATTAATTTCAAGGACTTAGGGTCAGAGGGAGAAATGGCTGAGCCAAGAAACTCTCTTAAAATCCCAGATGAGCTTTAATCCAAGATCGAACATCCTTATAAGGCAAAGCCCTGTAGCCATTCCCTAGAATTTTTCTCAAAAAGAATCTCCCTGGAACTCATGTGGCTCTGCTTCCAATTAGTATTTACCTCATTTCAATGTAGTTCTACTCTCCTTAAAGTCATTAGCACATTGGAAGCAACCTCATTTACCAGAGGAACTGGGGGGAGAGAATGAGCAGTTTAATGTCTACTGAAACTTTTGCTCCATTATGTCAAAATTCAACGTTGCTTTTAGCTGCCCTGTGGTTGTAGGATGTAAACATTCTTGGGTCTCTTCCTCCTTATTGTGTCTGTCTCTCCAGAAGGTCTGAGTGCCCTCAGCTTAGGCTGCTTCCATTTATTTCTATTAATTCTAAAACCTCTCCTCTCCCAACAAAACAGAATTCCCTCTGAGCAATACTGGCTACTCAACTATATATTTTTAACCTTTTCTGACTCTAGGAGTTTAATGCCGGATGTTGGGTGACATTTAACTCCAGTGGGTCTTGATCCGGCATCTAGAAGGGTTCTGGAATCTGGAGAAGGGGCTGTGCATAGATTAAATAAGAGTCCAGAGATGAAACATAATTTTGAAAGGCATTTGTGGGAAGCAGAGGAGTCTGGCTGAAGAAACCAAGTTCTCCTTGTCTCAGGACCCCTTGCTTTTTATTAACACAATTTGTCCTAAGGCAAGGTGGAGATATACACATCAAAGGGTAGGGTTTCCTCTACAGAGTTCTTGTCAGAATGGGGAATAGCCTACAGCTGTTCAGGTGTTTGGCCAGTAGGAGGCAATAACATGTAGATTAAGATGCCCTGAGCTGTCTCGCAGCAAACAATCAATTTAATGCATCCTTTTCAGGTTTGGAGAAATGCCTTTAGCCATTCCCAACAGATGACAACATATGTGACTCAGCCCTTGTTAAGTCCCCAAGTTCCATCAACCTTTTGATGAAACTCTTGCAATTATGACATGCTGGAATTGGCTTCTGGCAGGACTTTTTTATAACACATATTCTACATGTTGCAGATAAAAAGACTATTCCCATTTTTTTTTAAGAGGAAGGATTCTATTTTTAGGTAATTGTCAAGAATGAGATAATGGAATGTATTATTATCAACTTACCGGTTCATATTTTCTTTTTCTACTGATCTCAAGTGAGCAAACTATAACAAATAGTCTTTCTTTTTTATTTATTTTTTCTGTGATTAGAAGGTGTTTCTTATTTTCTAACACCTGGCATTCTTCTCAAATCACTTTCATAGTTGATTTCCACTTTGGCAATTGCCATGGCCAGGTTTTGACATATAAAGTGATGTTTGGCCTTGTTTAAGGTCCAAATGAGAAACAAGATTTTGACTTCAAAAGCTGAATTTCCACCACATGCCAAATAGGGACATTCTCTTGAATTCCAAAGGTAAGTTTTCCATTATTCCACTTAATCTGGCAGTTTAGGTTAGACCTTGAATTCAGAAAATATCTTACTAGAAAATTTAATGAATAACTTGAGTTGGAGATATGTATATGAGAGGGGTCTTCTTTACTTTTTTTCAGGCAATCAAGTAACAGCCTCTCCCCAAAAGCCCTGGTGATATTTGAGATTTTCAGGTCTTCATGTCTCTCTCTCTTTTTTTTTAACCTGGTTATGTCAACTGATGCAAAAACAAAATCAAGATCTCAATCAGATTGTAGAAAACAAATTAAATGGGTCATTTATATTTAATATTGTATGAGAGAATTCTCTAATCAAGCTATACTATTTTCTCTAAAACAAAAGGTTTGTTTAACAATTATTTATTGTTTAGGAATTCATGTCTGCTGTGATTACCAACACTTTTCCGATTATCATTTTAGACCCTAAAATAATAGTATTTTTAACCAGGTCTATAGTTCTCTAGTCTTTTTTTTTTTTTTCCTCAAAATGTAAACATAGGATTACAAGAAAGGGATTTTGTAAAAGGACAACAACACATTCCTGGCATCACACAATAAAGCTCATTTACCTAGATTACTTTTCTGTCCCTTTACAAACAAATAGGTACATGTTTGTCATAGCGTACAATAAAATGTAGTGACTGTTTTAGTTTTAGAAACTTTTATTTTATATGTTTTTTAAGGATTAAATAAGAATATAAAGGTGAATGCATTTAGCATAATGCCTATCAAATAGGTATTTAAGTTGATCTTTGAACCTTGGACTCTAAATAAACTTTTTTTTCCCAATGTTGTAAAGTTTCTAATATCCAACTAACCAAGTTGATGCCTCAAACTCAAGCAAATATTATCATTGTATATTTTTGCCTTTCATTATATTTGTTTCATTTTGTTTTGACAAAAATGATTCAATGAATGTTAATAATGTTTCTTTTGCATTATTTTTTTTTTTGGGGGGGGGGACTAAGATTCCTATATAAGAAAATCTGAATATTGAGTTACCGAAAGATTATACCAAATCCCACTGCTATTTTTTATTAGTTTTTTTTTTTTTTTAAGTTTAATTTATACTATCGGGGTTTGGGTTTTTTTGTGTGTTTTTTTTTTGTTTGTTTGTTTGTTTTGTTCTTTTTCCTAAAGAAATAAGGCAGTTTAGTGGATCCTAGAACAGGCTGGTAAGGACTCCAGTAACAGGGACTCAGGGGTTCTTATGAGGCTATTTGGAAGTTGATGGATTCCTGAAGGCAGTGGTTGCTAGGGATTTTGCCAAAAGTAGCAGAGGAGTAAAAAAATGGAGGGATGGGAGAAGATAAAGAAGCAATTCCCAAGCCAAACATGTGTCTCTCTAGAAACATTAACCCATTCATTTCTTGCTGTCCGTTATTTTATTTCATTTTTTGGAACTTGAACCATTAGAAAAGCTATCATATGCTTAAATTTATTTTGTCTAAATTTCTTTAGCCACGACTGGTTAAAAGGTGATAGGAAGCATGGAAAGTGAAAAACTTGAATTTGATGCAGTTGGACAATCATTTTATCCTGAGAATGTTAATGATCACATTGGCCTCTAAAAGATAAACAAACATTTTATGATTCCTTTGTCAGGAGGCTGTGGCTGTGGCTTCATTAGGAAGTATGAATAAACAGAGCATATTTAGATATTACCTTCCTCCTAGTCTCTCACTTTTCTCTCTCTTTTTTTATGACCATCAATCAACACACTCAGAAGATAAGAAAAAATATATATGTAAAATTGATTTTCAGATGACTATCAGAAAATGGATATTTCCTGTTATCTATGCCAAGATAAAATGATAGAGATATTGAAGCATGAATACTTCACACATAAACTTAAGGAAAGAGTAGCAGTTTACTATTTTGAGCAGAAGGAATATGAAGAGTTAAGCCACCAAAAGGATATTGACATTTCAGAAAACACCATATTACCATTCCCACCATCACCTAATGATTAATTACATATGCACGATTAAAGCTCACAATCAATCTGTTTGTGTATTAATAAGCTCATTCTGCATTTCTACATGGAAAAGGTGGCAGATACAAAGCAGATTTCTTCTTTCTTTTTACTTTTAACCAGGTATAACTGAGGAAGTATAGTCACTAGATTTTCCAATATCTCCCGGTCTATTGAGCTAAAGGGAATGTTAGCTAAAATAAATTTATTTCATATGGAAGGGGAATTAGTTGCAAAATAGGGTGTAAAACTTTACTTAAAAGCTATTTCTACTCATAGAATTTTCTCAGCACACTATAATGGAGTTATGGCGCAGTAATGGTTTGCTTAGGGGCAAGCAATTAAGCACCTGCAGTCACTCCACAGGATGTAGCTTTCACATGAATAGCTATTTTATAAATAAACAAACAGAAACTCATATATGTAATGCTAATGGCAAACACTGCTTGGATTTTAAGCTTTAAGAAAAACAGTTCCACACTTTCTAGAAAATAATTTCTTTCCATATGTAATTGGATTCAATTTAGCCTTTACCCAGATTAATAATTAATAATATAATTATTATCCTTACAGTCTTCAGTAGCAATTTAATAATATGGCAATAATGAGTAACTTTGTTAAGGTAAATATAAGAAATATGTGAGTGATACCTATGGTAAATATAAGGTTACTAGAGGCCCAATGCACGAAGATTCTTGCAAGAATAGGCCTTCCCTCCCCTGGCTGCCAGCACCACCTTCGCTCTGGCCAGAGCAGCCTTTCTGCTCTGGCCTGGAGCCACCTTTTTGCCTTCCCATGCTGCCCAGAGGCCCGAAGTGGCTGGGGTGGTGCAGAACGCCTGCGTCATTGCTATGGTGATGACGCAAGTGTCCCGCCCAGCCCCCGGCCGCTTGGCGCCTGCATATGCAAATTAACCCACCATCTTTGTTGGGTTAATTTGCATACTCACTCCTGATTGGCTGGTGGGCATCACAAAGGTACGGTCAATTAGCATGTTACTCTTTCATTAGGTAGATGATTGCTCTGCTGTGGGTGAGTTTATTTTTGATCATCCATTCTCTCTTCAGAGGTTATGTGGTGTATCCTAGGAGAACAGGACTAGTTCCTCATACCCTCTCCTATGTTCTCTGGACCCTAAGTTACTCCTTATTTTAATGTCTTTGTGACATCTGGAGCTCTTTGCAATTTATTAACTTCGGCAACAACTGGTGCAGAAACTCAGTTTTGCCATGGACCACCTACATTACCCTACATAAGCTGCACTACTTACCTAAGCCTGAATTTCTTCATGTGAATAATAGGGCTAGAAATGATAATCACCTCCTAGGTGGGTATAAAGTCTCTCCATTCAGACAGCGGGGCCCTGTGTCTCCCAAGCAAGACATCTCTAAGATTCAGCCACCACCTAAAGATCCTCATGAGTTAAAGTGCACTGCCTTCACACTGGACTCAGAAGGCTGTTTATTCCCTATCTTTGTCCTGGACCCCAATGCCAGCTGCAGAGCTAGACAACCAGGCTAGAACTTATAAATAGCTTCACCAAACCATTAACAAAAGAAATTAGTTTGTAAGGTTTACTAGATAGAGTCTTATAAGCCTTAAGAAGAGCCAAATGTGCAATGAGGGGAGACTGTATATTGTAAGCCACTAAAAGAATGCGGACAGTGATGATTTCATTAATCTAGAAAAGGTGACATACAGTTCAAAGTATATCAAGGGGTCCAGGTTGCCTTTTTTGGACAGTTCAGAGTTCTCAGATTTCATACAGATAGTGCATTAAGATAAGACTGAACCTTTAGCAGGTACAATCGTAAAGCAGTAGTAGCCTAGGTTTCAGCAGCAGATGTATCTGAACTTGAATATAAGATTCACCATTAACTTCAAGATTTGAGGAACATTGTTTAGCCTCTCAAAGATCATGGTTTCCATTGGTAAAGAATAATAATTATAGTACCTACTTCAGGGTGTCAGAAGAAGTCCTGGATTACCTGACATAGAATTAAGGTCTGCATCAATATTAGGAATAATACTGAAACAGGTAAGATATGAAGTTAAGAACATAGGAAGTGACAGATACAACTGAAGGTCTAGAAAGACATGCATTGGTTTCTAACCATCCTATCTAATAAAGACAGAATATGCAAATTGACAGTAACCCCACGAGAAAGATGGTGGCGCCCACAGCCAATAAGGAGGGAATATGCAAATTGATACGACAAGGCGAGAGGTGGAAGGTGGCTCTGGCCAGAGCGAAGGTGGTGCTGGCAGCCAGGGGAAGGAAGGACTATTCTTGCACAAATCTTCATGCATCGGGCCTCTAGTAAATTTATAATAACTCAGAAAGGAATCAAATTAGAACATTTTTCTCATAAAGATTTTGGATGCTCTTCAGTCTCTCCTCAACTTTCCCCAAAGATATTTATCAAAATCTGTCCAGAAAACCTTCTTTAAAATTTTTAAAGAATTTCTCTCATTTATTGTATTCACATTGAAGCCAGATTTATGAAGGAACAAGATAAGAACTTTGTATCATAAACTGTAACACACTTTCATATTAGAATATGGTTTGTGGTTGGTTATTGCCTCTACCTGTTTTAATAGATTCATTTCATGTGATATATTTGCTATCTATTCTAATAAAAGAGCAATATGCAAATTGACTGTACCTCTGTTACACCCACAGGCCACGCCCACCAGCCAATCAGGGGCAGATATGCAAATTAACCCAACGAAGATGGCTGAGGCTACAGAGCGAGCAGGAGGCTTGGGTTTCCCCGGTGATGGAGGAAGCCAAGCTTCCTGCACACCTTGGCCATCCCAGGCCTCCGCTGAAGGCTACAGAGTTTCAATTATAGAAGACAAATAAATCTCAACAAAAATGGCTGCAGCCTCAGAGTGAGCAGGAGGCTTGGCTCCGCTCAAGGCTACAAAGTTTCAATTGTAGAAATAAATAAATCCCAGATAGCAGAACCTCCGCTTGGATCACTGGGGGGCATGGCCAGCCTGCAAACCACCACAGGCCCCTTGCCCAGGCCGCCCCAGGGCCCAAGGGAACCCCCACCCTGATCCAGGACACCCTTCAGGGCAAACCAGCTGGCCCCCACCCATGCACCAGGCCTCTATCCTATCTAATAAAAGAGTACTATGCAAATTGACCGTCATTCCAACACACAAGATGGCTGCCCCCATGTGGTCAAAGATGGCTGCCCGCATGTGGACACAAGATGGCCACCACAAGATGGTCATCAGGGGAGGGCAGTTGGGAGAGATGAGGCCTGCAGGGGAGAGTAGTTGGGAGGGACCAGGCCTTCAAGGGAGGGCAGTTGGGGGTGATCAAGCCTGTGGGGGAGGGCAGTTTGGGGTGACAAGGCCAGCAGAGGAAGGAAGTTGAGGGTGACTGGGCCTAGGGGAAGGGCAGTTGGGGGGGACCCAGGCCTGCAGGGGAGAGCAGTTGGGGGGGGGGGGGGGGGAACCAGGCCTGCAGGGGAGGGCAGTTAGGCATTAATCAGGCTGGCAGGGAGTGGTTAGGGGGTGATCAGGCTGGCAGGCAGAAGGGGTTAGGGGCAATCAGGAAGGCAGGCAGGCGAGCAGTTGGGAGCCAGCAGTCCTGGATTGTGAGAGGGATGTCCGACTGCCCGTTTAGGCCCGATCCTACATGGATCGGGCCTAAACGGGCAGTCGGACATCCCTCGAGGGGTCTCAGATTGGAGAGGGTGCAGGCTGGGCTGAGGGACATACCCTCCGTGCACAAATTTCGTGCACCAGGCCTCTAGTACTGTATAAAATTTGCTTTGATTTTAGATAAATTTGTGGGTTTTGTTTTTTGTTTTTATTTTTGATTTCTACATTGAATACCATGTCTTTATTTGGTTTTTGTAAAAATGTAAAATTATTTCTACAGGAAATCCCACATATAGGTTTATATGATTCTGACCTATTGAGAATTTTAGGCATTCATCCAAAAGCAGGCAAGAGATCTCACTTATTCCAGAAGCCCCAGTTTCAGTTTTGATAGTCCAAATTATACATTGAAACACTTTCATGAATCATAGCCTTATCACTTAACTTTTCTTTGGTTGCACTTATAAGATAATACTAAATAAAATGAACTATTTTATTTGATATTGAGATTTACCTCCTACATGTGGATTTTTCGATATGCTTCCTCACCTATGGACTCTAAAGAGTTTGCTTTTGCTTTAGGCAAAACTCAGAGCACCTCTCCTTCCCACAAATAACTACTACAATTGATGTGAATGTGTATTTGCTGCTTCTCAAAGGAATTCAACAAAGGTAGTAGAGATTAATGAAATAAGTTGAAGCTCATGTTGTATCACATGCACTAAAAAACTTGCCAAGTTTAATGTCAAATTAAGAATTGACATTAAATCTTGAAATGTTGCTTGTAAAGACTAGAATAGCAACTGAAGTTTACAGCAAAATAAAATGTTAGAGTCTTAATAAATGTCCAAGGAGAACATAGACTCTAAGGGAGTAGACTCATTGCAAGGTTATCTCAGATTTCATAAAAACATTTCTATCAAACTCCTACATAAAAAGTGGAGAAAGAGAAAGATATTTTAACAAGTCTGAGAAGAAATTCCATTCGCCTTAAATGATGGTAAAATCACCTAGAATATTTTGTCAAATATAATATTCTAATTATGAGATTCTAAGAGTCATTGCACTAGAAGTGAAATTGTGAAATGGGTAAAAATGACAAATAGCATGCTGGATCCCAAACAGAAGCCCGATAACCAAAACCAGACTTACAATTTTTCTGTTAGTTCATTTTCTGCCAATTCTCATGACATTGAATAAATGTCACCTACTAGAACCATGCCTACTTTGCCTACAGGATATAAGTTAGGAAATTGTTATAGTGACATCGCTGGACATATGCAGAAAGAACATATGTTTGATAATATTGCACAGAGAGCTAATCCTATTTAGTAAAAGAGTAATATGCAAATTGACTGTACCTCCATTACACCCACAAGCCATGCCAACCAGCCAATCAAGAGTGAGTATGCAAATTAACCCAACCAAGATGGCTGCAGCCACGGAGAGAACAGGAGGCTTGCGTTTCCCCAGCAATGGAGGAAGCCAAGCTTTCTGCACACCCTGGCTGGCCATGGACTCCACTCAAGGTTACAAAGTTTCAATGATAGAAGATAAATAAATCCCAACAAAAATGATGGCAGCCAATGAGCTGGAGAGAGCAGGTGGCTTGAGTTGCCCCCAGTGATGGAGGAAGCAAACCTTCCGCAGCCCTGGCATGCCTTGGTCTCCGCTCGAGGCTACAAAGTTTCAATTATAGAAGATAAGTAAATCATAGATACCAGGGCCTCTGCTTGGGTCACTGGGGGGCATGGCCAGCCTGCAAACCACCACAGGCCCTTGCCCAGGCCACCCCATGCCCCAAGGGAACCCCCATCCTGATCTGAGACACCCTTCAGGGCAAACCAGCTGGCCCCCACCCATGCACCAGGCCTCTATCCAATCTAATCCTATCTAATAAAAGAACAATATGCAAATTGACCATCACTCCAACACAGAAGATTGCTGCCCCCATGTGGACACAAGATGGCCACCATAAGATGGCCAGCAGGGGAGGGCAGTTGGGAGGGACCAGGCCTGCAAGGGAGGGCAGTTGTGGGCAATCAGGCCAGCAGGGGAGGGCAGTTGGGAGGAACCAGATCTGCAGGGGAGGGCAGTTAGGGGTGACAGGGCCAGCAGAGGACGGAAGCTGGAGCAACTGGGCCTGCAGGGAAGGGCAGTTAGGGGTGATCAGGCCTGCAGGGGAGGGCAGTTAGGGGCAATCAGGCTGACAGGGGAGTGGTTACGGGGTGATCAGGCTGGCAGGCAGAAGCAGTTAGGGGCAATCAGGAAGGCAGGCAAGCGAGCTGTTGGGAGCCAGCAGGGATCGGGCCTAAACGAGCAGTCGGACATCCCTTGAGGGGTCCCAGATTGGAGAGGGTGCAGGCTGGGCTGAGGGACACCCCTCCCCAATGCACGAATTTCGTGCACCGGGCCTCTAATAAAATACTTGCCTCTCGCATTTTTTAGGACAGCCGTGGGCAAACTACGGCCCGCGGGCCAGATCCGGCCCGTTCGGCTGTTCTATCCGGCCCATGGAGCCGAAAGAGTGGAGGGTTCTCTTGCTCTCCCCTCCGCTCCTTTACTTTGAATTTATATTAGTTCACACAAACACTCCATCCATGCTTTTGTTCCGGCCCTCTGGTCCAGTTTAAGAACCCATTGTGGCCCTCGAGTCAAAAAGTTTGCCCACCCCTGTTTTAGGACATAGTAGGGGTAAGCTTGCTGTGCACCTGCCTTTTGCAAATATGTCTAAATAGACATTCTAGAGTCTTTGTCATGTGCCTTTGCACAAGAAAGCTGCCCAGAAGGGTAATAGGACCCCAGAGAGCACTGCTTTGTGGAAATGGTCTGAGAAGAAAGATCAGTAGGCATTGTCCTGAGCAGTCTGAGTAATCGGTTTCAACTTCAATCCAACATCATAAGGTCAATTAGTTCTTTATCTTTTTCCCATGCTAGATCACTTTTCCGTGGGGATGCTTTTCTCACACAGGTGAGCACAAGATTCCCTTAGAACACCCCTCTGTGAGTACAGACTCCTGATGCCACTCAGAGTCTGACACCCTGGCCCAGGTCATGGCTGCTAC
Organism: Plecotus auritus; assembly: GCF_963455305.1. Lineage (NCBI taxonomy): Eukaryota > Metazoa > Chordata > Mammalia > Chiroptera > Vespertilionidae > Plecotus > Plecotus auritus. Next base: position 18,588,044 of record NC_137770.1, on the reverse strand, counting down.
CCCCTGAACACACATGGACCCTCTCTTCACCCTGCCTCTGTTCTTACTGCCCATTATCAGGTTGCCCTTCCATGTGGCCACCTTCTTCACCATGGATGGGACTCAACACCATCTGCAGGGCTGCCACCATCCCCAAGTGGAGACCATTCTTACCCAGGTTGGACTTTATGTCCAGCTTTGGGCCATTATTGTGACACTGTCTCTTTTAAGTCTTCCAGGATTGGTCAGACCTAAGGGTTTGGGTGAAAAATGTTCAAGAAAATAAATGATAAAAAAGAATAAGAGAAAAATTCCAATTAATTGTTTATAATTATCTTCATTGGTTCTTGGGAAACTAAAGTCTTATGGTAATAAAAATAAATAAATATAACTTTGGTCTACATCTTTAAAAAATTTGCTTCTGATTTCTATAGAGAAGTAAATCAATAATATATAGTTAGAACATCTAGGTTTCCTTAGAAACTTGGAGAAAACTGTTTAAAAAGTAAATTAATTCCTGTCAGCCTGTTTCATAAACACTTTTATTGTTCTTAGGATACTGCAATTTTTCGATCTAGATAATGCATTTGGTGGGAATCATTGTATGTCTTAAGAAAAAGTGATTTCTGGAGTTTAATAGACCCAACTAGTTCTTTGGCCTTTCAGAGTGATAGCCCCCCTTTATGGGATTTACTTTCAATATTGGTAAAGGGAAGGTGTTAGACTTAGTGATTTCAAAGACCTTTTCCGTCATTAACATTCTTTGATTTGAGGATCACATAAAAAGCAATTTATTTTTCTCCTCTTGTCATTTTTTTTTTTTTTTTTGCAAATAGGTACATTGTTTAGTAACAATGAATTTCTTGTCTTACTAACAGAAAGATCCATTAAATAAAGTACTGTGACCCAGAGAACAGGCTACCCTACGTTGCCATGAGGAAGCTTTTAAGAACTAAAGTTCTACATGTATTATTTACTTTAACTTCCCATCTTTCATGGAATCAGACATGCCCTCTGGATTCTAACTTCCCAGTCAACCATGAGAACACTTTTATGTGGTTAGAGCTAATGTTTTAATGTAAGAAAATAAGGAAAAGTATTTTTTTCTTCTAATCCTGGGATTGTTTTAAAGTTTGGGTTAATGACCTGCTACCAGGTTCATCCAAATTGCAAATCCCGTCACATTCCTCACAATGAGAAAGAGGCAGGATTCCTTATCATTATATGAAAATCAGAAAGGAAGGTGATTCAAAGTGTTTTGAGAGGAAAGACTTCTGTGGAACACCCTTTGGTAGCAGGGATTTTGGAAATGTGTGAGACTAAACAAGGTGTAATGGGTCAGACTTTCAAAATAATATCTGTATTTATTAGAACAAAGCAACATTTCACATTATAAGGAAAAAAAAAACAACAACAATGTTTTTCCTTCATCTGTCCTGCTTCAACTCCTCTACTGCCGAGAAGAAAGCAAACCCTGCCCTGCTGGCATGGCTCAGTGATTGAGTTTTGACCTAGAAGCCAGGAGGTCACAGTTAGATTCCTGGTTGTTCTGGGTTGTGGGCTTCATTCCCAGTGGGGGAAGGAGGCTGGAAGGAGGCAACCAATCAATGATTCTCTCTCATCATTGATGTTTCTATCTCTCTCTCTCTCTCTCCTTTCCTCTCTGATATCAATAAAAATATATTAAACAAACAAAAAAAGAATGCAAAGCCTTTGATATATTTAATGGAACAAAATGCAGCAGGAACCTGATCTCTGGAGACTCCCAAGGCCAGACTAGATAATTAACCACCCTGGATGCTTTAAGATAATTGAAGCATATTTTATCCAATGATGGTTTCAATGACCCAGAATATCCTTGCTGACCTCTAAGTGAATGCATTTGATTTATTTGTGCATATGTCTGTATTTTAAACAAATGGAAATCTTATAGATTATAGCTTCAGACTTTCATATAAAATACATATTTTTTATCTTTAAAATGAGTAAAATACTGTGAATGCATTTTTATATATGGAAACTTATAGAGCACCACATCTTCTATGTAACAAGCAAGTAGAAGAGTTACACTTTAGGGTTACTATAGGTTATGTACCACACCCTTAAATTTTTAGGTTTTCTATTTCCTGTTTGCTGATTTCAGATAGAGTAGTTCTTGGTGATTTCAGAAAAAGAATTGCTTTAAAAATGTTGCTTTCTCCTTTGTGCTATTTTATATTTTCCAACTTTAAGGATTTACTTTATGTATTCACTTTTCATATTACATGTCAGGTATTATGTTGAAACAATTTTTTGGTAAATGGCATCTCTTGTAACTTATCCAGGTCATTTTAAAATCTGACATTGAGGATCACCTCAAAGCAATAACTATCTCCTCAATTCCAGTTCCTAATTCAATCCTACAGTTGGGACTGATAATTACTATCTCAGTTTTTCAATTTTATTTCATGCTGGGCATATCCATTCCATCATTCCTGGTGGGAATACTTTCTTGATTTCACTTGACTGTAGTCACCCCCAAGGGCCTTTCACTGTCCCAGTAGGAGCTCCTCTCTTACTAGCAAGACCTGACTTCATGAAAGCAGCTTTTGAACATTCATCTCTTCATATCATTTCTCTCAGAGTGAGTAGACAGAGAGAATGATTTTCTCAATTTCCATCTTGTCCCAATGCATCATTTCAGGGAACATTGCCACTGTCCTCACTCACACACCTTTGGACTTACATCATGTGGATTGTCATGATTCATAGTCAGGTGAATTGAATCATTGTGCACTCTACAACTATCTCAACTTGCAGGATATATATTTTGATAGACACTGCCAACATGAATTAAACTCCAAGAATGCAACGAAGCATGGATTTGGAAATGTTTTTATCTGATGGCTTTTATATAATTCCTAGAATACTTTCATGTGCAGAGAGGTCCTTGATAAATGCTTGGGAATATTTCTGGTAATGTAAGTTTAGATAACCAGAGTCATAGAATGATAGAGCTGGATATCTATTTAGAAATCAGACCTCAGCTTTTTTGCTTTTCAGAAGAGAAACTTAGGACCATAAATGCTAAATTGTGTGTGTGTCGTGTTTTTTTTTTAAACTTTTGGAAACCACCTGCTGGCAGAAACAGGACTGGGGCAGAGATATTTTCACTTTCCTCCAAAACTCTTTCTCCCTCACTAAACTACACTGCCTCTTCATTTTCTACAATCTTAGTTATTTCTAAATATATCCAGTGGAGGAGAAAATGAGACAATTTGTCGCTTGCCTTCACTAGATTTATAACATAAACATGTAGATGCTGTGGTAGAAACTGTAAAGTGAGTAAAACTTCCAGGGGACCAACTCTGGAAATGTGTATTGAATACATTACCGTTAACAAATATTTATTTCATTAAACACCTGGATTTGTTTCCCAAACTGAGCCACTCAGCAGCGTGTGCTTCAAGCCGCCAGTGGATCTGTGACTTTCTCACTGTGCAGCTTCTCAGAGGCCAGTGCAGGACCATGATATAATATTTAATCATCTTCAGAAGTGATATGGGGTGGCAATGATCATGGCACATTGGGCAGTGATAAAGGTAGGACCTACTGGACCTACCTAATTTACTTCCTGCCCTGGTTCTCTGTTGCCTCTACCTCTACTCTTTTCTCTCCATATTTAAGCCATGGGTCCCTTTCATTCCACCTCATTCCTGGTCCACTCCCCATCACAGCTCTTCCTCATCAGAAGCTCTAATTCTTTCTCCTCCCCATCCTCCTTGTTTTTTTTTTGTTGTTGTTGTTTTTTGTTTTGTTTTTTGTTTTTAATTTTTAAGTCCTTTTCAATTGGCTGATCTATAAATATCTTCAGATTGTAAACTCCCCAGAAGCAGTGAAAACTCCTGGTTTTTGCTGAAACTCCTGTTTCTGGTACCAGTGCAGAAGCTGGTCCCCAATAGATGCTTATAACCACTTTTTAGATTGATGAATAGTTCATATATCAAGGAAAGTAAGATTTTTATATTGAAAGAAAATTCCAGGAGACTCATGCTGTACCATGTTGGGGGATAAAATATGTTTTGAACGTGGAGTAATTGGACTATAATTTCTCCAACTGTACCATGTAGGTGGCCTCCCCTTGCCCTAAAGTAGAGCGGGTTCAAGTTGTAAGAAACTCCAAATGATGCCATTAGTTCAAGTACCCAGGGTGGGTGTATAGAATTTGTCCATGTCTCAAGGTAATAGTTCACATTTACTTTTTCTCTCACTTCCTTTACTAGGAGCATTGAATAAACTTCAGAATCTTTGGGCACTTGGGAAAGGATCATAGAGATAATCTCCTTCCAGGGACCCTTACCTAGCCTTTGGAAACCCTGTTGGCCTGTAATACTTTGCAGTATTCCAACCATCCTGATAGTGATATAAGCTATCACAAAGCCTTTACTTTTGCCTGAAAATTTTAGAACTCCATAGGGTAATACTCCTTGTCTCATAATTTTGTGTTCAACAAACAGTTCTGACTAGTAGCCATATGGTTCTTTATTAAAATAAAACACAAACATATGATTTATAATTCAATAAATAAATAAATATTTATAATTCAATAAAGTTTTTTCGATTTTGATATTTACTCGACAGAAGGTAGAAATAATATGTGTTTGTTCATAGTAGGGACTTTTGGAAAATTGATCTAGTTCAGATTATCAACTTATTGATAAGAACAGTGGTTTCTTGAATGTTTTTTAAATATATTTTTAATTTATTTCAGAGGGAAAGGGAGAGGAGAGAGAGAGACAGAAACATCAATGATGACAGAGAATCAATCGGCTGCCTCCTGCACACTCCATACTGGGGATGGAGCCCACAACCCAAGCATATGACCTGACCATGACCTCCTGGTTCATAGATTGAAGCTCAACCAATGAGCAACACCAGCCAGGTGGTATATTGAGTATTAAATGAATGGCCCCATAGACCATAGCAGCAAAAGCAGTACTACAATTTCCCCCTGGGTTAATACTCTCCCTCATTCACATATCTAACCCTAGAATGATTCAATCAACTCAGTGTGAGCTATTTCTTATATATACTCCACCCTGACATTCTCTCTACTTATAAAGTATTCCACAGGCCTTCTGGAGTCATCTCATATAAGTAGATCACATACCTGCTTGCACCTTGAGGCTTTTGAAACACATCTTCAAATTCCTGTGAGGTCTTTTCTTTATTGTTTTGTGACTCAGTGATGACTTATTACTTCAATTCTCTGAGAAGCCCACAGAGACAAACGGCTCAGAGCTTCTGGGGCTCTCTGGCATGCAGTAGACCAGATAAAGCGTATTTTTGATACAGGTTAAACTTTAACAAAGAGTCTCCCTTCAGGATTTCACTCTGCTCTTTCCACTAGGAGGAAAGAGGAGCTTTTAGATATAAATGTGCATTAGGAGTTGAAAAGGCTTTTAGTGAACAGGAGCAGAACAGGTTTAGTAATGTAACAAAACCCAGCCAGCAGCAGCTTCACAGAGGTGCACACCGGATATTTCAGACTCACGGAACAATACAAATATAATGCGTACTTTTCAAATGCAACATCATTTCAAAAGTTACTCTGCAATGGGCTGAAACCCTAAAGATCACTCTATTTCATACTTGATAGGCTATACTTTTGATGATAACTAAAAATGTATTTCTCAATGGATTCAAAAATTAGCCAAAGGAACATTCTATTTTTTTTTACTCAAGTATTCAGCTAATGCATTACTCTTTCTCAGAACTCTTTCTAACATCCACTTCCATTTTGAAAATCTAATTACTCATATTATTATGGTCCTCAAAAATTGATTATTTTTATATATTTAGTTGGTAGGCAATGAGTTGAACAACATCCTTCCTCAGACTAAATTAGAAATTATTTTTGGCCATTGGCTAGATTTATAGTGCCTAAGAACAGTGTCTGGCCAAGGGCAGGGGCTCAATTAAATAACTTGACTGAATTGTTTTCTATAATATAAAGACAATATTGTATAACAGAAAAGCTCTTGGAATTAAAATCAATGTTAAGGGGAGTCTCTGAACCTTCCATCCTGACCTTCACATAAATACAACTATGCGGTAAGATTGTCTTTCTCTGGTAGCTGGCCCTTACAGTGATTGAAACTGACCTTGCTCCATGCGTAGAATTGTGACTCCCCAAAAATTGTATGTTGAAATTCTTACTCCTTGTACCTAAGAATATGAAATTATTTAGAAAGAAAGTTGGTCAATATATAATTAGCTAAGTTAAGACAAAATCATTAGGATGGGCTCTAATACAATATACTGGTGATATCATTGTTAAAGAGAAAACTATAGCCCCAAAATAATGTCACTCATTCTTAAAGCTCACAATATCAAATCCAGAATTAATAACTCATCTAATTGCAGTTTCAACCTTTTTCTGACACAATCTTAATTAACCAGTCCGGAATTTTCTGGTCAATACCAATGAGATAATTTGTCATGTGAGTTCTTTCCATTCCCCCATAGGAAAAAAAAAAAAAAGAGAATTTGCATGATAAAATCCTTCACAAGCTCTGGACCCCAAAAAATGCCCTAACCCCAAAATAATCCTTTCCTTTGTTAATTGCTCCCTTGCCCCACCCTTCTTCCTATAATAACCTTCCATTGTGTGCAACCCTTTGAAGCACACTTCTAGTTGCTAGATGGGATACTGCCCAGTTCATGAATTGCTTAATAAAGACATTTAGAGATATAAATTTACTCAGTGACTGTTGTTTTCAAATATCATGAAGAGGGGGAATTTTGGATGGGCATGCACACAGGAAGAATGTCATGTGAAACTAAAGGGAGAGATCAGGGCAACACTTCTATAAACTAAGGAACACCAAAAACTGCCAGCAGGCCACCAGAAAGCTGGCACAAGTAACAAACCCTAGAGATGTTTTACTCTTGGACTTCTGGCCTCCAGAACTATGAGATAATAGTCCCTAGTTTGTGGTACTGTGTTAGAGTAATCTTAGAAAACTAGTACATTTGATGATGTAGGCTCTGTGTTTAAAATATAATTATTAGTTATATTATAATTATATAGATACTTTTCAAAAGAAGACATAAGGAAGACCAAGAGACATATGAAAACTTGCTGGAAGTCACTAATCATCCAAGAGACGTAAATCAAAACAACAATGTGGTACCATCTCACACCTGTCAGAATGGCTATTATCAACAAATCAACAAATGACAAGTGCTGGCAAGGATGCAGAGAAAAAGGAACCTTCATGCACTGCTGGTGGGAATGCAGACTGGTGCAGCCACTGTGGAGAACAGTATGGAGTTTTCTCAAAAAACTAAAAATGGAACTCCCATTTGACCCAGTGATCCCACTTCTAGGAATATATCCCAAGAAACTAGAAACACAAATCAGAAAGGATATATGCACCCCTATGTTCATAGCAGCACAATTAACCATAGCTAAGATTTGGAAACAGCCTAAATGCCCATCAGCAGATGAGTGGATTAAAAAACTGTGGTATATCTACACAATAGAATACTATGCTGTGGTAAAAAAGAAGGAGTTCCTAGCATTTGCAACAACATGGATGGAGATGGAGAGTATTATGTTAAGTGAAATAAGCCAGGCAGAGAAAGATAAATATCACATGATCTCACTCATTTGTGGAATATAATGAACGGCATAAACTGATGAACAAGAACAGATCCAGAGACTGAGAAACGCCGAACAGCACGTCATACCTCAGGGAAGGTAAGGGAGGGTGGGAGTAAGGGGGAGAGATCAACCAAGGGACTTGTGTGCATGCATATGAGCCTAATCAATGGACACAGACAACAAGGGGGTGGGGCATAAGTGGGGGGTGGGAGGTTATGGGGAATAAGGACACATATGTAAAAAATAACAATTTAAAAAAAATTTTAAAAAATTATAAAAAATAAAATAAAATGTTAAATCTAATCCATACTAGTGGTCACCATAACCGTAAGAGAAATTGTTTCATGTGACAAAGATTTTTAAATGAAACTCTCTGTAGCCCGAAAATTATTTTGGAAGGAAACAAAGAGAAGTTTCCTTCAAAAGTCGTAAGGATTGTAATTGAAAGTCAATATATTTAGCCTCTTGAAGTAAAGTAATTTGTGTTTTTGCCTCCCTGACAAAGTTTATATAAAGTTACAAAAAGAAATTGACAGCCAGTTTGAAATTGAATTGCCATGGCCTAGAGCAAAGAATATCCTTACATGATATTATTCTACAATGTCATTATAATTTTAGATATTTTACAACAGCATATTGTACAATTATCCCAAACAAACTTACAAACTAATTCTTGGAATGTTTGGCAGCAATTTAAAAACAAAAGGACATGAAAGGATATAATCCCTTTCAGAAGGAATTAAGGTGCTGGGAAGGCACTTGAGCATTCTATATTGGCCCCTCTTGCCTTTTGTGCCAAGAGGGACCCTCTTCTCACAATCCAATTGCCCTCAGCTGTTGCCTGAGCTTTCTGTTCATGCTGAGCTTGAAGCCTCGTGGTGGCTGGTACCATGGATCTGTCTCTCGCCCAATCGTGTGAGCTGAGCCCTCCCTGGAGAAGAAACCTGAGTTCCCCGAGATATGTGATCAGTTCTGGGGCCCCGCCAGCAGGCCAGGGGATCCCTAGGCAGGTGCTGGGCGTGGAGGCCATGGGGGCATAGGCTACCAAGGAGACAGAACTGAACCTCACATCACCCTGCTTGGCCCCGGAGGATGACTGGTTAGCCAGAGACGGGTAAGATTCCTCAGGGAAGGAACAACCTAAGACAGGCACAGTCGCAGAGGGGCCATCAGGAGAGAACTTGGGGATCAACAGAGGTGGGGCACAGCCCTCACCCCCCCAACCTTGCAGGGGCCTGAACCCTCACCCCGTCTGAGGGAGGTCTCCTGCCCCCATGGTTGCTTTTCTTCCCAGGCCCAGCTCAGATCGGGATACAGGTGACAGACAGTGACTTGGCCCAGCTCAGATTGGGACCCAGGTAACAGACAGAGACTTGGCCGACAGCAGCTGCCCTATATCTAAATCCAGCCTAGCACCAGGAATACTCAGGGCCTACTCAAGAATGCAAATAATCCTTTCCACTAATATTTACAGGGTAAACTAAGATTGTTGGTAAAGTATTAAATTTGACAGTAAAATAATAATCAAGTTTTCAGATTAATTTAAATAGGCTAATTGAAATAAGTGAATATTCAAGAAAATTAATTGTACTGGACAAAAAGCTGTTCCTAAAGTGGTAACTAAAATTTCTATTGGTAGTTCATTTCATGGTAAAATTCCTGAACATGCAATGAAACTAAAGCAGTCATATTTTTGTGCAAAAAATTAAAGTTTAAAGTTATCAAGACTGCATTATAAAATTTACAAAAGCCTCCATTAATCAAAAAAGGGAGGATAGTAGGGTAATATCATGTAAGGAAAATATCCTATAAGTAAATTACATCTAGAAAATTTTTACTTTACAAAATTAATTTTCATTTGTAATGCTAACAGCAAGACACCCACGAAAAACACACATGGTGTCTAAATAAGACAAAGGAAAATCGTTTGGGCAAAAATAAAGAGGATCCTAAATCAATTATATAGAAAAGATTCCTTTATTAACTTTTGGTCGAGAATATGTTTGTATATTTTCAGAAAACAACTCCAAGACCATGTGGATTCCTGCAACAGAGAGGAATTGAAGGTCTGCTCCAACCACGAAGACAAGAGGAGAAACAGTCCAGAGATGGGAGACGCTGACAACGCCTTGGCACACTAGCACTCAGCAGCGTGCGTTGCAGCAGGTTGCCTAGGACCAAACCAGAGAGGGTCAGACCTGCATTGCCACCATGTGCCCACCATCCATATATCATTGCTGACATGTACACATAAGGAACTGTTTGACATTGAAACGGGGACTCAGAACTGTTGGACATTGAAATTGGGACTCAAACATTTTTTGTTATTATATGTTTATTTCTAGTCTGCAGAGGCAAGATTTTTTAAAGGAAAGAAATGGGGAAAAAAATAGATACAGAGACAAAGAAGCATTGAACAGACTGTCAAACTACAGCGGGAAGGCAGAGGAGGTTTTCGGGGGGGGCTGTAAGAGATCAACCGAAGGACTTGTACGCATGCATGTAAGCATAACCAATGGATACAAGACAATGGGGGGAGGGGCAGGTAAAGGCATGTACTGGGGTGAAGGGGAGGCAGGGGGGAGGTCAATGGGAAAAAAAAGGAGACATATGTACTACTATTTGTAATACTTCAAACAATTAAAAATAAATAAATAAATAAATAAATACATACATACATAAATAAATAAATAAATAAATAAATATAAAAATGGAATTCCCATTTGACCCAGTGATCCCACTTCTAGGAATATATCCCAAGAAACTAGAAACACCCATCAGAAAGGATATATGCACCCCTATGTTCATAGCAGCACAATTTACAATAGCTAAGATTTAGAAACAGCCTAAATGCCCATCAGCAGATGAGTGTATTAAAAAACTGTGGTACATCTACACAATGGAATATTATGCTGTGGTAAAAAAAGAAAGAATTCTTACCATTTGCAACAGCATGGATGGAACTGGAGAGCATTATGCTAAGTGAAATAAGCCAGTCAGAGAAAGATAAATATCACATGATCTCACTCATTTGTGGAATATAATGAACAACATAAACTGATGAACAAAAACAGATCCAGAGACAGAGAAGCATTGATCAGACTGTCAAACCTCAGAGGGAAGTTAGGGGAGGGTGGGGGTAAGGGGGGAGATCAACCAAAAGACTTGTATGCATGAATATAAGCCTAACCAATGGACATGAACACCAGGGGGGTGAGGGCACGAGTGGGGGTGGGCAATAGGGAGATAAGGACACATATATAATACCTTAATCAATAAAGAAAAAAAATTATATATATATATAATTATTCAAGTGGCATTTCTCTCTACAGCTGAAGAACAAGTGAGTTACTTGTACTTGGGTTGTCTCAATGTGTATGAGAAATCCAGCCGTTGAATGTTTCAACTTCCTTAACATAAGTCAGTATTTCACCTGCTTGATAAATGGAAGATCCATTGATTCTAACCATATTAGCCCACTAAGATGACAGAACTTTCATGACATGATACTGCCTTTTCATCTGCCTAGGGTCATTCCTCCTGACTGTTCAAGGTAGAACCCATTCCCCTGAGAAACCACTGATTTTAGAATCATCCCTTCAATCATTTTCAGCCTTCTGCATTCACCTAATCTTGTCTAAAATAAAGAACTGCAACTCTCAGTTCCTTATCTACCTAGACATCCTCCCTTTTCTTTCACGTTATGTATAGAGAAAGACACAGAGTGGCATAAGAGCTTTCTTGACCTTTAGCCTCACTCTGTAGCATGTCTCTGTAAAGAATTACTCATCCAGTGTTACTGCTGCAACTAGAAACTCAGTACTAGGAAGAAGCTTACCTGATAGAGGAATCTAAAATGAGTCAGTGTAACTAGTAACCAAGGAAGACACAGATTATACGGGGTTCATTGATGCAAGGGGCTGGACCACATAGGGCCCTGCAGGCTTTGCAAAGGATTTTGGTTTCTATTTTAAGTCCCATGGCAGACATTTGGGGTATTTTAAATTGCAGAGTGATATGATCTGATTTATTTCAGTGATTGTAATCAATGCCTCTTTCACCGAGGTAAATAAATTCTCAGACAGGGAGTATGGATTTTCTTCTCTTTTCTCTTTTTGTTCTTTTAGGTTTTTACTTTCTCTTTTGTGCTCTTTGCCTTTCTTTTTTTTTCCCCCTCCTTTTTCTCTCTCTTGTGTTATTTCTAAATTTATATCTATTTCTTCCTCCTCAGTCCCCTTTTTCCCTTCGTCAAGCAGCACCTGAGATACATTATGGCAGAGATTGTTTTAACTGAGCAGATTAGAGCTGCAGACCCCACTAGAGGTCACTTCTGACCCACTGATGAGTCTTTGATCTTGCAATTTTGCCTGGAATTTATAGCCAACCCAAGAGACACTGTTTCTCCTGTCTCTGTCTTTCCCCACCTTTATGATTCTCCCCCCTCTTCGCCCCGCTGCCAAGTATCCAAGTCAAAGGCATTGTGGTCCACACATCCTCTCTGGACCCAAGCCACCCCAGGAGCCAGGCAGGCTATCAAAACAGGCCTGCCCCGGGTGCTCTGCTTTGTTCAGAGTAGGCTGGTGCTCTTGAGCCGGGAACTTGGCTCATTGACAAAAGTGGCATCATTCTGTAAAGTGGAATGTCACCGGAAAGATTGTGATTGTACAGGGAATGCCTGGGCTGTCTGTCTGCCTCTTGCCAGAGGGCCGTCTGAGGGTCCAGCAGCCAGGCTTCCTGAAGCTTCCTCCAATTGTCTTCACACAGAGTTTAGTACCCACTTAAAGACATGCAGACCTGCCGACCGCCTTCTGCTGAAAAGTGAATCTTCCTGTGATTTATTTCCAACTTGGTTGCTTTGGAACTGACAGTTTTATTCATTAGAGAAATTTTATTTTACAAGGCCAGATGAGGCATCGAGGACAAGTGGGTCCCTTTGGCCCTCTTCTCCTCATACCTTTATCTGCATATATTAAAAAGTGCCCGTACACACTGTCTATGTGCACACATATATCTGTCATCATGTCCGGAGCGAAAAGGTGAGGCTAACCTTTACACACATTTCACTCTACCAGTTGACTGCAGATACCTTGGCCTGATCAAGAAAGCAAGTTTGCTTCTGTAGATGAATTAGTGAGTTAAACTTGGTAATCTGAAAGATTTATCTTCTGCTTTTCTTTCCTTGCATGCAAATTGCTATTCTAAACTTAAATACATATATTTTGAAAGGCCATGGCCAAATTATCACTGTTTTAATTCTCTGGCACAAATGAATCCGTATGTCAAATTAAATATCATCTTCTTTTATTATGCATTGTTTTACAGTCTACCATGCAAATTCACTAGCACTGCCCCTACATTTTACATTTATTATTTATCTCATTTTAGGAATAAGAATTCTGAGTCTCACGAAGATTAAATAAAGACTCCCGAAGGTTACATGTTTAGCATACAACACATTAAGAACCAGGTATAGTCGAGACCGGTTTGGCTCAGTGGATAGAGCGTCGGCCTGCGGACTGGGGGGTCCCGGGTTCGATTCCGGTCAAGGGCATGTACATTGGTTGCGGGCACATCCCCAGTGGGAAGTGTGCAGGAGGCGGCTGATCGATGTTTCTCTCTCATCGATGTTTCTAACTCTCTATCCCTCTCCCTTCCTCTCTGTAAAAAATCAATAAAATATGTTTAAAAAAAAAAAAAAAAGAACCAGGTATAAGAGGTGCTGAATTTAGTTCAAATGTAATGCCCTTTACTCTACAACAAGGTCTGTGAGCTTTTTCTATAAAGGACCAGATAGTAAATATTTCAGGCTTTATGAGTATATGTTCCCTGTGGCAACTACTTAGCTTTGCTATTACAGCACAAAAATAGCCACAGATAATACATATATGAATGGCCGTTGCTGTGTTCTGCCATACAGTTTTATTTATGGACGCAAAAATATGAGTGTTTTCTAATTTCCATGAAATATTATTCTCCTTTTATGTTTTACCCATGCAAATATGTAAAAGGCATTCTTAGTTCATTGTCCTTAATGACACATATGGCAAGTGAGATTTAGCCAATGTGCTGTAGCTTGCAGAACCATGCATGGTTGGAATTGTGATTCTGTCAGCTGAGTCCTGAGTTCATTATGGTCCCAGAAATGGGGAGGTTAAGGTTTCCAGAGCAATTTTCATCATTTTAAGTAATCAGCTGATTTTTAGAAACCTGTCACCAAGGATTAATTTCCATCATAATTTCTCTTAAAAACAATAAAGTAAAAATATTAATTGAATTAATGTAACTTAATAAGAGCAGCTGAATCATATTTTTAAATATGTAATGAAGAAATAGACTTACAAAAGAGTATACTTCATGAACTACTGAAGAATTTTCAGAAAAAAAAAGAAAGAAAGTATAATCTTTTGTAGCCCAGTTATTATAATGAGTCAATGAATTGGGTATTGTAAGCACAGATAAAAATTTTACATAGGCTGTACAAGAAAGAAAATCTCTTCCATTTCTGATTATTTAAACCTGAAAAGGGCTTGCTGATAGTTACTCAAGATAAAACACTACAATTACATAGGCTCAGGTTCTTCGAAGCTGAGCTATAAGATAAAAATGGAGAAATATAAACAATTAATTTAATAAAATAAGTGCTCAAATCATGCTTGTTAATAATTTTGTAAAAGGTTACAAACAAGACAAATTGCTCCAAAATTAGGAGTTGGCTGGTGGTAGAAAAGGAATCTCTCATCTTGAAATCTGGTCCTTAAATGAAGAGCAATCAGAGTCATTGGTCAAATTAAATGGAAAACCAATAAGAAGAATATACTCCATTGAAACTGTATCTTGTTCTTGTTAAGATAACGATTTTGAAACATAGCTTCTATATTCATTCTTATATTTAGCAAAAAGTAAACATTTTAAATATTCAAATAAAATATGTTATATAGATGATCACCTAGGTTAGAGAACTACATTTGGGAGGCTGATGATAGGATTAAGAACAAATATAGCTGAGTATTGAGTGATAAGGAGGTGAAAAAAATCACTGGCTTTTTGCTGTTGCCAGTCTTCAAGTCACCCAGTATGTAAAGAAAACTGGATTTCATCAATTTCTCAGCCTGATTGATCCAGATTGTGTCTACCTTCAAGGCCTACTCAACTCCTGATTTTTCCCCCAGAGACTCCCTTTATTATACCTGCCCATGAATCTATTTGATTTCCAAACAATCTAACATGTATTTAAAGACCTAAGGATCAATGTACATAGATGTATTTCAGTATTTTTCTCTCAAAAAGATGTAAACTACTTAAGGAACAGGTTTATGGTACATACTTAGTGTGAATCTCTTGAGGTTCTCCCACAGTAGGTCTCTCTTGATTGAGTGATGGATTTGTTTTCAAATCCCTAAGGGAGGAAAAACCCTACTTGTCACACTGTCAGTGGAGAGTAACCTCTTACTTCTCTGGCAATCCTCCAAGAGCTGACTCATGGGATTTTCCATTGCAGAACTGAAAATATTACTGGTACTTAGGAGCATTGATAAGTAGAAGCATACCTGCTACTTTGCGTCAGGAAATACATGTTATTTCTTATTGTAAAATGTCCAACTTTGATTCCTTAGGGCAGTGGCATCTCTTTATTCCCTTCTCAGTCTATGAACATTTATTTTAGCCACAAAACAATTCTTGAAAACCAACAGTATCTTACTGAGGAAGCTTTATCAGTCAGAGCCTGGATCTAAAATCAACTCAATGGCAACTCAGAACCAATCAGCAAATCAACACCTGCCAACCTGCTGGGCTCTGACAATGAAATGTGGAACTGCTCTTTTACATTCTATATGTGGAAAATGGGATTATAAGGCTTAAAATGGGGTTATCTTCCTGGATTTATATGCCTCACATTTCCTACAAATTAGAACATATTTTACTTAGCAGGAAAGTACATTGACAAAATTTAGAATAAAGATGTAGATATATATATTAATGAGAGTAGTTAACATTTTTCAGTGATAACTTTGTGTTAGGTGTTATGCTAAGCAATGTATTTCTCACAACAGCTCTGACAATCAGGTACTATATTACTATGTTCTATTATATAAATGACTAAACTGAGGCCTAAGAAGACTAATTAAATTGACTAAGATGAGACAGCATCCAAGAGCCAGAGAATGGATATAAACTCAGGATGACAGACCTTGTAGCTGTGTAAAACTCACATAAGGAAGCAGTTGAATGAATCATTTAGAGATGATTGATAAAGATGTTAAAAGTGGTTCATGGCAGGTTACTATAAATGAGGCAATAATTCTTTGCCTAGACATGTGGATTACAAATGGGATCAATTGTGTAATAAGTGAATGTTTTGTTTACTGGTACATGTGATTTTTATTACACATTCAAAGCATGTTTATTGAGCATATACTATTATCCAACATAGCCTATTGTGAACAAAATATACATGGGCCCTGCTTCATGGAACTTTTAGTTCATTTTCATGAAGATTTTTCTAGGTTTTGGAAATCATCTAATCTTTATTCTCATGGATTTTCTCTAAAGAATAGAAACTGCCTGAATATTGACCATAGATGCTCATGTCTTTGATCATTTCACTTACCTACCTGGAGGAAACTTTGCTAACAGTTACCTTCTGTTCCGACTACTTCACCGCTAGCACTAGTGTGGGTATATGGCCCCTGTGTCAGTAGGGTTCAATCAGAGAACAGAACCAAGAGAAGATATACTGTATATTAAGAGTATTGTAAGGAACTGGCTATGTGATGGTGGGGACTGACTAAGGAAGTCTGAAATGTGTAAGGTAGAACTTTAAGAAGGGCAGGCTGGAATTCAGGGAATGAGCTGAAACTTCAGTCTATGTCTGAAATTCTGGAAAGTCTCAGCTCTATTCTAAGTAAGGCCTTCCAACTGCTTAAATCAGGTCCATCCCATTTACCTGGGGAGTATAGACCAGCCAAGTTGATGCTTTAAAATGACACAATCCCATTTTAGATATAACTCATAAAATGTAGGATTCTTTAAGACAAATTCCCAGTGGAATTTGAACATTCCTTGGAGTTCTTTTTCCTAGAAAGGTGATTTCCAGTCTTCATGAAAGTAATTTCCCAGAATAAAAATGTATTACTAAAAAGCAGTAACATTAGAGTGGCATAGCCTGGACTTTGGAGTAAGATTTGAACTCTGATAGACTCAGACACACATTTAAACCTCAGATTCCTCATCTGTAAAAAGAGAGGTTGATAATAATAATAATAATATATGCCATATAAAGTGGCTGGGAAAATTCATTAAAACAGAAAATTCCAGTTTGCCCGAGGTGGTCTCAGTGTATTCTCAGGGTAATTATTAATAACACCTTTTTTACTCTCCAAAGTGATCCAGTTTTTAAAAAGAAATAAAATAGTCATCTTATTTATATGGCATTCTAAACACTTTGGTTCTTTTAATGGCAGCCTATTTCCATTGATGACTCTTATGTATCTGATTTATTTTATCTGATTCTAGAGGAGAAAACTGAAGACTGAACTTGAAAGCTACTAAGTGCTTAAGTTCAATAAAGAAATATATTTTCTAATACCTTCTTTTGTTAGTCCTTCAAATCTTCACAATTACATACTTGAGTTTCATCTTTTCCAAACAAAATATCCTCAGTGTCTTTAGACTGGTTCCATTTGATGTGACTTCCAGTGCCTAGAGGATCCTGGTCATTCTCTTTGGAACAACCCACAGGTTTTCAGTGTGACTATTAAAATGTATTGCCTATATATTAAGTCCAGATGGTTTTCTATTCAATTTAGACTACATTCAGTGAGACTGTTGGTACTCTTTTCTTAGGTTCTACCCATGAATTAGTTAATGCATCAGTGTACTAACTAGCATGAATTCTTTGGGCTACACTGAGTTCACAGTCAATTAAATCTCTGGGTCTTTTTCAACAGAAATGTTAATTAACCCATGTACCTTTGTTCTCTACCTGTTTAGCTTTAACAAGCCCCAACTTCAACAAAATCATTCTCTTCACAAAGACATTGACGCTTCCCTGTGTTCATCAAAGTTATTAATTTAAATTTTGAAGAGGGCAGAGTCTCCATCCAGATTATTATTGATCAGCAAGCTTTTAAAATATGTGCTCAATCATCTATTAGTATTATAACCCTTATTTTGAGAATTTATGTGTAAGGATATCATAGTTCAAATATATGGTCAAGATAAAAATGGGAAGTATATATGTCGTGCATCTACTAGTAATCCACCATCTACTATGGTTAAGGAAACGTGGCTTTAAAATACACATACTTAGGGTCTAATCAAAATTTATTTACATAATAAATGTGTGACTTGGGATAACTCAGTTAATCTAAATTGCATTAGTCTCTTATTTAAAATGTGGATGTAAATATATATTAGATAGTTCATGGAAAGTATTAAATACAATGTCTGGCACATGGTTGGCAATTGTTCCTGCTGCTGTTGTTAATGATATTATTACTTTTGTATCTGGAGGCAACTGTAGAATTAAGTTTTTTAAAATCCTTCATTTATAGAACAAATTAATTTAAAAGTGAACATAGTTACCTAAGGACTCAAATGGTTGGGATTTGGTACATTTACCAAGAGAAAATAAAAATAGTTGTAACTGCCTTTACTGCATCTGCACTCATTTATTTCCTTCCATGGTGTGAAACATGAATGTCATCTTCAGGATTCTTTTATAATTTTTCTTTTAAAATATTCCCCCTAATTTTCAGGTGAGCCATCTGAAGACCGCCTATCAGTCTTTTTACAATTTGATTTATTTGCTTCATTTGACATTGCTGAAACCCTTGCACTGTTAGGAACTTTCATGTTTAGATGTCCAAGACAGTAGTTCCTCTTAACTCACCACTTCTATCTTTGTTTCAGTTTCCTTCACTGGCTTTTCTTCCTCAAATACCCTTGACTCACTTCTTTTCTTGATCATCACAACTTATCTCACTATTTCCACAGCTTTGATACTTATTCATAAATTCATTTCTCTAACTGGTTTCTTATGAGAGATGTGTTTTGTCCTCTGAGAATCAATGTGCCTTCGACATTTCCCAAACCTCTTTCTGTTAGTCAGGGCCAGGCGACTACATCTAGCCATTGGGCATAAGTGGAAGTGAGACATTTCACCTCTGCACCAAAGGGTAACCAAGAAATTAGAGTTACCCATGTTGCCTTTGTTTCCTGACCCAGGAACTTAGAGGCCTTGTGTTCTAAATGGTGAAGGCATATGATATTGGAGTTTTTTTCAGCCCAAGTCCTTGAGCCACTGTACAAAGAAGATTTTGTTCCTGATCATTGTTGGATATGCGATGTGAGTCAGAAATAAATGTTTATTGTGTTAAGCCACTGAGATTTTGAGGTTATGTTTTTTCTTTGTTTGTTTGTTTTGTTTTGTTAGCATGGCTGGGTATTCTTTTTTGTTTGTTTTTAATTTTCATTGTTGAAAGTATTGCATATGTCCCCTTTTTCCCTCATTGACCTCTCCATGGCTGGGTATTCTTAATTAAAATACCTCTCATTAGAGGTTATAACCTTTGTTTCCATCAGAATCCTAGAAGTTTCTATGTCAATAGTCATGGGAAAGGACCACATCCAAAGATATTTGCTTAAATATGTCTTTGTCTGAACATGTTTAAGGATTTAGCATGCCTGTTCTTCTTTCTGTAAAATATCTCAGTGGGGCCCTGCTTTCCCTTGCCTCTTGCATCATCCTCTTCAGATAATAATCAGCTCCAAAGTTGGCTGTTATTGCAGTCCACTATGTTTATTATTTCCCATCCAAACCACTCTTTCTCTAAAACATTTTCCATTATTCAAATATATTTGATCACTACTTATAGTCTACAATGAAAGTCCACTCAATATACACTTTCTCCCTTTTATGTTTTATTTCAAAAACTTTACTTATAAGTACTGTAACTTAATCACATTGAACATTTACAAATTATTATGTACTTTAAACCCCAATGCATTTTTATAATATCTTATGTATCTTATTTTACCTAAAAATACTTTGTTTTCTTTTTTTATATGAAAAATTTCTCCTGGTCCTTTAATTTCAAAACAAATTCTGGGTGATGATTCATGAACCTAAGGTTAGGCATTAATTCTCTAAGCTTATTAGAGAAGGTTCACATAAGTAATATGTATTACAATCCTTTCTGCAAGCATTGTGACTTGTATTATGTCGTATATAATTTATCTATCTATCCATCTTAGATGGTTAATTGTATATGTCAATTTGACTGGATCACATGGTGCCCAGATATTTTGCTAAATGTTATTTTTGGGTGTGTTTGTGGAGATGTTTCCAGGTTTGAATGGGTGGACTCAATAAAGCAGTCTGCTCTCTGCAATGTGGATGGCATCATGCAATCTGTTGAGGGTCTGAATAAAACAAAAGGCTGAAGGAGGAAGAGTTTAGGTTTTCTTGCCTGATTGCTTGATCTGGAACATCTATAGTCTCCTGCCCTCTTAGCTCCTGTTCTTCAGACTTTAGACCCAGACTGGAATCTGTATCATCAGCTCCCCTGATTCTCAGTCCTTCTGGCTTCAACTAAATTATATCTCCAGCTTTCCTGGTTTTCCAGTTTGGAGACAGTAGATCGTGGGACTTCTCAGCCTTTATAATTGCATGGGCTGATTATTTATAATAAATCATATATATATATATATATATATATATATATATATATATATATATACATACACATACCATGGTTCTGCTTGTCTGAATTACTCTTTCTAATAACTGTTTATATGCCATCATCCCAAGTAGGTTAGGAAATCATTGAGGAAACAATCTTGTCATTTTCATCTTTATATCTCTTTCACTTAAACTGGACCTAAAAGAATGCTTTTAAATGGATGTTTTATAACTGTTCTTTGAACTAAAGAGTGAATCTTTCTTATCCTATTCACATCTCTATTTTATTTGCCAACTAACCTGCAAACATCTACTCATCTACTTAATGAGTCTTTCAGAAATCCTTGATATACTGACAATAACATTACTGATTTGTGAGGTTCAGAATTAATCTCTTGCTACTTTTTTAAAATTTTGTATGTTTACTTATTTTGGTATTTTATAATGTCTTGAAATATTGACAGTATACCAGTAATCTTAGCCACAAATTATTTTAGTGTGTAAATGGCCCTTGAACCTGGAACTCACTAAATATGTTGCTCTCTTACAAACATCTCTCTAATGCTGGGATCAGTTTTCACTTAAGTATTTGATTTACATTTCTAATTATGAGAACAAATATCTTTAATGGAAATGAGGATGGAAAAATCAGAGATAAGTAGTGCTGCCTTCTCTATCCAATCATTTTTATGCTTTATATGCCCCCAAAGCAATGATTCTCTTCATATCTTCCTCACCTCCTCCTCTCTCTCTCACTCTAGCTCTTTCTTCCAACTACAGATGATTGCTGACAATGGTTCAATCTAAAAATGTTTGACTTTATGATGATGCAAAACTTATATGCATTCAGTAGAAACCATACTTCTAATTTAAATTTTGATCTTTTCCTGGGCTAGCATTATGCAATAGATTCTTTCTGGTGATCCTGGCCCGTGTCAACAAGCCACAGTTCTGAGTCAGTCAACACGAGAGTAAACAACCCATATTCTGCAGTGTGCTGTGTTGCCAGCATTTTTTGGATACTGTATTCTTAGAATGTTTAAAGTAGGCTAGAATAAGTTATGATGTTTGGTAGGTTAGGTGTATTAAATGCATTTTAATTTAGAATATTTTAAACTAGTATGGCAATGAATAATTGCTTTCTTCCAGTAATGCAAATAAGGTTCACAATGGTTAACATAATTGCACAATTAGGCACACTCAGGTTGGCAGTTTATTTCTAGACATACACTTTCAGCAAACTACTAGAGTAAACTGTACTGGAAAAATACCAGTTTAGCTTTTGATCTGGAAACTCAACTGCCAAATGCCAAAGGTCTTATGCCAAGACATTCAGCCCATTCCAAGCTCAGCTTGGCTTTGCTTCCTGGTCTGGGGAGGGGATCATGAAATATGCCCAATGTATTTATAGGCTGCACTGTTTTACTACTGAACAATCTCCAGAATATGATCTTTGAAGTGTACAAAAAATAAAAACCAAAAGTGATTTTTTTCTTTGGAATTCCCTATATCGAAGGAAATTTTCATATGGTATTGTGACCCGCTGTTCTATCATGACAAAAAATAAATTTATATACAAGAGTGACAAGTTAGCAAATCTCTCTGGGGAGAAACTTATCTAGAGCCTCACGTCACTGAGTTATTATCCTTGTAGAGTCAAAGATGTTGCCCTGTTCTTTCATTCTCTGGCATTGATTACACAGCATCCTGCTTCAACTAAAACCATGCTTTGACTAAAATAACAGTGGCATTACCTATAATGCTGGAATAGAAAAAAAAGGATTTTTTTTTTACTGAAAATTTCTATACCAGGCATGGCAATTATTACTATGTTTATTTTACCCTTGAGAAAAATGTAACTAAATTAACCTAAATAATGTCTTGGAAATTACACATATCTGAGTACTTGCTTTGTTCTAGATATTCTTTGCAGCCTTCAATAACTTCTTCCATTCATAGATGGGTTGAGACTGACTTCGGAGAAGTCAAATTTCAATCTTGCACACTGAACTCAAAACCATATTGGAAACAAATGTGACCACTTGCTAGAATAACAACCTGGTGTTATTTTTTCCATATGCATTTTCCTCTATTCTTCTATCCCTTAAGCCTGAAGTTTGCCATGTATGACTTTAGTAAGCATATAAAAAGATTGCTCAGATTGCTGGGCAATGAAAATTTAGAAAGTAGCACAGGTGGCTGAGGAGATATCAGAAACGTAACAACATAGGGCTAGCTCACTGATTGTGATGACTGACTTCCATAACATGAAAGCTTCTATGAAACATCATTATTTTCCTTTCAGAAAACATAGTGAAACATATGTGAAGTGTAAAAGTAAGTTATTTCTCTCTGATTATTTTGAATATCAGCAGAGATAACTAGAAAATTATGCAGAGAGCAATTTAGCATTGATGCCAAATTCTTCAGTATTGATCTTCCAACATCCCATAATTGGTCTTCTCAGAGCCCTCACTTCATAAGCCACCTGACCCTAAGTTCTACAGAAATGCCCTTGTTCTCACAGGACTTTCAATCCTATAAGAGGTGTAAACTAGTATTTGCAGACATATTTGCTGGCCTTTGTGGAATGAGTGCATAATAAATCACTCTCAATGTCTATGAAAATCCTCCAGGAGCCAAGGGAGGGAACACTGAGTAATCTGTATGAAACAGGCTTTACTAGTCTGTGGTTACAAAATTATGTCTCTTCTACATTTTCTGAATGACCTCAATTTCTCACTAGGGCTCCACTTTTAAACAGCCTAGAAATTGGGATTTTTCTGTAGTATCTTGAACATTTTTTAGCATGGTCCTCATTTTTCCTACAAACTTGGCACATCAACTGAAATCTGCCCTTGGTATCCTTTCTCTTTATATCCTGCTTCTCACTTGGCCCACTCACTCTGCAAGAATGTCAGTGCCAAAGATACCAGTCCAGGTGCTTCCACCAAGTCCTCTTCAGAGCCTGGCAAACATTCTGGTTCCATGAGAAGCCAGGGAAACAAGCCTCCTCGCTAACTCAGTGCTGCCTTTTCTTACCTAGGACTTGAATCCGGTCACATTCTCTCCAACGTTATTCAAAATTCATCTTAAACAGCTACGCAATTGCAGGCTCTCCACTCCTAAGGCTAGACAGCCAATGTAAAATACTTTGAACACAAAGATAATACTGAATGAAAAAAATGTTGAAGAAGCACTTTAACATGTGATTTCGTTACATTAAAATCATTCAAAGCAAGGCTACATGTGCCTATGAAAATGTACTTAATTTGCTTATGTAAAACATGTCAAGGGGACTGGGAGTAAAAGCCAAACTCATGAGATAGAGAAGGCTCCCTTCAGGAAGTGTGGGAGGAGAATGTGTCTGAAGGTTTGAAATGAGGAGCGCTTGTCCTTTAATGTTTTATTTCTTCAGACAAGATCAATACTGACATCTTTTAACTAATATGTCCACATGTCAAAAGTTGTTTATTCTGGATTTTATTTGCAAGAGACCAATATGACATAGTGGACTCTGAAGAGGTCGCACCTGGGGTTCAGTGTCACCTTGAGCGTTCATCGTCTGGGTGACATTGAATTTAGTGCTTAGCCTTCTTGTGCCTAAAGTGTAAAATGGAAACAATAACAGTACCTACTTCATAGACACCATGAACTTAGCAACCATATGTGTTAAAAATGGGGCAAACTCTCTTGAAATGCCTTTTAGGTTTTGGGGAAAAAATTGCTTGTAAGATTCATAAACTAGTGGAGTTCTCTCTTGAGAGAATGTAGTGGGTTTTAGCTGGTTGTAACCTCTGTGCTTTGAAGAGGAAATATGTGAATTGAAATTCAGCTGCTCATGCTGTCATATTCAGATAGAAACTCTAAAGTATTACTAGCAAAATATTTTTGACGTCTTTCAGTCTTAACGGGAATCAGGAAATGCTGCCAGTATAGTGAACATGCCATTCTTATGAAATTTTATCTTTAATCATGCCCATTCCAAAACACAGTTTCCTGCCTCTTATGTGCATGACCTGACTCCAAATGCTAAACTACCAGGTTTTATCTAGTTCCAGCAAAGTCACCCACCTGCTCTCTGAATTCTCCTTAAAGCAAACATGCATATGTTCCCAAAAGGATGGCCTCTCTGGGATCACACATTACAATCTCATACGACATCTATTACATGGAACCGAGTTTTGTCAAAAAACATGGGCCAGTAGATTACTAAAGGGGTAGAAACATACTAATATACTAATAAAAAACAATTCTGTCATTAGGGAAAACTGGATGAACTTGGATGAATAAAATGCTATTCATATTTGGGATGGTGGAGGTTTCCTTCCTAGTGTATAAGTCATTTAAAGTAGCATTATTAAGGAGCCCACTAGACAATGTAAGACACATAAGCCGTAAAACTTAAAACTCAATTACAATGGAGTAAAATTTTAAAGATGAGCTTATCCTGATGGAAGCAAGAAGTGGGGAAGGATGAGGAGGAAGGGGAGGTGAAGGAAGAAGAGGTAGAGGAGAATAAAAGAGGAGGAGAGAAGGAGGGAGGAATTGAAAGAGGGAAGGAGAAAGGAAAGAAGGAAATGGCCTTAGAACTTGTAGAGGAGAGGTGTACAAGATAAGACATATTCATTTCAACCTGGCACTGAATAGAAAATTGTCAAAAATTAAAAGGAAAAAATTTGTATGTAGAAATGGCAGCTGAAAGTCAGTCTAAGAAATATGACAGTGGTCAAGGTGAAATGCTAGAGATAATAAACCTTGCCTATACATTCTTTGTCACCCAGAAAAACAGCACAACTAGGGGTCTGCAGAATGGGGTCCCCAAGTGAAAGGAGAGTGACCTCCAAGGAGTTGAACTTGCTAAATCAACATAAACTGAGTTCTCTTAAGCATATTCAAAAACCCTTAGGGGGCTGGGTATTTCCCAAACCAAAGCTAGCTCTGAAATAAAAAGGCAAGTAAACTCTGACTCAGTAAATTGGCTAATATTGTGAGGAGAGAATGTGTCAGTAACTAGGTGGTGGTCAGTGTGTAGTTTTGAAAAAAACTGAACCAAAGAGGGAGGATTGGGCAGTTTTTATCATCACCTTCCCTGGGAGATAATTCCAACCCTGAGAAAGGCATTTGGTTGTCTGGGGACTCTATGAACTATTTCTTTAGCATTTCCAAATGATTTATTTTTGTTCTTTTTGATACAAGAAGAACATTACTTTGGATGACAGCTTATTTGAAAGGTATAGTGAATGAAAAGACACAGTGTAAAAAAAAATAATTATTTTTATTTTACTTCTTCTGTATGTAGAATTGGCAAAATAAGTAATAAATTATAGAAAAAGTATGTCACTAGCCTTTTCTATTATCTATGTGTGGTTCCTATCAGATATACATTTCATTAAAAAGCATTGCTATATCTAGTTACTCTATATGCCATGATTTTTTACTTATCTCTAAATGCTTTGTATATTTGTTATTGTTTTATTTCTTAAAACATTTTAAAGATAGAAAAAGTATAATGAGCCTCCATGTTCAAATCCCCAAATTTCAATAATCATTAATCTAAACAATTCTTTATCCACACCAATCCACTCACCTCCATCCCCGATCTTGAATTTTTATAAACAAATCCCAGATATCATATCAAGTTATCCACAAATATCTCTGAAGCTATGGATTCCTTTAAAAAAAAAAACTTAACAATACCATTATTTCATGTAATAAGTTAATTAAAATTCCCTACTATAACCAAATATCATTAAAATATTTAAATCCCTTTGTTTTTCTTATTAATGTTTTCTTTTTGTTCTTTATTTGCTTCATGATCTAGACAAGTTCCAAGTTGGATAATATATCTCTTAAGTTTTTAATCTATTGACTCATACTTCCTCATTCATTTTTTTCCTTTCCTTACACCTCATTTGTAAAAAATAAAAAGACTTGATTTTTCTGATTGAATTTCTGTGGTATCATCCAATATGTTCTTTTGAGCATGTAATTCTAATACATTAGAATTCAAATCTAGAGAAGCAATCAGGTTCAAATTTAGTTTTGTTTGCACAGTACATTTATTTCATTGTATAAATTTTTTTCACATTTATATTGATGGATATTTTAATTATTTTATAGTTTTGTTCCTATGAACAATCCTGTAATGAAATTCCTCATGCATACATCTTTAAACATTTGTTTAATTACTTGCTTAAAATGCATTCTTAGAAATTTTATTGCAGAATCAAAAACGATGCACTTTTGAAATATTTGTTGGTGCATATTGTCAAATTGGCCTTCAGAAAAACTATTGTACTTTTAAATCACATTTAACTTATCTGAAGGTGTATTTCTTTACATTATAAAACAAAAAGTATGGCTTTTTAAAGGTATTTTTAAAAGTGAGAGTTTGTTTTTCTCTTTCATTAACTTACATTTTCATTATTTCTTTCACTACATTCATAATGTAAAAGCTAACAAACTGATATTTTGATTCCTGCATCTTCCTCTTGTTCTCTGATTAGCATGAATAGGTGAATGACTTGAAATCTGACTTGCTAAGGCTGGGGAGAAGGGGCATTTCCCATCAACGAGGTTTTGATGCAGAGTGACTTGATTACATTGTCACTTAAAGGACTCGCATCCTTGAACTCTTACTTTTATAGTAATACCATAGGAGTCAAATAAGAAGAGTCAAGTCTGATAACATGAAGATAACATGAAAGGTTTTCAATTCTATAAATTTGAGGTCATGTATATTTAAAATGCAAAGCCATGAAGTTTCCTTTTTTATTCCCAGACCATTCTTTATATATATTTTTTTTCTTTTTATTAAACAGAAAACCAAGAAGCCCTCTGATTTTTTTAAATATATTTTATTAATTTTTTTTACAGACAGAAAGGGAAAAGGATAGAGAGTTAGAAACATCGATGAGAGAGAAACATCGATCAGCTGCATCCTGCACACTCCCTATTGGGTATGTGCCTGCAACCAAGGTACATGCCCTTGACCAGAATCGAACCTGGGACCCTTGAGTCCACAGGCTAATGCTCTATCCACTGAGCCAAACCGGTTAGGGCTGATTTTTTATTATTCCTGAAATTGCTCAAATGCTTCCATTGGAGAATAATTTGCTTTATCCAGCATTGTGCTTTGTGCCTGACAGGTAATATCGTTCTACATAAAATTTCCGATGCAACTGGATTCGTCTTGAGTTGAGCTTTAGAGGCTGATCATCCCCACTCTCACAGGAGAGCTGCACAGCAGAGCATCTTTTCTTGTAGAATTGCTTATTTCTTGGCTGCCTACAGAGATGTCTTCGGGATAATACATTAGGCTATTTCACGTTATCACCTTGGGAGTTTTGCTATTCTTTTGTTATTTTTCTGACAAATTAGTAGCTAATGTGAGACAGTGACATAAAGTACAGGGAGTTTTCTTGTTTTCATTTCTGTAATAAGTTTGAAATCAATTGAAAATCATTTTAGAAAAGAAAATGTCCTTCCTTGATTAATCCAAATGCTCAGTATTTAACTAGTAAACTTTGCGCTAGGCTAGAAAGCAACATATATGAGAAAACTCACTACAGGAAGATCATGAATATGCTACTACCTCCACACAATAAATCACAATATATTCAACATGAGTCAGAAGTGTTAGTTAATGTTAACTCAGTCCTTCATCTCCTAAAGAAAGATATGTTCACGTACTAATCTTCCCTACTTGTTTGTGATCTTATTTGGAAACTAGAAGCCCGATGCATGAAGATTCATTCCAGAATGGGCCTTCCTTTCCCTGGCTACTTGCACCATCTTCACTCGGGCCTGGAGCTGCCTTTCCACCTTCCCATGCTGCTCAGAGGCCCGAAGAGGCCTGGGGTGGTGCGGAATGATGCAAGCGTCCCACCCTGCCCCCAGCCGCTGGATGCCTGCATATTCAAATTATCCCACTATCTTTGTTGGTTTAATTTGTATGCTCACTCCTGATTGGCTGGTGGGTGTTGTGAAGTTACCGTCAATTAGCATGTTACTCTTTTATTAGGTAGATAGGGTCTTTGCAGATTTAAAAAAAGTTCAAATGAGATTGTGAAGGTGAACTCTAATCCAATATGTCGAATAGTCTTATAACAATAGGGAAATGTTCACACACAGGAAGAATGATGTGTGAAGACAGAGAAACACAGAGAGAGGAAAGATGAGACAGCCATATGAAGTTGGAGGCAGAGACTAGAGTTATGTAGCCACAAAGGAAGGAGTGCCTGCATACCAGAAGCTGTGAGAGGCAAAGAAGCTACCTCTCTTGGAGGCTCAGAGGGAGGCTGGCCCTGCCCATAACTACATTTTGGACTCCTAGCCTGCAGGACTGGGAGATAAACTTCTACTGTCTTAAGTCATTAGTTTGTGGTACTTTGCTATGGCAGCCCCAGCAACTTAATATGGTAACTACATTTGAGAACATGGAGAAGACATGGGGTTGCAATAGAGGCAACCTCTTGGAGGAGGCAGCAGTTTGGAAATTGATTTTATAATTTAAGTATAAAGTGGGGTGATGAAAAAAATCACTTTTTTTTTCTCAAGAAGTCCTCTTTATTTCCCCCTAGAATAGTTTAGGTGCACAACTTATATATCTTGCTGGGACATTGTAAGTTCCCTTTGATAGATATATAAATATTTATTGCAAGTACTTAATGAATATCATTTTTGATCAACTGAGTTCCACTATGCATTTGTGAGAAATAGGATGGATTTGTGTTTTCTCCTTGTTCTTTGTTGATGTAAAGAAGTAGTGCCTATCAGGATTGTGCAGTGTTCTCCAAATAAGATTAACATGTATGTTCCAATGTTTCCATTCAAACACACACACACATATACTCATGCACAATGAAAATGCACACAGAACAATATCATATTAACCAAAGAACATGAAACCAGCTTTCCATGTTATTGTCAATGGCTGCAACCTTGGCTCCACAGTCTTCTCAAAAACAGAGTGAAAATTCTAGGTTAAGGGAGTATTCATTATTTCACCTATCGAAACATCATAAGGTAAAAGGATGGTAGGAAACATGGTTTCAAACAAAATAAGCAAATAAAAGTCTAATTATTAAAAGTTATATTTATCAGAAACTAGAAACCTACCTTTCATTCTAAATAAAAGAGCAAAAACTAAGTCACCCATAGACTGCAAGCAGTTATTCTGTTACAAATCTACCTTTTATCTTAGAAATTGGTATATTCTTTCCAATCAGTTAGTTCATTCTAGTCCTAGGTTAATTCATGTATAGACCTCCAATAACATAGTAGGGCGCTATTCTTTTCATATTTTTTAATCTTATAAGAGCAATAAGCTGAGTTATGTGTCCTTCCTTCTATTTGATTAGCATGTTATACGTGGATTCTGTTAACAATAGATAATAGGCCCACCAAATAGCATTAAGACAACTTGTGTATTTTATTTTCTCTGGTAAAGCTATCACACCTGAACTTTTGTTTTTCTGCATTAGCAAATACATAGAAAATGAGAATGACCAGGCTTTCTGTTAACAATCTTGAAAGCTCGATCACTCATAGCAATTGTTAATACACTACAATATTACAAGAGAAATTCACACAGTTGCCTGTTGCCAACCTCTTCATTTCTAACTGGCCTGCAGTGGGACGGAGATGCTTCAGTCTCTGGCAGTGAGCAGCAGAAGTAAGTGTTAATCCTGAACTCCGCACAGTGACCCCCTAGAAGTGCCGAGCAGTGTCTGGCAGCTGGCGATTAGGAAAGAGTTGCCAGTGGGGCTCCCCAGGCCTGCCCGCTCCATGGTGATGATGACTGAGGTCAGCGAGAGGAAAGCTACCCCAGACTCCCAGAAGCAGCTGTCATCAACACAGAGAAGCCAAAAGCAATCCTTTCCAACCAAATCCCTTATCAGAAATTTCCTTCACATCCAGTGATATATTCTATCTCAGAATGTACAGTGACATGACAGTTCTTTATATTGATAGCCTGCTGTTTCTTTTCTTAGAAACCAAAAGCTCTCAGCAGCCTCCTACTTGTCCTTAGAGAGAAGCTGCACTCTTTAATATATTCTTATTGCTTTCCTATATTTTCATATTGTGGATGTTCATGTTTAACAGTAATGAGTGGTGATAAATCATTGGCAAATGACGTTGTCCCTGGTGTTGCTTTATATGACTATCAACTTCCATTGATAAGAGGGAATCATTCATTTTGTGCCTTATCCCTTTCTTTCCTGCCATGCTGCTAGTACTGCTTTTATTTTTAAACTTTTCAAGTTGGTTTTTATGTTGTTTTTTTGAACTTCACTGTGAGCACTTAGAGGAACAAAAAGAAGCAAAAATAAGTGAAACAAAAGTCTTTCTTTAATAGGATGAGGAGCGTGATTAGAATCTGACATATAGATGTATGTATATATTTTCAAGGTCTTCTCCCTGCACAGGAGCATCATTCATTGTCACAGATAACTGTGAGTTGATTCTTCATGGATTAGTGCTGGGTCAGGCCCCGGGAAGGATTAGTTCCACCAGATTAACATGTGTTTTCCTTGTCAAGCCAACCTGAACCCTCACAGGCAAAGTCGGGGAGGTCCGACGGTCCTTGGACACATCCTTCCTGTGCAGAGAGGCCAGGGCAGCTTCCAGAACAGAATAGACATGTTCAAAGGCTTCCTGGAGGAACAGGTAAGCACCTATTGACAAACCGTGAAATCACAAATGAATTGGGGATTTCTCTTTGAGCTTCTGCAAGTGGTTTATCTAGCCATCTACTTCATATAGAGTATTTCTACATAGAAACAATCTACCTCTCCTCAGCAGGGGACAGAGATGTAAGGCATGTCATATTCAGGGGATGGCTAACAATAAAGAAAAAGGATTAACTGCTTCCACATAATGATTCAAAGTTAAAATTTAATATTAATTACAAAGAACAAAGCCTTAGATGACCCATATAATATTATGCTTTGGGTAAATAAACTTGAAAAATGAACAGCTAGAGACCTGAATATTTATATGTTGGTAAATGCACTTATTTATCTATTAGGTAGTTAGTTTGTCCTAGGGAGGAATAGCTTAAAAGAACCTGCTAAAAGTGGTTAGTGCTGATTATGGAAGAAAGGAAATACTCTTTAAAAGATTGTTACTTTCTGCATTACTTACATTTCATAAATGGGCATGTGTATTGTTTTTACTTTTTTTTATAAAGCAAGGTCAGTACCAATTTACCAATTACTTAGGTGGCACCATTTAGGGCACTATTGGCAGGTTTTTTGCTTTCTTAACTTCATATATAAAATAGCAACACATTAACAACCACAAATCTTATAAAGTTGCATAGAAAAATATTGTCCTACACTAGAAATAAAGTTTAAAGCTCACAAATATTATAAAATACTTTTATATATAAGCAATTTAAGTGGTAATGAGGACTGAATAGAATTCAATCTGCATTGGGAGTCAAACATTGTATTTCTACTTAGATTCTGAAATTGTTCTGTTAGACTTCCAATGTATTGCAGAGAATAGTGATTATAATCATAAAGACATTAGGACTTTAGGAGGTGGCCGTTTGAAGTGACCAATCACAGACCAAGAGGGGGAGAGAGAGAGAGAGAGAGAGAGAGAGAGAGAGAGAGAGAGAGAGAGAGAGAGAGAAACCTAAGCTGTGTTACTATTAAAAAACCTTTTTGAGAAAGAGAGTTGGCACTTTTGTTCAATTTAATCACTGCTGTTTCCTCACTGCCTAGAACATTACCTGGCATTAGCTAGATTTTCAATAAAGACTTGTTGAATAAATGAAGGAAATGTCTAAACATTGTGAAAAAATAGTTTCATTTTTTTCTTTGCCTTTATAATTTAAGAGAATGAAAATTTTATAATTACATTCTATGAAAAATACTTAACACTAAGAAGTGTAGGCAATTGCAAAATAAAATTAACTGCATGTATATAGAAAATGTGCAATTTAAATTCAATATTTTACTATTCTATTTTACTGATATTAGGATTTAGGTATGTTAACTGTCATTGAATTAATAACTTCTTTGTTATTAAATACACACTTTACTATAGATAGATGGTATATAATTTGTGCATGTGTCCATAGCCCTTATTTCAGATGCATTTGAAAAAAAAATACACTTTGGACTCAAGCATTTATGATAGTTCAGGAATTTAGTGTACTGCCCATAATTTCTACAATGTTTCTTCTTCATTCAACCACAGCACTTAGGACTAAAATAAAATAGTTCAACTTCACTCAAGACAAGAAAAATTTTAAAAAGAAATGTAACATTTATTTATGAATCTGGAGCAGCATTCTATCATCAAATTACTGGTCAGAGTTCAAAAATTTTCACTGCCTGTCCCTTGCCAGTGTGGACCAGTTGGTTGAGCATTGTCCCATGAACCAAGGGATTGCTTGTCCAATCAGGCCACATGCCAGGGTTGCTGGGGGCTCGATCCCCAGTAGGGGATGTGCAGAAGGCAGAAGATAGATGTTTCTCTCTCCCTCTCCCTTTCTTTCTTTCTAACATTGATTTTTAAAAAAAACATATTTTTTAACAAGTATTACTGCCAAAATAATGATAGATACAGCAATCTCCATCACTCTAGAAAATGTACACCAAACATTTGTGGGAATATGTAAGGTTACAGAAGGCATAAGATATATAGATAATTGTATAAATTTGAATTACTGAAACAAATAAAATGATGTTGCCACTTTTTTCCCTTGAAAAAACATGGGCAAAACTAAGCAAACACATCCAAAGTCTAATGCAGTGGTCAGCGAACTCATTTGACAACAGAGCCAAATATCAACAGTACAACGACTGAAATTTCTTTTGAGAGCCAAAAACCAACTTCTGCGCATGGGCCATGAAGTTTCAATTGCACTGTATGTGTGTCCCCGCACGTGGTATTTTGTGAAAGAGCCACACTCAAGGGGCCAAAGAGCCACATGTAGCTCGTGAGCTGCGGTTTGCCGACCACTGGTCTAATGCAAGCATGTCAAACTCGAGGCATGCGGCCCGCCGTCCCCGAGTTTGACATGCTTGGTCTAATGTTAAATAGGCAAATTTGAAGAAGTACCTCATGGAGAACCAAGATGGTGGTGTAGATAAATGCTGTTACTCACCACCTCCTACAAGCAAATCAAAATTATAACTAAAATACAGAACAGCCATCATTCAGAACTGCCTGAAATTTGACTGAATGGAAGTCCTACAACTCGAGAAGTAAAGAAGAAAGCACATTGACACTGGTAGGAGGGACAGAGGCGTGGAACAGGATGGTCCTACACCTATGTGTGGTGTGTTTTTAATTGGGAGAGAGATAGTATCTATGGAGGTAGCCTGTGAGGAGCAAAGGGTTCAGGCCAGACCCCAGCCCAGGGTTGCAGAGCTAAGAAAAGTCCCATAACTTCAGGCTGCAAAAACCAGTGGGGATTGTGGCTGAGTGACATGGAGACTGCTAGAGAGAGCAAGATATTGAAATCCTATTTGACGAAATCATGACCGAAAACTTCCCCTACCGGGTGAAAGAAATAGACTTACAAGTTCAGGAAGTGCAGAATCCCTAACAAGAGGAACCCAAAGAGGCCCACACCAAGACACATCATAAGGGTTAAAGATAAAGAGAGAATCTTAAAAGCAACAAGAGAAAAACAGTTCATTAACTACTAGGGAGTGCCCATTCAACTGTCAGCTGATTTCTCAACAGGCCCAAAGGGAGTGGCAAGAAATATTCAAAGTGATGAATAGCAAGGACCTACAACCAAGATTACTCTACCCAGCAAAGCTCTCATTTAGAATTGAGGGTCAGATAAAGAGCTTCACAGATAAGAAAAAGCTAAAGGAGTTCATCACCACCAAACCAGTATTACATGAAATGTTCAAGGGTATTCTTAAAAAAGAAGAGATAAAAAGTATGAATAATAAAATGACAATAAATAATTGAATCTAAAAATCAAAATAGAACAAGGAATCTAATGAACAAAATAAACTGATGGATGAAATAGAACCAGAGGCATGGAAACATGGAACAGACTGACAAATCTCAGAGGAAAGGGGGATGGGGGTGGGGAGGGGGATGGGAGGAGATTAACCAAAGAATGTGTATGCATATATGCATTACCTATGGACACAGACAATAGGGTGGTGAAGGCCTGGGGCAGGGTGGGAACCTCATGGAGGAGGGCAAAGGTGGGGAGGGGGGAAGGGGAACATCTGTAATATTCGCAACAGTAAAGATTTTTAAAAAGTAAAATAAAAAATAGGCTAATTCCAGATTTGTTAGGCATGTTTTACAATTATGAGTGCACTCAGAAATACTATCAAATACATTTCCACAATGTTAAGTCCATGGTGTATATGTAACATTCTAGACACTCAACTTTTACCAAAGGCACACATTCTTTTTTTTCCAGCTGAGAAAAAATATCAACCTCGTCTATGCGGCAGTTTATCCAAATTGTCTTGGCAGGAAAACGAGGTGCATTTCTTAAAGTAACTGAACAAACCATGAAGCACAGCTGTTTTCTCTCTGCTGAGACAAATGATCCCTGGCTTGCTCATTCCGAGCAGACCCCAGAATGTGTAATCACAGCACTTTGCTTAGTCTAAATCCAAGGAAGGACTTTCTACAAAGCCTTTTCATTTCTAAGGAGAGTGGCAAGCTTCCTGTAAAGGCAGATGTTTGGAGTTGTATTATTTTAGCTGTTAAGGTATTTATTGAGCACCAAGTATGTCCAAAGTGTGGTTCAGAACAGACAGCTCTCTTATCAATAGCTGTCTGGCCTCCCAACCTGTAATAGCCCAGAGAGTATGGTGTGACTTTCTTCACTAAGGATCAAAAAAGGGTACTCATGTTCCTTCAAATTTTAAATACACTCCTAAGTTAAAAAAAAAAAAAATAGCCAAAGGGTATTTTTTGTCTTAACTTGTGTAAAATTTCACTCTGAATAATGTTACTTGCAAACTGAATACAGCTGTTCTGGAGAGCTTTAAAGTGTGCACAGAGAAAGAATAGAAAACTTGTGACAATGGGAAATATATGAAGCTCCTAGAATTATGCTTCTTCAACTATCTCTGGTGAAGAACCTTTTCATAAAAATGTTTTAATGCATCCTGGATATTTTTGTGAAATACAATAAAGTGAATTGTTGGGAAAATTAAATGTAAAGTAAAAGACAAACAAATTGCAAGCCCACTTGAATGCCATGGCAATGTAATGTAACATTGATATGAGTTTTAGAAATCCTCTTTATTTCTATATTCATGTCATGGGAGACATGTAATAAACATTCCACAGATAAAGAGTGATCTCCATACCTCATTTTGAGTAGTTCTACTTTATGGCTTCAGCTAGAAAATAATAATCTATATATATAAAAGGCTAAGTATCCATCCCACCAGAAGCTATGATGTGCACTGACCACCAGGGAGCAGACACTCAATGCAGGAGCTGCCATGATGCCCACTGGCCATTTAAAAATAAATGGCACCACGGACTTGGCACCAACAAACCAACACTCAGCTTCCACCAAGTGGGACATAGGCCCCGTTACCACCCCAGAGCAACACCCCCTAAATCGCAGCCAACACTGCCAAGACCCCATGGCGCAAAATGCGGCCCACAGCCCAGCCCAGCCCAGCCCAGCCCAGAAATGGTATCTGTGGGCACAGGGTAATGATGTCACATGTAATGCCCAGTTTTCTTTCCCTAGTCACTAGCCTCCTTGGAGTTTCTTCAGCTCAGGAGCATGACTTGCTTTATAGCCAGGTGCAAACATTTTACAGTTTAACCAAATGTCTGTGAAACATTTTCCCATGCCTCATCTCATTTGACCCTCACAGAAGTCCTGGAGTAGGTAGATAGGAGACTCGGTGGAATCCTATTTTCTTTTCATTAGCCAGAAAATGGAGATTTAGAAAGCTTAGAAACCTGATCTGACTGAAAAGAAGTAAGAAATGGTGGACCTTGAAAATGACTTCAGGTTTTCTCACTGCACAGAATATAGTCAAACACTGCTGCAGTTAAATATTTTACCCTTTGTTCTCCCTGCATGATCTACAATAATAATCTGCTTCATATTGATATTTACTGCTCTGTTGCTGACAATTACCTGAAAGAGAAGTTGGGGTGCTTCACTAGGCTGGAAAAAGTTTAGCTAAATCAGAAAGCAGGTCTAATTAAGCCAGTTTATTCTATATCTAAAAAAGGCTAAGTTGACTCATGCATGCACAATACATATACAACTCTAATGGCACCAATTGATCTGTCATCGTCAATCGTGAATTTGGTTGACACTTCTATTATAGAGAAAGGATGAATAGCAATATTAAAATATTTCTCCTAATTAATTTCCTTTCAATGTGCACAAATGCGTGCACCAGGACACTAGTCCTATATAATAAAGAGGTAATATGCAAATTGACCATCACTCCAATACACAAGATGGCCACCCCCATGTGGACACAAGATGGCCGCAAAAGATGGAGAGCATGGGAGGGCAGTTGTGGGCGATCAGGCCAGCAGGGGAGGATAGTTGGGAAGGACCAGGCCTGCAAGGGAGGGCAGTTGGGGCTGACCAGGCCAGCAGAGGAGGGCAGTTGGGGGCAACCAGACCTTCAGGGGAGGGCAGTTCGGGGGGACCACGCATTCAGGGGAGTGCAGTTGGGGGCTACCAGACCTGCAAGGGTGGACAGTTTGGGGGACCACACCTGCAGGAAAGGGCAGTTGGGGGGAACCAGGCCTTCAAGGGAGGGCAGTTAGGGGTGACCAGCCTGCAGGTGAGGGTAGTTGTGGGGGACCAGGCTGGCAAAGGAGGGCAGTTAGGGGTGACTGGGCCAGCAGGGGAGGGCAGTTGGGGGTGACCAGGCTGTCAGTGGAAGGCAGTTAGGGGTGACCGGGCTGGCAAGGGAGGGCAGTTAGAGGTGACTGGACCAGGAGGGGAGGGCAGTTGGTGGTGACCAGGCCTGCAGGGGAGGGCAGGTGGGGGGGACCAGGCCTGCAGGGGAGGGCAGTTAGGGATGATCACCCTGTAAGGGAGGGCAGTTGGGGGTGACAAGACCTTCAGGGGAGGGCAGGTGGGGGGGACCACACCTACAGGGAGGGTAGTTGGGGGGAATCAGACCTGTAGGGGAGGGCAGTTGGGGGTAACCAGGCCTGCAGGGGAGGGCAGTTGGGGGTAACCAGGCCTGCAGGGGAGGGCAGTTGGGGGCAACCAGGCCAGCAGGGGAGGGCAGTTGGGGGTGATCAGCCTGCAGGGGAGGGCAGTTGTGGGGGACCAGGCTGGCAGGCAGAAGCAGTTAGGGGCAATCAGGAAGGCAGGCAGGCAAGCAGTTGGGAGCCAGCTGTCCTGGATTGTGAGAGGGATGTCCGACTGCCCATTTAGGCCCATCGGAATTGGGTCTAAACGGGCAGTTGGACAGCCCTCAATGGGTCCCAGATTGGAGAGGGAACAGGCTTCGGCTGAGGGACACCCCCCTGTGCACAAATTTTGTGCACTGGGCCTCTAGTATAATATAAATTACTATCAATGTTATTATTATAAATTATATTATTATATTATATTTATTATTATTTTTCAGAGTTAATGGGTCACATCAGGCTATAATGATCCATCAGGCTGTAACAAACAGATCTATAGTGTGTGTGTGTGTGTGTTTCTAAAAGTCCAAATTCATATGCATAAAAACTTTTTGTAGAAGCCCAAAACATAATCAGACCCAAATGTTTATTTGCTCTGGGAGTTAAAGACTTGAGTTAGAATTCTTGCAGAATTTGCAAACCATAGATACTAATACTATAAACTGACTTAGGAAAGAGAGAAAAAATATTAAAAACGAGTATATTTTCTCACATTTGACCATGGGTACACATTGAAAGAAAATGCAAAATAAATGATAACTCTTATTCCACAAGCAGTTCTAAAAATGCTTCTATTCATCCTGAAAGGTACTGAGCAAATTACACTGTATGTAATGTCAGTGCTCACCACAGCATGCTGGGTATTTTAAGATTTCAGAACCACTATCAGCCATTGCTAAGTGATATAATGTTCCAAAATGAATGTTACAGCTGTAAAACCATATAAAAGATGATAGTGGTGATGGTGGTGGTAGTGGTGGTAGTGGTGGTGGTGGTATGTGGGTGTTTAGAAATCACTATCTCAAAAGAATAGATATGGAGACTAACAATTATTACAAAGTTGTAATCCCTGACTCATTCATTTTAATAGAAACAATGAAGAAGAGATTAACATGGCAATGTGAAAATTAATCAGAAAATCTCCACACCCCGTGGAAATTATTTGCTGTGCCATTAGTCTGGAGAACTGCTGGCATATTTCATTCAAGTTCACGAACCATAGCATGCTTGGGAGGAAACAGAAAAGGAACAACTGCAAGATTGAACCAGACTGGGGAGGACTTGCAACATGTCATCTGGATGTGATTCTTTTCTCACCATATTTTCAGCTGCACTAATTTCAAACTTGGAGGATGTGGTTAAGTCACTTGTGATGAAACAGACCTGCCCATTCTCAGTACCATTCAATTATATGACCTGCAGAGCATGAGAACTGGGCTCGAGCGCTACAGACGCCATACAAAGATGAAAGAAAGAAAACAAGTTAGATAAAAGAGAACACACACGTCCTTTCCTTCAGAGGAGCCCTGCCTCTACTGTTTTTCGGGAGGATCAATTATAAATGGAGAGCATTTTGGAAGTTTTCTGTTGATGTTTATTGGAGAAAATTACTGTGGAAGCATAAACACTCATGCAGATTGCCACCACTAATAAAGCAGGTGAGGTTTCACACAAATCAGTTTTCAGGTGTTTGTTTGTTTGTTTTTCCCAGCAAATGGAACACTCATGATAAAAGACCATGTTACTACATATAGGATACATTTGGCCTATCCTGCTTCCCAAACTTTATTTGCTCCAGTAGTAAGTTCAATGGTGTTGGGTAAATTCAGACAACTCAACTGTCCATGCAACATTGATGGCATGGCACCTATTCTATAGACGAAGAAACTAATCTCTCAAGATTAGTATTAAATGTAGAATTCTCCTAGATGAAAGCTTTCTGCACATTAAGGTGCTTAGAGATACTTTTTTTCTCAGAGTATGTAAGTTACATATGAGCCTACTAGTATATGCCACTTGCAGGCATGCATCAATAATAGATGGGAAGGAGAAAGATTCTGGAATTGTTGTACATTGCATGATAGCCTCAGAGAGCTGTTGATCTCATCCTCCAGAAACACTGGCCTCATGCTCCCTACTTGGGTCCTGTATTGGAAATGGAAGTTCAGACGAGAACCCAGGAATAGCCCTGCCATATAGCAACATTGTCCCTGGGCTCAGACAAGACAGATGGTCCCACCAAAATGATAGGAATGAGAATGATTATCGCCCAGTAAGTATGCAAAGATTCCAGTGATGTTTGGATTATGTTTATGCTCTTACCTGCTAGAAATTATTTCTATTTGTAGAAATTTTTATTTTGTAGGGTGTATCATCATTTTTGAGGCAAACCTACCACTTGAGCTGGAACCTGGAAGATCTTTGTTTTTTGAAGACCTGTTTCTTACTATTTGTGCTTTAGGTAAGTTTCTTAAACCTCGTGAGTCAAGGTAACTCAGACAGTTATCCACTCCTATTATACCTGTGCCATGTGCAGGACATATCAGGATGATCTTCAGAATGAGATGATGGTCATCAGACAGATAGTTCTACTCATGGACTGTCACAGCAAAAACAAATAAACAAAAACTTATACATCTAGACAATATGTCTAATAGCAAGTGATTTTAATTATTCCTAACTGAACTGGAAAGTTCAATTCACAATACAATACCCTGGCAATTGCTATTCCTTATATCACCCTATAGGCTCACAGGGGGCATGTAGCACACAGTTATTTTCAGCTCAAAACAAGGAGAAGTGTGTGAAAGGGTTACCCCTGTGCCAGGTACACAAAAGGTGATCCCGTCCCTCCACCTCCCCACTGAGCTCCCTCTTCTCTGATGAAAGTGCTCTACCTGCAAATGATCTATTTAGAAGTCATTTTAGCTTGAAATTAGGTTTAGAAAATAGCCATCAATAAGGTGTCTCACCAAAACAGGGTTTATATCTTATTCACTTTACTGTTTTTCTTTCTTTTTCTATTTTCCTCTATTTCTTTCTTCATTTATTTCTTAGTAATTTTACATTTCCAGTCAGAAGATAGAACCCCTAGCCTTGGACTTCTTTGAAACGGCAAAAAAAAGAATACTAGTTCTCTACCTTTATGTTGCAACTGACAAGGAAGGAGGTAAAGAAGGGATTTTGAGGAGGATATATTTAGCATCTTAGGGGCACTAGGGGACATTAGCACATGTATAACACACATAGACATACCTATACATACACTATCACACACACATATACATGCACACTGAAATTTCCTTGAATGTATTCAGCAGAATGTAACATTAGTGGATTGTTATTTTATTATAATCTACATAGAAAAACATACTTTAAATACTTAACCAAATTGTAGTATTTTCAATGAACATAGCAGAAAGAAAAATAAAGCCGACTTAAGTGTATTCCTAGATATAATAACATAGTTTTGAGGTATGAATAGTGATTCAGTCTCTATTCTTAATAAAACTAACGCTACAAGAGAATAGAGCTACCTTCCCATTGTTCATTTGCAATTTACGTCAGCATGGAAACATTAACTCAAAACAGAGATCAGGTTTATAAGCTGCTGATCAAAAGAAGCTTAATGACCCAGGTCTGGAGGCTCATGCTTATGGACTATTCTTCTCTTGGT
Source organism: Plecotus auritus (assembly GCF_963455305.1). Lineage (NCBI taxonomy): Eukaryota > Metazoa > Chordata > Mammalia > Chiroptera > Vespertilionidae > Plecotus > Plecotus auritus. Next base: position 18,546,914 of record NC_137770.1, on the reverse strand, counting down.
GTAGTGAAAAGAAAACATATGAGAGATGTACCCCGCCAATGCCAACCAGCTGACAGTTTGATTGTGTTTGAAAGGAGAGTATTTGAGCAGGAGAAACTCCCTGGTTCACAGCCAGTTTCTTCCATAAATACAGACACACACCAGACACCAGACTCTCGTCATATGCACTTGAACACAGAGAAAGGCTGGCTGCTGGGAGTGCAATCAGGGAGGACTGGCTTAGAAGTTGTCCTCTGTTTAATCTGGGCTGACTTCCTGTATCAAGAAGAACAAAGTGAGTGCACTTGGCTACCTGTACCTGTATCTGCAACTGTTCCCCCCACAGGTGATTGATTTGTCTCATGTTTCTACCAACTGATGATACCCCAATTTAGGAATGTATTACGGATTGAATTCATCTTGTATGTGTTTTTTCCTTATTGTACTAATTCAGGATCACAATTTCCTATCATTAGCTGTGAAAATAAAAATGTTGCTCAAGTTGACTTTAAGAAGCATGTTGTATTCAGTTCAAAAAATTTCTTGCCTCTCACCTCCCTTTCCCCAGTTGATCAGAAATAATCAGAAAATGTTTACAGCAGGCAGTCTACAACCTGTCTTCCAGACACATAATATGAATCCACACGTGACCATAGCATGCTTGTATAGACCAGTGATTTTCAACTGGTGTGCCTCAAGAATTTTTTTTTAATTTTAATTACATAACTTTATTTATATTTTAATTAAATTTTATTGGGACGACATTAGTCAACATGAACATATAGGTTTCATGTGTGGATTACTCATTTACAAAATCTGTACATAGAATCATGTTCCCACCACCCAAAGTCAAATCAAGAATTTTTACAACATGCAATACCCTATTTAGTCAGGGACACTGACCTCTTTTACCTTAGAGCATCAAATTTAAAAAAAAATGACAACAGCCAACACAAGAATAGCCATCCGGTGTGAATGAATCAAAATCATACCTATTTTTTTGTGAGATGGGCAACCAATAGAATATATTTTTGGTGTGCCCAGAATCTTAGTAATTAGTTCATGTGTGCCATGAGATGAGAAAGGTTGAAAGTCACTGGTATAGACTATCACACAAAAGCCCCAAGTTGCATAAGTAGATGCCCAGATTGAGGGGGTGGGGCTAGGAAGGAAAGTAAGAGAGAGTAAGCATAACACCTGTGTTCCAGGGTACAATGCATATGAGTGTTGTTGGGGGAGTCTCCAGTAACTAGAACTCTAAGGTGTGCCAATCTCATTAGGACTGGTTTAGAGAAAGGCTTTGTCAGAGGAATTCAGAGAACAAAGAGCCTAAACCACCTTTAAGGATTTAGCCAGTGCCCTGCTCTTTGGGGGTGTCACCATTCACTCTCACAAGTGCCTCAGTGGAGGCAAAAAAAAAAAAAATGAGAGCAACATTTTTATTTAGTTAAAATTTATTGTCCATACAAATGTCTCACCCTCTCCAGTAAATAAATGTCAAGACAGAAATATGACAAAACATTTGGGTCATGGATAAATAAAGGTCCAAACTTAAGTGTGATGACTTTTAACTACTGGATATTTATTTTGCAGCTGGAAGGCAGGGGGGAAAAAGTTTCTTCACTGATACTTAAAATTAGCTTTGCAAAAGGAAAAAAAATAAAAACCTCAATTTATTGTTTCTCATGGGTGAGTCCAGCATTTTAAACTACAGCACCTGATGTCATCTTAAATTAAACGAAATGCATTCACCCAACACCATTGGGGCAGGAGGAGGGAGAAAGTGTATGCAGGTATGTGCGTGACTGTGAACCTCTTCAAACCAAACATGTCATCCTGCCCACTTCTTTCTTAACTAAAAGCAAAAGCTATGACAAGCCACCTTTGTTTTTGCACAACATTCATCAGGTTTACAATTGACCCTGCTGATCTTTCTCTCTTCTCCTTTCTTCTTGACTGCTTCCAAAGAATGATTCTTCTGTAGATGGCCCGCCAGCCAGGACTCAGCAACACCTGTGTTTATTTAACAAACTGATGCCTTGTAGTTGCCTTTTTTTTTTTTTTTTCAGCATAAATGTATCTGAAAGGAGTTAATGGTGCCCAGTAGCACTATTATAATTAAGATTCTTTCAGTATATTCATAACAAACTGGAGATTTCCAAATACAATCTGGAAATATTTTGTGAGCCATTTAGAATCTAGTACTAGAGATTACTTTTTAAGGCTCAAACAAAAAAAAATGTAATTTGGGTCTAATTTGTGGTTATTGGGATAACTAATCACCATACTTCTTACTGGTTAATTTTTTCTTTAAAGCCAGTCTTTTATGTCCGGTATGCTATCATTCTTATTTACATGTGATTAACCACGAGGGAAAATTATTTGCATCTTTATACTGCCATAGATTCTTATGGCACATTTTCTCCAAATATTCCCCCAAATGAGTACTTAGGTAACAGAATATAAAATGGGATTTTTTGTTGTTTTAGCATTTTGGCAAATGTCCAAAGTGGAAACTGATTGCTTTAAAGTACCACCGCATTTAAAAGAGAGTAGCGAGACACATCTATAACACATCCTGGGAAAGAACAAAACCATCTCTGACACCCTTTACCCAACACCCACCTGCAACCTGTATTTACAAGTTAGAGGTTCATCAGGGTAAAGAGAGATTATTTAGAAGAGTGTTGAGTGTTGAGAAGTCAGGGAGTGGGGTGGCTTTTTCCTCACCTCACAAATAAAGAGCGAAGGGCTTCAATGAGACCATTGGAAGAGAATGAACCTATTTGCCAGGAGGGGCAACCAGAAATGCTCTCTCCATCTGCACCCTTGCCTAAGGCGTACACCCACAGTTTCTCATTTTGCTAATGTCGCATGGAATCTAAGGGATATAAAAGATGTATCTGACCCCATATGAAAATACCCATTATTTTCATATCTGCTAAACCATTATGTGCAGTCAATGCATCAGAGTACCAGCTGAAGGGGCTTTGCATTTATTCATTTTACCTTTTTGCTCTCATTATAATTTTTGGCATGAATGAGCATGAACAGGTATAGCTTACAGTGGTGAGAGTGACTGCAGGAAGAAGAGGGAAAGGTTAGATCCTGAGAAACATCCCCTGATACCTGTCCCCTCACCATGGGGCCTCTCAGTCTGGGTGAGGCTGAAATGGTAGAAAGGGGGAGACTTGCCCTGGCTGGTGTGGCTCAGTGGATAGAGCGTCGGCCTGCGGACTGAAAGGTCCCAGGTTCGATTCCGGTCAAGGGCATGTACCTTGGTTGCGGGCACATCCCCAGTAGGAGGTGTGCAGGAGGCAGCTGATAGATGTTTCTCTCTCATCGATGTTTCTAACTCTCTATCCCTCTCCCTTCCTCTCTGTAAAAAATCAATAAAATATATTAAAAAAAAAAGAAAAAGAAAGGGGGGGACTTTAAGTAGACATAATGTGAGGGTGTAGTGCATATTGTAAGATCATAAGTTAACACAATTCAAAGGTCCAAAAGTGGTAGGAAAACATTGGGACCTGCCTTCAATGCTATCAAGCCCTGGGAAAGGAAACCCAACAAGTGCTTGACATTCAAGACGGGAGAATGTCAACAAACCAAGTCCACTAAGAAGTCATAGTAAAAATGATTTCTATAGTTTCAACAGCAGTATGAATATATCTATCTTTATGCTATTGTACAAATTAGTATCCTTAAAAGAATACAAGTTCACAAAGAGCCCTTAGCGTTCTGGATCTTACTTCAACCCTAAGTAGAATTTTGAAGCCGATCACAGTAGTGTAGGGAAACTGCCCAAGTCAGAAACTATCAAGAGGGATCGTCTTGGAATTACCTGCTTGAATTCATGAGAAAGGATAGCATATGGAAGTTAATAATGGAATGAACTAAATCTGAATTTGAGTTTCTGCTCCAATATTTACTGTATGATTGGGAACCAGATACTTAATTCTCTGTTTTTCTAACTAGTCATTTGTAAAACAATAAAGGATAAACATGAAAATAGCCATTAATTTGTTGAAAGTATTAAATGAAATAGCTTATAAAAAGTGTCTCTCTGCTAATAGTTTTAGATAGATATAGATAGATAGGTGATAGATAGATAGATAGATAGATAGATAGATAGATAGATAGATAGATGATAGATAGATTTCAGAGAGAGGAAAGGAGAGGGAGAGAGAGATAGAAACATCAATGAGAATCATTGATCGATCAGCTGCCTCCTGCAGGCCTCACACTGGGAATTGAGCCCAGCAACCCGGGCATGTTCCCTGACCAGGAATTTGATCTGTGACCTCCTGGTCCATAGGTCAACTCTCAACCACTGAGCCACGCTGGCCGGGCATCTCTGCTAATATTTTGATGCAACTTTTCTCCTTCCTTCTTCTTCTTTTTTTTTTTTTTTTTAATCTGTTTGTTTGTCTGTTTCCTTTCTCTTTGTTGTTCTCCCATTCGTTTTCAGAAATTGTTAGTTTTTCTCCTTCCTTTTCTTCTGGCTCTTCCTTTATTTTATTACCTATATTTGAGTACCTTCAGCAACCACCTACTTACTAAATCCTTCTTGAAACAGAGGTAATGCATCTCTAATCAGAAAGGATTGTCTACAGTGCAAAGAACCTAGACCTAGACAGAGAAATGTTATTTCCTGAACCCACTCAGATTCTATAGTGCTTGGAATCTGCTTAGTTGTTGTATTGATGAAACTGCTACCCAATCCCAGGTGTAGTTACACATTCCTATTTTAACTATAAGTCTCTCATGGGACTTTTCACAATAATAGTTATTACCAGGTTGTATCCTTCCTCTTCTCAACAACCCATTCCTCTGACATGGAGTTTGTGCCACCCTTTGTTGAAAGTGTTAATTTTCCTGGATGATGTTCATGACATCAACATTGGAAACAGTGAGATAAGACCTCAGATTGTTTATGGGTTACAGTTTTTATTGTTGATCTCAGTTCATCTTCATCAAGGTCCAACTTCCTTTCAGACCTAAAGCAATGTCAAGTTCAACCCTGCACAGAAACAATTGCCTTGCATAGATAACTCCACCTGCTTCACCATTGAAAAATCTCTAATTGTTGTAATAAATCCTGTTTCTCCATCACTTAAAATAGTTATGCTTCTTTGAGGGAATGCTGACTGATACATAAATTCAATGCATCTCTTTTTTATATGAATCCCTAAATATGTTATCTTTCTTTTGCTGTAGTGAATGGATTTTTTTTTTACACTTTTTAGTTAATCATGGTTTTAATTCTATACCTAAAGTACTGCTGTTGAAACTTTTCCAATGATGAATTCCTAATAGAGAAATAGAGTAAGGATTTTAGCATTGAAGCATTTGTGTGATATAGGCAAGATCATAAAGCCTTAGTGTGCTTGGAATCTTCCTTTAAAGATTTAATTTATCTTAACTTTCCCTTCTATTTTATGGAATACCCATATATGTTTAAAATTTTAAATGCAGTCTCCTCTCTAAGACTTCAAAGAAAAGAAAATTTCTGGGAAGATGTATGCCTACTTCATGGTTTCTGATACTTAATGGACAATGTGCTGAGCTCCAAATATTTTGTAGATAAAAGTTGTAAGGACAAAATTTCTTTTAAAATAATTTTGAGATTATCCAAGGCTACCCAAACTCTGCTGTCATATTATCTCTAATGGACAATGCATTCTGCTAGTTATAACTACTTAGAAAATTATCCTATATCTTTTTTTTTCTCATTTTGTAGTAAAATACAAATTTTTGGTATTCAAATTAAATTACCTTAAAACTTTCACTGAAGAATTTTTACTTAGTTTGCTGAAGTCAATTCAGGCCAAATTTTTCTAAAAAGCTGTTAAGTTCTAAGGCAATTCTGCAATTACAATGCATTAATCACTTGTATAAATCATCTGATTTTTACAAAGAGGCAACACCAAAGCTAAAATTATCTTTTACAGAGCACTGTAGTCTCATCCTGGTAATTGATGGAGGAGAAAAACATTTAACCAAGGTATATGAGTTCAAAACAAAACAAAACAGCACTAGAGAGCTTATCCTCTAACAAAGAAATGTTCAGAGACAGCGAATAGTTCACAAAGCTCTTAGCTGCTAATATTGCTGCAACCCTGAAATCTCTAGAAAACAAATTTCCTCTGCCTTTTTGAAAGTGGTTGCTATTGGAAATCAGAGAAACCAGTCTGGGAATATAAAAAAAATCATAAAATGGAAAGGTTCACATACATGCTAACTAAAAATTGCTCATCTATGATGTTTATTGAATCTGCTATTAAATCTATTTTTTTTAAACAAAATAACTTATGGGGCTTAGCAGGCCCCTTTTCCACTAAAGCCCTGAAAATTTGCAAGGCATCTTCTCCACAATTCTGTTGTTATCTGATAGAAGTATGAGAAAAACCTGAAACACTATATCTATAACTCAAAGAGACAGAATTATGCCTAAATATAGAGAAGTGGAAAACAGGTAATGTAACCACACAGATAGAAAATATAAAAAAGAATTAAAATTAATAATATTGTAAAATAAAGCCTTTAACAGATTCATCTTTAGATTCAACATATGCTTAGTGAGTTTGAAGATAGCTCAATAGAAACTTTAAACCATAAATACAAAGAGTGAAAAATAAACAGAAACACACAGAGAACTATGATGTAAATTAAAAAAAAAAAAAAAGTAACATATACCTAACTGGAACAACAGAGGATAAGAAAAAAGAACAGATCTGAAGAAATATTTGATATAATGATGACCAAAGCTTTCCCAAAAGAATGATAGGCACTAAACTATAGGTCCAGGACATTCAAAGAACACCAGTAGGATAAATAACATAAATAATGATAACTTAGTATGTGATATGCAAATTGCAAAAAATCAAAGACAAAAAATATTATGAAAAATTAAGAGTCACTAGAGAAACAAGAATAATTGCAGCAGCCTTCTCATTAGAAGCTATAAAAGAAAGAAGATGATGGAATAAAATATTTAAAGAGTTGAACAACAATAACAACAACAAAAGAAACCTAGATTTCTATATTCAGTGAAATATTTCTTCAAATGTAAAGGAGAAATAAAAACTTTCTCAGACAAACGAAGTCTGCAAGAAAGTTTAAAGACAGCTTTTCAGAAGAAAAAAAAATGATATTGTCAGAAACATGGGTCTGCATAAAGAAAGGTAGAACATCAGAGGAGGGATAAATTAATATAAAATATATGTTTTAAATTCTTAAGTTAGTTGAAAAGTAAGTATTTGGTTAAAGCAATAGTAGTAATAACACATTGGGGGTTAGTAGCATATGCATAAGTGAAATGAATGCCTGTAATGTCACATGGAGAGAAGAAAGGAATGGAGAAAATTATATTACAAAGTATTTGTACTAAACATAAGGCAATATAATGTTATTAGAAAGTGGGCACAGATCAGTTAAAAAAAACATTTTGCATATTCTAGACAAACATTAAAAAAATCACTAAAAAATAGGTGTAATTGATACACTAGGAGAGGAGATAAAATGTAACCATATAAATGCTCAATTAAAATTAAAACCAGAGAAGGCAGTAAAATAATGAAGAAAAAAACACAGAATAACTGGAATGAAGAGGACACAGTTATAAAAATGATAGATATTAACAATAGTATATCAAAATCACTTTAAATGTAAATGATATAAATGCATGAAATAAAATATAGAGAATGACAGAGTTGATTTTAAAAAAAAACACACCTAACTACATGTTTTCTTTAAGAAATCTACTTTAAAGTGGGGGGTGGGGAAATAAATTAACCAAAAACTTATGTGCATATATGCATAACCCATGGACAAGAATACTGTGAAGTCTTGGGCAGAGTTTGGAAGCAGGATGGAGGGGGGTCAGTGGGCGAAAAGGGGGGCATCTATAACATTTTCAACAATAAAGATAAATTAAAAAAAAATTAAAGCCAGATAGATTAATAGAAAAGGACTATTTTAACACTAATTAAATAATGTGGATGTAGCTATATTATGTTCAGACAAAGATGATTTAATAATAAGGAGTATTATCAGGGATAAAGAGGAGCATGAGAATACGCTACACAAACAGAATACAGAGTGAACCTTAATGCATGGAAATTTAAAAAATCATTTAGTAGATCAGGGTACCCCAGGGTAAAATGCATACTGTGGCAATATAATAATATTATATGAGAAATATAATATACAACCTAACTGAAGGCTATGTAGAAAAATCTTTGCAGTTTGCCCTGAATGTTAGAGGTTTCAGTAGCATTTGCAGATGTCGCCCAGAGCCTGCTGGCGAAGGCAGCGCCTGTGTGGGGTGTCCTCATAGAGGGATGGCGAGGTGCTGTTCGGCGCCCCTTGAAACGCCCACCTCCTGGCCAGCCGCTTTGCCAAAGCTGTGGCACTAGCCCTGGAGCTGCTCCTCAGGCAACCCCGCAGTCAGGACTCGCGGCTCTTCTTCCACATTTGGCCTTCATCCATCCCTCTCTCCTGCAGTGCTTGGGCTCCAGGCCCGAAAGAAAAGAACCAAGGCCAAGGAGGACAAAGCCCAAAGGAAGTGAGTCTTAAACCCCCACATCCCATTCTCTGGATTTCCTCCCGCACCTCCTCTCTGTGTCACATCTTGAACGGGCACCTTGTGGCCCAGCCACATGTCCACCGGGCTGCCTGGTAGAGTCAGTCTCCTTGAAGCTGTGAATCTATACCCAGAGGCCCTGTCTGGGTCTCAGCAACCCTATGCCTGCGAAGTTCCCAGGGACCTGCAGGAATGGCTAGGGAGGCCCAGCAACGCCTCCCCAGGGCAGCAATGTTCACGGGGCCCCATGGGAGTGGCTAGGTAGGCCCAGCCACACCTCCCCTGGGCTGGGATGTTCCTGGGCCCCCACTGGAGTGGCTAAGCAGGCCCAGCTGCGGCAATGTTCCCAGGGCCCTGTGGGCATGGCTAGGCAGGCCACTGCCCATCCCAGGGCCTGCAATGGACCCGGATCCCACGGGTGGAGTCTGGCGCTGCCCACCCTGCCTCCCAGGGCCCTGATGGACTGGTACCTTGCCAGTGGCATCTGGCGCTGCCCACCTGGCCTGCATATGCAAATTTACCCACCATCTTTGATGGGTTAATTTGCATACTCGCTCTGATTGGCTGGTGGGCATGGCTTGGAGTAGCAGAGTGATGGTTAATTTGCATGTTTCTCTTTTATTAGTGTAGATACTAGAGGCCAGGTGCACAAAATGTGTGCATGGGGGCGTGTGTGTGTCCCTCAGCCCAGCCTGCACTCTCTCCAATCTAGGACCCCTCAAGGGATGTCTGACTGCCTGTTTAGGCCCGATCCTGGGTGGTGGGATCGGGCCTAAAAGGGCAGTCAGACATCCCTCTCACAATGCAGGACTGCTGGCCCGCAGCTGTTCGCCTGCCTGCCTGCCTGGTTGCCCCTAACCGCTTCTGCCTGCCAGCCTGATCACCCCCTAACCATTCCCCTGCCAACCTGACCAACACCTAACTGCTCCCCTGTTGGCCCAATTGCCCCTAACTGCCCTCCCCTGCTGGCCTGGTCACCCCTAATTGCCCTCCCCTGCAGGCCTGGTCACCCCCAACTGCCTTCCCCTGCAGGCTTGGTCCCCCTAACTGCCCTCCCCTGCTGGCCTGGTTCCCCCCAGCTGCCCTCCCCTGCTGGCCTGGTTCCCTCCCCTGCAGGACTGGGTCCCCCACAACTGTCCTCCCCTGCAGGCCTGGTCCCCCCCAACTGCCCTTCTCTGCCAGCCCAGTCACCCCTAACTTCCCTCCCCTTCATGCCTGATTGCCCCCAACTGCCTTCCCCTGCTGGCCATCTTGTGGTGGCTATCTTGTGTCCACATCAGGGAGGCCATCTTGTATGTTGGAGTGACGGTCAATTTGCCTATTACCTCTATTATATAGGATATATACAATTTCTCTGTTTTCTTCTCTCTCTTTGTTCATATATAATAGGTATGCCTATGAAAAACTCAAATTCCATTAAACACTTTCTAGCAACTAAATATTGTTTGGGACAAAAATAAAAAGGTAAAAATCAATATATTTATTATGTTGCAACAAACACAATTTTATATGCAATGAAAACAATAAACAGCTCTGTGCACATCCCAGGGATTCAGCCTCCAAACAGGACAAATCAGACTGACTTTTCTCTGTTCTCTCAAATCTCCATCTACTAGCATCTCTTTTAAACAAATATATTTTGTGATTTACTTCCAACCAAGAATTGCTGAGCTATGATAGTCATCTAACTAGGTCAAACAGATCCTTTGAAAATGCTTTCTCTCACCATTCAGCGCTTCTCCGTAACCCCTTTATTCACTCATGGTTGAATCCCTATACAGTTTCCCAGAGGAGCTATTCCAAAACATACTCGGTTTACTCAAGCCCCTGAATTCACCCCTGCCTCCCTCATTCTCATCAGATGACGCTGTCATCTATTTTACTCAGATTAAGCCTGGCAGGTTTGAACTTCCTAACCCTCTGTAGGCAGTACTTGAGGGGAACAAAGAGATGCCCTGGAGAAAATAAAATTAAGAATAGTAAGTTCAAACATAGCGGTTAATATATAAAAATAATATCCAATCCATCCACTCTCACCTCTCTTTTCCCATTACTAATCTATCATCGTTTCCTGCTTCTCTCTTTTGAAATTATATTAAGAAAATATTTTAAAAGCCTCAAAATAAAGAAAATTACTATAGAAATTTATTTGAAAATTAGCGAAAAGTGAAATCAAATGAGTCATTAGAGAAAAAAATAGAAGTAATTTACAGGATATAGGCTTTCCGTAGGGAAGACACATATTTGTCCAGATAATTTTGTCATAAGTGGTTATGGCCATGATGATGATGATAAGAAGTAAGATTTACTGAGAACTTTTTTTAAAAAAAGAGAGGGAAGGAGAGGGTGAAGGAAAGAGAAAGAGAGGGAGGGGAAGAGAAACACCTACAGACTGCCTCCTGCATGCCCCCTACCCAGGATCAAGCCTGAAATCTGGGTATGTGCACTGATCAGGGATTGAACAAGCGACCTCTTGGTGCAGGGGATGATTCCCCAACCAATTAATTCACGCTGTCCAGGGCGAGAACTCTGGCTTTTAATTATTTTGTTTAATTTTCTCAACAGCACAATGAGATAATGTTATGATTACCCCCATAGTACTAAAGGAGAAAATGAGATTTTATTTTCTTACTTACTTGTTCAAAGTAATAAGATGGTCATGTGATGGAATGAAGATCCAAACTTAGTTCTGTCTGCCCGGTAAGCTCAATTCTAGTCACAATGCTCTACTGCCTTGTTCATCACATCATCATTCCTACAATCTGATTAGGAACCTACCTAACTATAATAAACCAAGGAATGAAACCTCACATATACCAGCCGTGGAAGATTTTCAATTGTATGACATAACAGTGGAAAAGATATGCAATGAAGTGTCAGTGAGGAAAAACATCCCTGATTACAAAAGGAAATGTCTGTCTGGATCTAGGAGAGAAGGAAAAAAAAAGGAGGGGGAAAGAAATAAATGAGTTTACAAAGAATTTAGCAAACACCCTGGGAATGAATTTTAGTAATGGGCCTTTCCTATGTCCTTGCTGCATTCTTTCTGCCATAATAATTTTCATCATGATCAGGATACTCTTGTGCTTACAGACCTGGAATTTCTATTATTCATTACTCTGAGTTTGGGATGATATCATCCTTGTGTATGTTGTAAACTATGAGTTAGTACATGTTAGAAAGTATATTTGTCTATATGTTCTTATGAAATCAAAGCAAGGAATCTGGGTCTAAGTGGGTTATGCATTTGTTCTTAAGCAAAGATTTAAAACCTGTGAAATGATGTTTGACATATGTCATTACTCTCACTGTTCAACATGCTATTAATTGGCTTAAAAATACCAGGGACTCTTATTCATGGTTTCCTATTATGAAATCCCAATTTTTTTTCCCAACACATTGCTCTTTTTAACTTATACTTACTATATTTTGATTTAGAAGTTTTCATATCCATATATTTAGTCATATGTCCTGAATTAAAACTATACATACCAGATCTTTTTTTACTTACTTTCTTTAAAGCCTCCGATAAAGTCCTATTTATTCACTTTGATGTTTGGCAAGTTCTGTGAATTCCTTTCATCTCTTGTGAAAAATGATGAACAGAGTACTGGAGTAAGGAAGATTTAGGAAGCCTGGGTTCCAGGAAAAGTGTTTTCCAGGTAACTGTTTTTTTCATTTGTCAATTACTTCACTTCTCTGGGAGTCGGTTTTCTTTTGCCTGAGGAGGGTATTGTACTTGATGAGCTGAAAAAAATTAGATATCTAAATTTATTTTCTGAAAAGTCATACACTGGCATATGATCTTCATTCATACTTTTTAAGAAAGACTAGATGTAGAATCAAGGGTCAGGTCAGGCATTCTCTCTTGCTAAGAAAGCCAAGTTTGGGGTTTGTCTTCATATCCTATGCTTCCCAATCTCTCCGGTCCTTAACAATTTTCAAACTACCCATTTATGTTGCAATCCCTTACACTAAAATGCAGGTTCCTGAACAACACAAGGCTGTCAACATTAAGCACAGTATCTGGTTATAGCACATCCTTTTTATTTCTATCTACCTTGTCTATTTTCCCTAGTGACACTGCTTGACTCTCAATCCATGCAATTCCTGTTCAATGTTACTCAAGGCCTCTGCCCACATGATCTGACCCTTCCTCATCATCTGAATTTCACATAAAAACCCCTGGATGAATACAGCAGGACTTGCCAACCAACAGAGCTATTCTACAGAACTATTTCTGAGATAATGCTCTTAACACCCAGAGTGTGTCTACAATCCTGATTCCACCTTCTCAATCTTAGTCTATGAGGAGCTGAGTATTCTTATAATACTACTAGAGGCCCAGTGCATGAAATTCGTGCATGGGGGCAGGGAGGGGGCCCCTCAGCCTGGCCTGCACCCTCTCCAATCAAGGATCCTTTGGGGGATGTCCTGTGGGATCGGGCCTAAACTGGCAGTAGAACATCCCTCTTGCAATCCGGGACCACTGGTTCCTAACCGCTCACCTGCCTGCCTGCCTGGTCACCCCCTAACTGCTCCCCTGCTGGCCTGGTCACCCCCTAACTGTCCGGAAGGAAGTCGGACGTCCAGAAGATGTCTGGTCACCCGGTCTAATTAGCATATTACCCTTTTATTAGTATAGATATGTCCAAATAAGGGTCTATCATGTCTTTCCTGTTTTATTAAAATATCCCAAAACATATTTCCACTTTAGAAGGTACATAAAACTTGCAAATATGTCACTTCCATTAAGAGGGTAAAATAAAATGTATTGCACACTTATTTGATAGGGCCAAAAATGTTCATATGTCCCTGGCAGTGGAGAAGGTTGTTTTGACTGCACACCAATGAAAATCAAACTCTCCACTAAAATTTCACATATCGGATCCTTGATAAATTTTTCATTTGAGAACTTCTATTTCCATATTTCATCTATCCCATTTAGCATATACTTGCAGTGCCTGACATTATGGATTACATCCCCCTGTATCATGACAAGCATGAATCAGCATGGATATGAGCAGCAGTAACTACACATTGAAGTTGTTGTGAACCAAATAAACATCATCCTGACACATCCGACTAAATGCATACTCCAACTCACATTCTTTATTGCAAATCCTAAAATTGTCTTTGATCACGCCAATGGTACCTGGTGTGAAAGGAAGTGAAACTTAGGAGAACCTTAAGTGGTAAACACTGAGGTCTTGACAACCACAAAAAGGATATTTTATGAATATGAACAAATTGGTAGGGCCTCTCCCAAGACTTGAAAGGGACCCTACAAATCAAAGTCCCTTAGTCCTTAGCTTCATGAACTCCACAGAGAATCCTTGGTGCAAAGTTGGTGCTAAAAATCGTGATTGCTCTTTGTAATTAAAGGGTAGAAAGAGTACATAGCATGCTAAGCATGTCTAAAGAGGATGTGACAATCTGAGACAGAAGCTATTACACTTTACTTTCCATTTATAAATAGACTTCCTCTGGGGGTTTTGGTTGAGTGGAATCCTCATTAATTACATTGGTGGGGATGTCTGTTGTAGGACCAGGCAATTCTCTAACATGGTGATTGGGACATAGCCCTGCCCCTAAAGCAGCTGCAGAACCCAGCCTCATTATTAAAAAAAAAAAAAAAGTGCAAAAAATAAATAAAATTGAATGAGGTCAATCAAGATTGACTTAAAGACAAGTCAGAGTACATCAGGCAACCTTCAGGCATCTTCTGCTGCTTAATCCATTCTCATTTTCCTTAACATTGACAAGTTGAAGAATTAAGTGCCTAATCCCAATCATTCTGCACACTTTGAAAAAATACTAAGGCACAAAACCTGAAAGCACTTAAAAAAAACAACAACACATAAATCTGGAATTAAGCAAAAAAGAAAAAAAAAGAGAAAAAACTCAGGGACACAGACAACAGTAAGGTGATTGTGGGGGTTGGTGAGGTGGAGGAAGGTATAGGTCAGTGGTCGGCAAACTCATTAGTGAACAGAGCCAAATATCAACAGTACAACAATTGAAATTTCTTTTGAGAGCCAAATTTTTTAAACTTAAACTTCTTCTAATGCCACTTCTTCAAAATAGACTCACCCAGGCCATGGTATTTTGTGGAAGAGCCACACTCAAGGGGCCAAAGAGCCACATGTGGCTCGTGAGCTGCAGTTTGCCGACCACTGGTATAGGTAAATGGTGATAGACAGAGACTTAGACAGAGACTTGACTTGGGGTAGTGAACACACAATACAGAATACAGAAGGTGTATTGTAGAATTGTGCATCTGAAACCTATATAATTTTGTTAACCAGTGTCACCCCAATAAATTCAATAAAAAGGAAAAAAAGACAAATCTCCTAACATAAATGATGGCTATATTAAAAAGCAAATGATAAAGTAACATTCTTTTTTAGTCTTACCACAATTTTACTTGAACTTTAAACTCTTAATTTTTTATATTTTCACAGTATTTTTTTAGGTATTTCAGCATCCCTTCAGCTTTTCTTCCTTCAAAAAATGTAGCTAATCTATACTAATAAAAGAGTAATATACTAATTAGACCAGGAGACCTTCCAGAGACCTTCCGGACATCCTTCCAAACAAAGCCAGGGGCTTGACCAGCCTGCAAACCACCCCCAAATGGCCCTGAGCCCCTTGCCCAGTCTTGCCATGGCCCCCAGCAGGGACCCTCACACCAATGGGGGCATGGCCAGCCTGCAAACAACCATCAGCCCCTCGCCCAGGCCGGCCATGCTCCCCAAGGGGGCCTTCTTCAGGGCAGACCAGCTGGCCCCTACCCTTGCACCAGGCCTCTATACTAATAAAAGGGTAATATGCAAATTAGACCAGGAGACCTTCCGGACGTGGCGGAGCCGAGGCAGAGGTGGTTAGGGGCGATCAGGCCAGGAGGGGAGGGCAGTTGGGGGTGATCAGGCCATCGTGGGGGGGGGGGATTTGGGGATGATCAGGCTGGCAGGGGGGGCAGTTGGTGGTGAACAGGCTGTTGGGGGGCAGTTGGGGGCAATCAGGCTGGCAAGGGGGGGGCAGTTGGTGGTGAACAGACTGGAGGGGGCAGTTGGGGGCAAGCAGGCCTCAGGCAGAATGGTTAGGGGCAATCAGGTAGGCAGGCAGGTGAGTGGTTAGGAGCCAGCGGTCCTGGATTGCGAAAGGGATATCTGACTGCTGATTTAGGCCTGATTGGGCATAAACTGGCAGTCTGACATCCCCTGAGGGGTCCCTAATTGGAGAGAGTGTAGGCCAGGCTGAGGGACACCCCCCTGTGCACAAATTTTGTGCACCATGCCACTAGTATTTGATATAAAATTAGACTACCTGAATGATCATATTTGCCATATTTGAAAATTAAACTTAGAAATATTTAAATGACTGATTTTGGAAATTGAAGCAATTTGTCTTATCTTCTTTTAAAAAATCATATAACCTGAATAGCATAAATTAAATTTTAGATTTGTGGGTGTATATGTAAGATGATCAAAAAAAAAACACACATTAAAAGGATGCTTTAGTGAGTATACACAAACATGGGCATATTAAAGTGAAAGTGTAATGAGTAATATATCTGAAAACAATTCATAAATTACATTTCTGCAGTCATTATCAGAGACAGGATTTCTCATTCTGCTATTAAAGATAGTAGTATTTAAACTGTGTGACCATAGTATGCAGGAATTATTTTCCATTGTAATACACAGGAAATAAAAGTATGTTACATTCCTTCCCCACACCAGGACATGGAACTAGAAATGGAAAAATAATTTCAAACCTAAGATGTCAAGAGTAAATCAAAACATAATGCTGACCTTTACTTCATCTGCAAATCTCCAAAACTCTGATCATACCAAATTTAATGGTATGTGAAACTCCAGAAGTATGTTAAGAGATATACAACAAACCCCTGAAAATGTACATTTTATCCTCAGAGCATTTTCTCCGACACATAGGAAATTTAATTTTTCAGTCTTTCTCAGCCTGTCTGCCCTATCAGTGCAGGCCTATACTTATACTACACATGCACCTACCAATAATGGTACTTATGTGAGTTAACTCACATCTTTAATTGAAATCTCCCCTCTCTTCCTGTTAACCATAGACTGACCACCCACAATGCTTGTTCAATTCCAGAAGTTTCCTGTTCATTTAAGCAAGATCCTGGAGGCAGAATTCATGGGGGATTAACACTCTAAAGCATCCTTTCACCATGAATCTCAAGTCATTTTGCACATTTTAATTCATTCTTGGAAAGCCACAGAGAGGAAGTTAATGGCCAGGCCTGTTTTTTTCAAAAAGAGTCTCTTAAACAGGCAGAGATTCAAGTAGATTCGGTGTGTTTAATTCAAGCATACGAAATCAAACATGAGGCAGTTTAAAAGGTGAAATGTTTAAATTTTAACCTAAAACATTACTTTTTAAAAGAAGTATCATAAAACCCCCAAACAGGGTTGTAATCAGCTATTTCAAGTAAAGCACACACACACACTTTTACAAGTAAACATTTTATTTAAATGACTGTGCTGTTATAGGCTAAAAGAAGTAAGCCATAAGGGAGCTTAAATCTGTTTATGATTAAAATCTAAAATGCACATTTTTTTTCAAATGGCTTAGAACATAGGTCAACAGGATACTTTCATTACAGATATGAAATAATTTAATGCACTGTAAATAAAAATGAAATGTACCAGTACATTTGTTTTAACCTTTCTTACACCATAAAATATGTTTATAGGTAAAACAAACGCAAAATGAATGTATCCTAAGGTTTCTAATATATTGAAGAGTTAAACTATCCTCTACACTTATCCTTAGGGTGTTAGAAATTTTGTTTAACATGTGAGGATGTAACTTTTAGAAAATTAGACTACAAGTGTTAATATTCCAAATTGAGAACAGAGTTCTTTGGTTTGAGAGGGTTATATGCCCTGGTCAACTTCCAGGCACTGACAAAACCAGCCAAAATCTAATTTATTTTAAAGATAAATGTCTTCAGAAAGTGATCCACTCCAAAGTCACTTTTCTACTTCTCCACAGTTCAAATTTGCAAAAAAAAAAAAAATGTTAAAAAGGAAAAAATAATTATATATGAATGTATTTTAAGTATAATATTAAAAATTTTAAAGGGAGAAAGAAATTAGGATTGTTTTCTGTGTAATTAGAAGAGAAGATTCCTAAATAAGTATACATATTCATTCAGTGTTTTTTAGTATTCTTACAGAGTTGTTCATTGCCACAATTTTCAAGCATATTTGTCACCTTGAAAGGTAATTCTGTATACATTAGCAGTTTTAACCAATAAATTTTTAAAGCCAGTTTATGTGTATTCCCACTTACAACCTTTCCATTTGGACCATCCAGGTGTTCTGTGTATCCCTAGTATTTTCTCTTCTTTTATTGAGCATGTAATGATGGGATATCACAATAGAGTGGTAAGATCCCATTACTGCAGCCCAGTGGTCTGTGTTTAAACCTGATTTCCTTCCAAACAAGTCTGGCCTCTCTGACAAATTACTAAAACTTGTTGTTCCTCAGCTTTCTCATCCATAGAATGGGAATGAAGGAATTGAGAGCAACTCTGTCATAATATCATGACATTATTAGGACAATTAAATAAGAAATGTAATGTATTTAAACAGTTTCTAGTATGTATACTAGCCATTTTCATCAATGAAAATAGTTTTAAATTATAATCTACCAAGTGAAAAGTGGTTGTATTATCAAATTTCAGCTATAACAGATAAAGCTGGAATGAAACAAAAGTCATCTGTTTTAAATGTATTTTTTAAATTTTTGTTAAATTTTTTAAAATTTTTAAATGGATTTGATAAAATGTATAAAAAGATGACATAATTTTCAAGTAGGACACATAAAACAATTCAAAGTTCTTTTTGAATTATGTAAATCATAGTGAAAGTGGATAGCAATTGAAAAGATAAGAATATCTATTTCTATGCCACTTAATTTATTAGTCAAAAGCAAATGAATGGTAACTTTTAAAATCAGAGGTATCTAGTTGTGATGCAGATAGATGCTACAATAGAGAATCGGTCAACATGTATTTATTGTGAACCAACAGGGAGCATGCTGGTCACAAAGCCAGTGGCCAGTATTATCCTCAGGTGGATCAAATTAACTTCATCCGGCAGGATGTCAGTCACTGCTGGAATGCCCATGTTTGTGTATATTATGTCCCGTTTGGAAGCCAAAAGAAGTCTTTGTGAGGTCCCACCCACAACCGACATGACACTGTGCCCAGCCCCTCTCCCCACTTCACACTGGCATGAACTCACTGAACTTTGGTTGAACTTTCCTGTTCAGTCGAGTACATTTTAATGCAATCTATCCTATTTAAGCCTAATTTGTATTTCATTTCACAACCTTGCCATTTAACACAAGCCCATCAAGAAAGATTTAAGGGCAGCATCTAATTTCTAGCCTAAATGACATTCAATCCTTCCCCTAGGGATACACTTTTTGTTCCTGAAACATATCCTTAGGGGAAGCGAATGGGAAAACATCTTCATTTTACTCTATGTTTCTAAATCATTGTCTTCTCAGACAGTGAAAAACTACAAATATATTGTTTTTTCCATTTTTCAGTCATTTTTTCTTCATAATGAGAATGATGTATTCTTTGGACAACACATAACAGGAATAATATGGCCAATATTGTCCATCTCCAAAAAATAGTGTTTTCATTTAAGACTTACCAGTGGTACATTTTTGCAGACTTGGCTATGACAGATTATATGTGAAGGCAACTTTCTTGTCAAATAAGAGGGTAACATGCCTAAGAGATTTGTAAATTTTTATTTTAAAGAAGGATTCTTTGCATACCAAAATACAGGCTTCCATTAACCCAATCGTAGGGAAGATAAATTTTAGCAGGACAATTTTTTTTTTTAAGTTCATATGACCACACATAATTTTTCTCTTGGATTCAGCACATTTTTTAGTTGTCTGCTAGGAACATTAAGTCCTTCAGTGTAGACCAGCTTTTAGCCGGGTTTGGGAGGGAACATTCTTTCTTTTCTCTTCTAGTATATTTCAAATTTATTTTGTCTGGATAGGCCTTTTGGAATAGTTGCTACTTGTTTCCAATGTGCTTCTAGAAATCTGACTCCAAATTAAAGAAAAAGCGTATAGAATAAAAGCATTCTATAAAGAATATAAAATTTTTGACTTAAATTTAAGGAATACATGGTGAACACAATTCTTAGACTGAATCAATTTGCTGAATAAATATTATGTAAAGAACATACAAGGCCCTGTATATCCTATTTTAAAATAAAAAAATATACAGTGATAAATGACATAGAACCTTTTTTCCCTATGAGTTCATAGAACTTTATGACAGATAACAATAACCATTGTTATTTGCTAAATATTTACTAATCATCTGGGTTATAAAGGTAAGACATCCACCTAAGTGCACAATGATATTTGTACAAAGTAGACCTTAATGAAAGTCAAATAATTTTATTGAGCACCTACTATTTAACAAGCACTGTGAATGTCATGGTGCCAATTGAAAATCCTTGCCCTTATAGAGCATATACAGACTAAGTGTTCCAAGAATGGAATAACCAGATCTTATGTTATGAGTTTCAGGGAAGGATAAGATTATTTCTTGTGGATGAAGCAGCATTTGAAGAAACACTTAGGTTTGGAAATGCAGACATGAGAGAGAAGAAAACCAAGACAATCTGAATCATTATCAGCTTGAGGCCTAGAAAGTGGCTGTTATTTAGGAGAACTGTTAAGAATGGAGAACTTTTGTCAAAGGTCTGAAGTTTATATTTTTTATTCTTATTCTATTCTAAACAATTCCATCTAAGATCACACACAGAAGTATTAAAATAATACAACAGAGCTACTTTTATTGTACTTACAGACTCACTGAAATAAAGAAAGAGGGAAAATCAATTGAAATCAAACAAACCCAGAGTGTTCTGAGAGATGGCCAACCAGTAATTACTACCTCTAAGCCAGGGGTGGGCAAACTTTTTGACTCGAGGGCCACAATGGGTTCTTAAACTGGACCGGAGGGCCAGAACAAAAGCATGGATGGAGTGTTTGTGTGAACTAATATAAATTCAAAGTAAAGGAGCGGAGGGGAGAGCAAGAGAACCCTACGCTCTTTCAGCTCCGCGGTCCCGATAGAACAGCCAAAGGGGCCGGATCCGGCCTGCGGGCCGTAGTTTGCCAACGGCTGCGGGTCTGTCCAAATGCAATCCACGTATATTCACAATGTAGCCAAAATTAGCCTGAAAAAATGGTGTGGTTAAGAAATTACTGGAGCACCCTAACTGGGGTTTGGCTCAGTGGATAGAGCATCGGCCTGCGGACTGAAGGGTCCCAAGTTCGATTCCGGTCAAGGGCATGTTCTTACTTGTGGGCACATCCCCAGTAGGGGGTGTGCGGGAGGCAGCTGATCAATGTTTCTCTCTCATTGACGTTTCTAACTCTCTATCCCTCTCCCTTCCTGTCAACAATCAATAAAATATATATTAAAAAAAAGAAAATTACTGGAGCAAAAAGGACTATAAGAGTAGAGTTGAATGGTTTGCCCTCCAGGTTCTAAATAATACAGTGCTAATTTTTAGGGACTAGTCCAACAGGTTATGGGAAGTGTACATACCTGTAATCAAGGAGGCAATAGCTGGAAGGCACTCCAGGCCAGTCTATAGATATACTTTGTATGTGTACATAGGGCATATTATCTGTTGAACATCTATAATAATAAAAGGGTAATATGCTAATTACACCAGATGTCCTTCCAAACGACCTTCTAGACAAAGTCGGGGCTGCAAGGGAAACCTGGGTCCCAGGTGCCAGAGGGAAGCCAGTGCTGGCACCTGGGGGAAGGAAGGCCTACTCTTGCACAAATTTCATGCATTGGGCCTCTAGTGTTCCTATAAAGAAAGTATTTCCTTTGGACTAAAAGCTAAAAAATTATTAGTTTTCTTGGACATTATATACATTTTTTGAAATAAATCTTTATTCAGATTATTACAATTGTTTCTCCTTTTCCCCCCCATAGCTCCCCTCCACCCGGTTCCCACCCCACCTTCTGCCCTTACCTCCCCCCCCGCACTGTCCTCATCCATAGGTGTATGATTTTTGTCCAGTCTCTTCCTGAACACCCCATACCCCTTGCCCCCTGAGAATTATCAGTCCACTCCTTTTCTATGCCCCTGATTCTATTATATTCAACAGATTATTCTGTTCCTCAGGTTTTTAATTCACTTGATTTTTAGGTTCACTTGTTGATAGATATGTATTTGTTGTTCATAATTTTTATCTTTACTTTTTTCTTCTTCCTCTTCTTTAAGAATACCTTTCAGCATTTTTAACAAAACCATCTTGGGGTACTTAAGACTTTTTCAGTTTCCACTCAATTCTCACAAATTATTTTTGTTTTTAACCTTCAACTGAATCTTTTTCTTCTGAATAACAACTGTTAGGAAAAATTGGAAGCCAAAGAGAAGTGAGATGCCTCTTTTTCTACTCTAGTGATGCCTGCATTTCAGTGGCAGAGATTCCCATCTATGGTGTGTACTTCCTTTGTGAAGAGTTGGAGGATTCACTAGGAAAGGCAGCACAGTATAATTGTAAGTGTAAGTGCTATGATAATTATTATAATTGCTATGATTATAATGATGTGGGCCGCCTGCAGTAAGAAATGAATTTCTGAGTAATGGAAGTGACTTTATAACCTAACGGGGCAAAAGCCATTCAGCTATGTGCTTTAACTCTCGTGACCAAAATGGCAACATTTAAAGACAGTCGAATCTCTCAATGTAAAAAAGTTTTGCAAAAAAGTATTATTCGTGCCCTGGCCAGTGGGGCTTAGTTGGTTGAGCATCAACCCATGTACCAAAGGTCACAAGTTTGATGCCAGGTCAGGGCACATTCCTGGTTTCTGGATTGTTCCCCAGTAGGGGGCATGCAGGAGGCAGCCAATCAGTGTTTCTCTTTCCCTCTTCCTTTCTCTATAAAATCGATAAAAAAATAAACATATTGAAAGAAATGTATTATCTGTGAATTGATATGGAGATATTCTTAATGTTACTTTCATTGTCAGGCTTTTATTTCTTTTTTGCTGTTTATTTTCATTACTATGTTTTAACTTTTACAAATGTAAGAACCCACACATACATGCTCACACAAACCACAACAAATGTACACACAGCACATGAGCAGAGTGAGGTAGCACATGTTTACAAAGATTTCTTGATTTATTAACAGGTAATTGTTTGTAAGGGAAAACAATCTAGATTCCAGCTGGCCACATTAAAATCATATTTGAGGCTATAAGTCTTTGTGGATATAATTTATATGTTGTTTTTTTTTTATTTCAACTTCAGTAAACCTTCAGAACCCTTTTCAGTTGCTTATAAACACTGATAGTCCCCATACTTATGATAATCAATAGAATAAGCACACAATTCTGCATCTATCTATAATAATAAAAGGGTAATGTGCTAATTAGACTGGACCTCTTCCAGATGTAAATCTGGACGTCCTTCCTGATGAAGCCAGGGCCAGAGGGAAGCCAGCCCAGGTCCCAGGTGCTTGCGGGTGGACCAAGGGAATCCAGCCTGGATCTTGGGTGCCTGAAGTGGCCGGAAGGAAGCAGCCCAGGTCCCAGGTGCCTATGGGTGGCCAGAGGAGGGAAGCAGCCCAGGTCCCGGGAGCCTGCAGGCGGCTGGAGAAGGGAAGCCCGGGTCCCGGGTGCCAGAGGAAAGCTGGTAGGAAGCCATGGGAAGGAAGGCCTACTCTTGCACAAATTTTTGTGCATCAGGCCTCTGGTCCTATATTATAAAAGGCTAATAGGCAAATTGTCTCCTTGGGAGTTAGACCAACTGGAAGTTTGACCCCTCACAATGACGTGTACTAACCACAGGGGGCGGTGCAGAACTAAGGAAGGCCCCAGCTGACAGCAGGCAGCTGGGGGAAGGAAGGCCCCGGCCGGCAGATGCAAGGCCTCAATCGGCCCTGATCACTGGCCAGGCCTAGAAAGCCTACCCATGCACGAATTCCATGCTCTGGGCCTCTCATGGAATATAAAGGGTTTATGGGCTCTAATAGATGTAAGGTATGGAAAACAAAGTCACCTTCAATTTAAATAAAACATCTTTCCCTCCCAGATATATTGTCCTGTGACTGAGTTTGAGAGAAGTAGCAGAAAGACTTGAAGATAGTACATATAAATAAACAAATGATAAAATAAAGCAGCACTCATATTTTAAACTAGAGGCCCAGTGCACAAAATTTATGCACTGGGGTGTGTGTCCCTCAGTTCAGCCTGCACCTTCTCCAATCTGGGACCCCTCGAGGGATGTCTGACTACCCGTTTAGGCCCAATCCCAGTAGGGCCTAAATGAGCAGTGGGACATCTCTCTCACAATCCAGGACTGCTGGCTCCCAATTGCTCACCTGCCTGCCTTCCTGATTGCCCCTAACTGCTTCTGCCTGCAGCCTGATCACCCCCTAACCCCTCACCTGCCAGCCTGATTGATGCCTAACTGCTCCCCTGCCAGCTTGATTGCCCCTAACTACCCTCCCCTGCAGGCCTGGTCACCCCTAACTGCCCTTCCCTGCAGGCCGGTCACCCCCAACTTCCCTCCTCTGCTGGCCTGGTCACCCTTAACTGCCCTCCCCTGCAGGCCTGGTCCCTCCCAACTGCCCTCCCCTGCTGGCCATCTTGTGGCGGCCATCTTGTGTCCACATGGGGGCAGTCATCTTTGACCACATGGGGGGTGGCCATCTTGTGTGTTGGAGTGATGGTCAATTTGCATATTACTCTTTTATTAGATAGGATGTGATACCAAATTCCTTCCTGTTTTTGTGTATGTGTTTTTTCCTATGTGTGTGTTTTGTTGGTTGTTGTTTTTTAGTTTAGTTTTGTTTTATTTTATTTTATGTTGTTGTTGTTTTGGCCTCACTGCATAAATGTAACCTAACAAAGTACTTAAAATATTTAGGGAAATGGAGAAGTGGTTGAAAAAGAAATCGCACCATTATATAAAATCCTATCACATACTTTGCTTTTAAAAAAATCAATGTTTGTAGTTTAACCATTCAGTTGCAAAAGTACGAAATAGTACCATATTTGCCATTAGCATTTATATTCAGAAGTCACCATAACTATTATTGTTTTAAAACTAAATAAGTTCCAGCCAGATATTTTTAAATTCATAATTCTTTTCTTAAAGGAGGTATGATTTTGAATCGATGTAGTTAATAGTATATACACTTTCTTGTCCTTCTTCCTCTATATTTGTAAACAGAAAATATTTTTTTTCTGTTTCCATGACCAGCAATTGGATCATTTTTCCTCAGTCCCTCAAAAGTGATAGATAGGGATAATGGAGTACCACTCTGAGATGATCTGCAGTCCATCAAAGAATCACAAAAAAAAGCTAGTTAATTGAAGACACTTAAAGTCTTATTTTTGAGTAAGCCATCTATTGAGAAGAACATGAATTGTATTCCAAATCTAATTCGTTGTAGAGTCAATTGTCTCATCCATTTTTTTTTTTTTAATTTTGTTTTGGAATTGCCTTGGCATTTGCAGTCTCCCAATAATAAATTGGCCATTCATTATTTAGCAGTAGGTCAGAATGCATTCCCTCAAAATCTTCCTTCTCCTTTCCTTTCCTTCCACCTGGGAAATTGCCATAAAGAGAAAATCTGTCCAATCTGCATCGATGACAACCAAGGAGGGTACAATTTCCTTAAAGACAAATTGCCCTGGGCAAGTCCATTGAAATTTGAAGACAACAACAAACAAATGCATAAACGTTTAGTTTGCAAAGCTAGTCCATAGAAAATACACACAACATGTAAGGCTATACTTTCATTTCCTGTTCATCAAAAATTAAGAAGTTATAAAAATCCTCCAATGCATTTAAAAAAATCAATTTAACTTTAAGTAGCTCTTTTCTGTTAATGAAATTCTCATAAACTCCAAGGAAAGTAAAAACAAAACAAAACACAAACCTAAATTGAAAAGCCATTGAACCATAAAAGTCAAACTTCCTATGTGTTTAAATTTCTATAAGTATAAATTTCTATGGGTTTCACTGGAAGCCTTGCTTTCTGGCAAGAGGTAGCTTGGTGTCCACTTCTGGAAATAGAACTCACAGTATAAAATGAGGCATTACTTTTGTGTTTGTTTTCTGCACAATTTTCAAAATAGGTTACCAGGAAGCTGGAGGAAACAAGCTCACATGGAGGAATCTAGTTCATCTTTTATTAGCCTCCCCTCTCTGCCTGAACCACATGGAGCCTCTTTGTAAATAGAGCCCACACCATATGCTTCTGTTTCAGGGTTTTGTAAGAGATGTTACTCCTTTCCTGCCTGGCCTATTCCCAAACAATACCTATGGCTCAGTCTCTCTCCACTTTCAGTTCATGTTTAATTATTGTGCAGCATGATGCCCTTCCTTTGAAATTGCCACTGCATCACCTTCCCTTACTACTGAACAGCACTACCCTCTTCTTACAATGTGTTGTCTCTTAGCCACACACACTGGCAGCTTCTACCACAAAGGGGTTTAAGTCTTTGGTTTGCCTAGGAAAGGGGATGTGTTAGCTGCTCACTAACAACCTGTGGACTATCTACATAAATCTCTCTAGCTAAATGAGTTCAATGATTAAGGGAAATTCTTCTAGGACTAGGAACCTGTACTGTCACTTCTTAGACCTGGATTCAACAGAACTCAGTGCATTGTGTCAAACATTTCAAATAAACGGGGGTGGGGTGGGGGTGGAAGGGAAGCATCGAGAATCTATATTGTTTGAGATTGTTTTCCTTTTTCTGAAGGCCAGAATTAAATGAAATTACATTTAATAGTCATAAAACTAAAGATAATTTTCTTAGCTTATAACAGAAAGAAGCAACGAAGTCACCGAAGAGTCAAGTAGATCCCTCCTTAAAAATTCTTGTACTCTTTATAAATTCACTTTATACTTCTGATTCTATTTTATAGTTATATACCTAAAACATTTCCTCAGCTAGAAAAGTTTAAAAAATACCCACATTAAAATCCTCACTGTATACCTAAATATTATTTATTTTTCATAAAGACATTAACCTCTACATATTTTTTTTTCATATATGCCTAGGGTTTATGAAAATAGTTTGGTTTGATTTCTTCCTTAAAAATTAATCTGCCTGTAATGGCACTGTTGCTAATGGGATCTTCACACTAATTCCACGCACAAAGGAGAAGAATGAAATGGAAATAATGACTCATAATAGTAATTTGTAGCTCAATGTGAAATCTCTTGGCAGGATGCATGTTCCTGTATCCCATAAACAGAGTTAAAAGCTGCATTGCATTTATATCCAGAGGGACCAAACTAATGTATTAGCAAATTATAATAAAAGGAAAAAATGGAAAGAAGGGGCTAATGTTGGCAACTAAGAATCATGGAAATCAGAGAAGTGCCCGTTGTATGTCAGTTTCTAACTAATGGGTGCTAGAGTTAGCTAACAATAGGCAAAATCACTTGAATACAGTAATAACTGAATTTCAAAAGCAAATTAATCCAAATAACCCTTTTAAGCTTGAGGTACTTACCATTAAGTGTAGAGCATTGTATGTGTTTAATGCCCTGTGGTTTCTTTGGTTTTTAAAGATGTGAAGTGCTGAAAATCAGTAGGAAACATTGGTCTCATTATGCTTCTAATCCATGACTAGAGACACTGATATTATTATTATTACTGTTATTAAAACTCTAATTATATTTATTCACTCATTATAATGTTATATACAGGTGTGAACAAGATGTGTCTAAAACACATAAATAGAAAACACACAAATATAGAATTAAATATCACCAAGACAGAGATATTTACTATTCTTTTCCAGGCCCATGGCTTATACCATGTCGCAAACAAGGAACCTCACACATTGCCTAATTTGAGGAAGCATATTCAATTTGCATTGGCCCCAACCTTAACTAGGGCACTGTGTTGACCATAAATGTTCTATTTTCTTCTTCTCTAAACCATGTACTTTCTCACATATAGGTCCCATTCACTCTTTCTCGCCTTATAGTCATTACTAGTATATGTGTCCACAAGTATTTAATTCTTGTTCTCCTTCTGGGCATAAAGTTAGACTGGGTTTTCCCATCGAATGAAATTTATTCTTGATCATGTGTCTGGCATAGGCAAATAGAATATAAATACAACAAATGTGTATCATCTAGGAAAAGAGCTTTAAAGAGTCAGTGCAATTTTTTTTTTTCAATTTACAGGAGGTGGGAAATGACTCCTTAGCCTGGATCCTTCAAAATGAACAAAGAGAATGTGGGCCTGAGCCTCTTCCAAATTTTGAGATTCAGAGCATGAGTGAATAATAAACCTTTCTTGGCTTAAACCGATGATGCATTAGTATTGTTTGTTATCTCCCCGTAACTCAACATCTTCTGAACAATTCATTTAATTACATGAGATCATCCAAGTTTTGCCCAGAACTTCTCGAAAGCCTCTCAGCACCCTTCTTTTCTTTCTTGTTCTTCAATTACTTCCACCCTTTACTATTTCTGAGCCAAAAATATGTAATAATAACCATCATGCATATGAATTGTGCTTATAACACACTGATGGTCTACCAGGAGCATTTTAGAAGGTCAGTAAATGGATTTAGTATCCACTATCCAGAAAATACTAAAATAATTCCAAAAACCACAGCAGAACCTGAAAAAAGCTCATTTGCCTTCTTTTCCTAATTAAAACACTACACCATCTTTTTTTTTTTTTTTTTTTTTTTTTTTTTTTTTTTACTCCTCACCCAAGGATATTTTTATTGATATGAGAGAGAGAATGGGGGGAAGGGGAGAATCATCAATTTGTTGCCTTTCATATGTGCCTCAACCTGAGATTGAACTCACAACCTATGCATGTGACCTGACAGGGAATTGATTCCTTAAACTTTTTGATGAAGAGATGATGCTCAATCAACTGAGCCACCTGGCTGGGCTACACCATCAACTTTTATTATCTATAAGGGTATATTTTCCCAATTGTTTGTACTTTTTCTGTTTGAGTTAAAGGAGCATTCTTGTTATATATACAGAGTTGAAAATATGCTATTTTCTGATTATATCATGATATATTTAATTCAAAAAATAATTTCAACAATATTTAATGTGTACCTTCTACATTCCAAGCACTCGTCTAGGAAGTAGGAAGTAAGGCAGTGACCAAACCAGTTACAGTTTCTGCCTTCATAGAATAAATATTCTAAAAGAAGCAGGAGTCATATAGATATATACTATGTCAAGTGATGATAAATGCTATGAGAAAAAAATAGCAGGATAACAGAAAGAACTAGTCTCACAGTACAGCATGGAGGAAAGATTAGAATAACATCTTGTAAAGATTGTTCAGGTAACTTTTCTTTGAAAAGAGACATTTAAGAATTTGGAAGTTCGCCCAGCTGGCATGGCTCTGTGGTTGAGCATCAATCTCTGAACCAGAAGGTCACGGTTCAATTTCCAGTCAGGGCACATGCCTTGGTTATGGGCTCAATCCCGAGTGGGGGGCTTGCAGGAGGCAACCAATCAATGAGTCTCTCTCATCATTGATGTTTCTTTCTCTCTCTCCCTCTCCCTTCCTCTATGAATTCAATAAAAATATATTTTAAAAAAAGAATTTGGAAGTTTAAATTTTGGGGAAAGCACAGATAAATACATGAAATAAGTTTAGAAAAGTAAAAAAAATATATAAAGTAAAAAATATTCATTATCCAACTACTATTAAAATATTTTATATTCATATAGAGAGTTTTAAAAATAAATAAATCTATTTTATTAATAATACAGCATTAAAATGTTTGTCCATTTATATTAATACTTTTTCTCTGAAAAGGCTGAAGTGCATACTAAACTATTAACATATTCTTACAGGTGGAATGATGGGCAACTGTTGTGTTTTGCTTTTTACACTTTTGTGATACTGAATATTTTAAATCAGAAAACTCATAAGGTTTGAAAATATTCTTCTTTAGGGTAATTATCAATGGCTTTATAGCATTTCATTATACAGCTAATTACCTAAAACAATTTATTTTATTAAGCCACCATTATTGGATATTTAATCATTCCAATATTTTTGGTGAATAATATGATTTTAATGATTTTCATGATAAATATATAATATACCAGCTACATTATAAGCTAATTAGACTTTTGTGATCTAGCCTGATAACATATAGATTCTTATTTTGTGGGAAAATTGTGTTATGCATTTCAAACAATTATTTTAAAGAGTAACCTTTGGAGCATAACACATTTTAATTGTGTGCTTTCTCTACAATTAAGTAATTTTATAACAAGTTATTTCTGTTCATTGCTTGAATATGTACATGATACTTGTTAACTTTTAAATGTGTTAGGCTATTTTGAAGATCATATGAAGCAACAAGTGTTACTTTTTATTTGAATAGTTTATAGCGCTAAATAATTACTAATAATTTGAACACTTAAGCCACTCAGGAGAGGGAAAGATAAACTGAGAAAACACATGAAGCAAGACCCGGATTGAGGCAATGATATGACATGCAAGCTCTGATGTACTAAGAAACTTTTTATGATAACTAGTCCCCACCCCGGGGCTAATTTGATTTCTCATCTTTGTGTTTGAAAACATCTGGAACTACTTTTAGGGGGTGCTTATCACATTTCACTGAACTTACTGTGCTTCAGTATCGCACACTTATCTGCAAACTTCTTAAAATCAGGGACCACATATTTCTTCTGTAAAATCACTACAAGAAAGCCCAGTATCCTAAGTATATCAGGTCCCCAGGAACTATTTACAGACCTGAAATAAGACCACTTGAAGGATGTCATGGAAGACAGCATGCATACTGATGTTAGAATAATGCAAACAACCCTAGACAGTTTGGTTCATTCAATAGAGCTTCGGCCTGAGGACTGAAGGGTCCCAGGTTCCATCCAGGTCAAGGGCAGGCACCTCAGTTGCAGGCTCCTCCTTGGCCTGGCAACTAATTGATGTGTTTCTTCACATCGATTTCCCTCTCTCTTCCACTCTCTCTAAAAATCAATAGAAAAAATATCCTTGGGTGAGGATTATAAAAGAAACAAAAGGAATAGTACAAATGCCTGCCCAGAGGAAAGCAAAATTTGAAGAGAAAGGACAAATGGAAAGATTGATAATATCAGTTCTGGAGAAATCCATTCTCAATACTCTGGAGTATTGGAGTTCCCATTAATAGGAAGGACAACAAAGAAAATATTGGAGTTGTGCCTATACTGGTCCAACACTAAAAAATGATACAGGGATCTCTCTTCTTTTCCAATAAAAACATTTTCTTCTTCAATGAATATTAGTCCTACCATATATAGGAAACAGGTTTTATTAGTAAATAGACTGGACATTTTCCTCACCTTCTCCATCATCTCTACCTCTTCTACCTGGACAAACTAAAATAACTAAAAATGTGGAAAATATTTCATACACGTGCTGGGTACAGAATAGCTGCTGGGTACACAGAGTTAATACTAAGAGTTTTTATCCCCCCTTAGGTAGTATATATCATTATACTACCTAAGGGGGCCATGAGACTACAGCTTTTAAATTTCAATTTAGAAAAGTAATTGACAGTCCACATCACTATGCTCTGAAATGTATCACTGTGTTTGCACCAAGATCATGCCTCTCATGGGCTACCCCAGCCAATGACTAAATGTGGTAGATACATGAAAGCAGAACATTTCAGAAGATAAGAAATCCCTCCAGAGACCTTGATTTGAGGACTTGTCAATGATCTTTCTGGACTTTCTTTAGCCTGAGCAGCAGTTTAATAAAGTTCCTACCCACCTTTCTTCCTTTTCTCTCTTTCACTCAGGATCTCATATCTATATCATGGTCTCATGGCTCTCCCAGCCTACTAACTCTCTTCCCATTTTCTTTCACAGGCATTTCTCATAGTAACACCCTTAATGCAATTATTCTCTCTGGATCTGCTTCATCAAAGACCCTGAGTGACTAATAACATAATATGAAGGGGTGCCATAATGCCTTATAAACAAAGGCCCGGTGCACGAAATTCATGCACGGGGGTGTGTGTCCCTCAGCCCAGCCTGCACACTCTCCAATCTGGGACCCCTAGAGAGATGTCCGACTGCCCATTTAGGCCCGATCCTACTGGGATCGGGCCTAAACGGGCAGTCGGACATTCCTCTCACAATCCAGGACTGCTGAATCCCAACTGCTTGCCTGCCTGCCTTCCTGAATGCCCCTAACTGCTTCTGCCTGCCAGCCTGATCACCCCCTAACCACTCCCCTGACAGCCTGATCGATGTATAACTGCTCCCCTGCCAGCCTGTTTGCCCCTAACTGCCTTCCCCTGCAGGCCTGGTCCCCCCCAACTGCCCTTCCCTGCAGGCCCGGTTGCCCCCAACTCCCCTCCTCTGCTGGCCTGGTCACCCCTAACTGCCCTCTCCTGCAGGCTTGATCGCCCCCAACTGCCCTCCCTTGCAGGCCTGGTCCCTCCCAACTGCCCTCCCCTGCTGGCCATCTTGTGGCAGCCATCTTGTGTCCACATGGGGGCAACCATCTTTGACCACATGGGGGCAGCCATCTTGTGTGTTGGAATGATGGTCAATTTGCATATTATTCTTTTATTAGATAGGATAGAGGCCTGGTGCAAGGGTGGGGGCCAGCTGGTTTGCCCTGAAGGGTGTCCCGGATCAGGGTGGGGATTCCCTTGGGGCATGGGACAGCCTGGGTGAGGGGCCTGTGGTGGTTTGCAGGCCGGCCATGCCCCCCAGCAACCCAAGCGGAGGCCCTGGTATCTGGTATTTATTTATCTTCTATAATTGAAACTTTGTAGCCTTGAGTGGAGGCCTGGGCTGGCCAGGGTGTGTAGAAAGCTTGGCTTCCTCAATCGTCGGGGGCAACCCAAGCCTCCTGTTCGCTCTGTGGCTGTAGCCATCTTGGTTGTGTTAATTTGCATACTCGCTCCTGATTGGCTGGTGGGTGTGGCTTGTGAGTATAGCAAGGTGATGGTTAATTTGCATATTACCCTTTTATTAGATAGGATTTTGATATGTATCATATCTTCATATCTCTGTATTTTTGATCATCTGTCAATCTATCTTCTATCTATCATCTACCTATCTATCAATCTATCTATCTACCTATCTATCTATCTATCATCTACCTATGTATCTAGTTGTTTAAATGTAGCCATAACTAGATTATAAGAATATTGACAATGCCGGATTTATCATGTTTGGCAATACTTCAAAGCTATGTGTATTCCTTTTCTAGGGCTCCTAACAAAATACCGCAAAGTGAGTGCTTTAAAACAAGAAGTGTGTATCCTCTCACAGCGCTGGAGGCTGGAAGTCTAAAACTGAGGTGTCAGCAGAGCCAACAGTTTCTCTGAAAGCTTAGGGGAGAATCCTTTTTGTGCCTGTTCCTACTCTCTGGTGGTTGCCAGGCACCCTTCCTGTTTCTTGGCTTGAAGATGCATCTTTCCTATCTTTGCTTCTGCCTTCAAATGATCTTCTCCACTGTGTGTCTCCTATCTGTATTTCCAAATGTCTTTCTTTTTGTAAGGGCAATAGGGATTCGATTAGGACCTAACCTAAGTCAGTGTGACTTCATCCTAACTTGATTTATTGTGTGAAGATCCTATTTCAAAATAAATTCTTATTCACAGTTAAAGCCCATTAGGACTTTTACACATCTTTTGGCAAATATCAAATTACTCTAGTAATCAATAGAGTGGCTTTCAAAAAATACAAGTCACCATAACTTACTTGCTTAACACACTCCACTGACTTTCCATGGCAATGAGTGTAAGATTCCAGATCTGTGCCTTGGACCAAGTTTCTGAAAGAGTCATTCATTATGTCTCTGACCTCATCTCCTTCCTCAGAGGAGGCCTCTGGTCCAGCCACAATTGCCCTCTACTCTGCATCAAACATGCCAAGCTTTATGCCTCAGGGAAAACTCACTTGTTCTTTGCTTTGCCTGCATCTATCTTTTCATAGCTTTACACATGGTTGCCTCTTGATCATCATTCCTGTTTCCTCTCACATATGAGCTTCTGACAAACGATTTTATAACACTGAACTAAAGTAATCTGCAGTCCTTTGCAGCCTAGCTCTATCCCCTAACCTATTTTATTATCTTCATAGCAACATCGCTGTCTAAAATTAATTAGCTTATGGAGCTTGCTTTTTTATTATCTTTGTTTCCAGACGGGAAATAATTTAAGTTCTGCAAGGCCAGGTCTATTATGTTTCCTTTTCTGTTCCCAATATTTCAACCATGTCTGGCAAATGTGAGCAGTTAAAAAAAAAAAAAAAGTATTGAGTGACTGATTCACAACATGTTATATAAAGACAGATAGGAGCAATTGACAGGCTGGGTGAATCAGGAGAATTGGAGTATTTGGGCTTGACCATGAAGGTCTCATTCCTTCAACAAATGTATATAAGGCCTATTCTGCACTGTAGGAAGGAGTAACTCAGATTTAGGCATTTCACATATGAAACAATATGGAATAGACTGTCATAAAAACAACAAGCATGACTTGGACAGTAAATACTATGGAAATTCAGAAAATGAAAGGATCAGAGAAGGCTAAAGTAATGAAGCAATGTTTACTTAGGATTGAGTGAGAAACCCTGCCTCTTTCCCCCAAGGAAGTTGACCCTGTAATTAGTGTAAAGATTAGATGTCTGTAACAGTAAAGGATACAATTGCAGAGATTAGAGTGCATGAATTTGACCGGAGTCAACAATGTCTTTCAAGCACCATAGAGTGCATTGTCTCTGTAAGTAGTATGGCAGGAGACAGGTTCTCAAAGAAGTTCTCAATATGCAACTATTAGAGGTAATTTTAAATTCAATCTTTCATTTTCTGAAGTAAGTCATTGTGAACATTGTATTTAAATTTTAATTTAGTTTATTTCAACTATATTAAGAAGGATGAAAGGACAGAAAGTTAGATTTCTCTCTCTAATGGTTCAGGAAAAAAATGTATAAGACACACCCACACACACATATGCACAAAAACTACATTGCCATTTATTGGTGGTTCCCAAAACACCATTTCCAAAAATAATCATGGAATTCTAGAGCTGAAAAAGAATGTTATGCAGTTAAAACCATGCACTATAAAGCTTATATTTCTAATATGTTCATCCTTTATAATGCATGCCATAAAACCAGTATTTTTGAAAGTCGATGGCAGGAAAACCTTGCCTTCTGACTGTTAGTGACTTCATAATTGGAAAATTCCACATGCTGAGGAATTTATTCAATAATAAGTTCTTTATAACTTT
Organism: Plecotus auritus; assembly: GCF_963455305.1. NCBI lineage: Eukaryota > Metazoa > Chordata > Mammalia > Chiroptera > Vespertilionidae > Plecotus > Plecotus auritus. The sequence goes on along the minus strand of NC_137770.1, from coordinate 18,511,997 downwards.
AGTTTCTGACTCTTTCATAGACAGGTACGTTGACCAACTGATATGTGTGTCTATATATAATACACAAACTCATATACATATAGGGTGTCCCAAAATTGTATAAACACACTTTGAATAATTATAAAAGCAGTTTATTAAAATATGTTTCATTTTCAAAATTGAGCTATAAGCTGTTAAAATGTGTATACATTTTGAGGGAACACCCTGTATATTTGTATCCTTGTTTTTTTATTTTTTTGTACGTACACACACCCTCATATCAACATAGTATACATATATGCTATATATATATATATATGTTATATTTAATATGTATAGATACACATGTATCTACATCTATAAAATATTTGGATGTTAATGGCTTATAAAAATGGGTTACTTATCTAAAATATAAGCCTATTTGGATTTGCATTAACGTTTTTCCTTTTCTTTTTAAATTTACTGTCCAAATCCTTTGTTTGGTTATTAAAGAAAAAATGTTCAATTCCCATAAATCCAAATATGTGGGGAAAAATCATCACAACACTTTATCTTCCAGGATGAGAAATATGACTGTGCTAGCACTTTTCTGTGGGCTTGGCTTGATTGCGATAGCAAAACAAGATCTGCATGTCCTTTCAACTGTGGGCTCTTTACAAACATTTCTGGATTTTCTTATAAGCCGATGAACTGGCATAGATGCCTGGGTATTTAGAATGGTTTTTGCTTTCTTCACTGAGACTCCTGGCTTTAAATCCCGAGCACTGGATATTGTGGTTTTAGTCTCCAGATAACTCTTGAATAGCACATTGAGAAGAGGTGAAATGGCATTGACCTTTTCAAAAAGAGAAAGTGTTAATGGTGCCATTTGGGTAGCAAGCCCTCAGAACCCTCTGCACACCACAGTGACTCAGTAATTAAGTTCAGAATATTATTTTAAAAAATTAAAAAAGGAGGCGACCATGTGAATATAAATAAACCCTTTACTATTTTTGCAGAGAAAACACAATAAAAGATGAGGTGATAGAATCTTTCTTGGTAAAATTATATCTGTATTCTGTAACTTGTAAATTATTTTTTCTCTTCAAAATTGGATAGCAAAAAATAGTGTGGTCCAAACTTATACTTTATTAAAATGATTATATACCATCCATGAGAGTTTATAGCTCATGAGATGCAATTTTTTAAAAAAAATTTGCTACTGATAATGAAAATATGTCAACAATATTAAAAGAATAAATGTCAAATGAAGCTTTCAGTGACAATTATTCATTTTTTTTAAAGATCAACTGATGTTTCTTTCTTTTGTTAGATAACCACAGTACCCCAGATGATGATCAAATTCTAAAAAAGTTGATGGCAAATGATATAAGTGCTGCAACTGCCAATTAAATAACATGAAGTTTTCAGGATGATATAATTTCACTGGTTATAGGTTATCATAGCAGAGCAAACTACACAGCTATAGTGTTGTCAACAGACTATCGATCTGGGCCCTATTTGCAGAAGAATGAAAATGGAGAATTCTAAAGCAGGGGAGATGAGGCGGTGGGACCAAAAGACATTAAGTATTCCACTCTTTGCTCAGGCAAGCCTCAGGTTTCTTAAGGGCAAGGTAGGATTGTTTACTTGGTATTCAGCAGGTTAAAAACATGAATGCTGAAGTAAATTTTTATTTTGTTAGCATCTATACTTTTCAGGGAGTGAGAGAGGTTTTACAATAAGAATGATTGGTACCGATTATTAAGTTTCTGAGCACTCTGTTGTCTGTAGGTCCTCTACAGGTATCTATATATATATAAGCCTAATATGCAAATTGTCCCCTCAGGAGTTTGACCAGGAGACTGGAAGTTTGATCACTCACTATAACATCAACTTACCACCGGGGAAGGCACAGAACAAAGGAAGCCCCAACCAGCATCCGGCAGTAGGGGGAAAGAAGGCCCTAATCAGCCCTGATTGCTGGCCAGGCCTATGGTCCCTACCCGTGCACAAATTTAGTGCACAGGGCCTCTAGTTTTCTTACATTTAACATTTTCAACAAGGGGACAATTTTTATTGTCCCCATCTTATGAATGAGAATACCATTTAAGTCATTACTTGAATAAATTGGCTAATTCATTACTGAATAAAGTAAGCATTAAAACCTAGCTCCTTCTAATAACCAAAACAGTCTTTTTCTGGTATTCTTCAGTCTCCCAGGAAGCATAGATGCTGATGAAAAGTGAATTCTTACACTAATAATCTGGTTAGATTTCTCTCTCTAAAGCCAAGTATTGTGTTAGGTTAGATTAGTTTGGCCAAATGTAACTATTTGGGGATTATACATATATAGCCTAAAGCAAACACTAATTACAAAAATAGATGTGTTTTCTATGTTTTAAGCATTTTGGTTTTGGGAATATATGAAGAAAATAAAACAAGACATGGTTTAACTTGGTCAGAATCAATAAATAAAACATTATTACAGTGATATTGAAATCATGATTTTTAACTTTAGAGAGCATTTTATTTTATTTTATTTTTATTTTTAGAAAGCATTTTAGAAACTTGTTTCTTTTCTATTTGTTTATTACCATCACAGATAATATTAAAATAATTGTTAACCTCCTACAGTGTAATGTGTGAGCCTTCTTTCTCTCGTGAGGCATCTGGTGATATGGCAGGATATAACCAAATGTATCTAATATTTTAGGAAGGGAATAATTAGTTGTAGAGAAAGAACTTAAATATTAGTTTAATGCATATGTTTTTACTGTATAATGTTAAATCCACACAGTTCTGGATAATGACACAAATTATACAAGTTACTCAAACTTCTGAATTTTAGGTTTATTATTTGACTTACACTAGCCTCAGGACAGGACAGGAAGTGAAAAATGCCCTTCTTTAGAAATGTGTGCAATGTTACGGAAACATGAATATGGCAGAGGTTGTAAATTAAGTCTGAAAGTGCGCTGATAAACTTCAAATTATTTATCTGGGAAATTCAAAGCATGTGTGGGTAGCTGCTTGTGGACAACTCCTCTAAATTTTTGGTCCAGTATCCCCGAATGTTGCCCTCCATAATTTGGAGAAATTAAAAGGTAAGATTTCTGCTTACTGGAAATAAGTCATGAACTGGCTGAGCATGTCTCTATTTTGGTCTGGCATACACATTTACTGGAAGGCCTAATAGTAACCTCTGAAGAAATTCATAATGAGGAAATGATGCAATATTTCCATTTCAGATATTGGCCTAAATGGCATGGTAATGATAACTTGTTGACGCCATGAATATGTGTGTGTGTGTGTGCATGTGTATAGACAAACTGTATTTATAGATACATGATACATCAGGATACACTGCAAGGATACATATATGTATGTATTTCAGAATACTGTGGCCCCAAGATAATATCTAGATAGGGGAGAAAACAAAAGCAACATTATTGGAAAATGTGAACATATTAGTGATTAAATATAGTTTAAAGATTTAAAAACAAGGATATTTTACTGGTTTCAAATTTAATATTAGAATTTATTTAAATAGCTTTTCCCACATGGATCATAAACACAGAGTTGTAGTCACTATCTTCTTGCTGCTGGCCCCGTGGTCCATGTCATCACCACCTGAGCAATACAAATCGTCAAGTGTGAGGAACTGCATAACATGAAAAAAAAATGTCATTCACCTGGATACTTAGGCCTATTTGGTGTAAACTGAGATTTTGCCTATCATCACCCCCATCAACAAAATAAAAATGTCTAGAAAGAGCCAGACTCTCCAATCTCTAAATTTCCAAAGAGGTTGGATCATTTTGTTTTGTTTTGCTGCAAAAGCTTAAGTTTACTGTATACTCCAGAGCTTGCTTCACTTTCTTTTAGGTTTTAGCCCATTAGACCTGAGCAGGCTTGGAAAGGAATAATTAACAAGTCCTATCAGAGAGGAAAAAAAGCAGGGCAAGATGAAAAGGCTCAAGGCCATTTCTTTATATGCTTGCATCCCAACCATGGTTTTTCACATGGGTTTCAAATATATAAAGACTGCTTGATAAATTCTGGCAGTCTCTACTCGGACAGTTTGTTCCAAAGAAAATCCAAGTTGTTTAAAGCAGTTCAGAGAAGTCTATTCACGTAAAATTTCATGTAATAAAATTTCATTAATTTTATTACACATTTCTAAGTTTCTTCTCTTAACAGACAATATGGTGTGTTTCAACTTGTTGAAATGAATTTTCAGGTGTGCTAAATGTAGTAAAATTAGGTAATGGAAAAAAGTTCTAGTCTGAAGATTGAATTTTATGTTTACCACAAAATCAAGGTCTATGAGATATTCTGACATTTCTAAATTTCAGAGTACTTTGTACATTATAATCCTGTTGCCCATGTAGGAATAATAATGGCCATGTTTGAGCACCTATTATGTGATGTATATTATGATCATGCATAATTCTAGCACAGTCATTTTATAATTTTACAGATGGGAAAACCAACTAAGTAAATTGACTGTCCCCAAAGCTCATGAAGAAAGTATGAACTAAATTCAGTTTGTATGACACTGGGGCCTATGCCCTTGTCAAGAGAGTAGGTAGACCCCTTTTAATATTAGAATATCAGACAAATGCAGGACTCAATTCCTTCTGCTTTAGAAAAGATTAACCGGAGATGTGTCTTCTGGCACAAGAATGGGATTCTCAATGTCACATAGCTAAATCATAAATGTATCATTTCCTGTTTCTCTGATCAATTTCAAAATTCATATCACTTGATATTTAAATTTTTTAATCTTTAAGAGCTCATGTAGCCTGTGATAATCTAGATGTCTATTATATCCATCAGTTGTTTTATATTGCTTTTGTTTTATTTAAGAAATTACAGTCTTTACTAAATGTCCTTGAATGGAGTTCCCAAACCCATTCCAGTGTTAGGGGGATCAATGCCCCCACACCAACAAATAATTCTCAAATGCCATCAGGGTTTCTAAGAATTCAATTCAATTCTGACACAATCTACCAGGAGATAGAATTAAATTCCACAGGTCAAGTCTTGAGTCCTACAAGGTTGCCTCCCTTCCCCACCTCTACACACACTTTGGATGCCAATCACAAGCCCAGGTTCTTACCTATGCCTCTGGCCAACAGGTTATAGATTGGAAGGTTTCCTTCCTTGGGTTCCATTAATTTGTTAGATGGCTCACAGAACTCAAAAAGACCCATTTACTAATTAGATTACTAGATTATTACAAAGAATATTAAAGGATATGAATCAAAATCCAAATAAAACATAGAGTGAGGAGCTTCTGTACTCATGGAGCTTGGAACCCAGGATGGTAGCATGTGGTAGCATGTTCCCCAATGTGAAAGCTCTCTAAAAAGAGTGTCAAGTAGCTGTTCTCCTGTGTGTTTATGAAATCTTCATTACATAGCATGATTGACTAAGTAATTGCCCCTTGGCAATTGAACTCAACTTACAGCCCTCTCCACTAAAGTCAGGTGGTGAGAGTAAAAGTTCCAGACCTGGAATCACATAGTGATCTTTCTGGCAACCAGCCCCTACCCTTGGCTGTATTCCAACATTTACCTCAATAACATAACATAACATAACATAACATAACATAACATAACATAACATACATAACATAACATAACATAACATAACATAACATAACATAACATAAAAAAACATAACATAACAAGAGACACCTTTATCACTCTTAACACTTAGGAAAGTACAAGGGTTCTGGGTGCTACAAATCAGGAACTGTGGATGGAGACATCTATAATAATAAAAGCGTAATATGCTAATTAGACCGGTCATCCTTCTGGACTTCATTCCAGATGTCCTTCTGGACCAAGCCGGCGAGGGAGGGATGAAGGCAGTTGCCCACGGCTGCAAGGGAGGGATCCAGGCAGCCACCACGGCTGCAAAGGCTTACTCTTGCATGAATTTTATGCATCATCCCTTTAGTATATTATAAAATTCCTTTATATATCCCACGTGACTGGAATTCCCACAATGGATGTACAACTGGCATATAATAAATGCAATAGATGCTATTTATTTAACTTATGCAATGTAAGTATTTTTTATATTTTTTATATTATTTTATTTTGATTGCTGCTTAAAAAGGAACAGATTTAGAAAAAAATAATTTCCTGTTATGTTTGTTCTGTTAATATCTAGTGAGGTCTTGGATGGGTCATATAAATTTTTAAGGCCTCAGTTTTCTTGTCAGTGGATTGGAAATTCAATGATACTTCTTACCTTCATTCCCATATTAACATTATTAGCAAATTTGTCCCATTTAATTCTTTCTATATCAGGAGAGAGAAAAAAGTCCATATGCTTCCCAGAATGTTAATCATATGTTAGCCATATTCATTTATTTTATGGTTCTATGTGAATGCATATCCATGGATGGGTCAATGGAACATGCTGTGCTGCTGTTTTCACCAAGGCAAAATGGGAATGATAGTATCTTGTGTTAGTAGTTTATGAATTAAATAAAATATACTAATTTGAAAACAACTAGCCCAGAGGCTTAAAATTTGCTTATATCTTAGTTCTTAAAGGATAATATCAGTGACAAAATTGAAGACTTTTTCTTTATATTTGTACATCCACATGTTATTTCTGATTCTTCTTCTCATGGCTATAATCATTTATGTGGTTGCTCTTTAACTTTCCCATGGCTTTCTATTTTTCATTTAACTTTAATACATGTAAAAACTTCTATATTTTAACTATTTAATATTATATATATGTTGGTTTTCTCTGTAGATCATTAATCCACATGAATTAAAACTTAACCTAAATACCTCAAAGGTATCTTCTTTCAGTCAAAGTTCATAGTGGTCACTGCACTTGTTTGCAAATACTTCAGAAAGATCACTTTCCAGGATTCTGTAGCCATAGGAACAAAAATTACAGTTTCATCATAAATTAGAAGAATCTCACTATAGGTATCTTATGTAGCTGTAAAGATTGGGTTTATTCTATCTTGCCATTCATTTCTAATCCTAATATATAAAAATCCAGGTACTGTCATGACCTAAATGACCAGATGGATGACTGAAAAGCAGGCTACGTATGGGGCGACCAGGCTGGCAGGGGGGTTAGTGAGGGACGACCAAACGACTGACCAGCAGGCTGCATGGAGTGGCAGAGGGGGCAGTTGTGGGCAACCAGGCCTGCAGGGGGCACAGTAAGGGCCGACCAGGCTGGCGGGATGGGGGGGGGGGTCAATTGGGGGCAACCAGACTGGCATGGGAGGGCAGTTAGGGGCAATCAGGCTGGCAGGCAGAGGTGGTTAGGGGTGATCAGGCTGGCAAGGGTGGGGCAGTGAGGGCCTATCAGGCAGGCAGGTGAGCAGTTAGAAGCTAGCAGTCCTGGAAGGGGCCCAGGATTAGAGAGGGTGCAGGCTGGGCTGAGGGGACCCCCCATGCATGACTTTCATGTACCAGGCCTCTAGGTATGTGATAAAACACTTGACGATTAATTTGATCTGCTATGGTTTACTACTGGTAAAAACATCAGTTCAGCATTCAACACCATTCTGGGATTTTCCTTTTGCACTTGGAATGAGTATCTTGCTATACACCCTCAAAGACAAACTTTTGACATAGTCCATGATCACGTACAATGTTTACAGAAAAATTGGCTGACATTTTAATCTTTTTTTCTAGTAGAACTAAGAATTAAACACAGTAAAGTTGCTTTCTTAGAAGAAAGCAACCTTTACTGAAACACTAACCTCCAAGAAAAGTTTTGTCCTTTAGCCTCCTTATTCTCATACTTCTCCAGTCCTTGACCTATTCTCCAAATCCTGACTTCCATAGTTAGCCCTCCAACCCCTACACCCCAAAAGGACAAATCTTTAGTATTATCTATTTCCCTGTAATGAACTGACAATTTTTATTTTCTAGTCCATAGGACAAAATTATAATGGGGAGTTTCTAAAACATGTGATTGAGAAGTGATAATGATCATAAATATTTGTATATTTTTTGTCTAAAAATGTCAACAGATTATGTACTCTATATTTTCATAAGAATGTATGGTTTTGTATGAGTTTAGTTCAAATTCTCTTTTTTTATATCTTCTTTTCTTTCTTTTTCTGTCTCTCATCTTTCTTTCTTTCTTTTTTTCTTTCTTCTTTCTTTCTTCTTTCTTTCTTTCTCCATCTCTCTTTCTTTTGCCCTTTCTTTCTCTCTTGAGTATGTGGGTGTGTGCCTGTGCATTTTGATCAAGGCAACATAAGCACAGTCTCTAAATTAAAATAAATTTAAGCATAAAGTAATGAACTGATACCCAGTCTTCTGACTCTTTTGTTAAAGCATATTATGCTCATTGTATAATTTTTAATGTTTCCATTTGTATTATTACTGAGTTTCTTGAATTCAGTAAACTGATCCTTCATGTTACTTTTGTAATAGAGTAGATGGCAATGTACTGTAGTGGGATTGAAATCTATATATATATAAAAGCCTAAGTGACCGAATGACCGAACGAACGTTTGACGGATCTCTATGACATGCACTGACCACCAGGAGGCAGACACCCAATGCAGGAGCTACTCCGGGTGGTCAATATGCTCCCACAGAGGGAGTGCCACTCAGCTGACCAATGGGCACGACACCAGGGTTGGTGGTGCGAGCCTCTCCTGCCTCCACAGCAGTGCTACCAAGCAGTGGTCAGGCAGGTGCAGCAGGGCTGGGATGAGTGGGAGCAGCGCAGCACCTGGCCCGGATTCAGGCTCCTCCCCAGCCACCTGCTGCTTCACGCACTGCTACATCCCTTGGGGGGTGTCGGACTGCCAGTTTTGGCCTAATCCCCATAGGCCACTGGGATCAGGCCAAAACCAGCAGTCTGACATCGCCCGAGGGGTCCCGGATTGTGAGAGGGCAGAGGCCAGGCTGAGGGACCCCACCAGTGCATGAATCCATGCACCGGGCCTCTAGTATATTATATGTAAATAGATTAAACAGTGTTCAAAGATCCAAAAATGCATATAATTTCTCTGGAACTATAGTTAGAAATTTAATTTTTTTCCAAATTAAGTCTCATTTTAAAAACCATTCAAGAAAATTCCAAAGTACCCACTCATTCTCTGTTTTTCTCTGGAAGAGGATTAAGAGTCTGAAGGAAGTAAATTAAATTTAGCCAGCTCCATGAAAAAAACATAGCTTGGATTTTATTCTCACACGACAACACAAAAACAAGGATAATTAATTATTTGCTCTCACAAACTTTCTTTCAGGAAGCATCCTAAAAAAATTAAACTTTCACAAAACCATCATAAAAGGTGTTTCAATCTGCAGGCCCTCCTCACTTCTGTTCCACATCACCTAGAGATGGACATTGTCTGAGCCTAAAGGAACACTTAATACAGCAAAGCCAGACACATTTTATTACATTTCCTGAAAACTCAGACTTCACTAAAGTTTGGCTTTTGTCCCTTCCAACCTGGTGAAGTTCCAGAACTTTCAGGTTTATATCTCTCATTGAAGACAAAGTAGCAGCATATCAGCTTTTTTTCTCTCTAGAGAAGAACAATTTATAATTAGGAGATTTGCAAGTACAAACCAATTGGAAAAATATTTAGGCCAACTCCCACCTTTGGCATTTTTCCACCAGCTGAGATCAGGCTTCCTCACTAAGTGAGTAAACACAATCTCTGCTCATGAGTGAAGGCTTTGATCCAAGCCCTGGGACTTCCCACTCCTCTCACTATAAAATGTGACCCCAGTCACACTCTTCCCAATAATGCTTTGCTCTCTTGATCACATTCTCTCATATGTGTCAGGAGAGTCAACAGGGACATATATCTTGATCCTGGCTCTTTATACTTATCTTTCTTATCTAGCAATGTGGAAAAGACTAGTTTATTCTCATCTGTGGTTTAATATTTGTCTTGAAAAAGCCAGTGGGTTTTATAGATTTAGGAAAGGTTGTATAAGTGTAGAGAAGAGATAATGATAGTAATAGGTGACATTTATTATTCACTTGCCTGTGCCTGCCACTAGATTAAGTGGCCTATAGCAATCAATTCGAACCCATTCAACATCTCTATGAATAAAACGCTACCCTTCTCATTTTCTAGAGGAGAAACCTTAGAGATTTCAGAGAAATACCCAAATTTTGCAGGCTAGAGGAAGGTAGAATGATAATTCAAATGCACATTGGTTTGGTACCAGAAGTTTTGGCCTTAAATACCAATCATATTCCTTTCTAATGATTGAATTACAAATTCACTTGCTTTGCAATATCTGAGAGCATGTGGATGCAACATTAAATAACATAAAAAAAGTTGAAAGAAGGAAAATAAAACACTAATTTTGAAAAATACTGTCTTCATTGACACTGAGCCTGTTTAAAGTCCAAACTAGCTGTTGAAGAAAAGTGATAAGTGGACTTTAACTTGGGGATGTTTTACTGAATTCCATAGAGAATCATTGAGTGTATTCCATGTTAAAAATACCTAACACTATCGCTTTATATAAGATAATATCATTGAGCAAAATATCTCAAATTGCTTTAAAAATAAGGAGTCAATGGGGAAAAGAAGTTGACATCTTTAATGCTTTCAACAATAAAGATAAAAAAATTTAAAAACCCACAAATATCTAAGGATTATGATCATCACACTGTTTTCTGCCAGATCCCTGGTAAAACATATAGTGGGAAATTACCTCCTTCTCTATGTGAATGTATTTTAAATGTTTCAAAATAGTGAGGCATAAAATGTTTTTTTTAAAGCAATCTTCAAAAGAAACACTTCTATGCATTTTGCTTAGAAGCATAAAAGGTAAAAAAAAAAAAAAATACTTTCTGAACTGCAGTTTTCCTGAGGGATAAGGGGTTTCCACATTGCTCTCTAAAATAGAACAGAATTCAAGAAATGGCAAAAGTGTTCTCAGTCTCTTTTTACAATTCTCATCTTAGCTTTGAACTTTTCCATTATTTTCTATGGGAATTAAGATCCATTAGAAAGCATCTTATATTACAAGCACTTAACAGCTATAAAGAGTGAAATTATCTCCATCCATCAACTCAATACCTAAAACAATAGCTCCCATTAGAAGATAGTGCAAAAGTAGCAGAAAAAAGGCTAATCCACTTCAGAGATGGAATGGAAGTCACAAGCAGAATTTCTTTCATATATACACCAAAGTTAAACTGATTGGTCTACGTTCACTCTCAACTCCCTGTAAAGGCCACGTGCATAACCTATTGTTCAAGCAGGTCTGAATGAAGCTGAACTGAATTTATTACTAACAGGAACTAAAAACCATCTTGAGTGAGCAATAGTAGTGTCTCAGATGGGAGGCAATGAGGAGTAGATCTTTCTAGGCTTTTAAGGCCTGTGTTCCAGTGGTTGAAGGCAGGTTTTCCAATATAGGTCTATGATAGTGATTGGACAATGTTCTTGATATAAGTGTTTAGAACTGATGAACATGTGAGAGGTGAATAATGTGTCCAAAGTCACCAACTAGAAAGTTCCAGAAGCAAAATTATATCTAAGATTCTTGGCTCCAAGACCACATGCCCACCCACACACTAACAATAACACCAAACCCAAAAGATCAACAAAATATAATTTTGAAAAAAGAATATTTAAGGGTTCATCGTGCTGATATATTAACAAGGGATAAATTTAAATTAGCTTATATATATAAACCCTAGTGTGATTCCTCTAATGCCAATATTCCTTTGCCAATAGGTTTCAAATTATAGCTAGTAGTAATTCTTAAAATTTACACATCAAAAACAATAGATGGATTGCTAATTGCATTAAAATAGATAATAAATTAAGGCATTAATTTATTAAGCAAACTTAAAATCAATTTTCACTTCTCTGGCAATATGCCTGTCAACCTTTTTTTGCCTTACAGGTACTTGGTTTTAGTAAAAGACCCAGGGTCTGCCTATAGTGATGGTGGGGTGTGTGCTAATTATAACTTCTTAAAGGGCATACTTTATAAAAAATAAAGTGAATATGAGTAATTGATCATCAGAACCTATCCAAAACAATAAAAATTATTTATTGATACCAAAGGCTCCTTCACAAAAAGTGTGAGGATTCAACTATCTGTATATAAATAACCATTTTGAGGTAGCTAAATTACATAAATGAACAGTATAATAGAGATTTCATTAGACTTACAAGTTTTAATTCCATAATTCAGAAGACTACTATTAAAAGACTTTTATACATATAAAATAAGTAGCCTTATTCTTTTTATCATTTACTCATGAGATCTGAAAAAAAAAGTGTTTTTAATTGTTTAGGCTTAAAGTCATCTAGCCAACCTCAGACCACATTTTGAGTAGCATGGTTGGAAAGTTATCAAAGCCGATACACAAAAAGCAGAAAAATCAAACATCCCAAATAAATCACATTCAGATATATAATTTATTCTACCCCAAACTATGCCTGTATAATCCTTAGATTGCAGATACTGCCAATCCACAAAGCTAATAATGACATAAAAAGTGTATAAAACACTATATTAACCTAACAGATTGAATTTTTGACTTATAAATTCAATAAAAATAATTGGTTTGTATCCTAGTAACAATAAACTAGAATTAATTTTTTATTCATTCTACACCTTACATAAAGATAATTGGCTCAAATGTTTTAGTTGAAGGCAAAAAGTTAAATAGATGACCATTACTAGGAATTGTATTTAATGACTATCTCTTATTACTTCTATCAATAAATAGAAAGCTAAGTTTAAGCATCAAGCAGGTGAAACAGGAATTTTTTGGGGTGTAAAGACAGGTTTTAAGAAATTTTAGAAATTAAGGGCACCATGGAGGAAGCATGGGGCTGCAGAGCAGCAGAAAGTATATCTCCATAGAAAGGGAAGCTGAAAAGCTGCAACAGGTACATTTCCATAGAATGAGGGAACTGGGAACAGCAAAAGGTCATTATTTATAAAATAAAGAGAAGGAAGCCCTTCCTCCAGAAGGAGAGGAAGAAAGCCCAAAGGGAAGAGGAAAACAATAAGGAAGGAGGTGGGGGGGCACCTTTGAGCCTAGGAATTACTGTAGTAACCAGTCTAGGGGAATAGTGACCAATCAGAGGGGATATCAAGGCACCAGGATCTGAAGCCTTTATAAGCCATAGGGAAAAGGAACTCAGTGGGACCCTTTCCCCCTCCCTATGTGGGATTCCATTCTGTGGGACTTTTTCCTTCCCCCCATGTGGGAGTCTGTACTTGTTCTTCAATAAATCTCCACCTTTGCTATACCACTTTCTGTCCTTGGATTCATTCTTCGATTCCAGCGGACAAAGAATCCGGGTTCCAGTCCAAAAATTCCATTTCAAGGGTAATATTCATGATATATGTTACAATTATACACTGTAAATACCTATGAATTCTCTCCTGGATTTACAAAAATATAAAAGTTACTGAAGGAAATAGAAATTTAAAACACCTGAAACATTACTTGCCTTTCTCCACTTGTTCAGAGATGAGACACATATTTATAACTTTTTTTTTCTTTTCTCAAAAGATCAGAGTACATTTGTTTGTAGCTGCTAAAAACAATGTAGTGATTGAAAAACTCATGATAGGACAGTATAAACAGTCCAATTAAACACATGCATATTCAAGACAATGATGAGAAACTTACTATTTGTTGCGTTAAGAGAATGTTAAAACTAAACCCTAAACTTGAAAACAAATTAGTTCATGAAAATGTGTTATCAAACAGCCTTTATCAGCAAAAATTAGGAAGAAAAAAAAACACATTTGCACAGCTGGTGATAAATGAATGAGTTCTAATGTAGTTTGTAAGAGATTAAATTAGGCCTGGCTGGTGTGGTTCAGTGGTTGAGCATCAATCTATGAATCAGGAGGTCACAACTAGATTCAGGTCAGGACATATGCCTGGGCTGTGGGTCTCGATCCCAAGTGTGGGGCATGCTGGAGGCAGCTGATCAATGAATCTCTCTCATCATTGATGTTTCTATCTTTCTCTTCATCTCCCTTCTTCTCTGAAATCAATAAAAACATATTTTTAAAAAAGATATTAAGTTGATAATATAAAGAAATTAATATGATAATTTCAAGTTATTACCATACAGTCCTGGGTTTTGTAGGGGCAATAAGTGGGGGAGCATGCTTGAGCAGGTCGCCAGCCCTGTGGAGGCCAAGTCAAAGAGCAAAGAAAGCAGCGAGGTCCAGTTCACACTATTTGAGCCCTAGACTAAGGTTCCCCTCCAGCAAGGGATTCCTCTGGAATGGTCATTTGCATGGAACAATACCTACACTTTCTTTTCTTTCCTTAATTAAAATTTCCTGTTATAAACAACCAGTACTTTCCTGAAGGACACGAAGTGACTCATTATCTTAATCAAGTTCAGAGAAACAATGAATCATGGAATTTGAATGTTTAAATTTAGTATTTGATTAACTTTCCTTTTCTATGTGTGTTGTGGACTGGTGGGCCTTCCCAAAATTCATATGTTGAAGTCCCAACCCCAAATATGATTGTATTAGTAGGTGACCCTTTGGCACGTGATTAGGTCATGAAGGTGGAACATCTGTGAATGGAATTAGTGTTCTTACAAAAGATTCTCCAAAGAGTTTCCTTGTCTCTTTTGCCATGTGGGGGAACACAGCCAGAAGACAAGCTATTTATAAACCAGGAAAAAGACTCTCACCTGGACACCTTATCTACTGGCAACTTGATATTTGACTTCCCAGCCTCCAGAACTGTGAGAAATAAATTTCTGTTGTTTAAGCCACCCAGTCTATGGTATTTTTGTTATAGCAGCCTAAATGGACTAAGATAATGTGTTTAATTCCTATTCTTACCTTGTTCTCTGTAACAGTAGTGATGTGCAGTTTCAGAGTGGTCAGGCCAGTGGCACAGAAAATACGATTTATGGAAAAACAAAGGAAGTAAAGTTGACCAGGAGGATATCTGGGAAAGATGAGTTCAGAGAGAATGTGCAGCAAATGCCATAGATTTCAGGTGAATGTGGCCTGCTGTGCTCAGAGATTAGAGAGGAGCCTGAGAGCCTGCAGGGGAGGAGGGAAAGGAAGAATTGTAAGAACTGAGTTTAGAGAGGAACAGGATGCCTGGTGGCATGACAATAATCAACATTCAGATAAAGTTCACTCCTTAGGCAGAATTATTAAACAATGGAGGCATTAGGGGTTCATATGATATTGTTCCACTAGATTGAGATCATTGTAAATCAGCTGGGGGTGAAAACAAGGGAGTGAGATCAAGAATTCCATTCAGCTTTGAAGTGTTATGAAGAATCCACTGCCATGGGCAGGTCACTCTAAGAAAGTTCGAGTTAGTTGTCAAGTCATTATTTCAAGGCTGACTTTAGTTCCTCAAAGGAAGGGCAAACATTTAGGTATGTTAACAAATGTCATGGGGCCTGGCAGGTGCGGCTCAGTGGTTGCATGTCGACCCATGAACCAGGAGATCACAGTTCCATTCCCAGTCAGGGCACATGCCCGGGTTGCAGGCTCGTTCCCCAGTAGGGGGCGTGCAGGAGGCAGCCGATTGATAATTCTCTCTCATCATTGATGTGTGTCTCTCTCTTCCTCTCCCTTCCTCTCTCTGAAATCAATAGAAACATATTTAAAAAAGAAATGACATAGATCAAGTCAGAAATGTTGAAATTCTACAATATAGACTAGAGACACTTTTTTATTCAGGTCCTAAAAAATTGCTCACTAAGTATATTCTTCCTGCACCTGGCATGAAGTATTAACCTGTGTGCTATTTCGGCTCATATTTCACAGGATATTGATGGTAAAATTGAGAGGAAACATATAAATTTACCCTCAAATTTTTCAGAGCATGGTCAGTGTGGACATTATATAAAATGAATGTATTTCCTGAGATCACTAGGTGTCTTGATAGAATCAAAAGCAGAAGGCATTGATTTGACAGCAGGGAAAATGAAAGGTGCATCTGAAGAACTTCAGTACCTTTGAACCTGGCAGTCTCTCCAATATTTATCTCTCTCTTTGACACAGTTCTTTCAGATGGGCCAGGGTTAATGGAGACATTGGGAAATACAAGAACTCCACAAAGGAATCAACAGTAAAATTTCCATATCAGAGATCGGAAAAAATGATCTAATGCCTTGTAAAGTGACATCTATTCTTCTTCCAATAAAACCAACCAAATGAACAGCCAAATTGCAAGAATCAGTTACTGTATCTGAGTAATATCTTATAATGAGAATAGGAAATGGATAATAAAGACATTTGGTATCTAACCAGTCTTGGCAAGCTTGGGAAAGGTGAGGAGGCCTCCTATAGAGAGAGACCATAAATGTTAAAAAAGTGAAACAATTTGAATTGTGTCGATTAGTAATGTGAGATTTCAAAAATTACTAGCAGACATAAAATTATTCAGTCCTGTTATGAATTATCTCCTCTAGGCATGTGGTAACATTGGACTTTCAACACCCTTAAGGTAGACACAACTATGACTTGATTGACTAATGAAATTAAGCAAAAGTGGGAAGTCATGTTTCTTTAAGAACTTTTCATGTGGCTTTAAAGAAATACTATAATTTGCCATTTCTCTCTTTCTTTCTCAGTAACTACTAACATTGTGGATGGGGCTCCCCCATCAGCCTGTACTGAAGAGTGATGCTCACGTGGAGAAGAGCAGGAGCCAGCCTGCAATGGACAAGTAAGAGGAAGGAAAACACACCTTGAACATTTTACTCTAAATGACCGCTGACATGTTAAGGTTGTCTATTTCTGCAACATAACCTAGATTTATACTGTCATATAAAACAGTATACTCATTATAAGTTGATTACCTTCCTACTCTACAACAGGAGAACGCAGATCCATCTAAAAGTGAAAAACCGTCCCCTAAGATGACCATGACTTGATGTAATTAACTCGTTTCCACCTGTGTGCATCACCCCACACACAAACACACACACACACTCAATAACAATGAAAACAGAAAGGTTGAAAGAATAATTCCCTTGGTAATGGTTCTGTTATTAAAGCTGCAAAGTGAAAGAGCTTGAATAATGTATGTTATCAAAGAAAAAGATTAGATTCAGTGTCAATAATATTAGAATTGCCACACAATGCAGTCCAAAGTTTTATATATTTAAAAAAATTAAAAAGAAGGAAAGAATCTGAACAGGCTTCTGTTTACTTTTTGTTTTATGTACTAGTACTCTCAATTATTAAGGTTACTGCTTTCTTTCTTCAAAATTTATGGAAAAGTCATACAGTTCTAGCTGTAAAGCTGTAAAAATTTGAAAACATAACATAAAACTTGCCAGGTCTCTGTATCACTAAGACACAAACACAGAGAGCTAAACTTGTTAGAATAGCAAGTTTTGTGGTGGTGAGAGTTAGAGTATATCTGCCTTGACCTAATGAAAGATAAACAAAATAGATGCATCATGTAATTTCCCTAACACTAGGGGTAAAATAAAGTGCTGACATTCCCAGTGCAGACAAAACAAAACTGCAGTTCCAAAGTTTGTAAGCATTCAACCTGGAAGTTGTCCTTCGGAACTCATGAAAATACATTTTAACGGATAACATAAAGGAAAATAGGTTTTTTCCTCAAAAAACATTTTAAGAGTATAATTAGAGAAAAAGACATGAGAATGAGACTGATTGACTCACCAAGTCTTTTTTTCCATATCCCCCTGCCCAGAGACTAAGCAAAAAAAAAAAAAAAAAAAACTGCTGTAGACTGTTGATTCTATTTTAACTAACCATTCAATGATTCTAAATTTATCCTACTTTACCAAATCCAACTAGGGAAATTTTCATCAAATCTCTTTGAAGAAGCTCTGGAACAACTAAAAATAGACATAAGAATTACAATAACTTCTCATCTTTTAGAATTTTCCAGGGTGAGATAAGAATTCAATGACTCAATGAGTTCATGCCTAATAGAATTTGTGAACTTGAGACCCTGAAGTTCTTATGATGTATCAGTTTATATTTTTTCCATGAGTCACAACTTTTAGGACTAACTTTGTTATTAAGAACAAAGAAGGGGGAAGAGCAGGAATTATGTTTACATAATATCAAGAATGATTGGGTTCTATGGTAGGGGTAGAGTTTTATTTAAAGAAAAATATTAAATGTGGTAATTTATTAAAGAAATTTTCTCCTTTCTTTTACTTGCACTACATAGAATGAGGAAACGTAGATCTTATAATTTCATGCCAAGGGATACAGTTAGATTCTTAAAATTATCTTACGCACTGATTCTATGATTTTGTTATTTTTCTTTTGACAAAAACATAATGTGTTTATTTATGTATTCATATTGAGATATAACTTACATAGTATATAGACAGAATAATGTTCCCACAAAGATGTCCACATTCTGACCTCCACAATCTATGGATATGTTACCTTAACCTGGCAAAAGGGCATTTATAATAGTGGTTAAATTAAAGATCTTGAGATGGGAAATTTTCTGGGACTAACTGGATAGAGATAATATAACTACAAAGATCCTTTAAGAGAGAGTCAGGAGGATCAGAGACAGAGAGAGAGAGAGGGAGAGAGAGAGAAAGAGAGAGAGAGAGAGAGAGAGAGATATTCTGGAATGAAAGCTGAGGCCAGAGTGTTGCAGCCATGAGCCAAGGAATGTGAGCAAAAGCCAAGGAACAGATTCTTTCCTAGAGTCTTTAAAAGAAATACAGCAGGGGCCCTCAAACTTTTTAAACAGTGTCCAGTTCACTGTCTGTCAGACTGTTGGAGGGCCGGACTATAGTTTAAAAAAAAAACTATGAATAAATCCCTATGCGCACTGCGGGCCCGGGATGAGTTAGCTGCTAAGCAGGACAGGCAGCGGCACCCGGCGGGCAGGATAAATGTCATCGGCGGGCCTCATGTGGCCCGTGGGCCATAGTTTGAGGACACCTGAAATACAGTTTTTGATTTTAACCCCATAGTAAGCATTTCAAAAGTCATATCCTTAGAACTTAAAATAATAAATTTGTGTTGTTTTAAGCCCCTAAATTGTGGTAATTAGTCACAATAGCTATAAGAAACTGGTGCACATAAACTAACATGTACAAATCTTATATTCACAGTTTAATAAATGTGTGTGTATGGCAGGAGCTGGTGGGCAGGGATGGGGGCGGGGACTTCTGCCCCCCAGCGCAGGTGCGTGCAGGCCTGCCCAGTGCTGACATCACACTGCCTCGGAGGTGGAGGTGCTCCTGATGGAGGCACATGCAGGCAGGAGCTGGTGAGCTGGGGTGGAGGGGGGAGAGGGGGAAGGGGAAGGGGACTTGTGCCATGGGGACGAGGACTTGTGCCACTGGGACATGAGGCTGTCACCAGGGGCGCCCCCCCCCCACCTGCCCCGGTGGAGACATGCAAGCCCACTGCTGCCACCCAGCCTGGAGGGGGTCGTCAGAATGGGGGCGGGGCCTCAGCGGAGAGCTCTCAGCACTTCTGTGCTGGGGTCCGAAGATGTGGAGAGGAAGGGAAAGCAGATGGACAGTTAGAGGGTTTAGGCCAGGAGGGAAGAGCAGATAGGTAGTTAGGTGGATCAGGCCAGGAGGGGAGAGCAGTTAGGGACATCAGGCAGACAGGCAGGTGAGCACTTAGGAGCCAATGGTTCTGGATTGCGAGAGGGATCCCAGATTGGAGAGGGTGCAGGCCAGGCTAGCCCGCCCCCACCTCATGCATGAATTTCGTGCACCGGGCCTCTAGTTAAATAATAATAGAGAATAAAATATTAGCAGATAAGAAAACATCATAAATCACCATGTAGGTCAAGGATCAGCAGTGTTGCCTTATCTCCTTTGTAGTTATGTGATATAGTCTGAGAAGTTCTGGTCAGTAGAATATTGGACAAAATGAAGTGTGCCATCTCTAGACAAAGCCTTTTAAGAAATAAATCTTCTCCATAGACTCTTTTCCTTTCTACTATCTTCTTGCAGATAATGTCAAGACTCTAGAGGATATCAAAGCCAAAAGATGAAATTAGTCTCAGTTGCTGACATTTTCTTTAAATATGAGAATAATTACGTGTTTAGAAACATGTTTTGTTAATGTTTATTATAAAGCTACAAAATGGAATTTCTTCTGTACTGATATAAAAATTTTAGTAAGTTAAGTAGTCATCATTAAGATTGAGTGAACCTGGCTCAGTAGGATGTGTGATGTTAGGATTAAAATATAGTATCCTTATTTCAGTACCTTCGAAAATGCTGAACTCTTTTCATATGCTTCTTAAATGATAAAAACCCAAGCATGCTATTCACAAAGCACTTTTCCTTTCATATACAATATTTTCACTGTAGAAAATACATTATTACCAGTATTTTTCTGTATTACTTCCTAACAGACTATCTTAAATCATCAAAAATAGTGTCTTTGAAAGAACCATGTGATGTCCAGAGAGTCTTATGAAACTTCTTATGTCTGATTTAAGCACTTTTGAACAATAAGAATATGAATGAAAAACACTAAAATCTTTGTGTTTTGGTTTGAATCTCTGAACTCATGAATTGAAAGTGACATGAAATTGACCCAGAGAATACCCTGGCTGGTTAATGCAATTCTCATTCATCCTTGTAAATAAAATAATGTTTTTACATGTTCCTAAAGAATACCTGCTCTCTCTCTCTCTCTCTCTCTCTCTCTCTCTCTCTCTCTCTCTCTCACACACACACACACACACACACACACACACACAAATAAGAAGAACCTCATATATCTGCCTACAATACTAGTAAACAGCTCTGGTGGATTTCTATTCATGGTCCTGAATACCTATGTGCTTTATTGTCTTTCAGTCCTAAGAAAAGTCATCTCACAAGGAGCACATGCAGGCAATGGGTAAAGCAATATCAGAACCTGACTTACTGGCTGATAAACATGATTGGTTCACATTAATTTGATGGCCTGTATGTTGCACAACAATTTAGAGTAATGAGAAATGCTTATTTCACTGTCAGTCATATTGATCTGTCTATAAAGCAGTCAGATTTAATGTCCTTTGTGGCAATAATTAAGTTCATTTAAGAAAGAGAGGCACTGACATCTGGCCCATAAACATTAGACAGGTAAGTTATGAGTGTAATCAAACACCAAAATCAGTTTATCATAAATCAAATGAAAGTATATTAAATCAGCATATCCCTACTAATTATCTGACATGTTAATGGTAAGTTATAATTTTGAGACTGGAAAGAAATATTCTTAATATGGAAAAGTATCGTGCAGAGTAGGTATCAGGGAAGATTTTAAATAGGAAGAGATTATTAATGCTCTGGATTCACTTTATGAATTGTTACCCATCTATTATTTTTCCCTTTATATTGCATTTTTGGGGTGACACAGATTAACACAATTATAGAGGTTTCCGGTGCACAACTCTACAACACATCATTTGTAAACTGTATTGTGTGCTCACTACTCCAAGTCAAGTCTTTGTCCATCACCATTTATCCCCTTTACTCTTCTCCATCACCCTCACACCTCCTGTCTCTTGCAATCACCACATTGTTGTACTCATCCATAACTTTTTTCTTTTTATTTCTTTTTTGCTCAATCCCTCTACACACCCCACCCAGCCACTCCCCGGACAGTTGTCAGCCTGCTGTCTATTTTTGAGTCTGTCTCTTATTTTGCTTGTTAGTTAATTTTCGTTCATTAGATTCCACATATGTGTGAAATCATATGGTATTTGTCTTTCTCTGACTAGATGACTTCACATAAAGTATGCTCTCAAGGTCCACCTGGGCTGCTGCAAAGGGTAAGATTTCCTTCATTTTTATGGCCGAGTAGTAATCCATAGTGTAAATGCACTACACCCTTTTTATTCATGCATCTACTGATGGACACTTGGGCTGCTTCCAAATCTTGGCTACAGTAAATCACACTGCAATGAACATAGGGGTGAGTATTTTCTTTCAAATTAGTGTTTCAGCCCTAGCTGGTTTGGCTCAATGGATAGAGCATTGGCCTGCAGACTGAGAGGTCCCAGGTTCGATTCCGGCCAAGTGCACATGCCTGGGTTTCAGGTTTGATCCCCAAGAAGGGGCGTGCAGGAGGCAGCCAATCAATGATTCTCTCTTATCATTGATGTTTCTATCTCTCTCTCCCTCTCCCTTCCTCTCTAAATCAATAAAATATATTTTAAAAAATTAGTTTTTCAGGTTTCTTTGGATATATTCCAGAAAAATTTTTAATTTTTTGAGGAAACTCCATACTACTTTTCACAGTGGCCACACTAATCTGCATTTCCAGCCAACCGTCCACAAGGCTCCCCTTTCTCCACATCCTCTCCAACAGTTGTTGCTTTTTTGATTTATTGATGGTAGCCATTCTCACAAGAGTGAATTGATATCTCATTGTGCTTTTAATTTGCATTTCTCTAGTGATTAGTGAATTTGAGCATCTTTTCATATATCTATTGGCCATCTGTATGTCCTCTTTGGAAAAAGTGTCTATTTAGGCTCTTTACCCATTTTTAAATGGGATTACTTGTTTTGGAACTATGGGATAGTAAATGTGTGTTTTTTTCAGTTCTTAGCTATTATAAATAATGCAACAAACATAGGGGTGCATATATATTTTTGAATTATATTATCTCACTTATACGTGGAATCTAATGAACAAAATAAACTGAGGAACAAAGGCGTGGATACATGAAACAGACTGATAGCTCTCAGACTGGAAGAAAGAACATTACATACGTGTGTGTGTGTGTGTGTGTGTGTGTGTGTGTGTGTGTGTCTTGGCAAAAAGTGGGAGAGGGGAATCAGGATGGAAAGAGACTTTGCTTGGGATGATGGGCACATGATGCAGTGTACAGACGATGTTTTGCCGAGTTGTACAGTTGAAAACTTGTATGGTTTTGTGAAGCAATGCCCCCCCCATAAATTCAATTAATAAAAAAAGAAAAATAATGCAAATCTTGAAAAGTAAATATGTAGTAACTTTTCTAAACTAGATCATAATCTCAGGAAACAATAAACTTAAGATCCAACAGGGGGAAAAGTAAATGTATGTTGTTTTAAGTAGGCATTTGTGTAATGTGTTACACAGCAGAAAAACTAATACAGCTGTTCATGCTTCCATAACAAGTGTATTAACTAAAATATTTGAATTCTGCCCTAGTCAGTTTGGCTCAGTGGATAGTGTGTAGGACTGCGGACCTAAGGGTCCTGGGTTTGATTACAGTCAAGGGCACATACCTCCATTGCATGCTCCTCCCCAGCCCAGACCCTGGTCTGGCACGTGCAGGAGGCAACCAATTGATGTGTATCTCTCACATTGATGCTTCTCTCTGTCTTTCCCTCTCTCTTCCACTCTTCCTAAAAATCAATGAAAAAAAATATCCTTGGGTGATTATTAACAAATAAACAAACAAAAATTAATAAAATAAAATAAATATTTGGGTTCTCTTTTCTGTCCTCATACCTGTATGCTCTGTCCTCAACTACACTTCAATGTCACCTCAGAATTCAATGAGAAAAAAAAAAGGAAACTAACAGAGATAAACTCTCACCACTTTCTACTACAAAGTTGATAATCCACCTGTATTTGCAGATATCTACTTTCCTTTTAAAATGTAGAACATGTTTCTGTTCTTATGAAAACCCAGTGCCACTGATGTTGTGTTTGGGATTTCATTTCATTTTTTTATTTTATTTGGTTATCACTCTTCAATTCTAGGTGCTTATTTTTCCTTCTTCATTTATGTATAGTCAGGTGTATTCAATTTATAGATGATGAATATGTGTGTAACACATGTCATGTACATATACACACACTTATATACATAAACATATATACATGCATTCACATGTAAGTGAATCATCATATATATATATATATATATATATATATATATATATATACATATATATATATATATATATATATATACACATACTAGGCCTGGTGCACAAAAATTCGTGCACTCAGGGGAGTCCCTCAGCCTGGCCTGTGCCCTCTCACACTCCGGGAGTCCTTGTGGGGTTGTCCGACTGGCAGCTTAGGCCTGTTCCCTGGGGGATCAGGCCTAAGCTGGCAGTCAGACATCCCTCTGGCAGCCTGGGAGTCCTCGGGGCATGTCCAACTAATGGCTTAGGCCCATGAGGAGTGGGCCTAAGCCGTTAGTTGGACAGCCTTAGCGTTGCTGCAGAGGCAGGAGAGGCTCCTGCCATGTCTGCTGTGCTGGCCAGCCATGAGCTGGCTTCTAGCTGAGCGGCACGCCCCCTATGGAAGCGCACCAACCACCAGGGGGTAGATCCTGCGTTGAATGTCTGCCCCCTGGTGGTCAGTGAGCATCATAGTGACCAGTTGTTCCCCCGGTGTTCCACCATAAGGGTTAATTTGCATATTACCCTTTTATTATCCTATCTAATAAAGACAGAATATGCAAAATGACCGTCACTTTACGACAAAGATGGTGGCGCCCACAGCCAATAAGGAGGGATTATGCAAATTGACACTACAAAGACAGCAGCAGCCAGTTGGAACACTTGCATCCTCACCATGGCAACGACACAGGTGTTCCGCCCAACCCTGGCTGCTCTGGGCCTCTGGGCAGCGTGCAAAGGCGGAAGGCGGCTCTGGGCCAGAGCAAACACGGAAGAAGGCAGCCAGAGCAAAGGCTGGGTCCAAGTGCCACCATCCAGGGGAAGGAAGGACTATTCTTGCACAAATCTTTGTGCACCTGGCCTCTAGTGTGTGTGTGTATGTATATATATATATATATATATATATATATATATATATATATATATACTAGAGGCCAGATGAACAGATTGGTGCACTGGTGGGGTCCTTCAGCCTGGCCTGCACCCTCTCACAATCCGTGTCCCTTCAGGGGATGTAGTAGTACACAAAGCAACAGATGGCCAGGGAGGAGCCCACGCTGCTCAGCTTATTCTGGCCCCACTGCACCTGCTGCCTCTGCTGCTTGGTAGGCTCGCTGAACAGCACTCCGCTGTGGGAGTGCACTGACCACCAGGGGGCAGCTCCTGCATTGAGCATCTTCCCCCTGGTGGTCAGTGCGCATAATAGCAACCATTCAACTGGTCATTTGGTCATTCAGTTGTTTGGTTGCTTTGGCTTTTATATATAGACTACAGGCCCGGTGCACAAAATTCGTGCATGGGGGGGGGGTGTCCCTCACCCTCTCCAATCTGGGACCCCTCAAGGGATGTCCGACTGCCCGTTTAGACTGGGATTGGACCTAAATGGGCAGTCAGACATCCCTCTCACAATCCAGGACTGCTGGCTCCCAACTGCTCATCTGCCTGCCTTCCTGATTGCCCCTAACTGCTTCTGTCTGCCAGCCTAATCACCCCCTAACTACTCCCCTGCCAGCCTGATTGATGCCTAACTGCTCTCCTGCCAGCCTGTTTTCCCCCAACTGCCCTCCCCTGCAGGCCTGGTCACCCCTAACTGCCCTCCCTTGCAGACCTGGTCCCTCCCAACTGCCCTCCCCTGCTGGCCATCTTGTGGCGGCCATCTTGTGTCCACATGGAGGCAGCCATCTTTGACCACATGAAGGCAGACATCTTGTGTGTTGGAGTGATGGTCAATCTGCATATTACTCTTTTATTAGATAGGATAGAGGCCTGGTGCATGGGTGGGAGCCAGCTGGTTTGCCCTGAAGGGTGCCCTGGATCAGGGTGGGGGTTCCCTTGGGGCGTGGGGTGGCCTGGGCGAGGGGCCTGTGGTGGTTTGCAGGCTGGCCATGCCCCCCGGTGACCCAAGTGGAGGCCCTGGTATCTGGGGTTTATTTATCTTCTACAATTGAAACTTTGTAGCCTGGAGAGGAGTCAAGCCTTCTGCTTGCTCCAAGACGGCAGCCATTTCTGTTGGAATTTATGTATCTTCTATAATTGAAACTTTGTAGCCTTAAGCAGAGGCCAGGGCTGGCCAGGGTGTGTGGAAAGCTTGGCTTCCTCCATTGCCGTGGGCAACCCTAGCCTCCTGCTCTTTCCAGCTCCATGGTGCCGCCATTTCTGTTTGGGTTTATGTATCTTCTATCATTGAAACTTTGTAGCCTTGAGTGGAGGCCTAGGCCCGCAAGGGCAGGCGGAAAGCTTGGCTTCCTCCATTGCCGGGGAAACCCAAGCCTCCCTCCTGCTCTCTGTGGCCGTAGCCATCTTTGTTGGGTTTATTTGCATATTCGCTCCTTATTCGCTGGTGGGCGTGGCTGGTGGGCGTGGCTGGTGGGTGTAGTGGAGTGATGGTTAATTTGCATATTACTCTTTTATTAGATAGGATATTGTACATAATTATGTATATGTATATGGACATATATTTCTTCAATGAAATGGCTATATTCACTAGCTCTACTCCTACTTAATATCTCTTTAACATGCATTTGACACCTGCTTGACTGAAATTTCTCTACATGTGGTCATCATGAATTTTATTCTTGCTAAATTCAATGGAAAATTTTCTGACTTCATATTTTCTTTCTCTTAGAAACATTTGGCAATAATGACTATCCTCCCTTATCCACCCTCCCTTTAAAAGTTTGTGAAATAGTGTCTCCCTTTGGGGTCTCATGACACCAAATATGCCTGGAATTAGTTGGATTCATTCCTTTTTTCCTTCTGTTAGCTCTTCTCTCTGCACCCAGCTGCTGTATTTGGGAGTACTCTGAGCTCAGATCTAAATCCTCTCACTCAGTCCCCCCTGCACTTTCTTCTAGATAATCTCACGAATTCTCATGATTTTACTTTCCATGGCACAAGTCCCAGAGTATCCCAGGCCAGATGTTACATCTGAGATTTACATTCATATCTGTTAAGCTATTTGATATCTATACCTTTCTGGCACATATATATCTCAAGATAATCATGTCAAAATTCACTACTTTAATCTCTCTCTCTCTCTCTCTCTCTCTCTCTCTCTCTCTCTCTCTCTTTCTCTCTTACACACAGAAAACTAGAACAACTATAAAAGCAATTATCTGGGCCTCTCACATTCTCCCTAATGAGAATAAATGGCATCTGCCAGGTTACTAAAGACTAAAACAACAAATAAATCAAAATTAAATCAATTATATTAAAAACAAAAAGTTTTATATAAATAAAGTTATATATTTACATAAATAAGTTATTTACAATGTTTCTGTTTCTTCAAGCTCTTTTTTGTTCACCTCCTAATGATTCTCCTATCCATCCAATTTTGTTCATCACTGAATCATTATACTTAACCTAGACTAACTTTCCCATTCCAACTTTTGGCTATCTGACTTTATATTTTGGAATATATTTGTGTAGATAAAGCCTGACCTATAATAATAATCTGAATTTTACTATTTATGTTTCCCTCAAATACATACTCTTAGGACTATAAAACTTAATGTTTGTTTCTAAAAATAAAGCCACTGTAACTATACTAGTAAAATACACTATAATAAAAAATTAAATCCATAACAGGACAGATTTACATTGATTATGTGTGAAAATTACTAATTTAATTCCCATTAATAACCTCAATGAGCTAAACATTTTATTTTCCTCATATTAAAGAAACTAAAAAGAGATTCTGAAACTAAAGAGATTCTAAGAGCAATGTCCATGCCATCATATAGTAAATGTAGTTGAAATAAAACACTTATGTAAGTTTTATATATACTTAATAAGATATATATATATTATTAAGAACTTCTTCAGAAATATAAAGAAAATGCACATTATAATGTATAAAAAATCAAATAACTTTTTCCCACTTGAAATCTGGAACATACTCAGAAATGATCCAAATCAAAAGTATAAATCAAATAATTCTTACATAAACTTTATGTAACTTGATATCCCTTGCACAAATACTCATAATGTTTTTCCTTTATGCACAATTTGCCTTGGATATTTTCCCCTCTCAAAATCTACCTAAGCCTGGAATCAACCAGACAACTCACTCCAATAAAGATTAAAACTACTGTATATGTGCTTGTGTGTGTGTATGTGTGTGTGAATATGTGTTTCATTAACTCCAGATTCACAGTTAAGATTTTCAACCAGGTTACTTTACCAGAGGAATAATTTTTATTATACCAATTGTGAGGTATCTAAAATGATAAAATAGTTCTATATATGACAAATAGAAACTTGCCATTTATAATTTTTCTTGTGAACTGAGTATTAAATAAATTCTATATGACCTTTCTAAATGTCTGGAATATTGGCTATGGGTACAATCATTTCTACCTAGACATAGCCATTGATTTTTCAAGTATTCTGTTATGCTAATGTGAAATGTTCCTTGTTCTCTCAACTTTTTCTAAGAAGCACTTGAAGCAGTGATGAACAAAATCAGTCTTCTATCAAGTACTCTGTGTGGGAATTTAGAGAAAGATAGGGAAGATAAAGGGTTCATGATTTTATAATAAAAGAAGCTATACTCTCCATCAGAACTTGAGAGAAATTCATTACTGAAAGCAAATGATAATGAGACCTTGTGCTGAAAATCTGTATGGTAAAAAGGCAATTAGCTTGTCTGTCTTATTCACCTACAGGGGCAAAAACAATTCAGTTATCACCATTAAAATGGATTGCAGTCATATTTTATTGGAAAACCTGACTTATTAAATATTTATGAATACCTAAACCATGCATCCAAGAGAAGAGAGGGCACATATAATTTAGAAAACTTCCATTCAGCTGAATGACCCTATTGTAAAAATTTTATTTCATTTGAAACACAGGTTAAAGTGTAGTTACTATCTCTCTTACAAAAAAGACATAAAATAAAAACATCTAAAATGAAAATGGTTTCCTGTATTATTATTTTTAAAATGGAATGTCAGAGTAATTTCTTAAGATTTATTCTTTTACTCAAAAATTCCAAATTAAAAAATGCTTTTAGAGAAAAATACATCATATTATGCATTCTTAAAGTTGTTCTGACTATAACAGAAGCAGCATTGTCCTCAGACACATCAGAGCAACGGTTTGGCTTTGTGAAACCAAAGGCAACCACTGTGGAAACATTTGTTTAATGTAATGAAAATATTCATATTTGAATAAACATGTTAGTCAATTATAAGAGTTTATATGCTGTTATACTTTAAAAACCATTTCAACATGGGAATGCTAATGCAAAGCTCTGTTATTTATAAGCAAACTAGAGGCCCGGTGCACAAAACTTGTGCACGGATAGGTTCCCTAGGCCTGGCTGGTGGTCAGGGCCGATCAAGGCCTTTGGGCTGCTAACCAGGGCCTTCCTCATTCCATGCCACCCCCTGGTGGTCAGCACACATCATAGCAAGCGATTGAACTCCTGGTCTCCCCGTTGAACTCCCAAGGGGACACTTTGCATATTAGCCTTTTATATATATATATAACACCAATCAGCCATATTTGTCTTTATAATCGCTAATCTTGTATTTTTATTTTATGAATAATCACAATGTTTTGGGAATAATGCTTGGATATTGTGTTGAAATCATACTAATATTTCAAATAGGTTTTTAGACCAGAAGTCAGCAAACATTTTTTAAGAGATAACAAATATATTTGCCTTTGCAAGGCCACATAATCTCAATTGCAACTGTGCAATTCTGCCACTATAGGAAAACAGTGCAGACATTACCCAAACAAATGAGCAACTGTGTTCCAATGAAACTTTATTTACAAAAACAGGTAGTGGGTTAATCCTGTTCTAACTACAACTAATATTTTTTGAAATATATTTTCATTGATATCAGAGAGGAAGGGAGGGGGGAAGAGATAGAAATATCAATGATGAGAGAGAATCATTGATTGGTTGCCTCCTGTACTACCCACACTGGGGATCGAGCCTGCAACCCAGGTATGTGCCCTTAGCTGGAATTGAACTTGGGACCCTTCAGTCTGCAGGCCGACATTCTCTATCCACTGAACCAAACCAGGTAGGGCTATAATTTATTTTTAAATCATATGGTGGGAAAGTTTAAAAAAAATAATCAGCCCAAACATAAATTGTCTTCCTGATTTTTAGTTATAGGAAGATATATAAGAGAAATTAAGAAATTATATAATGCATCTAGTGAAGTAAGTTTAGAAGTCAACTGACCAATTGTTCCCATCCAAAGCTTGTATATTCTATTTCATTCTTAAAGGTGATGTTTCTCTTCAGCTTGAATATCTCAAGTGATAGAAAACTCAATTCCAGCATACATATAAGAACTATGTTCAATTTTTGGAAAGTTCTAAGTACTTGATGTTGTGTCTGGAAGTAACTTGCAGTAATTGACTAGTAATTTAGCTTGATCTTGCCTATGATAATGCACTTAAGATATGCATAGGCTAATTTTAATTACTTAGCATTTAAAAAAATAAGGGCATACATTTATTGATTAAATGCAGTTAGGCATATTTTCTTGAATTAGGAATCCCATTAGGTAAAAACTATTGAGCATTTGTTATGTGTCAGTCCCCGTGCTAGACATCAAATTTAGAAAGACATCCGGGAACTTACTATCTTAGCTACATTTCTGGTCCTACTGCTAAGTCTTAGAATTGTTCACAGTATCTACATGCACATAACTATGATCCTCTGGGAAGATCTCTATGCAGATATTATTTCATAATGATGACTTGAACATTCCTTTATCACCCTATTTCTTATGTCACATTTTTTGTTTCTCAAAATTATCTATTATAAATTCCAACTTTTAGAGAAATGTGATTCATTACCTGAGATAAGCCTTTGCAGCTTAGCTCATATTGCCTGTGATCCATTATAATCAAATTTAGCAGGATCAAATGTGTTCTAGAAGTTTCCTTCCTCATTTACCAGTAAAATAAGAGAGAATTTAGAAATATGTTTTTGCCAGGCTTGGCAGTGTACAGCTTTAGATATATATTAGAATTTTATGTTGGTTGGTTTAGATATTTTTTATTTATCCTTCTTAAGCTTTTATCTATAGTCTTTCAATATAGACAGCTCTAATACTACACTCTGATTTTCTAGCCTTAACTATTATTTTTTTGTTATTCTGATATCAAATTTAGAACTGATAATATCTGAAGAAGGACCTGTGATTTCCAGTTATCACACAGTGCTAAAAGGCCATTGCTAAGGCATGACTAAAGGAACTATTCAATTGAGAGTCCAGGACGATATGCTTTGCTTAATCTTTCTGAAGTATGAAAAGAAAAACATCCAGGTTGTGTTATCTTTAGAAATGAGATGGAAAAGTATGGTGGGAAGGTGGAGGTATTAATACTTGGCAAGGATAAGTTGCTATGTCAGGAATTCCATTTTGTTTTGTTTTGTTTTGTTTTTAAAGCCCAGCCAATATTCACTCATCACTATCACAGATTCACTTCCTGAAATTTGGAAGAAAGAGCATAGTTTGTAAACTTGATTTTGTTTCATTATCAGATTTTTAAAAAAGAAAACTTTGCTATTTAATTTGATGTTACCATTACCAGCACCCAGGCATTCTTGGCTTTCTAGAGGTTATTAAATATGATACTTATTACTGACACAGTGTGATGAAGTACTGGGGATAAAGGACTACATATTTTTTTGTCAAATATATACATGTATTTGTTTGGTTTCCCCTGCCTTTTAACTTTTATTCCCTAATTTCATGAAAGTTTTCCCCCACAATCAGTGAAAACATAACATATTTAAGGAATCACAACTCCTATTACTTTTCTTTTTACCTAACTGAGTTTGTTTGTTGTTTTTTTTTAAGAGAAAATGTATACAGGAAAATGAACATAGTTTCAGATAAAATTTATATTCAAAAGAGAAATGGTTTCCCTTCTCATTTCTGGCTTGCTTCTTTCTTTCATATACAATCCATTCACTTATTACCTTTCACTCACCCGAACTGAGTGTGCTCTGTTAAGGCAGAAATTCC
Source organism: Plecotus auritus (assembly GCF_963455305.1). Lineage (NCBI taxonomy): Eukaryota > Metazoa > Chordata > Mammalia > Chiroptera > Vespertilionidae > Plecotus > Plecotus auritus. The sequence goes on along the minus strand of NC_137770.1, from coordinate 18,480,197 downwards.
ATTCAATAAAATGGGAAACTTTCTCTGTTGCCATCTAAAATGCTCTCCAAGGGACATAGCATTCACCCTTTATGGCTTCAATGCTTACAAACCAGAAGATAAAGACTGTGTGGGTATCACAAATTCAGAGGAAGGAAAAAACAAGATCTTTCTCTGTATGCATCAGTCAGAGGCATTCCTGAGTAGAAGGAACACATTTTCAGCCCAATTGCACCACTCAGAAACATCCCTTTTTCCTCTTTGAAAGGAATCTCTAGCTGTGTCTCATTATAGCCTGCAGTGGAGGAGAGGAAGTGAGTGAGGGCGTGGGCTGGAGAGACTTGGAGCTGTAGAATCAAAGGGGAAGGTGCCGTGCGTTAGAAGGAAGTAAATTGCCCCTTCCACTTTAGAACCAAACCCTTGAAAAGCATGCAGCAGTTTTCAACATGAATTGCTGCTATACACACCAGCAAGGACATGAGCTTTTGTGTACGGGAACAGATACACATGTACACGCACTCGCTGCAGCCATTCACTATGCGCTTATAGCCACTCCTATCAGCCATCATTTCAATCCATCTGTGTTCACATATCTCCACAACAAAATTATTTATTTTTTGTCTTCATAAAAGACTCTTTCCTCATTAAAACAGAATTTTTACACCCAAAAAATGTAATAAGTCATAAATATGTGAACATTTTTGTTCCCAAAGTTTTATTTTGTGTGTGTGTTTTAAACATTTTCTTAAAAGTTGCTAATGAGAATAGCTGTTCATTTTTTTTCCCAGTACAAGGCAATTATCTGAAACAGAAAAAAAAAAAGATTTTCTGATTCCCAGTGGAAAACTTCAAAGCCAAATGTGTTATTTATTAGCAAATTAAATAACTCTGCATAAATACTTGAGACTGAATTTCCTGTTGTAAGAAAACTCAAAACTAAAATCAGATTACACAGAATTCGTAAGTTTAAGACATAAATTATAAAATTTAATTTCTCTGTTCAAATGAATAAAATCAGAATTGAAATCTATACTTTATTATGGAAGCTCCAAATTGTGAGCATCTTTATGCAATTCTTAAAGTAGTTGTTTAATCAAAGTACCTAAAAATTAACACAAACATGACTCTCCGTGTCTTGTACTTCTTGATGTAAAAAATAAGTTCATGCTTTAAAATGCTTTGAAATGGTGAAAGACTGAGCTACATTCTGAGATTTGAGTATGCCCTTGGGCTGGATTGTTTGATCCTATCCAGTCTCCATCATAGACTGATAGACTTGAAAAGAAGCTATGAAACTGATAATTCAAAATGCCCTCCCCTGCATGATATACAGGAAAAAGAAACTATAACAAACCTGACAAAAATGAATTAATTAAAAATCCCAAGTAACAAAGTGAAGTAAAATTCAAGAATTGCTATATCTTAGCTTATCACAGGGAGATGCATCTGAGTGGAAAGTAAAGCAATTCTCTTGGTGCCTCTCACAAGAACATTCAGACCTTTTGGAAATGGTTTAGATGATACTTGTAAATGGTCCAGCTAGGTAGGCAAACACCTTAAAGTTCCACATCACAGACTAATTAGTACTGTCTCTCAGTGTCATCTATACTAATAAAAGGGTAATATGCAAATTGGTCTGGATGCCCTCACAGTAATGACCAGACAGCAGGCTGCGTGGGGCAACCAGGCAGACAGGGGAGTTAGTGAGGGGTGACCAAACAACTGAACAGCAGGCTGCGTGGGGTGACCAGGCTGGCGGGGGGGTTAGTGAGGGGTGACCAGGCTGGCGGGGGGGAGGGGGAAGTTGGGGCGACCAGGCTAACAGGGGTGGCAATTGGGTGCAACCAGACTGGCAGAGGGGGGCAGTGAGGGGCATCCAGGCCGGTGGGGGGGGTCAGTTGGGGGCAACCAGACCAGCAGAGGGGGGCAGTTAGGGGCGATCAGGCCGGGAGGCAGAGGCAGTTAGGGGTGATCAGGCTGTTGGGGGGGCAGTTAGGGACAATCAGGCAGGCAGGAGGTGAGCAGTTAGGAGCCAGAGGTCCCAGATTTTGAGAGGGTTCCTGTATTGGAAAGGGTGCAGGCTGGGCTGAGGAGACCCCCCCCCCCCCCCGTGCACGAATTTTGTGCACCGGGCTTCTAGTCCTTAAATAAGGAAAGATGGATATTAACAATTATAATGTTAGTCATGGGTTGTCTTATCCTCACCCTATACACACCCTGGTACAAAATGGGCATATAATCATATGGTTATCAACATATCTAACCATACTATGTGTAAAATGCATGAGGATTGCTTTGAGTTTCATATACATACAATGTTTTCATATCTATCTATACTAATAAAAGGGTAATATGCTAATTAGACCAGGAGACCTCCTGGGAGACCTTTTAGACATTTTTCGGACAAAGCCATGGTGGCGGAGCTGAGGCAGAGGTGGTTAGGGGTGATCATACCAGGAGGGGAGGGCAGTTGGGGGTGAGCAGGCCAGCAGTGGGGGGCAATCAAGCCGGAGGGGGGACAGTTGGGGGTGAGCAGGGGGGCAGGTGGGGGTGAGCAGGTTGGCATGGGGGGCAGTTGGGGGTGATAAGGCCTGCAGGGTGGGCAGTTGGAGTGAGCAGGCTGGTAGGGGGGCGGCAGTTGGGGGTGAGCAAGCTGGCAGGGAGGGCTGTTGGGGGTGATCAGACCAGCAAGGGGGGGCAGTTTGGGTGAGAAGGCCAGCAGGGGGGCAGTTGGGGGCAAGCAGACTGGCAGGCGAGTAGTTAGGGGCCATCAGGCAGGCAGGCAGGTGAGCGATTAGGAGTCAGCAGTCCTGGATTACAAGAGGGATGTCCAACTCCTGGTTTAGGCCTGATCCCTGAGGGGCAGTCAGACATTCCCTGAGGGGTCCCAGATTGGAGAGGGTGCAGGCCGGGCTGAGTGACACACCCCTGTGCACGAATTTTGTGCACTGGGCTACTAGTATATCTATCTATCTATCTATATATATATCCATATATATACATATATCTGTATATATCTACTAGAGGCCCGTTGCACGAAGTTTCGTGCAATAGGCTTTCCTTCCCTTGGCTGCTGGCACCAGTTTTCCTCTGGCACCTGGGACCCAGGCCTTCACTCCGGCCTCAAAGGAGAAGCCAAACCTCTTCAGTCTTCAGTCTTCAGTCATCTTCAGTCTTCAGTCTTCGCTCTGCCCCTGTGTATACAAATTAACCCACCATATTTGTTGGGTTAATTTGCATACTCACTCCTGATTGGCTGTGGGCGTTGTGGAGGTATGGTCAATTTGCATATTTCTCTTTTATTAGTGTAGATATATATCTATATATATCTATATATCTATGTATCTATATATATATATATCTATATAGACATATCTATAGATATATCTAGATATACTGGGTGTTAATAATGCAGATTTTTTCAAAAGATGGAGTTACACATATGTTGATACATATGTTGATACTAGAAGCCCAGTGAATGAAATTCATGCACTGGAGGGGTGTCTCTCAGGCCAGCCTGCACCCTCCCAATCTGGGACATCCCTCTCACAATCCAGGACTGCTGGCTCCTAACCACTCGCCTGACTGCCTGCCTGATTGACCCTAACCGCTTCTGTCTGCCAGCCTGATCACCCCCTAACTGCTCCCCTGCCAGCCTGATTGATGCCTAACTGCTCCCCTGCCAGCCCAATCGCCCCCAACTGTCCTCCCCTGCTGGCCTGGTTGCCCACAACTGCCCTTCCCTTCCAGCCTGGTAGCACCAACTGCCCTCCCCTGCCAGCCATCTTGTGGCGGCCATCTTGTGACAACGTGGGGGCGGCCATCTTGTAATGACGTGGGGGCTGCCATCTTGTGATGACATGGGGGCAGCCATCTTGTGATGTCATGAGAGCGTCACTCTAGGGTGCGAGTGCCACCTAGGCTTTTATTAGTATAGATATATGCAATTTTATGTGTATGCTATTTTGTAGTGTTGACAACAAGCTCCAAACTGCATATGTCAAATTTGCTGAACGTGTTAACATCATAGATATTTTTTCACTTAAAAATGTCAAATTTCGTGCCAAAAAACGAGCATTTGTGGGAAGTTTTAATTCATTACTTTCTTTTGAAGAAAAGTTCTGCTGAATACTTCGGGAAGCTTATGGTGAACATGCTCCATCTTAAGATATTTGTCAATGCTGGTTTAAATGCTTTAAAAATGATGATTTTCATGTGAAAGGCAAAGAACATCCAGGTCAACCGAAAAAGTTTGAAGACTAACAATTACAAGCATTAGTGGATGAAGATGTGTGTCAAACTCAAAAACAACTTGCAGAAAGATTAAACATTGCTCAGCAAACAATTTCCGATCATTTACAAACAATGGGAAAGATTTTAAAGGAAGGAAAATGGGTGCCACATCAACTGAACAAAAGACAAATGGAAAATGGAAAAGTCATCAGTAAAATGTTGCTTCAGTGGCACAAAAGAAAGTCTTTTTTTCATCAAATTGACTGGCGATGAAAAGTGGATTTATTTTGAGAATCCCAAATGGACAGAATCATGGGTAGATCCAGGTCAACCATCAACATCGACTGCAAGGCCACATCACTTCGGAAAGAAGATAACGCTGTGCATTTGGTAGTATCAGGAAGGTGTGGTGTATTATTAGCTTCTAAAACCAGGTGAAACCATTAATACTGACCACTACCAACAACAAATAATCAATTTAAACCATGCTTTGGTCGTAAAACAACTAGAATGGGCCAGAAGACATGGCAAAGTAATTTTGCTTCATGATAATGCACCATCACACACTTTAAAACCAGTAAAGACACATTAAAAGATCTTTCCTGGGAAGTATTAACCCACCCACTGTATTCACCAGACCTTGCTCCTTCAGATTACCACTTGTTCTGATCAATGTCACATGCACTTTCTGAGCAGCACTTCAAAACATACGAAGAAGTGGAATATTGGGTCTCTGAATGCTTTGCCTCAAAACAAGAAAAGTTCTATTGCGACAGTATCCACAAATTACCTGAAAGATGGGGGAAATGTGTAGCTAGTGATGGACACTACTTTGAATAAAGCACTTCTGATGTTTCTCTTGAAATTATTAGGTTTTCTTTGATTATAAAATCCGCATTATTAACTGGTACACCTAGTACATACTAGTTGGCCCAGTGCACGAATTCCTGCACATTGAAAGGAAAATAATCATAAGAAATATTTTAATATTGCTATTTTCCCTTTCTCTATAATGGAAGTGTCAGAGCCACTGCTGGTCACCCTCTGTGGAGAGATCAGCAGGGCCCCATTCACACCCGCCTTGGCTTCACGCTACCCGCTCACTTTCTCCACCATACCGCCACTGTTCTCCTTTGTCAGGGGCCATTGGGGATGGCAGCGCCTCCACTGCCACCTGCTGCCAGTGCAGCGTCTCCAACTACTGCCATGTTCCACGCTGCCCCCTGGTGGTCAGTGTAAGTGGTCAAACTCCTGGTTGAACTCCTGGTTGAGTGGTAAGCAGCCATTTATATTGTCAGCCTTACTGAGAAACAAATGTAAAAGATCTTGCCTCAGAGAGGAGACCCTTCCTATTCACCATGAATAATTGTTTTTTCTTTATCAAAAAGCTTTAAGGTCTAATGTGTCCTCTTATTGCTAGGCCTATGAGAATATAGTTCTGTCTATTAACTCCCTCTGAAATAAGCCAACTGCAAGATTATATGCAGCCAGCCATTAACCACAGTCCAAGGAATTCCAAGGCACAAACCATGCAGTAATGAAATTACAGGTGTGCAGTACAGATAAAAATTCAATCCCAAGGGCTTCTCTTTCTACCTCCTAGAGAACCAGGTTGTTTTTCTAATTCCAAATTGCTTTCATATAAAGCAGATTTATGATTGATGCCAAACATTTAAGAAAATGTTTAAATAGCGTTGTGAGAAACATATTTAAGTATAAAAAATAAAAGTGGAAATCTTCATTCTTTCCTAGTATTTTCTAAGGGGAATGATTACTAATGGTTTGGCATGAGGAATCACAGACTTCTTTCTAGTCACAGATGGATGGACAGATTGACAATTAGAATCACAGATTGGAAATATTTAATGCTCAGAATCCTGGCTAAGGGTGGGGTTAAACATTTTGGACTTAGTGCAAATCAGTCTGAAAGGTGGAACCACAGCTCTTGCCCTATTTGCATCAGGAATAAGCAGCCTAGGAGACTGAAGATTATTTATGTAAGAATATAAACCCAAGAGAAAATACTCATCTATAGTCATTTTGTCTGGCTGCCAATGAAAAGCAGTATTCATTGTCTAACATTCCACTTGGATCCAGTGGACAACTTTGTCTATACCCCTTGAGTTTTCAAGCAATTTTTACTGCTTCATTCCTAATTATAAGTGAGAATTAGACATCACTACATTTGAGGAATTCCTTAATCAAGGAAAAGTTAAAATTAACAGAGAAAGGGAATTTGGAAGAAACTACAGAAGAAAATATGTAAAAATTAAACACATTATAATTAATGTTTTCAGAGACTAACAAAAATATATTATACCCATGTTTATAAAATTTAGAGAATTTGATGTAAAAGTATCGATGAAGAAACAGGACATAGAACTTTGCGATAGCAAAAATAAACAAAAACTCATCAAAAGTGTTGGACTTAGTTGGTTGAGTGTCATCCCAGACACCAGAAAATTGCAGGTTCTATTCCAAGTCAGGGCACATGCCCAGGTTTCAGGCTTGATCCCCATGCAGGAGGCAGCCAATCCAAGTTTCTTCCTCTAAAATCAATAAATCCACATATAAGTGAGACCATGTGATACTTGTCTTTCTCTCACTAGCTTATTTCACTTAGCATAATACTTTTCAGGTCCTTTCATGATTTCTCAAAGGGTAAGAGATCCTTCTTTTTTATAGGAGCATAATATTCATTTTGCACTAGTAAATGTACCACCATTTTTTAATCCATTCTACTGATGGACAACTGGGCTGTTTCTAGATCTTAGATATTGTAAATAATGCTGCTATGAACATAAGGGTACATATATTTTTTTTCTGATTGATGTTTCAGGCTTTTTAGGGTATATTCTTGGAAGTGGAATCTCTGGGTCAAATGGGAGTTCCATTTTTAACTTTTTGAGAAAACTCCACACTGTTTTCTATAGTGGTTGTATATGAACAAAATAAGCTGATGAACAAAATAGATTCAGAGACATTGAAGCATGCAACAGACTGACATATTTCAGAGGAAAGGGGGGCAGGAAAAGGACTTCTATGCATATATCCATAAACCATGAACACAGAAATTAGTGTGGTGAAGGCATGAGGAGGGGCCGAGAGTAGGGGTAGAAGGAGTCAATGAGAGAAAAATAGGGGACATCTGTAATACTTTTAACAATGAAGATAAAAATTAAAAAATAAAAGTGTTGAGAGATAATTTTGAAAGTCTCTCAGAGGTAAAGGGTAAAACAAAAGGGTGGGAGAAAATAAAAATAAAAACACAATTACAGAACAATCTTGCAGTCCCAATATCTAACTAATATGAAATTTTTATAAAGGTAATAAAGAAAAGAAAATGTCGAAAATCAATAATGCTTGAATATTTCCTAGAACTGAGAACCTGGGTTTCTAGATTGTAAGTCTTCATAGTGCCCAGCCTAGTGAGGGAAAATATATACACACATGATCACCCAGCAAAGTAGATCATTCACATAATTCAGACTACAAAATAGAGTCGCTGATCTCCAAACATGGCCCTCCAATGCACTATATTTTTCAGTATTTACACTCTTGTGTAGTTAGTATCCTCCTCTTCAATCTATACTAGTCCTATAACAATAAAATGTAGCAAAAATGATGGTGAGGGACTTCAAGAATATGTTGTGAGTGTGTGGTAAGAACCCTTAAGATTTACTCTTAGAAAATTTGAAGTTTGCAAAACAAAATTATTAACTAAAGTCACCATAATGCCCATTAGGTCTCTAGAACTTATTCATTGTACACAACAGAAACTTTTTATCCTTTGATCAACATCTCCTACATTTGGTTTCAAGATGCAAGTGCAAGTTTCCCCTTCCCTGTGCAGAGCAGAGAAAATAATTCCAAACACATTTTACCTCCTATAGAGCCAAGTACTGGAACATTCTCTACTTCTCTTCTGGCTGAGGTACCAATTCTATGGACTCAGGTAGGAGTGTGACAATTGGCGGTGGAGGTGGGGAGAAATGGTGATGGTGGTTGCTTGATATTAAGTTGCAGAAATGAAAATGTGCTCCCAAATATCAGATTCATTTAAAAAAATGGGTGTGCAATTCTGTTCTTTACCACCATTGTTCCCCATCTTGGGTATGTAAGTTAAGAAAATAAATTCTTTATAATATCTTGTAACATAAATATTTTATGTGTGCAAATTCAAGATTACAATGTGCAAAAACTTCTATCCAAGGACATTGCCTAGATCACTATCCTCCCCGCAAAAAAAAGACCCTAAAATATGAAGTTGGGTTTTGGTAGTTTATCTGGGAGTCATCTCAGAAAGCATGAATGAGGGGAGCGTGAATCAGCAAGGCCAGAATATACCAATAAAGTGTTCATTAATGCCTGGTCTGTTGCTGTGGGCTCAGACCCCCTGAATACCCTCTGCAGATTCAATAGCATGCACCTCACATTATCCAGGGAAGCTGACATATTGACCTTAATATAATTCCCCGTCACTCATTATGTCAGGGTTGAACCCAGGGACATTATATTCCTGTTTCTATAGGGTTGCCTTTCCCTAGTGTTTATCAGGCTTCCAATGTATCAGAGAAAATGTTCAGGCAAGAAAACAAAAAGGAACAGGTAGTTAAAAAAATTAAAGCTCTTATATTTCTACAAACTCCCCACTCCACTTGCCAGCGAACCTAGAGGTGGACTTAGAGACGTGGGAAGAAATCTCAACAACCTCAGCTGTGGTAAAGCAATAGTCATGCAGCTAAGGTTTTCTGCTTCCAAATTCAGTTGTCTGTGGATTTGCAATCACATACATTTCCATCATCAGAGAAAGATGTGTGGTCTCCATGGAAACCACACACACACACACACACACACACACACACACACACACACATAAAATACAAAAGAATTTCAGTCTTTCAAGCCTTTTATTTTTATTTCTAGTTGTCTTATCCATTATTTAAGTTTGCATAGTTTGCATCTAACTGCACAAAATCCTGAATGGAAGGAAATAAAACAAAGTATTTCTTGTGTTAAAATGATCTTGCATATGGGCAAGATGAGATATTTCTAATAAAGGAATTGTCCCCTATAAAAGCTGAGCAAACTGGAAAAATAAAAGATGGATAAACTGGGAGTAGGTACCAGTAGAGGAAAGAGATGATGGGGAAAATGCTGGGGGAGGAGGGGAAATGGAGAAATTCTTACTGTGAGTATCTAAAGCATTCAAAGACAATTTGGGATAATTGAAGGGTTTATCATAAGTAGAGCAGGGCGAGGGGGACAATGGCAGAGGACAATAAGAGAACTTCTTGTCTAATGTTCTTCCTCTATGCAAACTGGAGAAACCTCTTGTTAAGAAGGCTCCCTTAGACTGGACTATTATGAGGTTCTTATCCTTTGGAAGCAATCCACAAAAGTTAAAGTAATTCACATTAATATTATTTTTTTTTGTTAATTATAAGTTATCAAAAGCTGTTAGAGTTATTTAAGGAGCTACTGAGAATCTATATTGTTCAGTGTCTCATAATTTCTAAAATAAGTGAGAGATGCTAGACAGTGAAGAGGATGCTTGGTGTATCCTGAAAATGGGTAGGAGATTCTTAGACTGGGAAGTGTGGGTAAGTTCATAACCCAAATTAAAGAAAAGGTGGAAGAAACTGGGTTTATGGGTAGATAATTCAGTAAGTCGGGCATCATCTTTTAGAAGAATGAAATCTGTACTTATAAGTTGGTGGGCGTTTACTCACAGCTAAGACAATAATAAGTAAAACAGGAAAAAGCAGCCTCCAGACTCAGAAAGCAAATAAAGGAAAAAAGTCTGAATTGTGGACAAAGCAAGATACAAATGATAAGAAAAAGATAACTATCGTATCTTTGAGGTAAAGCAACTAGGAAATTAATAATGGAAACTCTTAGTTGGAATGAGCAGAAGTATTCTTTATTTTCTTAATTCATTTATTCATTTCAGCGGATATTAATTGAGCCATTATCATGGGAAAATTCTGTGTCAATCAGACCCTGGAACCCAGAAATCTCTAAGATATCTTTTAAATGCTACACAGTTGAATTAAACACTGGTTTTATTTCTACATTTATATGACTATCCTTAACATATTTTTGTCCACTAAAACATAATGGACAGAGTGAGTGTTCTCACAAATATCTTATTTCTAATAAAGACTGAATGAGAGATAAGAAGGGAGAAAATCTACACTTGCTGGGTAAAGAACATTTTCACAGCATTTTCTAATCTATCAATAGTTTAATTCAGTTTAATCAATATTTATAATTGCTTGGATTAAATTCAATTATATTGAATGATCGCTATGTCTCAGGTATTGTGCCTGGCTTGAAACTATAGATTTTTCTCTTAAGAGTAAATTCTGGTATTTGCCTCATAGAACTCAAAGTGTATGAGAGAGGTACAGAGGCATGCTATTTTGACCATCTATAATATGCTAATTATAATGATAGAGATATGCAATGACATCAAGACACATTGTGAGATGGGTCAAAGTAACATTATTATCCCATTTCAGATGGTGAAAGTGAAATTCATATACCAAATAATTATGCCAGGTCATGCCAATAATAAATAACTTTGTGGCATAGACAACAAGGGAGGGGAGAGCCTTCTGAGTGTAAGTCAGTATTCTTCATTGGCTAAAGAACCTGGCTTTCCCTAAGATTTATTAGTGAGCTGTTGTGGGTAACATGAAATATTAGGAAAATTATGGCCGTGGAGTAGAAATTTGCTACCATCTCAAACTCTTTGAACATAGCTTTTCTTTTTCTACTTCCTTAACATTATTTTTGATTCTCCATATTTTAGCTGTAGTGGAGGAAAAGAAGATCACCCACAAAGCCATATCTCTATCACTCCCACACCCTAATTTCTTCACAATTTGATTTAGATTAGGAGACAGAAAATAAACACAGGTAACACTACATATTCTAATTGGTGCACAGCCTTAGGTCCAATGAACTTGTGCTCTCGTAATAATGGATTGTATGATTCTACTTTGAAAAAAAATGTTTTGAAAAAATAGCTACCACCCACATAAGATAAAAGGACATGTATTTTAGCAAGTGCTGTCCTAAAACATCTTCTCTTGGTTATTTGACACGTTTGGTTTTCTTTTTCTTTTGTGTTTATCTATCCCACTATCCCCTAAGGCTCTTTGTTGAAAGACTCCACCAAAGAGGTTTCTAATTCTGCTAAATAATAAATGGTAATAAAAGTATTTGGTTTCCCTGGAAATAAAAATAAGACCAATTTCAATTTTAGATTTCATAATTGTATTACGAAACTGAATTTACTTAGTAAATTTGAAACAAATTCAAAGCAAAAGATCGCTTTATTCTTTTTCCCGAAGCCTCTGGTAACCAAAAACCCAGTATCCAAGAAACACAATGATGACCTTTCTCTCTGGGTCTGGTATCTGAGTCAGTTTCCACAGCCACAGAGTGGATGCAAGTTCCAAAACTCCATTAATTTCTAAGTGAACCCAGTGGGCCAGAGGAATTAAAAGAAACTGTGTAGCATGTAGATAATTCCACCTAGGACAATTTCAAAGGCCTGACACTGGATTTGGGAACAGTTGGAACATCACATCCTAATAAATCTTAGCAATCAACCGCTGAAAAGCTCTAAAGCCATACTTTGATTTTTTTAAAAAATCATCTACAACACTAAAATAAATGCTAGAGAATTACAATCTCTCTGGGAGAAGTGAAATACAATCATTTCATATAAAATATGAAGACACCTTTGCCTAAAGTCTTCCTGAAACTCCTTTTCTGCTTCTGTACAACGTGACTGAGAGTGTTGGTCGGTGTTATGATGAATTAGCTCAATTCAGTCAAGTTTTGTTCCCCCTACAGGCCACCCTTGAGTGGTTACATAAACTTATATTTAAATCAATAGAAGCTTGAACTGTTTGTACTGAAGAAATTTGCTCTTGGATTTGGGTACTTATTTGCCTCAGAGATTTCTAAAGTTTCATATCTTAGTGGGAGGTAAATAGGGTTTATTGTCCTGTCAGCAACTAGAAACCTGTGTTAAAATACAAGCTTCTCCAGCCTGTTATTCATTGAGTGTTTGGGAAAATGTTAATTGGATAGAAACTGTTTTGTTTTGTTTTTTATTGTCCTAACTCAGGAGCCTAAGAGGACCTCAGCAATTATAGAGGCATCTATTTCCATAGAGAACTGACACACCATTTGAAAAAAAAAAAAATCTCTGAAGAGCTATTGTGTCAGGTATGATGAGATCTGTAAGGAAGTATAAAACTGTTTCCTGTCACCAAGACCTTACGATCTTTGTAAGGAGACAACAATGCATAAAGCAGAGGAATAGAAATGTCCTATCTAGTGTGTATTACAAGTGCAGCAAAACATGGTAGAAAAAGAAGTTTCTTATAGGTTGGAAGTAAATCAATGTCAACCTAAACTCAAGAGTGAAAGTCCACATTTTTTAAGAGATCACTCACATATTATTCAGATTTCTTTTGTGAGGATAGTTTATTTTTCCTCCCACTTTAAACATTATTTAATAATTTATATCATTGTGTACTCAAGAATGTTAATTTTATATAATTCTATTTTAATTTTATTTTTTGTGTTATATTTTTAAGGTTTAATAATATTATAGCAATTTTTTTTCACTATATACTGAAAAAAGAAAGAATTCATTCCTCAAGTCAGAAATAGTTTGTAGCATTTTTATTATTTTCTCAGTTTCTTTTATGACTACTGATGTGTTTATTGCATCGATACACCCAAGTGTATATGATTTGCCGTGTGTGTCCAAAATGAGATGTTATATTTTAATCTGAAGACATTTGAATTTATGACCAAATTTCTGGCTGTCTCTTAATGTGTCTTCACCGAACTAACATTCTGTAACTTTAACTTAACTGCCCACTCATGTCTCTTTTAGAGTTCTAAATATATGTGTTTTGTGTCATTTATCACAGATTTTTATATTTGTGATCTAGTTTGTGGCAGATCTAAGAGTTGGGATTGATGTCCTCCTTTCCTGTACAATTAAAAAAATATTTCTATTGATTTCAGAGAGAAAGGGAAAGGGAGAGATACAAACATCAATAATGAGAAAAAATCATTGATCAATTTGCTGCCTTTTGCATGCCCCCCACTGGAGATCAAGCCTGGAACCCTGGCATGTGCCCTGACCAGGAATTGAACCATGACCTCCTGGTTCATAGTTCGATACTCAACCACTAAGCCATGCCAGCCAGGCTACAGTTTCTTAAGGTGGCAAGAAATGTATAGACACACTCACAAGCTCTTTTTTTATTTTTATTTTTTTATTGTTTAAAGTATTACATATAGTAGTACATATATCTCCTTCTTTTTCCCCATTGACCTTCCCCCAGCCTCCCCCACCCCCTGTCCCATGCCCTCATCTCACCTCCCCAGTGTCTTGTGTCCATTGGCTGTGCTTATATGCATGCATACAAGTCCTTTGGTTGATCTCTTCTCCCTCCTCCCCACAAACTCCCCAGCCTTCCCACTGTAATTTGACAGTCTGTTCGGTGCTTTACTGCCTCTGTATCTATCTTTTTGATCATCAGGTTATAATGCTCTTTATTTTCCATAAATAAGTGAGATCATGTGGCATTTTTCTTTCATTGCCTGGCTTATTTTACTTAACATAATGCTCTCCAGGTCCATCCATGCTGCTGCAAATGGTAAGAATTCCTTTTTTTATATCAGCGTAGTATTCCATTGTGTAGATGTACCATAGTTTTCTAATCCACTCATCTGCTGATGGGCATTTAGCCTGTCTAGGAATATATCCCAAGAAATTAGAAACATGAATCAGAAAGGATATATGCACCCCTATGTTCATAGCAGCACAATTCACCATAGCTAAGATTGGGAAACACTCACAAGCTCTTAACTAGGAAATGTGTGTGCCAGAATGTCTCCATCCAGTGGTACTAATAACCAGGCAACTATGTACCCTGGGAGGCAGGCAGCTTGTCTCTCCCCCCAGAGTTTTGTCACTTACCAGGTTTGTGTCGACATGCTTTCCCTTAGATAATATCTCACAGTGGTTTGTTCTGTTTTAGTATTACCTGCCAGACCAAATTATCCTTTCTTGATAGTAATTTGTATTGCTGAATTTCAGTGTTCCCTGCTCTAAAATTTCTGTCATCATAGCCATATTGTTCCTTTAATTAGATTTTTCTCAAATGCGAACAATATTTTAGCTTATTTCTTATAGAGACATTCAAATTACTCCCTTCTTTCCCCTCTCATCACTCCCTATTAGCTACCCCGATGCTGAGTGGAAGATTTGGGGTTATGTTTACCATCAGTACAGTTAGTGTACGTGGAACTGTAGAAGGCATGGTCATGCTCTGATATTTCTCACTACAATGATTTCACTAAGAAAATCAGTGTTTAATAATTTAACATTTCTATTTTTCACCTGGGGGAGGGAGTATAAATTGTCATGAGAACTTAATTTGCATCGTATAGGCAAGAAAACTGTCAGATTTAAGAGAAAGAGGCAGAGACTGTGTACCTGCCACAGGTTGCAGACATTGCCAGGAAAGACATGATAAAATGTGGCACAGGGACCCACTTCAGCCAAGGAGTAACCATTTTCTTTGTTCTGGTGCAAAATCATGTACTAAGTAGGAAGTATACTTTTCTCTCTCTCTCTCTCTCTCTCTCTCTCTCTCACAGTGACTTTGTGCAAACTTGGAAGAAATATAGCAACCTTTCAACTGGTCTAGGGTTCAGAAAAACTTTTCTGGTGAAAACTTCTCTTGTTCCATTAAGGAGAAACATAATTAGTACTTGGGATCAGTTTTTACCATTTGATACAAGATGAAGGAAAGATACAAGATAGTTAAGAGTAATAGGCTTTTTAAATTTCAGTGATGCTGTAACTCACACATACATTGAAGACTTAATGTGAAGAGGAAGAACAAAGTACATACCCCTCAATGTATTTCTTACTGCTGATTGTAAAGACGAATTTAAACTTCAGAAGCCCACAATCACATGTAGTAGTGTAAACTGGATAACAGCCTACTTCATTAGGACCCTGTTCATCTTGGTAATCATTCATACATCCCAAGGAAGCCACTTAAAGAACATACACTTCTGCTGATTCTGGAGTAATGAATTTAAATCTATTTTAAAAGTCCGAGTTGTATAATAGATGCATCTTAAATGGAGTAGCTGTGTAACTTTGACAAATCACTTCTTATCTACGGCCTACAATCTAGCAGATGCCTTCTGATTTTAAATTTCCAATGACCCTAAGGCAATGGTTCTCAACCTTTCTAATGCCATGACCCTTTAATACAGTTCCTCATGTTGTGGTGACCCCCAACCATAAAATTATTTTCGTTGCTACTTCATAACTGTAATTTTGCTACTGTTATGAATTGTAATGTACATTGAGAACCACTGCCCTAAAACAATGCTTTTGATAGGTGGTTTGATAACCAGCAGCATCAACATCAGCTGGGAGCTGGTTAGAAATGCAAGTTGTCAGGTTCTGCTTCAGACTTCCTGACTCAGAATCTCGAGGTGAGGGTGGGGAAATCTGTTTTAACAAGTGCTCCAGGTAATTCTTATGATTACCCAACTTGAGAGAAGCACTGCTCTAAGACACTGGTGACAGTCAGGAATAAGTAAAACACACAATATAGGCTACCGGGGAACAACAGAAACTTCTACTGGGAGATGGACTTTCTGTATATAGAAGCAACCACTGGAAAAAGCTTATGATGCATTTCTTGTTGCAGTGAAATATGTTTTGGGCAAAACCAAACAAAGGCGTATGGTGGCGGTTGTCCATTTTAAGGAACTCTTTTCTTATTTTTGTAGCAGCAGTGGTGTTACCAGAGTCTTCACTCTGACTCCAGAAGAACCAAGACAAGTGGAAAATCCTGCTAATAAATTCTTGCTGCACAGTACCTACTCGCACGCTCACAGTGCACGCTTCCCCACATGGCACTCTGGAGGCTGGCGCTTCTGCCATGAACTTGCTGAAGTTTTCTGGACCTCACATGCATGAAAGTCCATTTTTCTTTATGATGCCCAAGATGGTACCACAGATTATATAGTACTTCCCATGCTCCAACCCCTGCACCCACCCCTGAAAGGAAAAGATCCCTACTGTTATCACAATGCTCACTCTCCTATTACACAAGCAAAACTCATGAACCAAACAAGACTTTCCCTTGGCACTTGTTATATAAACTTTACTATGCCTGTGGCCATATTAAAAAAGCAAGGGAGAGAGAAAGAAATCAACCAGGAAAACACACCAGGAAAAAAATGAAAAATGATGCCCTATTTAAGGCGAAGGATGGGGACTATCCACGAAAGAGTATCTGGTGACCAGCAAATATATTTGGCACAGTTGAAACCAAGTGGAAGGCCTATAGTGATGACATTCAACACCTTTTTTCATGTTAGACCATTTACTTAATCATCAATTACACAGTTTAATTTTAGTAGAAAGAGAAATTATAACATCTGAATTTTTAAGAGGGCAGGAATAACAAAACATTACTCCTATGTGAAGCTCACAATACATTTTTATTAAATATACTAGAGGCCTGGTGCATGAAATTTGTGCACAGGGGAGGGGGGTGTCCCTCAGCCAGGCCTGCACCCTCTCCAATCTGGGACCCCTCGAGGGATGTCCGACTGCCCGTTTAGGCCCGATCCCACAGTCGGACATCTCTCTAACAATCCAGGACTGCTGGATCCCAACTGCTTGCCTGCCTGCCTTCCTGATTGCCCCTAACCACTTCTGCCTGCCAGCCTGATCACCCCCTAACCACTCCCCTTCCAGCCTGATTGATGCCTAACTGCTCCCCTGCCAGCCTGTTTGCCCCTAACTGCCCTCCCCTGCAGACCTGATCACCCCTAACTGCCCTCTCCTGCAGGCCTGGTCACCTAACTGCCCTCCCCTGCAGGCCTGGTCACCTAACTGCCCTCCCCTGCAGGCCTGGTCCCCCCTAACTGCCCTCCCCTCCTGGCCATCTTGTGGTGGCCATCTTGTGTCCACATGGGGGAAGGATCTTTGACCACATGGGGGCAGCCATCTTGTGTGTTGGAGTGATGGTCAATCTGCATATTACTTTTATTAGATAGGATAGAGGCCTGGTGCACAGGTGGGGGCCAGCTGGTTTGCCCTGAAGGGTGTCCCAGATCAGAGTGGGGGTTCCCTTGGGGCGTGAGGCGACCTGAATGAGGGGCCTGTGGTGGTTTGCAGGCCAGCCATGCCCCCTGGCGACCCAAGCAGAGGCCCTGGTATCTGGGGTTTATTTATCTTCTACAATTGAAACTTTGTAGCCTGGAGAGGAGCCAAGCCTTCTGCTTGCTCCGAGGCTGCAGCCATTTCTGTTGGGATTTATGTATCTTCTATAATTGAAACTTTGTAGCCTTAAGCAGAGGCCTGGGCTGGCCAGGGTGTGTGGAAAGCTTGGCTTCCTCCATCACCGGGGGCAACCCTAGCCTCCTGCTCTTTCCAGCTCCATGGTGCCGCCATTTCTGTTTGGATTTATGTATCTTCTATCATTGAAACTTTGTAGCCTTGAGTGGAGGCCTGGGCCAGCAAGGGCAGGCGTGAAGCTTGGCTTCCTCCATTGCCGAGGAAACCCAAGCCTCCCTCCTGCTCTCTGTGGCTGTAGCCATCTTGGTTGGGTTTATTTGCATATTCGCTCCTGATTGGCTGGTGGGCGTGGCTTGTGGGTGTAGCAGAATGATGGTTATTTTGCATATTACTCTTTTATTATATAGGATGAATAAATAATGAATGAATGGCAACATAAGCAATTGAGCTTTGTCAAATACATAAAGCAATAACAGAACAGTGAGACTTTGTCCCAATTATTCAAGAAAGATTGCTCTTATTTTCCCAGTTGATTGTTTAGGACAAAGGGGACCTTGAGTAGGAGTAAAGATGTAGAAACACTTACTAGTTAAATGTTCTAAATGGGAAGATGACATATTATACTTGTTCACTCTAAAAGGGGAACAAAAATTTGCCCTCATCCAATGTACTTGTTTAGGCAGCTAAATAAGTTAATAAATAAATATAATTCTTTTAAAGAACTCAGTTGATCATTAATCCATTGTTTTTATCAATATTGTCATGATTAAAGGGTTTATGTTGCTCTATAATTTAAGGATGATGCACTTTTCTGAGAGGGATGACAATTACAGTTTATTTCTCTTTTACCCAATATTTCAATGTTGACTAGTGATAAGGGGGGAAGTTTAAGGGAAGGAGAGACCTTGGACAGACCCAGTTGTCCACAGGACAGTGAGTACTAAATACATCAGGAGTTAAAACTTCAGCAATGCTAAACGTTGTGACTTTGAGCAGTGAACAGTTTTCTCACAATAATCAAAATTTCTCTCCTTCACACTTAAAATAAGACTAAGAATAAGAGTCAGAAAATAGAGGTCATAATCACAGAATATAGAAGAATCAGCTTAAAGAAAAAATACATATCACAAAGATCAGTTAATTGATTCCTACACTGCAAACAGGAGCCTATGAAAGATAGAGTTTCTGGACGGAGCAGTCAAAAGTGAAAGGGAGGGAGGGAGGAAGAAACAGAAAAATTCAGGCTTAAATAGTAAATAGTGACAGGCAGTTTTCAGAGTGTAGAGAGAAGCACCCCCTCCTTTACCTTATTATTGATAAAAAGTGATACTTAGAACTTTTAATGATGTGAGCAAAGGCTTAAAATGTTTTGAATACAAGGAGTTGACACTGCAGAGCAGATGTATGGTTGTGAGACACAGACAGACCAGGAAATGAAAAGGATATCAGAAATTGCACTGCTGAGAAAACTGGACGGAAACCAGCAGTTTTTGAAAGTTCATTATTTCCCAAGAAATAGATATGGAGTTGTCAGAGTAGTTTGACAAGCCTGGGTTTCATATAAAATTCTGGTCTAGTAGTGTTTAACAAATATAAAGTACATCTGTTGTAGTCATTCTTTGATGGAGATTCACCCATTCTTCACTAACTTTTAATTATATGAGCCATTCTGTTAAAGAAACCTTTCAAACCATTTTATAGGTTTATATCTTGATAAGGTAGATCTTGTCTGACAATTATAGACAACAGTGAGCTGATTAGAGAAGACAGAATTTACTGGTTGAGAAAAGAACTGTGTTAGGCCTATTTCTGAGTGTTTCTCTTTTTTTCTTTCTTTATTACATATTATATTCCTCCTGGAGACTTTTACCTGTTGATCACAATTAATATGTTATTTAATATGCAGACCTTTAAAGCTGCTGTATTTAAATAGTCATGATATCAATAATTGGGCTTGATGCCCTAGCTGGTTTGCCTCAGTGGATAGAGTGTCGGTCTGTGAACTGAAAGGTCCTGGGTTTGATTCTGATCAAGGGCACATACTTGTGTTGCAGGCTCGATCCCCTGTAGGGGGCGTGCAGGAAGCAGATGATCAATGATTCTCTCTCATCATTGATGTTTCTATCTCTCTCTCCCTCTCTTTTCTCTCTGAAATCAATAAAAATATATTTAAAAAATAATAATGCTTGGACTTGCTATCACTGAAAATATATCCTAACCAGTAGCTCAGGGTATTCCTTGTTAATTTATGTTAATAGTCAAAATATAATCTAATATTTTCTGAAATGTACTTTGGGCTAAACCTTATGCTTCATATGAATTACCAATATTTACTTTCAGAAAATATCCTGAGATTTAGGTATTTTTATTACCCCTTTCTTATTGATGAATAACCTGAGGCAAATATAGATTAAATAACTTGCCTGAGGTCACAATGCTGCCAGAGATCTAAGTCTCTAAAACACACACTTGGTATTCATTGCTTCAAGACATATCAACATGTAGTTGCTTTTCTAATTTTTAAAATGTTACATAATAGCTTTCACAAAATGGACATTTATTCATAATATAAAATTAACTTTAGAATATATATGCTAGGTATCACTGCAGATTTTATTCTTAAAGATAAATTGGATTGTCTAAAGTAAATAAAAAGTAAAAATAAGCAAACAGATTGTACCTAGTAAATTTAAATAAAAAAAAAAAGAGCTCAGAAATGCATTCATCATTCCTTAATCTAGTAAACAAAGAAAACAAAGCATTACTTGGAATTCTTCAACGTTGAATTTTGTCCTTGAGTCTTCATGAGAAGAAATATTTTTCAGCTCAGGGAATGAATCTACTAGTATCTCAAATGGGTGCTCACTCAGTTTAGGCCAAATGAAAAGCATTAACCTTTAATTGCTAGAAAACTCTCACAGTGTTTTCATGGGAAACACAAAAATGGGATTTAGGTAGGAGTAGCCAATTAAGAATAAAATATAGGACATGTGGGTAAATTTGAATTTTAGATAAACAATAACATTTTTAATATCTGTGTATACTATGCAATACTTGGGACATACTTATACCAAAAAATTATTTCTTATTTGTCTAAAATACAAATTTAACTAAACACCCTATATTTTATTTGGTAGTCATTATAAATACCCAAATAAATCAAATAATTTATAAAGTTTTTGAAGATAGATAGGTCAAATGTGAGTCCTCCTAAGTGAAAAAATTAGCCTTTGATGAAATTAAAAATACTACAGGCTGAACTACCCTTTTTCGAGCTGGAGTTTAATTAGCTGCTCACATGCTTCTCTGAGAGCTCCTTTTTCATGTTTTTGTTTTTGTTTTTTAATAATCTTACACTTTTTTTTCCCTCCAAGATTATCAGATTTAATGTTACTGCATTGGGGCATTTTTATTTCATGTTTATGAAAAGGAAGTAGTGTGATGAATATTTAAATCTAGAATGTGTAATTTTTAGAACTGCCTTAAGATGAGGTACAGTTGTACTGCTTTGTTTGTTTTTTACTGCTCAAAGGGTGAATGTGGAGACATCCTTACTGAAATCCTATTAAGTTAAAATGAACACAAGGAAAGTCAGAAGTCTCCAATTTGTCCCTCCTGGCAAATTCTGTTTAGAAAACCCCAAATCTATTCTTCGTAAGATAATTTACTTTAAGATAATTTACTTTGGTGAAAGGGAATACACCAAAAAAACACCTTATGAAATATCAATATCTGAAATACAAAGCAAATGATCATGTTTCCAGAGCCATTGTCCTGTGAGAAAGAGAGAAACTTACTTTATACTTTTTATATCTGATGATGAAATGTCCTAATGCATTTTTCTGACAAGTTAAACTGACAATAATAGTAATTCAGTAGTGGAATCAAAGCATAAAAACACATACTGTGTTTGTTACAACATCCAAAATGCCTGGATTGGGTTCATCCTATATAATAAAACGCTATTTGCAAATTGACCGAACTGTGGAATGACCTGCGGAACCACCAGTCTCTATGATGTGTACTGACCACCAGGGGGCAGACACTCAGCGCAGGAGCTGCCCCAGTCATTCCAAAGCATGAGCTGCCAATGTGGGTGCCAGTGGGGCCCCCCAATTGCCCTGCCTGCCAGTCACTCAACAGATCAGCTCTGACTGCCAGCTAGGCCAATGGACCCTACCCTATATACTGGGAACAGTCTCTTAGGTTTAAAAATTTAAACCTGGCAATGCTACTCTAACACTGAAAAAACAGGGTGATGCAGGGATGACATGCATGGACTCTGGCTTGCCCAGTTTGTGGTCATCCCTGATTCTGACACTTATATCTGTGTGACAAAGCCAATTACTTAACTTCTCTCTGCTTCAAATTTTCCACTCATAAGATGGGGAAAATGGTACTACTGCCTCAGAAGGATAATGTTATGTATTACTTTATATAATGAGGGCAAAAAAATGTAGCTGCCCATACAACAGCAAGATGCCTTTGACTGTATGAAAAGTATGGTTACTGGTGCATACAGTGTCCCAATTGCAAAGGGGATGTCCAACTGCCGGTTTAGGCCCAGTCCCCAGAACCCAAACATCCCTGGAGGGCGCAGGCCGGGCTGAGGGCCCCCTCCCCCGCTATGCGTGAATTTCAGGCACCGGACCTCTAGTATTGATAATAATAGCTAAACTTTGTAGAGTTTTTAGTTTATGCTTTTTCTGTGCTAATTGTCTTATACCAGTTATCATTTTAAACCCACCAACACTATGAAGCAGGTAGTACTATTATGCCCATTTGACTGATTAAGATACTTGCCTAAAACCATATAGATAATAAGTGACATAACTTCTAGAAGATCTTTTCCTAGGTGAGGAAAACTGACCCCTATAAAATGGGGTAAGATTGACACAATCTGCAGAAAGACCCTGGATTAAGCTTCCATGCTTCTTTCCCATCTTTTGGTAGACTGGTTCCAATCCCAATAAGTACACAAAAATAATTGATTTTTAAGAACAATCCAAGAAATTGTCCTTAAATTACAGAAGCTAAATACATCCTAACCAGGTTGTGTGTTCTATTTGTCTTTAAGGAATTAAAATGGAATCCTTCTGTAGTGGTTCTGCCCTGGAAAGATTTGAAAAATACTGATGTCTAGCTCTGGCCAGCGTGGCTCGGTGGTTAGAGTATCTGCCCATGTACTGAAGGGTCACAGGTTTTATTCCAGGTCAAGGGAATGTACCTGGGTTGCAGGTTCCATCCCTAGCCCCCTGTTGGTCAGGGCACATATGGGAGGCAAACAATCCATATGTCTCACTCACATTGATGTTTCTCCTGTCTCTCTCCCTCTCCCTCCCTCCTTTCCACTCTCTCTGAAGAGCAATGGACAGGAAATAAATAAAAATACTGACACCTGAGACCCCTGATGGAGACAGTGATTTAATTGACCTGTGTTATAGCCTATGCATGACGATATTTTTATGATTTCTAATTTTTGGGCAAATAAATGCCCACTAACATCATTTAATTAAGGAACTGATTAACCCTAATGCAGCTGTTTAAAGCAATCTTTGAAGGTGTCTGAATAACATTCAAATAAATTCTCACATTTTTTCCAGCTATTCCATATGAACTATTTCCTAAAATATATGTCTTTGACAAGATATGTATCCCAACTTCTCACTGGAATACAGAACTAGAGTAGGTTTTATCTATTTCCAGAGAAAGGTTAAAAGAAGCAAGAGGGAAGTTGTGAAATATATGGAGGTAAAAATAAAGTTGCTTTAAATCCCAACAACAATAATGATAAAAACAACAATAATGATACAGTGGAAGAAGATATCCTCAAAGACCAACATTTCAGAAGACCACCTGGTTTCTCAATGTCTGAGGAAAAGAGCACAGAAATTCCAGTTCCCAGCCCCCAATTCCTTAGCTTCAAATTATCATAGCAATTGCCATTCTTCTGGGAAAAGCAAACATACCCGCATAAAGCCTTTAGTCCCTAGAGGTTTCCAAAAAGCAAATTAATCAACATGGTAGATTAAAGATATAAAGAGAAAAGGAGGGGGGGATGACTCTTGGTGGCTGCAGGAATAGCAACTTGATGATTGAAGAATGTGTAAGTGGCTCTTGAGAACAGGGGTTTGCTGTGAGCTTTGAGCCCCTCTGGGTTGGTTGGCTGTGGGAGTCCTAATTATGAGCATAATAGATAAACTCATCATGGCCACAACAAGCTCCTTAATCTGGTCCTGCTAATAACAGCCAATTAAGTTTGCATTTATGAAATGATTTCTAGAATGGAATGTAGGTAAACTTTTCATTATGGATTATTTGAAAACATTAAAGATTGTGAATCAAGCGCTTGATGCACTATCTTTGGTATGTGGTAATACTTCTGATCTCTCCAAAATGTCTCATGTACCTAAAATAGGAAGTCAATGACAAGTAGAGTCAAATGGTTATGTAATTGTGATATAGAAGATTAGTGATTGTGTTTATACTATTTTTTCTCTAGACAGACCATTATTTCTGGTTAATTTTAAAGAAAATACCAAATGGCCTTTCATCTCCATTTTTTCCCCAGCACTGATTCCAACTACCAAACATTTGCTTGAATTTGGATTTAATAAATGCCTTCTTCTCAACCCCTAAAGCTAAGCATTTGAACTAGTGGGTTGCTAATGAAGATATATATAAATAAAGAGCGAAGCGGAAAATTGGAATTATATGTATTAGGTCTGCAGTGTCTGAAGATGTCTGTAATGCTTTGATTTCATTCTAGCTGCCTCTGGAAGTCTAAGATGAATAAATATCAAACAACTTAAATCATCATCTAAGATCACAGGGAAAGGAACCTCCATTTCATCACGTCTCTTACTGCAAACACAGTTTGCAACAAAGGGAAGTAAAAAAAAAAAAAAAGAAGAAGAAGAAAAGAAAGAAAGAAAGAAAAAAGAAAACATTGCTTTCTGATTGCACATTTTGGAATTCCTTCACTTAATTATTTGGTTTGTTTGTTTGATTATTAGCTTGTTCTATTATATGAGGTTCTACCTTCAGATGCAGAGGAAGAATAGTAGAGTGTGTTCCTATCCAAGTTTAATAGAACACTTTTTGTAGGTGAAGTGGAATTGTGTGCAAATCACTGTCTTAATCTACAGCGTGGTTCTCAAACACTAGCATAATCAGAAAACATGGATTGCTGGGCTCCATCCCCAGTGTCTGATTCAGGAGATCTGGGGAAGGACCCACGAATTTATATTTTCAACAAATTCCCAGTTGATGCTGATGCTGCTGGTCCAGGAACCACACTTCAAATCACAGAGCTATAAGCACTAAGATAGTCACAGTGAATAGCATAATATAGAAAGACGTGGCCCATTTAGTCAGGAGTTGCAGTCTCATTGGATTCACTCTAAGAATGTGATTCCATGTGAAGGCATATGTTTACAGCTTCCTTCAGCAGGGACATCTGATTTTGTAGTTTTCCTATGAATCAGTCCAATGCATTAGAATGTACAATTTCTATCATCTTGATAAATATCAATCGTGGCATTTCTATACTGTAGTGTCTCACTTTCCTTTTATTATAATTGTTACTAATATTCTATCTACATCAACATAAAGAAAAACTAAAAGGAAATCATTTTAATTAAGTTCTAGAGAGTAAGCTTAGTGTTAGTTTTCATTCATCTTTTTCTAAATCCCTAAATCCCAGGGTCATTGGGTCATGTTATACACATTGTCTAACATCAAAGGTGGTATCAATAACTTCAATGTTGGGCATAGCAAATAGCGTTAGTGTTGCAGAAGACTGGAGGAAAACCAAGCAATGCTTAGAGAGATGGGGTTCCACTTTATTACACACTGGTGGGCTAAGAGAAAAAAATGCTTTTCAAATTCTGAGCAAAGCAACAAGCAGGAGTTTTCTTTTTATTAAAGAGCCAGGCTTATGTGTGCTTAGTGGTTATCTTGCTGGAAACTTGTGGCCTTGAAAAAAACACAGTTCTATTCAATTAAAAAATACATCTGGCATGAGACCATGGGATTATCTAGTCTTTGGCCTACAAGGTCAGATAGCTAAGTTTATCTTCCTTATTATTCAAGCAGGCTAGAAAGCAAAGTTATTTTTGAAAATAAGGGACTGTCTAAAAATGGCAGAGATGCCTTTACAGAATAAGGGACATAAATAGCAGAGAATTTCAAACCGTAGTTTTACAAAGTAGGGGTTAGCCTTCTCATTAGAGCAGAATGAGTCTGTGAAGATGAGCTAACCTAATTTTGTCATTTTACCAATGAATAAACTTAGGTGGAGATGGATGAAAGTCACACAGCTAGTTAGTGACACAGATGATATAGGAGTGCTGAATTGTGATTCCTCGTATGGGTACTTTCCTTACTCAATACAGCTCCTTAAAGCAGTGGTTGGCAAACTCATTAGTCAACAGAACCAAATATCAACAGTACAACGATTGAAATTTCTTTTGAGAGCCAAAATTTTTAAACTTAAACTTCTTCTAACACCACTTCTTCAAAATAGACTCACCCAGGCCGTGGTATTTTGTGGAAGAGCCACACTCAAGGGGCCAAAGAGCCACATGTGGCTCGTGAGCTGCAGTTTGCCGACCACTGTCTTAAGGTATTAGGATTCTAAAAGATACCTGTCAAGTCCAGCCTTATTTCAAGTTCTAGATATTGAAAATTAATCTACTTGTTATGTATATTACATAGTGTATTAAGGTTCTTTTCCCTGGGGGAAACAGAACCAGTAAAATATCCTATATAATAAAAGGCTAATATGCAAATAGACCAAACTGCCAAACAACCCTAACATCCGAACAACCGGTTGCTGTGATGTGCGCTGACCACCAGGGCCGTGTGCAAAACATGGCGGGTGTTGGTCACAATGGGATGGTAGAGAGGGTGAGCCAGGGCACCAGACCAAGGAGGGGCGCCAATCGCTGTCATCAGGGCAAGCCTCTGGTGGTTACTGAAAATTCTTTGCTCCCATGCGCCGCGGTCCTGCCTGGCTCTCACACCTGCTGCCGGTACCAGCCCCACTCACACCCACACCCAGCAACCTGAGTCACCACTCCCACCCACTGCTGGTGCCCGGCACCAGTCCTGATCACTTGGCACCATCAGCGGGTGCGAACAGCAGCTGCTGGCCTGATGACCCCTGAGGGCTTCTCCAACTCCCCCTGCTCCTGAGGGGTGATCAGGCCAGCAGCCGCCACTCTCACCCCCTGACAGTGCTGGCCCCACTCACACTGGCTGCTGGTGCTGGTCCCAATCGCTCCACGATATCAGCGGGTGAGAGTGGGGCCAGCGCCATCAGCACATGGGAGTGGCAGAGGCAGGAGCAGGGCTGCTGGCAGACAGGGCACCAGGGGCCTTGGTGGGAGAGGACAGGTGGGGGCGTGGAGGATGGGCTGAGACCTGCCCCTGTGCCTACTGCAGCCTCGCAGCCCACAGTTCCTTTCAAGGTGCCTGAATTCGTGCATTGGCCCCCTAGTATAGATATAATATAGAGCTATAGTTGATGTATATATAGATGTTTATTTTAAGGAACTTGCTCTCATGATTGCCATGGTTAATTTGTAGGGCAGACCAGAAGCCTGGAAATTCAGGTAAGAGTTAACATTGCACAGTTGTGTCCAAAATCTGTAGGGAAAGCCAATAGCCTGGAAACTTAAGCAGGTTTCATATGCTGCAATCTTGAAGCAGAATTGCTTCTTCATCTGAGAACCTCAATTTTTATCCTTAAGACCTTCAATTGACTGGGTGAGATCCACCCATAAGAGGTTAATCTCTTATTCTTAATCTGTAACTAATTGTAAATGTTAACCAAATCCACAAATACTTTCAAGAACAACATGGAGCATGATGTTAATTATAAAAAACTAAAAAACAAAACAAAAAAAAACAACTTTAGGAGTTGTTAATAACTAGTGACTGCTATAAAAATCCAATGTATTGTTTTTATTTTTCCATTTTCACTATTCATATCTTGGGTCTTTCAATGCCACTGAAGTAAGCTAGTTAACTGTCTGCTGACACTGAGGACTGAAATAGTTTAGATGATGTTCCAAATTAGCTTTTGGACTGTCTCAGTCCCTGGAAAGTGTTGAATGACTTCTCTAATTGTTGCATTTACCAGGATGTGTTCTTTTAGTTGACTTCTTTCATCAATTGTCATGATAGCCTTCCCATTTTTCACAATGAGAAGATAATTGCATGTTAACTTGGTGTCTGAGGTATAAAGCTGCCAATTTCGCCACAGAAGCATTGATGTAGGATGTATAAAGGCCTGGAAATTAATGTTTTTATCAGGTTGAGGTTTAACACTTTGTAAATCTTTAAGAATTTACTTCGAAAGGGCAGAAGGATTCAAAACCCTGAACAAAAGTCATTTCAAATACACATATTTACATTTTAGTTGTAAAGCAGAAACTGTTGTATTAACATAGAAGCATTTTGCCTACAATAAGTAGTCGTTTTGATATATCAATCAAACCATGTAATCAGTTACTCTAGAATTTAATATAAATAAGGGTAATAAACAGATAGCACAGGAAGTGAGTCCAAACTGATTTTGACCTCTAGCCCCACCAACTGTAAGCTGTATGGTTTTGGGAAAATCAAATTAAACTTTTGGGGCCTTGATTTCCTTACCTGTAAAATGTAACACACTTAACTCTTACATTTCAGCTCTATGTTTCTGGGCAGCCACAGGGCAGGTTTTCTATGCCCTCAGCTGTGAGTAGTTTGACATATGGATTAATAGCCAGGGCTGTGAACTATCCATCTCTGTTATTTTACCCTCTCTTGGGGTGAATGCTCCTTTTTCTTCAAATGTCCCTTGGGGCTCCCCATTTATTTTCTTCCTACTCTGTCTACTTGACAAATCTTTTATTTTCCTTTTTATTCTAATTACCTTTTTTTTTTTCCCCTCAGAGTACTATTTTATATCCACATTCATTCTTAATCTTTTTAGTTAACACATTTCTCCGTCCTTAGCTAAAGAAGTTTTAAAATGAAAATTATATTTCTCTCTGTAACTGTGCTTGCGTAGATGTGTGTTTGACTATAAGAAATCATCTTTTGCTTTGTATTTTTGACAACTTATTATACATATTTACTGAAAATATTTCCTTTGAACACTTTAAGCAGTGGTAGATTCTTTACAAGTTATAATGAATGTATTAGTTTCTATTTATGCATAACAAATTACCAAAAATTTAGTAGCATAAAACAACACATTTATTACATCATAGTCTCTGCGAGTAGGGAACCTAGGCATAGCATGACATGGTTCCTTATAAGGCTGCCATTGAGATGCCTTCCAACACTGGATTCTCATCTGAGGCTTTCCTACATTGTGTGGGAACGATCTGATTCCAAATTCATTTGGTTGTTGATAGAATTTAGTTTCCTGTAGGCCTCTGGATTGAGATCTTTTACTTATTGGCTATAAGCCAGAGGCCACCCTCAGCCCTTTGCCATCTGACCCTATGAATAGGGCAGCTTACAACATGGCACCTAGTTTCTTTAAAGCCAACAGAGAAGAGCATCTCCCAGCAAGACAGATGTTATAGTCTTTGCAACATAAGCACACTTAATCACATGCATCCAGTCACCTTTGTCATCTTATTCTGTTGGTAAGAATCAAGGCACTGGTCTTGCCTACACTTAAGGGATTCTACAAGAATACCAGGAAGCTAGAGTCTGTTCAGCACAACGAATCAAGGTACGACTTTTTTAACAGTTAAAGATTATCCATCATATTTCTCTTTTTCATTGATCAGCAAAGGCCAGATTGTAAGTCCTATGAAATAGTATGAACTGTATTAAAAAGAGAATGCCATGCCCTTGGAGGTCTTCTGTAGCAGGGTAACATGATCCTGCGTTTTAGGAAGATCATTAATTACTATCTGGAAAAGGCAATTAGAAGGAAGCAAGACTGATAATAAACAAGTTAATTATGCTGCCCATCAATCCATGTAAAAGCCAATGTCACATCAGATTAGGGAGTGGTTACTTGACTGACAAAAAATGGATTAAGTTGAGATGTTATTCTGAGATTAGAATTGACAAGGTTTGGTAAAGAAAAGATAATTTTGAAAATGACTTCTCTGGAATGAAAGTTGATTATGCTCATTTACTGAGATTGAAACCACTGAAAGAGGAGTAGCTTGGAGAGAGAGTCAGTTAAGATTGGGGCAAGACTTCATCCTACAGAAGGTAGCCGAAGGCTTAGGGCTGTCAAGTAGGGAAAGAAGAAGATTAAGCATGTCTCTAGATAACATAAACATTTAGGTAAGTGAAAGGACAAAGTCAAGAAAGGGAGTAAGAAGTATCAATTAGAAGAAGGAGAAAATCCATGCAATATGAAACCAATAGATGGTAGTGTCTTTAGGAACACATGCCAACATTCTTTACAAACCTATTGCAAGCAAGATAAGGAATGCAGAATCCATTGTTTTATCAATAAAGACATTTTGGCCCACTTTAGTATTTGTGCAGATATCACTTATGTTATAGATCTTTGGGCCTAAGGGCCTTTTGAAGTTATTCATACGCACAAAAAAACTAATATTGCAAATTAGTTCCTTAAAGTGCTGTCTACTTTATTTTACTTTGGGTGAAATTTCACCTTAGAACAATTCCACTAGCATTGAATCCTGAAGAAATACACTCTGCATTGACACTTGAAAAATTGTAAATGCTGCACAGGGTTTTAGGAAACGGAACAAGTGCACACAAATTATTTGTTTCTCTGGAGATTTATTTGGGGTTGAAACTGCCATTTGTTCTATAGTGACAGGTACAGGTCTAGCATTTCTCTTCGAATTCTCTTGCAAGGTTTTATTTAAGTGATTGCAAGTACAGGTAAGGCATTCCTGGAAATTAATGACTGCCTGGGAGGGGTTGCTCTTTGGTCCATTAACTCCAACCAGTCATTATTTTCCATGATAGGCCCTGCATGAAAGTTATTATTACTAATATGAACTGAAAATGAAAGAAACATACAGTAGGTGTATTGATTTTATCCTCTATCCCAGGGTGATATAAAGTCATTTCATTTGTATAATCCAACCTCTTAGTTTATTGCTATTCTTGGCAATCTAGTTTTGCCTACTCTGAAACAATTAACTTAAAAGGAAGTTAGGAGAGCAGAAGTCCCCAGAACTCATCAAAAACTTTTGATTCTACAAATATGTGTTAATCTTAACTATAATTTCTGTTAAATGCAATGGATTAAAAAAAAACAAAACAAAACTATTGCTCTAGTTTATACTAGATCAGAAGTAGCTTAATAAGGTACAGATTTTGGTTTTAGCGTTTAAGAGATAAAAATTTACTATTTACTCTAAATTAGCCTATGAAGATTAAATGTAACATTTTGTCCCAAATAGTTAAGTGCTTTTTAAAATGCTTTCTACAATATTTATCTCTAGGAATCATCATGAGGAAAAAGTGCTTCTAAAAAGCAGAATATGACTGTGAAGTTTTCTTTCAATATACTTTGAATATTTTTGGACTATCAAGCATTTTAAGATTGGAATGTATTCATTCTATCACAAGACAATTATTGTGCAAGTACCAATAAGTATGCCAGGGTTAAAGGCTATGAATTAAATTAAAATATAATCAAGTATACCAAGGAGATGCTAGTCTGATAAAAAATTAAATCAACTCTGCACAATCAGAGAAAGAGACAAAGGAACACATCTATCTCATATAATATGTGATACATATGTGCTATACTTGATAGGTTCACATAACAATACTTCTAGGTATAATTTGAAACATACATCAGTGTGGAAATGGGTATTCTAATTGCTTATTAATATATAAACAGGTATCATGCTGCAACTTGAAAATATCCTGCCCATATGTGATAGTTTTTACATTTCTTCAAAAGAATGTATTTCTTATAAAAATAATTTAGTTGTGTGGCAAGGAAATATAGTGATTGGCATATCATGAAACATTATTGGAATTGTTATAACTTTACAGATTGTTTCTTTATACATATGCCAATACATTTATAAATATCAGATTATTCAACATTGCTTTCCAAAACTCAGAGTATACTATTTAGATGCAGAACATACACCAAATTTCCTGTGATTTAAACCTTCCATTTTCACATTTTATTATAATAACATTTATAGAGTGCTTAAATATAAAATAACATTTACAGATAGTTTAAAAATAAAAGAGTACAATTATAACAGCTATATCTTATCTCACGAAATCCAACTTTCCATTCATCATATACCACTAAGAATGAAAAAAGGCTGATGATTAAATTTTGGCATACTGTTGATTGTGGGGCCCATTCAGAAATGTTAATGTATGAAAGAATGTGCACCTTAGAAATAATCAAATCTGGTGTTTGTTCTTTCCTTTTTCTTTCTTCCTGAAAATCCTATCTAATAAAAGAGTAATATGCAAATTAACCACCACTGCGCAACACCCACAAGCCACATCCACAAGCCACACCCACAAGCCAATCAGGAGCGAGTATGCAAATTAACCCAACCAAGATGGCTATGGCTATGGAGAGAGCAGGAGGGAGGCTTGCGTTTCCCTGGCAATGGAGGAAGCCAAGCTTTCCGCACACCCTGGCCTGGTTTGGACTCCACTTAAGGCTACAAAGTTTCAATTATAGAAGATAAATAAATTCCAACAGAAATGGCTGCTGCCACAGAGCAAGCAGAAGGCTTGGCTCCGCTCCAGCCTACAAAGTTTCAATTGTAGAAGATAAATAAATCCCAGATACCAGGGCCTCTGCTTGGGTCACAAAGGGGCGTGGCCAGCCTGCAAACCACCACAGGCCCCTCACCCAGGCCTCCCCATGCCCCAAGGGAACTCCCACCCTGATCCGGGACACCCTTCAGGGAAAACTAGCTGGCCCCCACCCATGCACCAGACCTCTATCATATCTAATAAAAGAGTAATATGCAGATTGACCATCACTCCAACACACAAGATGGCTGCCCCCATGTGGACACAAGATGGCCACCACAAGATGGCCAGCAGGGGAGGGCAGATAGGAGGGACCAGGCCTGCAAGGGAGGGCAGTTGGGGGTGATCAAGCCTGCAGAGGAGGGCAGTTAGGGTGACCAGGCCGTCAGAGGAGTGAAGATGGGGGCAAACAGGCTGGCAGGGGAGCAGTTAGGCATCAATCAGGCTGGCAGGGGAGTGGTTAGGGGGTGATCAGGCTGGCAGGCAGAAGCAGTTAGGGGCAATCAGGAAGGCAGGCAGGTGAGAAGTTGGGAGCTAGCACTCCTAGATTGTGAGAGGGATGTCTGACTGCCCATTTAGGCCCGATCCCACCAGGCCTAAATGGGCAGTTGGACATCCCTTGAGGGCTCCCAGATTGGAGAGGGTGCAGGCTGGACTGAGGGACACCCCCCAATGCACGAATTTCGTGCACCGGGCCTCTAGTCATTATAAAATTCATGACTCTTAAAGTTCAGGAAATGTGATTGTTCTAAGGCTAAGGCTCTTAGTAACCCTGTGACATTTTTTAACTTCTCTAAATCTTAGTGTTTTTATTAATTGAGTAATAAATAAAATAAGTAAACAGTCATACCTATTTCACAGATAATTAAATATGTATGATAAAGTAATGCATACTGATGTTTCTCTCCAAAAAGATCAAAACCAAATAAATTAAGGAAATAAAATAAAATCCAAGGTAAGACAAACTGTTCCGGACAGTTTCTTTCTGGTGTGTGTGGTTTTTGTGAATGGGGTAGAATGGGACCTATAACTGAGTACTTTGAGATTTCTCCTTGCCTTTACCTCCTCTATTTCCTTTGGGAAAATAAGCACCTGTCTTCTTACTGAAAAAAAGCCAAGGTCAATACCAAGACCACTGGCATTGTTTTTTACAGGAACAAGGTTTGAGCTACACAAAAGCCCGAATCTCTGAAGAGATGCAGAAACAACTGAGTGTGACTACCCTCTAGGATTAAATCACGAATCCTCCACTAATAAACCTACAAGGGTTGTATATCACAATGCTGAGAACCTCATATGATTGCCTTTCTGAGAGGTAAAAAGATAAATTTTTGTTGTTGTTAATCCTGCTGTTATATTTCCATTGATTTTTAGAGAGACTCTAAGGAAGGGGGAGAGAAACAGAGAAGAAAACAACGATGTGAGAGAGACACATGAACAGGTTGCCTTCTGCATGTGCTTGACTGCGCCAGGGATCCAGCCTACAACCTAGGTATTTGCCCTTGACCAGAATCAAACCTGAGACCCTTTAGTCCACAGGCTAATACTCTAGCCACTGAGTGAAAACGACTGGGGCAGAAGATAAAAAGTTAATGACATATCCAAATGGAATGATTTGGCATCCTGGAGCTCTCTAACCTGGGCCACCTTTCTTTCACTGAGATCATGTGAGTTAAGACTAGTATATAGCTTATATTTACTTTATCAGACAGAGAAGCTGAGGTCCCTTAGAAAATACGAGCTCAGGAGGAAATTAAGCATAGTTTTAAATATATTAGACAGGATCAGAAACACACACATGGCAAAGAATTATCCAGTCCCAAATATCAATTGTTCTGCCAAAGTTGAGGAAACTTGTGTTAAAACTATGAAATATACAAAAAAGGAAAATGAACTATAATAAACTATGACTATATGCCACAATATGGATGAATCATGACAATATAATATAGATGACAGAACTATGGACCCAATGATTATTTATAACATTTTTTGTTGTTGTTGTTGTTAATCCTTATTGGAGGATATGTTTCTATTGATTTTTAGAGAGGGTGGAAGGGAGGGAAAGAGACACATAGAGAAATATCAATGTGAGGGAGACTCATCAATTGGTTGCATCTCACAGGAGCCTTGACCAGGACTGGGGATCTAGCCTGCAACCCAGGTATGTGCCCTTGACTGAAATCGAACCTGGGACTGGCCCTCCAGTCCACACGCCAATGCTCTATCCACTGAGCCAATCCAGCTAGGACAACAGTACATTGTTTTTTTTTGTTTGTTTGTTTTTTGTTTTTTTAAAAGATGTGGTACATTTTTTTTAATATATTTTATTGATTTTTTACAGAGAGGAAGGGAGAGGGATAGAGAGCCAGAAACATTGATGAGAGAGAAACATCGATCAGCTGCCTCCTGCACACCCCCCACTGGGGATGTGCCCGCAACCAAGGTACATGCCCTTGACCGGAATCGAACCCGGGACCCTTCAGTCCGCAGGCCGACGCTCTATCCACTGAGCCAAACCGGTTCCGGCAACAGTACATTGTTTTGTGATAAATTTTAAATATATTAAAAACTAACACCGTATAGATATTAGTAATATAGTCACAAAAAAGCTATGTTAAACAGAAACAAGAGAATGATGAATGCAATAAAAGGTACATAAGTTAGGAAGAGCCGCAGGCTAGGATGGGAATACAGAGGGGGATATAAGCCATTCTGAACCTGTTATGAGAGTTTTCTATAGGCCAACAACTATATTTTCACTCCCTGCTTAACATCAAAACACAAAACCACTGACATCAAGAGCGCTTTGCAAGCTTTGAAACAAAATAAACATCAGTAAGAGGTTAGATCCTCTCAGCCTCAAATGCTATACCAAATTGCTTTTCTAATATCTGTCCACTATTTAGTTTTTTTTATTGTATCTAAGTTATTTTTGGGAAAATATATTAGCTAGTAAGCTGAGTAGTTACTATGTAGAGATATACCTAGTATGTTTTTCTTTTACTAATACATTTTACAAACTAATAATCAATTAAAATAAAAATATTAAAATTATGTTGACATTTTGGTTTTCCACCAAACAGAACTTGTGTTTTGTCAGGCAAGATTGTTTACTAGAATGTATAAAGAAAAAAATGTCTGCCTACAGGGCACTCAGGCAATGCATAACATATGCACACTAGTCTTTGGTGAACAGACTCAGGACACACAATCTGCCTGCATTAAACAGGCTGCTTGATGACTGTCCCAGGAGGGGACAGTTCTCAGTTGGTAACAGCCTTGGGATGAGTAATAATTGAATTGCATTTGCTTAATGGCACCCAAAAGATCAGTGTATATATATATTTTTCAACTAACTAAAAGTGATACAATTCTCTAATTGGAAGCAGAACTGTGACATCCTCTGACTTTATTAAATTCCCAGTTTTGATAAAAGTTAGGAACAGTTAATATTAAAACTACCTAGATGAGAAGTCATCATTGATGTTTCTGTCTCTGTCTCTCTCCCTTTCTCTTTGAAATCAGTTAGAAGAAGAAGGAGGAGGAGGAGGAGGAGAAGGAGAAGGAGAAGGAGAAGGAGAAGGAGAAGGAGAAGGAGAAGGAGAAGGAGAAGGAGAAGGAGAAGGAGAAGGAGAAGGAGAAGGAGAAGGAGAAGGAGAAGGAGAAGGAGAAGGAGAAGGAGAAGGAGAAGGAGAAGGAGGAGAGGAAGAAGTCTAATGCCAGAGTACTTGCAGAGGCAATCCTGTCCAGTTCCCTTTTATTAAAGAGATGAAAAGAGGGGGTGGCATACATTAGAGTAGTTGGGGATGTTTACTCAATGACAATAGTGGCACAGCCAGGATCAGAAAAGGGTGCTGCCTGCCTCCTCCATTTCTAAGTCAACAACTGAAATATTCCAGGAGTTGTGGCCAAGACCTACCACCTTGCTATTTTCTCTCTCTGTGTAACTTCTACCCAATAAACTTATTCTTTCTTAATATTTGTAGGTTATGATTTTTTTTTTTGCTTGTTACTGAAAGGAAAACATGCTTTTTCATCAAATCTTCTATGAAAACTCTTCAAAACCTACTTTAATGGGAAACCAATATTTTTCCCTGTCAAGCAATTTTTTACAGTGACTTGGAGAAACATAGCAGTTTTGGATTACTGTGGACAGGGAGTCGTGTCTTTATAAAATGTATTTATGCCTAAAATAGGAATCTGTCACTTAATTTGTTTATTCTATTCTTAGATCCCCTCCCTCCATTGACAATAGAAAGGCAAAATATAACTGTGTTTTTAACACTTGACCTCAACTTCTGATAGAAAAATGCATCCAACACTGGAGTGAGGACTGTCATGAGGAGCTGTGCCCTGATACTTACAAGTACAGAGATTTCTACATTTGTGAGTTATCATGGTCATGTTGCCTAGGAGAGCATCTGTAATAAGTAAGTATAGGTTGTGAATTATAGCAAGGAAGGTTTCAGCTCTGACAGGGAGCTTCCTAGCTTTCTAGCCAAGGAAGAACAATCTATGGATGCATTTCCATACATGGAGATGTTCAGGCAGGGCTGGAAACATCACACACTTGCCAGAATTATTGTCAAGGGAAATCAAAAAAGTTAAGGGGAAATTCTGAGACCCTTGGACTTCTTCCAGCAATTTACTATTATTTTTTCCTCATGAGAAACAGATGAGATCAAGAAGCTATTGTCTGCTGCACTTAAGCAGAGCAATTTGTGCCTCTCCCTAGGTAAGAAGCCTAGCTACCTACTAAGTAATATCTGCAAACTTATTCTGAATTGGTCTTCTTTAGCTTGAACTCAAACTTGAATTTTGTTCGGGAGAAATATCCCTCATTGTGCTGAATCAGGTAAGAGAGTTTTGACTAGATGTGACCCTAGCTCTACAATTTCTTCACGAAATGAAATATAATCCAACTGGGAGGTCTCCACGCAAATCCAAAATGACAGTCCCCACAAGGTTTTGATCCAGGATTCTGGCAAAATCTTTAATGTCCACCTTATCCAGACACAAATCATTTCTTGGTGTCAGAGCTATGCAAACTGTTAAAGAAACTTGTTTTTGGCAAAGAGTGGCAGGCTTTAAATTTTGGTGACAGGGTAGCATGCTTTCTTAATGTGACTGTGCTAAGCCATAAATAAGATGTTCCTATTCTAAGAAAAAAAAAAAAAAGGCTTTTATCTATATAAAGACAGCAGTATAAACCTCTTCACAAGAGAAATATTTGGTCACAGCGGGTTTCTCAGAGTGTGCAAGTTTTTAAGATCCTTTTGTTTCTAAACCTCCTAAGTGAATTTTGGCATTCCTGTGTTAGTTTCCTATTGCTACTTTAACAAACTGACCCAAATTTAGTGACTTAAAACAACACACACTTATTATCTTACTAGAGGCCCAGCCCATGAAATTGTGCTTGGGTAAGGTCCCTAGGCCTCGCCTGTGATCAGGGCCATCTTCTGCCCACTCACCAGTCCCCAGTCCCGCCCCACCCTGCCGTCATTCCCCGGTTCACCGTGGTTCCCCAATCACAGCATGGCTCCGGTTCCCCGGAGCCTGTGGGCCGGGGGGAGGGACCAAGAAGTCAGATGTTTTACCTGCTCGCCAGTCCCGCCTCACTGTCACTCACCTCAGTTTGCTGTGGTTCGCCCTTTGCCATGCTGCAATGGGAGCCTGCAGGCCGAGGGGAGGGGAGGGGCCAAGAGGTGGTCAATGCACCTCATGGCAACTGGTTGATCGGTTGTTCCAGTTGTTACGCTTATGGTCGCTGGCCTTTTATTATACAGGATAGTGTTGGAGGTCAAAAATAAAAAATGAGTTCAAAAGCTGTGTATTTTTTAGAGGCTCTAAAGAAGAATTCTTTTTCAGCTCTTAGAAGATGTCTACATTGCTTGGCCTATGCCTTCCCCACCTCTTTGTATTCATACCAACAACACAGCACTTTCTCTCTGACCTCGGCTTCCATCTTCTCTTATCTGCTTCCTTGTTATAAGGACCCTTGTGATAAGGACATTGGGTCCCTAAGATGACTCAGGATCATCTCCAGATCTTTCATTTAACCACATCTGCCGAGTCCTTTTTACCATGGAAGGTAACATTTACAGCTTGCAGGGTTTAGAAAGTGGACTTCTTTGGCAGGTAGGCAGGGGTGAGGAGGCCATGAGAAGGGGGCATTATTCAGCCTACTGCATAAGCATGTTTAAAAGTTTTCCATTTCAATACTAAGCTTTAAACAATGCAGGATAAAAAGTGCTAACCATATGATTAGATTACATCTGGTTAAAATGTTGAGTTGTAAAGTATGTCCCCAATGTAACTGATCTGAAATTGCCAGGGAGAAAACAAAATATTAGTGACTCTCAATATAGGACTTACAGTATTTTCTCATCCCTGGAAAACCCTTTAGTGGAATATGAATAATCACTGGGGAGGGAGCACAGCGTGGAGGAAGAGGATCCTAAGAAGAAAGACCTAGATTTCAGTTAGAGTGCAAAGCCCTGTAGGGAGACATGGAAAACAAGAAATTCAGGTGAGGACATGTTATCACAACTGCCTTTAGCTGCTGTTCAACTACTAATCTGTCCAAGTGTGAGGAAGAGGGAGAAAACAGCCTTGAAAAAAACATTTTTAAAAAGTTCAAAATAAATGTATGGAGAAAAATTGTGCATGTCATTATGTGCCCTTTCAGCATTTTTTGCAAACCTTCCTTGTGCTTCTTAGACATAGTCTTTTGCAACAAGTGTGGTTGTTCACGTGTTGATTTAAAGCATGACAAATACATAGACATAAATGGGAGTGGTACAGCCCCATATAAAGCAAGTTTGTGCATAACTTATGTGGTACTTTTAGGGATTTTTCTTGAGGTAATATTACAAAATGGGTCCATTTACTGTCCCTGGCTATTAGGCAGATATAGATGTAGTAAACTTCAACAAGGAAAGGAACATTTTTGTTACCTCTCACTTATGGTTTGTGTGTACAGTAGTAAAGTGTCTTCCCCTGGTAGTTACCGATACTTCATAAAAGCAGCTAGTCTGAGTATCTCATATAAAAGCAACATTAACTATTCACTGTTTGCCAGTTACAAGCAAATGGTAGAATGTTTTATGTATTGACAGTGTTCTGAAATCAGGGAATAAGACGTTTATTGGTTGTCCATGCTGCATAACAAATTGTCATAAACTTAGAACTTTAAAACCATACGCATGTATCATCACACAGTTTCTGAGGGCCTGGAGTCCATGCAACAGCTAAATGGGTTCTCTTCTTAGGGTGTGCTATATTGTGATGTATACAAAAAATTAAAAAAAATATATATAGATAGATAGATAGATAGATAGATAGATAGATAGATAGATATAGATAGATACACACACACACACACACACACACACACACACACACACACACACTAGAGACCAGGTGCACAAAATTCATGCACTGGTGGTGGGGGGCGGTATTCCTCATCCCAGCCTGCACCTTCTCCAATCTTGGACCCCTCAGGGGATGTCCAACTGCCCTAGTAGGATCGGGCCTAAACCGGCAGTCAGACATTTCTCTCACAACCTGGGACTGCTGGCTCCCAACCACTCGCCTGCCTGCCTGCCTGATTACCCCTAACCTCTCCCCTGCCAGCCTGATCAATGCCTAAATGCTCCCCTGCAGGCCCATTGCCCCCAACTGCCCTCCCCTGCCAACCTGGTTTTCCCTAACTGCCTTCCCTTGCCAACCTGTTTGCTCCTAACTGCCTTCCCTGAAGGCCTGGTCCTCCCCCAACTGCCCTCCCCTGCTGGCCTGATCACCCACAACTAGCCTCCTCTGCCGGCCATCTTGTGGTGGCCATCTTTGACCACATGGGGGTGGCCATCTTGTGCGACGGCATGAGGGTCAATTTGCATATTGCCTCTTTATTATGTAGGAGATATATATATATATATTTGGTGTACCGGTTAATAATGCAGATTTTGTAATCAAAGAAAACATGATAATTTCAAGAGAAATATCAAA
This sequence comes from Plecotus auritus, assembly GCF_963455305.1. Taxonomy (NCBI): domain Eukaryota; kingdom Metazoa; phylum Chordata; class Mammalia; order Chiroptera; family Vespertilionidae; genus Plecotus; species Plecotus auritus. The sequence goes on along the minus strand of NC_137770.1, from coordinate 18,439,852 downwards.
AGTGCTTTATTCAAAGCAATGTCTATCACTAGCTACACATTTCCCCCATCTTTCAGGTAATTTGTGGATACTGTCCCAATAGAACTTTTCTTGTTTTGAAGCAAACCATTCAGAGACCCAATTTCCCACTTCTTTGTGTGTTTTGAAGTGCTGCTCAGAAAGTGCATGTGCTATTGGTTGGAACAAGTGGTAATTTGAAGGAGCAAGGTCTGGTGAATTTAGCAGGTGGTTAATACTTCCCAGGCAAGATCTATTAACGTGTCTTTAACTGGTTTTGAAGTGTGTCATGGTGCATTATATGAAGCAAAATTACTTTGCCATGTCTTCTGGCACATTCTAGTCATTTCTTGATGAAAGTGTGGTTCAAATTGATTATTTGTTGTTGGTAGTGGTCAGTATTAATTGTTTCACCTGGTTTTAGAAGCTCATAATACACCACACCTTCCTGATACCACCAAATGCAGAGCATTGTCTTCTTTCTGAAGCAATTTGGCCTTGCAGTCGATGTTGATGGTTGACCTGGATCTACCCATGATTCTGTGCATTTGATATTCTTAAAACAAATCCACTTTTCATTGCCAGCCACAATTTGATACAAAAAAGACTTTATTTTGTGTCGTTGAAGCAACATTTTACTGATGACTTTTCGGTTTTCCATTTGTCTTTCGTTTAGTTGATGTGGCACCCATTTTCCTTCCTTTAAAATCTTTCCCATTGCTTGTAAAAGATTTGAAGTTGTCTGCTGAGCAGCGTTTAATCTTTCTGCAAGTTGTTTTTGAGTTTGACACCCTTCTTAATCCAATAATGCTTGTAGTTGTTGGTCTTCAAACTTTTTTCGGTTGACCTGGATGTTCTTTGTTTTTCACATTGAAATCATCACTTTTAAAGTGTTTAATCCTGAGACAGGAATAATGGCGGCGGAATAGACAGACGTGTCCCGAGCCTTGTCCCAGAGCAGAAAGAAAGAACAGCTGAGGGTCGCACAAGGAGTGTTTGTTGGCTGGTTGGGAGACAGCTGAATTCCAGAAGGAGGTGGGGGACTGCTGAACGGGGTTCCCCTGACCTGGCAGCACCAACTGCGGCTGGGTCCCCTCCCGGAGCTGAGGGCTTGGACGCGGAGTCTGCGCCATCTTGATCCGGAAAGTGGAGCGTATCAGAAGCCTGAGAATCCACAACTGCAGCACCCAAGGAACGACTGCGAGCCCCAGAACAACGCTCCCCAATTGGTGCAAACACACGGGTTCAGAGGAGCTCTACACTCCACCACGGAAAGGTCAGATTTCGCCTGGGATAAGGTGAGGTCTCTGGTCCCGGCGGGAGAGAGGTACACGCTTTTCGCGGGAGCTGGAGGACCAGGGAAGTCTGTGCCTAGAAAAATCCGAGGCTGTAGGGGCTGGCGTGATCTGTGATTGTGGAAAGGGGTCCTCAGAGCTGCTAAGAGAAGGGCACTCTAAAAAGCAACCCATTTTGATCTGAAGTGCAGGGACACCCTAAGAATTTCAGGCAGTCCAGACTTACGCGCAGCCCCTGCGTTCCCTGGGCGCCTGGGCTTACGCGCAGTCCCGGAGTTCGCACAACTGGGCTTTTTCCTCTTGAAATCCTTGCTTCTGATTACTAAGCCCAATACATAGGATCACCCAGTTGGGGACACCCTGGGAGACTGCAGGGGAAAGTTGTTTTTCTGGAACCTGGGGATTGGAGCAGGGAGTGACCATCAGAGAGTCAGCTCTGAGGCAGCCCACTCCCACAAACCGGTAGTGAGTGCCACAGGGAAAGAAGGCTCTAACACTGCCTAGAGAGGCCATAGATAGACCCGGAAGTCAATCCAGAAACACTGCCACCCAGGGGCTGAATCACAAATTGACTCTTGTGTAATCAAAAATAAAGGAATACGAGAAATTAAGACACACCGCCTGCTTAAAATCAGGACTGGCTTACAACACTGAAGAGCAGTGGATCGCAGGGAACTGCAATACTGTCTGGGCTGAGAAACAGGCATGCCAAACAGAAAAACAGAGGAAGCGAATGACCTTCACTACTTCACATTTTATTTTTACCTTTTATTTTTTAATTTATTTTATTTTTTTATTTTCATTTTTTGCATCTTTTAATCAAGAAACTTTTTTTTCTTTTTTCATCACTTGATTTTACCTTTTTAATTATTACATTTTTATTTTCAATCCGTATTATTACTACTGCTATTTTATCTTTTTTTTTTTTTAAAGTGTCATTTTATTTTCTCTTCATTTTATTTTGGGATTAGGGTTCTACATTCTATTTTTATCTTTCCTTTAGCATCGTTTTACTCTATCTCAACTCTACCTTTAGGCCATCACTCTCTTCCTAACCTCCCCCTTTTCAGTGTCCTGTTTATCTTACCCTTTTACTGATTTAGATTTTCCCTATTCTTTCTGTTTACCCCTTGTTAAAATTTCACCCTACTTACATATCTAATCTCCAATCCCCTGCTCCAAGACCACATATACCTCTCCCTTCGCTGTCTGAGCTATCCATAAACTTGTCCTTCTCTCTGTCCTTTTGTTGTTGTTTGCTTGAATGTAGATTATATCAAATTTTTATGCTTTTTTGTGAGATTGTTTTGCTTATTCTTCTTTTGTTTATTTTTTTTGTTTGTTTTGTGCTTCAGCTTTCCCTTGCCTCACTCCATATTAGTTGGTGTTGTAGTTTGTACTAATCCCCAGGCACTTTTTGCTGGCATTTGCTGGGATTAGTGATTGTTCTATTGGAGTTTTATCCCCAATATACATAGTCTGTTCCCCTTTCTCTCTTAGTCACTTTCTTGTCTCTCTTACTTTTTTTTTCTTTACTTTCCCTTTTCCCAATTTCATTTTCACACTCCTTTTTTCTTTCTTTCTTTCTTTCTTTCTTTCTTCTTTCCTCTTCTTCTTTCTCTCCTATCACATAATTTGCCTTTCTCTGGTGGTCACCTTTATTGGAGGTTATTAATATCGTGAATACATTCCTGTTCAGTGCCTTGTGAGTTGTACCTGGTAGTGCTGTATTTTGTGCCTTTAAATCAACCCAGGAGAGAGAGAACTACATAACCAGATACCCAGAGAAGAGAGACCATGGGGAGACAAAGACACAGCCCGCATATGAAAGAAAAGCAGGCATCACCAGAAAAGGAAGTAAACGAAATGGAGGCAAGCAACCTTCCAGAAAAAGAATTCAGAGAAATGGTCATAAGGTGGCTGAAAAGAATGGAAGACAAATTCGACAATATGAGCAAGAACCAAGAGGAAATGAAGAAGAACCAAGAAGAAATGAAAAATGACATCACTGCTGTAAAGAACTCAATAGAAAGCATCAAGAGTAGACTAGAAGAAGCAGAGGACCGCATCAGTGAGCTAGAAGACAAGATGGAAAAAAATACCCAAGTAGAGCAACTTCTAGAAAAAAAAATTAAAAGGCAGGAGGAGAGTCTAAGGGAACTTTGGGACAACACGAAACAAAACAACATCCGCATAATAGGGGTTCCAGAAGGAAAGGAAGCTGAGCAAGGAATAGAAAACCTCTTTGAAGAAATAATGACAGAAAATTTCCCTGATATAGGGAAGAAAAAACCCACACAAATCCAAGAAGCTCACAGAGTCCCAAGCAAAATGAACCCCAAAAGACCGATGCCAAGGCACATTATAATTAAATTGGCAAACACCAACGACAAAGTAAGAATCTTAAAAGCAGCAAGAGAGAGACAGAAAGTTACATACAAAGGAACCCCCATCAGACTAGCAACTGATTTCTCAACAGAAACTCATCAGGCCAGAAGGGAATGGAATGAAATATACAAAGTCATGCAAAGGAAGGGTCTGAATCCAAGAATACTGTACCCAGCAAGGCTGTCAATCAAAATTGAAGGTGAAATCAGGAGCTTCACAGACAAAAAAGGACTAAGGGAATTTATTACCACCAAACCAGCAATGCAAGAAATGCTAAAGGGTCTGCTGTAAAATAAAAAAAAAACAGGAAGCGAAGAAGTAACACAAGGGTAAAGAATAGGAATGGCGACAAATAAGTACCTATCAATAATAACTTTAAATGTAAATGGATTAAATGCCCCAATCAAAAGACATAGGTTAACGGATTGGATAAGAAAACACGACCCATATATCTGCTGTCTACAAGAAACCCACCTCAGAAAAAAAGACGCACACAGACTGAGGGTGAAGGGATGGAAAAAGGTTTTCCAGGCAAATGGAACTGAAAAAAAAGCTGGGGTAGCAATACTTATTTCTGACAAATTAGACCTCAAACTGAAGGACATAACAAGAGATAAGGAAGGCCATTTCATAATACTAAAGGGAGCAATCCAACAAGAAGAAATAACTCTGGTAAACATATATGCACCCAATACAGGAGCACCCAAATACATAAAAAAACTCCTGGAGGATATCAAGGGAGAGATTGACAGCAATACAATCATAGTAGGAGACTTTAATACCCCACTATCACCATTGGACAAATCCTCTAAACAAAACATCGGCAAAGAAACATCAATCCTAAATGACTCACTAGACCAGATGGAATTAATTGACATCTTCAGAACATTTCACCCCAAAGCCACAGAATATACATTCTTCTCAAGTGCACATGGGTCATTTTCAAAGATAGACCATATGTTGGGACATAGGCAAAGTCTCTTCAAATTCAAGAAGATAGAAATCATATCAAGCATCTTCTCAGACCACAGTGGCATAAAACTGGAAATCAACTACAATAAAAACAACCCAAAGAAATCAAACACATGGAGACTAAACAGCATGCTATTAAACCATGACTGGGTTACCAGAGAGATCAAAGAAGAAATAAAAAACATCATGACAACAAATGACAATGAAAACACTACAATCCAAAATCTATGGGACACAGCGAAAGCAGTCTTGAGAGGGAAGTTCATAGCTCTAGAAGCCTACTGCAAAAAACAAGAAACAGGGGTAATAAATTACCTAACCCAACAACTCAACGAGTTAGAAAAAGAGCAACAAGAAAAGCCCAGTGTAAGCAGAAGGAAGGAAATAATAAAAATCACAGCACAGATAAACGACATAGAGACCAAAGAAATAATACAAAAGATCAACAAAACCAAGAGCTGGTTCTTTGAAAGGATAAACAAGATTGATGAACCTCTAACCAGGCTCACCAAGAAGCAAAGAGAGAGGACCCAAATAAACAAGATCAGAAATGAAAGAGGTGAAATAACAACAGATCCCGCCGAAATACAAAGGATTGTTAAAAAATACTACGAACAACTCTATTCCAACAAACTGGATAACCTGGAGGAAATGGACATATTCCTAGAAAAATATAACCTTCCAAAACTCAATCAGGAAGAATCTAAACAGCTCAACATGCCAGTAACTATAGAAGAAATTGAAGCAGTCATCAAAGAGCTTCCGGCAAACAAAAGCCCGGGGCCAGACGGCTTCACAGGAGAGTTCTACCAAACATTCAAGGAAGAACTAAAACCTATCCTCCTCAGCCGAAACCGGTTTGGCTCAGTGGATAGAGCGTCGGCCTGCAGACTGAAGGGTCCCGGGTTCGATTCCGGTCAGGGGCATGTACCTTGGCTGCGGGCGCATCCCCAGTGGGGGGTGTGCAGGAGGCAGCTGATCGATGTTTCTCTCTCATCGATGTTTCTAACTCTCTATCCCTCTCCCTTCCTCTCTGTAAAAAATCAATAAAATATATTTAAAAAAAATAAAATAAAAAAAATAAAACCTATCCTCCTCAGACTATTCCAAAAAATTCAAGAGGAAGGAACACTTCCAAGCTCCTTCTATGAAGCCAGCATCACCCTAATACCAAAACCAGATAAAGACAACACAATGAAGGAGAATTACAGGCCAATATCCCTCATGAATGTAGATGCCAAAATCCTCAACAAAATTCTAGCAAATCGGATCCAGCAGTACATCAGAAAGATCATACACCATGACCAAGTAGGGTTTATCCCAGGAATGCAAGGATGGTTCAATATCCGCAAATCAATAAATGTGATACATCACATAAACAAATTGAGAGATAAAAATCACATAGTCATATCAATTGATGCAGAAAAAGCATTTGACAAAATCCAACACCCTTTCTTGATAAAAACTCTCAACAAGGTGGGAATAGAAGGATCATACCTCAACATAATAAAAGCTATATATGATAAACCCACAGCTAACATCATACTCAATGGGCAAAAACTAAAACCATTTCCCCTAAGAACAGGAACAAGACAGGGATGCCCACTCTCACCACTCCTGTTTGACATAGTACTGGAAGTATTAGCCACTGCAATTAGACAAGAAGAAGAAATAAAAGGCATCCAAATTGGAAAAGAAGAAGTAAAGCTGTCCTTATTTGCAGATGACATGATATTGTACATAAAAAACCCGAAAGACTCCATCAAAAAACTAACAGACTTAATAAATGAATTCGGCAATGTAGCAGGATACAAAATTAACGCCAAGAAATCTATGGCATTTCTATACACCAACAGTGAACTTACAGAAAGAGAGACTAAAAAAGCAATCCCATTTTCCATCGCACCAAAAAAATTAAGATACTTAGGAATAAACCTAACCAAGGAGGTAAAAGACCTATATGCGGAAAACTACAGGACACTGAAAAAAGAGATAGAGGAAGATGTAAACAGATGGAAGAACATACCATGTTCATGGATTGGTAGAATCAACATCATCAAAATGTCCATACTACCCAAAGCAATCTATAGATTCAATGCACTCCCCATTAAAATACCAACGGCGTATTTCACAGACCTAGAAAGAACTCTCCAAAAATTCATCTGGAATAAAAAAAGACCCCGAATAGCCACAGCAATCCTGAGAAAGAAGAATAAAGTAGGAGGGATCTCAATACCAGATTTCAAGCTGTATTACAAAGCCACTGTCCTCAAAACAGCCTGGTACTGGCACAAGAACAGACATATAGATCAATGGAACAGAATAGAGAATCCAGATATCGACCCAAACCAATATGCACATTTAATATTTGACAAAGGAGGCATGAGCATACAATGGAGTCAAGACAGTCTCTTTAATAAATGGTGTTGGGAAAATTGGACAGATACATGCAAAAAAATGAAACTAGATCACCAACTTATACCATACACAAAAATAAACTCAAAATGGATACAGGACTTAAATATAAGACGGGAAACCATAAAAATACTGGAGGAATCCACAGGCAGCAAAATCTCAGACATATGCCAAAAGAACTTTTTCACTGATACTGCCCCTAGGGCAATGGAAGCCAAAGAGAAAATAAACAAATGGGACTACATCAAAATAAAAAGCTTTTTCACAGCAAAAGAAACCATCAACAAAACAACAAGAAACCCCACTGCATGGGAGAACATATTTGCAAATGTTATCACTGATAAAGGTTTAATCTCCAACATTTACAGGCAGCTTATACAACTTAATAAAAGGAAGATAAATGATCCAATAAAAAAATGGGCAACAGACCTAAATAGAATCTTTTCGAAAGAAGACAGAAGGAAGGCCAAGAGACACATGAAAACATGCTCAAAGTCACTAATTATCCGAGAGATGCAAATCAAAACGACAATGCGATACCATCTCACACCTGTCAGAATGGCTATCATCAACAAATCAACAAACGACAAGTGTTGGCGAGGATGCGGAGAAAAAGGAACCCGCGTGCACTGCTGGTGGGAATGCAGACTGGTGCAGCCACTGTGGAGAACAGTATGGAGTTTCCTCAAAAAACTGAAAATGGAACTCCCATTTGACCCAGTAATCCCACTCCTGGGAATATATCCTAAGAAACTAGAAACACCAATCAGAAAGGATATATTCACCCCTATGTTCATAGCAGCACAATTTACCATAGCTAAGATTTGGAAACAGCCTAAGTGCCCGTCAGCAGATGACTGGATCAGAAAACCATGGTACATCTACACAATGGAATACTATGCTGCCATAAAAAAGAAGGAATTACTACCATTTGTAGGCACCTGGATGGAATTAGAGAACATTATGCTAAGTGAAATAAGCCAGTCAATGAAAGAAAAATACCACATGATCTCACTCATTTGGGGATAATGAAAAACATTTATAAACTGATGAACAAAAAGATAGATACAGAGGCAGTAAAGCATCAAACAGACTGTCAAATTACAGCAGTAAGGTTAGGGAGAGGTGGGGAAAATAAGAGATCAACTGAAGGACTTATATGCATGTATATAAGAGTAACCAACGGATGCAAAACATTGGGGGATGAGGCATGTATGGGAGTGGGGTGGGGGGGGCAATGGTAAGATATGTACACATATAATACCTTAATAAAAAAAAATAAAAATAAAAATAAATAAAAATAAAGTGTTTAATCCAGTATTCACAAGTATCTTGAGATGGAGCATGTTCACCATAAGCTTCCCAAAGTATACAATAACTTTCAGCAGCACTTTTCTTCAAAATAATGAATTATAACTTCCGGCAAATGCTCTTTTTTTGGCACGAAATTCGACATTTTTAAGTGTAAAAATACCTATGATATTAACACCTTCAAAAAAATTTGACATATGAAGTTTTGAAGCTTGCTGTCAATACAACAAAATAGCATACATAGCAAATCGCCTATATATCAACATATGTGTAACTCTATCTATTGAAATCGTGTGTATGTATGTATTTGGTCTTTGTCCATAGTTCCTGATTTACATGTTCCAGAACCTTTGGAATGTCCCAAGTGTTGAGAATGATACAGGTGTCTTTTGTTATGTTAATGAAGCGACTTTTGGAAAGCACCTAAAGATATGGGCCTTTTGACTGTGAAGCCAACCAAACCATTGGAGGGTTGGAACTTTCAGTCTCACTCCTAACCCCTAGGAGGGAAGAGAGGCTGGAGATTGAAGTCCTTCTCCATGATCAATGACTTAACCAATCCTACCTAGGTGATGAAGCCTCCACACAAACCCAAGAGGATGGGGTTTGGAGAGATTCTAGGTTGGTGAACACGTAGAGATTTGATGCAAGTGGTGCAGCTGGAAAGGGCATGGAAGTTCACACCCTTTCCCCAAGTCTTGCCCTGTACATTTCTTCACCTGGCTGTTTCTGATAATAAATCAGTGACCTACTAAGTAAAATATTTCTCTGAGCTCTGTGAACCTCTCTAGTAAATTAATTGACCCTAAGCAAGAGTCATGGGAACCTCTGATTTATAGCTGGTTTGTCTGAAGTACAGAGAACAAGCTGGCTTCTGGGGGCGAAGGGGGCTACAGTCTTGTAAGACTGACTTGATCTATCTCCAGGTAGGTGTCAAACCCGAGTTGAATTCTCAGAACCTGACCTGGTATTCTGAGAATTGCTTAGTGTCATGTGGGAAGCCCCACCCCTCACCCCCATACACACTCACACATACAACCCTACTTTGGGATTGGTCAGAAACACTAATTTAGGTGTGACAAGGCAACAATCAACGTGGTAGCCAGAGCTTGGTTCTCATCAGAGGCTAGATTTAAATGAGGGTTTACTACTAATTTCCTATAGGTTGTTTGCAGAATTCATTTCCTTGTGGCAGTTTGTTTTTTCAAAGTCTACAAGGGAAGGAAAGAGAGACACTAAAGAAAGCCAGCTAGCAAGACAGAGACTAGTATAATGGGTGCCTTTGACATTGTCTATTGGTTGAAAATAAGTTGCCAATCCCTCCCACACTCAAGATGAGGGGATTAGACAAAGACAACAGAATGTGGAATCATGAAGTTACCTTAAAGTCTGACCAGCACAGGAAGGAAATCTTAGATGTAATGTAAAATATAAAATCCCAGGACCATGGTTCATGTAGCCAATTGAAGATTTTGCATTATTTCTAAAATTTCAAAAATATATTGTTTACAATGCAAATGGCAGTTACTTATTGTGCTAAGTCTGTACTAGGACCATACTCTTCAAGAGTCTGCCCTCATGAATTAAGAGGTATATAGGCAAATACTGAGAAGTTAGAATTTCAAGACAAGAAGATTGCAGTATTCTTCAAAATTATGCCCCTCAGGTCAAGTCTGAAGATCTAACTTTAATAAGTTAATTCACTTTTTAAAGCTCTGATTCTTCCTAACTACCTGGAGAGAAGAATATCATTTAAACTTCTGGGATTCTTTTATATCTTGATATGATGGAGGATTTATTTAGCAGGCTCTAGCAGATAGAACCAGTAAGACAGCATGAGGCACAAGAAATCGGGCTACAGGGGAAAGAAAAGAGTTTCAAAGTATACGAATTTTGCTATGTATTACTTATCTTCATAGAGTAGATTATGATGTGTGAATAGTTACTTATTATTTCGAAGCAAAACTCCAGGCCATGTAAAAATTAATATTAGCCAATATACTCATTTTTTAGGCAAAAAACAAATCTAATGGCAAAAATTAATGGAATGTGGTGAAGCAAGCATAGTAACTGAAATTGTGAATTAAGTAAAATAAGGTTAAGTTCTATCTCTGCTAGAATTACTAACAAAGACAACGGGACCAAAAGAGCAAGGTGTCTGAGACTAAGCTCAGGAATCAGGAAAGTATTCAAAAGGTGAGGATGTGTGGAATGGTCCAGCTGATCATTAAGACATTCAGACAAAATGAGCAAACACTAACTTTATACTTGCAGCCCATTCCTATGGACTGGGAGATAGCCCAGCTTTATGTCCTAAATACTTGACAAGGTTTTCTGTTTGTTTTTGTTTTTGTTTTTGTTTTTTGATCAGTGCGGTGGATACTTTAGTCTTCTAGTGGCAGAATGAGGCTAAACTTTTCAATAGATCAGGCAATGGAAACTTTCATTTAAAGCTAGGATTCGGGAGGAAATGGAACCCTGGGAGGAGAACTCCCTTACACTGCTTTGCTCATGCTGCTCTGCTCACCAGAATCTTACATCCTTTCAAGCAAGGTCAAAGGTCAGAGAAGCATGTCAATGTTCTGACTAGTCAACACAACATGAACAATGTTCTGCAACAATATAAAATTATTTCTAATATTCTTATGCTAATTCTAGTACCCTACAGTATTAGTTTGCATGGCTATATTTCTAGTATAGCCACCTCTGGAGTTAGGTCTCCACTGTATTAGTCACAAAGATAGTGGCTCTTTATCATTTGTTTATGATCTTGCATTTGCAATCAGAAGAATTGAAAGACTTGCATTTCACAATTTTATAGAAAACATACATCATTTAATACAATGGGATGTATTCTCAATTGAAGGCAAAGTAAAAAATGATTAGTTCCTATCCCTGTCGATGGCTATTTTTTGCAATATGATTCAGCAGCAACAAAAACAGGTAAAGATATTGAAACATTTGTGTCAACAAATAGAAGGTAAATCCAAAACAGTTTTTCCAAGGGCTAGTCCACTTATTCAGCACGAGGAAATAAAACAAACTTAGCATAGATAATGTGAACATTATATATTCAAAAATTAATATAAACTATACATTAAAAGAATTAATTTTGTTTTAACCAAATCAATATAGTTTTATTAGCATAAACTTGAACATTTCTGAAAATAAAAGCGTGTTATTCCATAACTTTTCAGGCAGTTGGCCAGGCAATGCACATCCCCTGATCTTGGCTCATGTTTGTTTTTCATATTGAATTGGTGTAGTGTGGGAAAATCTGATTTTCTCATTTGATTAGATAAGCTAAAACCATTAAATGTGGGGAGGGTAGACTTTTCAACTTTTTAAAGTTTACCAGCAGCATTTTACTGTTTAAATATGAATTTGATTACCTTAATTATATCCATAAAGGTGTTTTAAGAAAACCTCAAAGGCAGAAAAGAGGAATTGTTTTATTTCTGATTTCATGTTTCTGATCCCACGGGATACTTACTGTCATTCTCATTACTGACAGAGTTCTGCTTGGAATTTAGCCATATAGGGAGCAATAAATCTGTGATTTGAACAGATTCTTTGGACAGAAACATGAATTTTTTTGTAAATTTATTGAGACAGGCATAAAGTGAATAGTATCTTAAAATACTTGGGAAATGACCAAGTTATATTACTAAAGAGTAACGAGAGAACAGAATGAGCCTTGGGTGAGCAGAAAACATCATAAATCATATAAGATGGCTCTGTGCTTTTATCCTTGTTGTCCGCATGTTCTTCTCAAAAATCAAAACAAAACAATCTGTAACAATTTAGTTTTATTTTGCACAGCTCAAGGAGGGTCTGGGTATTCCTATAATAGCTGAGTGACACCATTTATAAACATCATATCAGTACATTTGGGCTTGGGTTTTTCTTTTCAAAGTTTCATTCAATTCTATTTAAAAACAAGTTTATTTTAAACTTTTTCAAGAAATATGCTGATTTTGAGAATCAGAAGCAAGAAATGTAAAAATGTTTTACCCCCTCAGAAATAAATCATTTTAATGTTATTGTTTTTTTATTTGTTTGTTTGTTTTTATTTTGTTGTGTTTTTTTAAAAAAAAAACATCTTCCTTAAAATAAACTGCAAGGACCTGTGGACAAATTAAAATTTGCATTTTGTTGAATTCCTCTACCTTGTTATCCTGCATATATTATATATAATGGATTGTGATTTGTATAGTTGGTGATTATAGTTGATGATTGATACATATTTGTACATATACATAGATATATACAAAAAGTACATTTTAAAAAGTATTGAAAATACTTCTTTTGATAACATGTGCCATAGGTCTATTAGCTGAAGCCATCAGATACAATGGATAGTGTTTCATGCACATTATTAATATTTCTGTTTTTCCTCCTTCTTGGATGTTTCTACTCTCTTCAAATAGACATGTGCTTTGCTTTAGTCAGTGATATAAGAACAGAATTAATGTGTGTCACTCAGAACAGAAATGGCTGAGCAAGTATGTGAATCTCCATGTGCCTTTTCCATAGCAACCAATGACATAGAGAAGCTTCATTAGCTAATCTGTAAGGAAGACATGGATCAGAGTCCCTCACATGTAGTGAGACTGAGAACTTTCAAACCCTTTTCACTTTAAGCCTCTGAAATTTTGGCTCTTTGCTACAATAAAAAAATGGCCAATGATCAACACATGCAAACAGAACTAACTAAACTGCCTTAAAATATATTCACTTAATTTCACTGAATTCTACAAGTATTGTTTGATGGGCCACTTTGAGCCTTATATTCTTTTCTAAAGTTTGTTAAGGCTAAAGAGAAAGGCATAATTGTAGTTAATTGATAGAAAGGTTTACCAATATTCATTAAGACCCAGAAACATTTCCTGGGAAATTTACCATATATGGCTAATAGATGAATGCATTTATTCATTATTCAATAATTGTTCAGTATCTGTGATGCACCAAACACCTTTCACAGTACTTGTGTATAATGCCTCAGTGAACAAACTGTATGAAGATTTCTGTTTTGATAGTTTGTCTCTACCAAAGGAAGGCCAATTGTAAAGGACCAACATTATAAATTATCCTATACAATAAAGAAGCAATATGCAAATTGACCATAACACTCTCACAAGATGGCTACTTACAACCAGGCCGGGGCTAGTGAGGGATGACCAAACAACTGAACAAGCAGGCTATGTGGGGCGACCAGGCCAGCAGGGGGGTTAGTGAGGAGTGACCAGGCCAGCAAGGGGGGGCAGTTAAGAGCAACCAGGCCAGCGGGGGGTGGGGGGGCAGTAAGGGGCGACCAAGCCGGCAGGGGGCCAGTTAGGAGTGACCAGGCTGGCATGGGGGGGCAGTTAGGGGCGATCAGGCCAGCACACAGAGGCAGTGAGGGGCTATCAGGACAGTGGGCGAGGGGCAGTTAGGGGTTACCAGGCAAGCATGCAGGTGAGTTATTAGGAGCCAGCAGTCCAGGATTGTAAGAGGGATGTCCTACTGCCAGTTTAGGTCGATTTCTGGGATTGAGCCTAAACTGGCAGTCGGACATCCTCCGAGGGGTCCCGGATTGGAGAGGGTGCAGGCTGGGCTGAGGGGAAACCACCCCAGCCCCGTGCATGAATTTCATGCACCAGGCCTCTAGTTTAAAAATAGGAAAGATGATAAGTGCTTTGGGAAAACTTCAGAGCAGGGTAAAGGGAATTGAAGACCTTGGGGGAGTGGCCGATAGGTAACAATCTTATAAAAGGTCACTCAGGCAAGCTTATCATACAGGTTCTGGTCATGAAAAAGCAGGTGAACTTAAACAGGCTCATAAAGAGAATTTGACCAAGGAGCTATTTGCAGAGGTGTAAGCTAGGTTGAGGAATGTTGGTGCACTCAGTGTCTAGCAAGGGCAGAAAGCTGTTACTGTCCCTAAACTTGAAGGTGGAAAGGGGAAAATATTGTTATCCATGCCAAAGGGACCACACTATTGGAGCTGTAGTCAGAGGACGTACCTTCAGAACAGCAAGCAGGAAAAGTGTGTCTTCTGTTTTAACATTAATATAGTTTGAGAATCATGTATTTAAATTAGCTGGGAACTCACCAATTCATAGTGTTTAGTGGAGATTGGCCAGATTTGGTGGTGAGCCTGAGGTAAATATGACACACTCCTTATATCTCCAGCTTCAATTGCTGGATTATTCACCCCACAGAGATTTTACAGCTTTTGAAACTTTTTTCTAGTCTCTATTTCCATTATATTTTCTTCTCCTTTGGAATACTGACCAGGACTCAATGAGACTGCTAAATCATATACATAATGGAGGTTTAGAAATGTTCACTCAATAAAGCTGAAATATTACCATTAGCTGATCCCACATTTATTCCCCATGGCTTGACTATTTGTACAATAATAGAGGCTTTAAGATTCTTTCTCCACCCTTCCCCATTATAGTTATCATTATTTCCTTTAACTGCTACCTTTTTACAGTCTCACATTTTTATTTTCTCCTTTGGTACTTCTGAGATATTTTGCTCTCAATATACTTTTATTTTTTATATTATTTAATTTATTTATTTATTAAATAAATTAAATGCAGCATCTTCAATTGATCACAATGTGTTGCTATACTTGTGTCCTGTGAAATAATGGATGGTAAGTCCAGTGTATTCTCATTTCTATGGTGAAAAGAATTTGTGTAAAATATCACATGCAAGGAATTTCCAGATGTGTTCTAATTGAAAATTAATCCTGGTGAGCCCTTTTACTTAAAAGCTGTAGGAAACCCCATTCCTGTTAAAGAAAAACAATAAACAACATAATTATATTTTAACTAGAGGCCCGGTGCATGAAATTCGTGCACAGGAGGGTCATCCCCTTGGCCCAACCTGCACCCTCTCCAATCCGGGACCCTCAGGGGATGTCCAACTGCCGGTTTAGGCCAGATCCCAGGGATCAGGCCTAAACCGGCAGTCGGACAGCCCTCTTACAATCTGGGACCACTGGCTCCTAACTGCTCACCTGCCTGCCTGCCTGATCACCCCTAACTGCCCCCCTGCTGGCCTGGTCACTTCCAACTGCCCCTCCTGCCAGCCTGGTTGCCCCAAACTGCCCCCCTCACTGGCCTGGTCACCCCTTACTGCCCCCTATGCCAGCCTGGTTGCACCCAACTGCCCCCCTCTGCTGGCCTGGTCACCCCTAACTGCCACCCCCCCACCAGCCTGGTCACCCCCAACTGCTCCCTCTGCCAACCTGGTTGCCCCCAACTGCCCCCCTGCCAACCTGGTCACCCGAATTGCCCCCCTGCTGGCCTGGTCACCCCTAACTGTCCCCCTGCCAGCCTGGTCACCCCTAACTGTCCCCCTCACTGGCCTGGTTGCCCCCAACTGCTCGCCTGCTGTCCTGGTCACCCCACGCAGCCTGCTGTTCAGTCATTTGGTCATCCCTCACTAACCCCCCTGCCGGCCTGGTTGCCCCACGCAGCCTGTGTTCAGTCATCCATCCAGTTGTTTCATTCATGACAGCCCCTGGCTTTTTATATATTAGGATTACATAGTTATGAAAAAGCACGATTTATATATTTTAGTGTTGAGTTAAGTGGAAAGAGAAAAAATGGTTTTGTGAACTAGTTTAAGGCTTTTTGAATTGGACAGTCTAATGTGAAAGTAAAATTTAGTGTTGAGGACTCAGAAGCAATGTGACTTCTTTGCCAAGTTCAGGCTAACTAAACTTTCTAACCTCCTGGTCACATAGACCTTTCTGAAATGGCTAATCTAGGTAAAGGTTAATGAATGCTAGAATCTACACAAATCATTTGGGACACAATGTCAATTTCTTTTTCTTTATAGTGCTGTTGGTTTAATTGCATGAAATTTAAGTTTAGTTAAAATAAAATATATTTCTAATTAAAGTGATGCACCTAGGACCCCTACATATGCCTCAAATGTTTTCTTGCAATTGAACTATGCTTTTATTAATTAATTTTCATTAATGTAAGATTAGAGAGGCTATATTTCATTTGCCCTTTCAATATAAACCGAGACCCATGGTCTACTTCTTTTAAATTGACACACTAAGTAATTACATGTTGATTAATTACATATTCTAATCTTTGCAAATGACCTTTAATAATATTCTACCAAAATTTTTAATAACTTTAGTCTTTGGAACTCTATAAAATAATTACTTATTTATTCTCCATGTTTTTCAAATATAATTACTGACAGAAAATGTAGCAAACAAGAGGTTTGAGGAACCAATTCTAGACCTTCTATAATTACTTTCATGGTGTGAACATTGTCAAAGTGTATTGTACTCTCCTTAAATCTCTATTTTCTCATTTGCAAAGTGGCAGAGTCAGAAATTATGGTAGAGCCTTATTTGCTGGTCACTAAACCAATTATACCTCCTGCAGGGCATTGTTGGACTGAATTCCTCAACTCCCTGAGTTAGCCATGACCACAGATATAGTGGCTGAAAGAAATACTGGCAGAAGTTATTCAAGCCAATTCCTGACACTGCTCATAAAATCTTCCTATGAACAATACTGCATCCTTTTTTCCTTCTGTGGAAACTTGGGAATAAATTGAAAATGATAGAGCCTCAAGATTGAAAAAGTAGGATTTCAAATTTATAACTGATAAGAGAGATTCATGTAGATCAGAAACCTTGGTTTTGAACTTTATGAGAATGAAATAAATGGCTACTGTGTTTGGCTGATATTTTGAATTTAACTATTTCAGTTGTTATGATGACCTCAACTAGTACAGGCTATGAGAGCTGTTAGGTCCAAAATGTTTTAATTTTGTCATTCCACACTATGGTTAAAGTCTTAAGGTGACTGTCTATAGCAGAGATGAAAAATTACTTTTTTCTCATTTATGTTTTTAAAATGTCACAAATAACTAAATATATGTGTAAACTATCTTCATTAAATTCACTTATCTCACAATAAGACAAACCTTTCTTTGGATTTTACAATTTGAAATCCACACATTTTTTCAGATTTGCATCCTCAGTACCTAAGAGGTGCTGAGGAAGACATTTAATTTCATGAAGAAACTAGATTAGGGGCCATACATTACTTATCTATCACTGTGTAACAGATCACCACAACATTGAGTGGCTGAACACAACACAGGTTTATTACCTCAAAGTTTCTGTGGTCTGGAAGTTGGACATGGCTTAGATGGTCCCCTACCTTAATCTCTCAGAAGCCTATAACCAAGGTCTCTGCTAGTGTCTCTTCTGAAGGCTCATTATGGAAGGATCCACTTTCAAGTAAGTTAGAGGGCTACTGGCAATTCTGCAGCTCCTCAGGTGTTGCCAAATTAAGAACTTAATTTCTCTGCTGGCTATTCTTGGGGAGAGAATTACTCCAGGCTGTAAATACCAGGAAGCAAGACTATTGGGAGCTATCTTAGAGGTTGCCTGCCAGAGGCCATCTTTAAAGTCATTTATGATTATACCTCACAAGTAACCAAATCAGATGCCTCAGTCCGACTTTGGTAAGAGTTTCCTTCCTGCTGTTATTTTTTTTCCTATTGCCATTAGCCAGATCCTGTACATAATACAGAGAGAAGAATAAGGAAGAACAAGAAGACAAAGAGAAAGAGTAGAAAGAGAAAAGATAATGGAAATATGGAGAAATTAATAGAAACATTAATTTCTATCTATTTTAGTTTTTATTTTGCAATTTTCTGTATCTGAATGAGCAATGTACTGGATTCCACTGTCAATGCTAAAGCAATATAAACCACGGGGGCACAGTGTATGCTGGAGCAGAGATGGCTTAATAGATGGACAGATTCACAATATGAATGCATCATCTGAGAGTTAGAAATATAAACAGGTGTGAGGAGAATAAGAAATGGCATTTTTATAGAAATCAAAGAACACATGTCTGAGCTATTTAGGGTGCAGTGATGATGCATTAGATCATGAGAGTGATCACTAGTAGATGATCTTGCCTATGGTGTGATATTTTTTATTGCTCTAATAAATATCACTAAATATCAACTTATGTTGATGAGGACTTGACTATATAAAATAATAATGCCTAAAATTTGTGTAGAATTTTATAAACTGCTTTAATATGCATATCTTTTTTTTCTCTCTCTCATAAACCAACCTCTCCTCCCAAGATAAATAGGTTTGTCAAGTCATCCCACTATTAAAAAATTCTTTGGCTCTGCATTACTTGGAAGATGAAGTCCAGACTCCTTTGGATAACTTACAAAACTATTCATGAGTAGCACATGGCTGTCTTGTCATGCTCATCACTCCCACTTTTCTACTCATTCTTCTGTCTAGCCCAGTGGTCGGCAAACTGCGGTTCACGAGCCACATGCGGCTCGTGAGCCACGGTTTGCCACTCTGTTGACTGAGTTTGCCGACCACTGGGATAGGGGCTTAATCACAAGGAACAACAACAGCCTGTAATTATTGGAATTGAGAGTCTAAGTCAGTGGTCAGCAAACTCATTAGTCAACAGAGTGGCAAACCGCAGCTCGCGAGCCGCATGTGGCTCACAAGCCGCAGTTTGCTGACCACTGGTCTAGCCGCTAAAACTACTTGACTCCTGCATATGCCATTCTTCAGGCATTCATACACGCTCTCAGTTAGTTAACCAACCTCAGCACTACTGGCATTTTGGACCAGATGATTTTTTTGTTCTGGGGGTTGTTCTGTACATTGTAGGATGCATAGCAGCTTCCTTAACCCTTAACCAATAGATGCTATAGCGGCCTGCATATTTGTCACAAGCAAAAATGTTTCCAGACATTACCAAATGCCCCTTGGGTAAGAATGATGGTGAAATAATTATCCTTTTTGAAACACTGTTCTAGGTATTCCTCCATTCTGTTTTCTTGTCCTGAAAGACTCTGATTTCTACTATTGACTGACTTGAACATGTTAACTCTATTGGTGCAACCACTATGGAAAGTAGTATGGAGATATATTAGAAAATTAAAATAGAACTACCATATGATCCAGCAATGTAAAACATAGTGAGTATAGCTGATAACACTGTATTAGTATTATGTAATTGGAGATTTAAAAAAGTTATCTCCATTGGAAAGCCTCTTTTTATTACCTCCAGATGGAATAAGATGAGTTTTTTTATTACTGTCTCCATCTGAGCCCCAGGCACAAAGTTCAGAAGGATTGCTTCAATTTTAGTTTCACTACACATTATTCATATGACTATGGGTAATTTACTCAAATGGCCTATGCATATTTCTCTCATCTATACAATAGGGGTGCTAATATTAAATAATTTGCAATGTCTGGAACATATTTAATACTCAATACATGTCAATTGATATTATTACCATTGTGAATTTTTTTTTACTTTTTGAGTGAAAACATGGTAAATTCTAGTTCATTAGGTGTTATCGTATTAATTTTTAAATTCAGAGTTGATATCATATTGTAGAAGCAAATGTAAATAGCTGGATTATTCACCATTTTATATTTCTATAACAACATACTCACCTTGAAGGAGAAAATGTTGGCTTTATTAGGAGATTATTTAGAGCAGTTTGGATATATATAGCCAATGAACTACACTGCTGTAAAGCTTGGATCATAGAAATGAAATACCCTATTTGAACATGGATATCATTTCTCTATATATCATCCAATATTGTGAGAAGGGTTTGATATGGGCTTCTTGAAAGCAAAAAATTTACATAAAGCAGTAAAAAGGAAACAAATGTTAGAACAAACATTGCAAATATCCATAAATTGGCATGCTATTTTAACACACTAAGCAGAGTAGTAAAAATGCATGCATAGACTAGCAACACTTTCCAAGCATTTGCACAAACAAAATTCCTCGGGGGGGTGGGGGGAGAGAGAAGACATGTATAATATACTCTTCTTTAAGTGAAATTTAAAAATACAGATAACTTTTGCTTACAGAACACTGAGAACTAAGAAAATAAAGTGTGACCCTTAGGAATAAGCTTTCTGCAATTTGTTTTAAAATGCACCCCCAAAATGGATTGGTCAGAGAAGGAGGGATGGACAGAGGATAGATTGTACAGTAGGCAGAATAATGTGAAGCTGTGGATTTTAGCTTACATGACAATGGCGTCTTTGCAGATATCATTAATTTATGAGTCCAAAAGTAGGAAAATTATACTGAGTCAAATATTATCACTAAGAATCTTTAAAAGGGGGAAGAATGCAGTAGAAGAGAAAAGGAGATGTGACACTTAAGCAGAGATCAGAGTCAGAAAAAGATGCTGTTATTGGGTTTGAAGATGGAGGAAGAGCCCACAAACCAAAGAATGCAGACGGCCTATAGAAACAGGGAAATGCAAGGGAACAGATTCTCCACTAGAGCCTCAAGAAAGGCAATGAGTTGGGGAGAACACAGTCTTGCCAACACCTTGGTTTTAGCTCAGTGAAACCCATTTCATAGTCTTCTCACATCCACCTTTGTAAAATAATAAATGTGTGTTGTTTTAAGCCACTAATTTGTGGTAATTTACTATAACACTATTAGGAAACCAATAGATTTATGTGATAAAGCAAATATAGTCAAATGTTAATTATATGTAGATCATGGCTATGTGGGTACACACTGTACACTTCTTCCAATTTACCTGTATATTTAAAGAAGTTTTATTAAAACACGCAAAATAAATAAATATGGGACTTGATGACAAACCAAAAAAATAGTACATTGTGAAAAATGCTATGAAAAAATATGTTGATCAAAGATAATTAATAAAAAATTGCTTTATGGATAAATTTCTATATCGGTAACTTATTCATATTACAGAGATTAATATTTCCTACTCAAGTTAGTTTCCATAAGAAAAATTTTAAAAATCACATTTATATTTCAGATTGGTAGCACCCAATAAATGCTAATAGGCTATTATGCAGTATAATAATACACTCCAACTGGAATTAAATTGCATATCTGACCCGAACTCAGGTGAAATAACCTGAAATTACAGATAGTAAAAGTATAATCAAAAGCATGATGTAAGTGTGATTCTTTCAACTTCCAAACAGTAAATTAAAATTGTGAAATGCTATTTAATTTTTACTTTCATATGACTTCTCACTGCATTGCTGGAAAAGTATATGACTAGAAAATGGAGAGTGGGAATGGGCATTGCTACTCTTTGTTATCTTTATATATATTTGGGGATTAAGTACACAAACTAAAATAGATTTAATTTGTTGTTTAATTTTAATAGGCATTAGAAAGTATTCCATGCCAATGAGCCCAGTAGACATCTTTATATTCTTGAAATAAAAACCACAGAGCCCTAGTGGGATTGGCTCGGTGGATAGAGCATCGGCCTGTGGACTAAAGGGTCCCAGGTTCAATTCTGGTCAAGTGCGCATGCCTGGGTTGCGGGGCTCAATCCAACCGGCAGGAAGCAGCCAACCAATGGTTCCCTCTCATCACTGATGTTTCTATCTCTCTTCCTCTCACTTCCTCTCTGAAATAAATAAAAATATATTTTAAAAAACCACAGAAAATTTTTGCCCTAGCTTTTACATGTAAAAAGAGAAATGTGGACAAATTTCTGTAGCAGACACTTTCAGTGATTTGCCTATATCCCCTTGGCATACTGATATAACTTCCAGTTACTAAAATCTACAGGTTTTATGCCTAAAGGCTTTTTCTGGCCACCAGAGCTGGCTCTGCCTAGGGTAGAGCTGCCTGGAAAGTGCTAGGAATTTAGAACCTCCAGGACAGTTCATGAATCAGTGGTGGTAGTTGGTGGATAATATCCTACTCCCCATACCTCACAGGGTATAACTGTAGCATGGTTGATTCTGACTCTCCAGTGCGATTAAAGCTTCCGTTGTCTGTAGTGGTCATGTCTTGATAATGCTCCCTTATGGGCTTCTATCCATTCTTTGCTTCATTTTCCCAATCCCTTTGATTACTTTGAATTACCTTCCAAATAAACTCTTAGAAGTCTCTGCTTTGAGAAAATTCAAACTACAGTGGTACCACTTATTCAAGTTTCTCCTTTTGTGGTTTCAGTTACCAGTGGTCAACTGATGCCTGAAAGTATTAAATGGAAAATTCCCAAAATTAACAATTTCTAAGTTTTAAAGTATGTGCCCTTGGGAGTAGTGTGATTATATCATCCCACTCTGCCCTGCCCAGTATGTAAATCATCCCTTTGTCCAGTTCCAGCATCTGCACACTTTATACACTCCCTATCCATTAGTCACCTAGTAGCCATCTCAGATCGACTGTCACTTGTGTCTAATTAACCCTACTTTACTTAATAATGTCCCATTCACATAAGTTCTATCATAGCATGTTGTTATAATTGTTCTATTTCATTGTTAGTTATTCTTGTTAATATCTTACTGTACCAATCGATACATTAAATTTATCATAGGTAGGTAGTAAAAAACATAGTACATAAAAGGTTCAATAATATCTATGGTTTCTGGCATTCCCTGGGGGTCTTGAAACCCTGCAGATAAGGGAGGACTACTGTAAACAGTTTCCCTCCATCAGAAAGAGACTAAAGTGTATTTCAAAAACTAAAATTCTAGAAATCTTTCAAATATTTTAATACAGCCTGTTTGAAAGCTTTTCTAATTGCCTGAAATTTATTGTCATTGAAACTAAGTATTACACAATACTGTCATGGCCATCCAATGAAACTAAATTTTGAAGTCATCATTTTCTGTGAGTGTTTAAATTTCTGGTATCAGGAAAAACAACAACACAAAAACCTTTTGACTTCCATCTTAATTTGTCCACTTAAACATATGGCTTCAGCTAACAGAGTTGGTGGAGGAGTTACCTGTGATGATCTATGCATCTGGCCTCAATGTTTTCAGATAGCAGTGCTAGAAAATCGCATACCCATCTCCAGCCATAGTTGTGAGCGTTTCCCCTACACATGTTGGTTTAGCACACATGAGGACAGAAAATAGGACTGTTGTGGAGCGAACGCAAGTGAACGACCACTGGAGTCCAGACCAAATTAAAATTTAGGGAGCCTTTATTAGCCGGCCGGCCAGCCAGCCAGGCAGCCAGCGACTGCTCTGCCTTTCTCCACGCAGGGAATCCAGAGAGCAGTCCGGACCCTTTGTGCAGGACAACTTTTAAGCACATTAACCACATCCTGTTTTTGCAGAGCAAGTAACCCAAGACAAAACAGTTTTTCCTAAGCAACGTCAGGATCATGCCATTGACGACCATGTTATTTACAGGGTCATCCTGTTCTTCAGAAAGCTGACAGTGTTCTTTCTTTCAAGGCCTACGTGCTGGGAAGGGACCATGAGACCGTATCTCAAGGCCTGGCCTGGTGTCAGCACTGACAACTCTATCTGGGGCATAGTCCACGGCCTCAGTAGTGCTCAAAAATTCCCACTCTCTAACAGGACCAAGATGTCTGTGGCTGATTTCAACAAAGTATTTTTGATGCCACACAAATGGGAATAGGGAAGTTTCTAGTACAGAAGGACCATAAGCAATCAGAATAATTGAATTTCATGGCTCTTTTCAGCTTCTGTGATATAAAAAAATGAAAAAAAAAAACACAGAAAAATTATACTTTCAAATATTCTTACCAAAGAGATTTCAACAACAGGAAATAAAATCTGAAAAAAATATTGAAGTTTAACAGTGATCAAGATGAACCCGGAGGTAACTGTTATTCCTCGTGTCAGTTATTAGGTGACGAAGGCTGGCAAAAATGCTGGAAAATAGAACTGAGTGCAATGAGAGCAACCAAATAATAATAATAATAATAATAATAATAACAACAACAACATAGGCGAAACTAATCATACTGTGTGAGGGCCCTAACCAGACGGTATTCCTCACCAGTCTTCACTAGATAAAAGCCCAGATCCTGTTGGCACTGGTTTCTATCCCTCCCAAGCCTGGTTTACTTCCATTTTGCCAGTTAACCCATATCTTTTCAGACAATCATCAGATCATCAAGGCCATTTCTTTTGCTTGAAAACAATGCCGTATTTCTTATCAAGTCATTTATTTTTCTAATATGCCATTTGATGTTTCCTTTACCTTGGTTAGTAATTTAGTTTCAAAATCATTTCTTATCTATAATAATAAAAACATAATATGTTAATTAGACCAGACTGATGAATGACCTTCCAGACATCATTCCGGACGTTCTTCCGGACAAAGCTGTGGTGGCGGGGGCCAAGGCAGAGGCGATTAGGGGCGATCAGGCAGGCATGCAGGCCAGCAGTTAGGAGCCAGCGGTCCCAAATTGTGAGAGGGATGTCTGACTGCCAGTTTAGGTCTGATCCCACAGAGAGCCCTGCGGGATCAGGCCTAAACTGGCAGTCAGACATCCTCCAAGGAGTCCTGGATTGCGAAAGGTGCAGGCCAGGCTGAGGGACCGCCCCCACGCCCTACTGTGCACAGATTTTGTGCATTGGGCCTCTAGTTTTTTAAATGTTATTTATTAGGTAACAACATTCTAAATTGTTTCCTGTTTCAGAAACAAATATTTAAAACTTGTGAGTACTTACACTTTGCTAGGCACTGTGATTAGCCATTTTCACGCATTATATTATTTATTCTTCACAAAACCTAAGTTGATGTATAGATTTGTTTTGAAATCACTTCCTTATTTTATTTTTATTTCTTTTCTAGGGAAAGAGAATGGACTACTTGTAGAGGATACCTAGAAAAACAGTTAAAGACACATGTCATATAGATTATATATAAATATATGTCAGTTACATATAAATGTAAATATACACTGAGTGGCCAGATTATTATGATCTCTGAATGCATAATAATCTGGCCACTCAGTGTATTTGTATCTCAAATTGGTACCAAAAGTATTCTAGACTTTTGCTGGAGATCAACCAACCTATTTGCCCTGAGCTTTCTATCAGCCAGTGCAAAGGGGAAAACTGATCAGGTGCATGATTTATAGTATCTTTGATATCAAATAAATGAGGTACTCAAGAGAAGTACACTGAGTGGCCAGATTATTATGCATTCAGAGATCATAATAATCAGGCCCCTCAGTGTATGTATATAGTTACTTCAGTATTACCTATGTTCTATATACTCCAGACACTGTTTAAAAAATAAAGATCTTAGCATAGATTACTTAAATTAAAATGCTTTACTTTACTCTCTAGATTAATAAACTGAGATTCAAAAATGATATGTAGGTTCTCTCAGGCCACACATGTCATTCAGACAGAAAGTAGCAGAGTGAGGATTTGAACCCAGGTTGTGTGACCACAAGGCCTACCACAGGTTTCTCTAATTTTTACAAAAGAACCTTCCACAGAGGCTTGGATTCTCTAGATATTTGTTATCTTTGAATTTGCTCATGAGACTTATATTAATTTGGTGGGGTGGGGGAACTACAGGACTATTTAAGCTTAAGAAAAACAGGAAAGAACTAACTGTTTATAAATTCTCAATGACCTTTAAAGCAGAAACAGCTGTTGGGTTACATTGATCTTGAGTGAATACAGACAGATCTTTCAAGTCCATGAACTTTAGATTCCACATGCATTGTCATCTTACTCTTTGAGGAGAAAAAAAAAACCACACAAAACTTGGAGAAAGTTGTGGGAAATAATTTATTCCATTTTTAATAAAAAAGTCATAATGTAATATAAAGTGATGGTCCTTGATTACAGGAAAATGGTTCCTGAATTTCAATTAATTGTAATAAATAATGCCAAAGGAAGTTAGTTCAGGTCCTCACCTCTGAACAGTGCATGAAAGTTAAGTAATATATGAGTACATTTTGGGGGCATCAACTAGTATTGACTTAAAATATTTTCATATACTGTTACATAAACAAATACAGACATGAATCTAGTTTTGAATTTCTTATGCATCTAGTTCTTATATTACAAAAAAGACACATACAAACATTAACTATAAGCTAAATTACAAATCAACACATTTCAAATTAACTGCATTAATTCAATTCAAGGGTGGATCCTGTTTTGCAAAGTTTACATTGCTGCTCCTACCTGACTATAGTACTAATAGCTGTAGTTAGAGAGATTCTTGAATTTATTTTGTGTTTACTACTGAGCACAGGAGATAATGCAATTTTCCCATCACTTTTTTCTATCCAAATTCCTGGAAAATTTTAATTCAAGAGTTCTGTGTCATATTTTCATTGACTTTTCAGAGTTTTATCATTAGTATAACTAATCTGTTTTAAAATCATTTTATTTATTGATATGTTAGCCCTCTACCATCTCACAGAACTACTTGGCACCAAGAATATTTTACATAAAAAGGAGACTCAGTATTTTAGTCGGAGTTTTTCCAAAGCAGACTCTGAGAAAAAGGTTAATATGTGAGTGGTTTATTTGGAAATATGATGTTAGAGAGCCAGAATAAAGAACCTTGGAGCAGATAGTATAAGAGGGAGAGTTCATCCAAAAATATGTTATTGAATTGGCTGCCTCAAGGGAAGACTGTTTGCTTGATCCAAGGGAGTTCTAAGAAGCCTTCTGGCATGTGTCAGAACCACCCAGCATAGGAGTAAAAACGGAAATCATTTATCTGCTAGTTCACCCTCAGACACGTAAGTATTGTGCCTGTGTGCTTGCCAAACCCTTTGCAGGGCTCGCACACTCAGCGTCTGAGGAGCTCTGGGCAGAAAGTCAGAGGACCCGCTGTGCATTGTCCAGGCTCCATCAGATAACACGTGTGCCAAGCTGCACCAAGCCTGTGTGAAACTGTTCACAGCAGCAGTGGCTAGAACAGGATTGGAGGCCAAGAAGATTTAAAGCCATATTCAAGAGGGTTTCCCATTCACTCAGACACTGAAATTAGAGAATATGAAATGGCATATCTACACTAATAAAAGAGAAAGATGCAAATTGACCGTACCTTTGCAACGCCTACCAGCCAATCAGGAGTGAGTATGCAAATTAACCCAACAAAGATGGTGTGTTAATTTGCATGCACAGGCACTGAGCAGCCAGGGGTGGGACGCTTGCGTCATCACCACAGTGATGACACAGGCATTCTGCACCACACCAGCCACTCTGGGCCTCTGGGCAATGTGGGAAGGTGGAAAGGTGGCTCTGGGCCGGAGCAAAGGCAGAAAGGTGGCTCCGGCTAGAGCCAAGGCGGTGCCAGCAGCCAGGGGAAGGAAGGCCCATTATTGCATGAATCTTCGTTCATTGGGCCTCTAGTCTTTCTATAATTAATCAGCAGACTTTTTTAAAAGCTGTCATAGAGGACACGTGGATACCCGGTAGAAAAACATTCCTAGTATATGTCATTCAATGATGTTTCAGATGATCATTGTATGAATTTAACTGTCATCATGGAAATATCTGTTAGCCAATTGCTTAACAGACATTTTATTAATACAGGCTCTCAGGAAAAAAGAAAATATTTTTTCTCTAAGTAGCTAATTTCTTAAAATTCAATCCAACATATTTGTTTTTGAATCCTGCTTTTGTGTATTTTGCTATACCCTTAGAATTAAAAGCTGATCAGGCCACAAACACTAGAGTCTCCCATGGTATTGCTGGAAAAGCAGACACATAAACCCCAAATGTAATGATTCTATTGTTGACACATGGTCAAAGTGGTTGTCAGTTACACATGATTTTTACATAAAAAGACCATATTTCAGATACAAAATTGACATTCAAAAACAGAGAGGTTAACTTCAAATGTACTTCAACAACAACCAATATGTTCCTGGAGAAAAAAAATCCCAAAAAGTTGTATGGCCAATCGAAATTGGACATGTTTTTGTGTTCCTTGAAGTAGTGAGAAGTTGGAATTGTTCCTTTGAGCTAATTAGCATAATAGACCCAGGCATGTTAGGTAAGTCTAGGGATTGAAAACAAGTCATTAGCTCATTTCAGTTTATATTAGATTAAGAGAAATGACATGGTAAGTTTAAAATTCATTCTTAATCCATATTTCCATATAAAATAAACTAAAATTGCAATAAGTCTGTTTTAATGTTTGCCTTGAACATTTTTCCCTGAAATTTTTCTTCAGACAATTGTGTGTCATTCTTTGTAGTACGAAATAAGTCAAAAATGTTGCTTCTCTACCAAAAAAAAGAAAAAGAGAGAATATTTTCTATTATAGGCATTTTGGTTTTGCCAAGATACAAATAAATGCATGGACACACACCTCCACATACAAATGTGTATATGTACATATACATATGAACATGTATGTATGTAAGGCAGTGTTTCCAAGGAGTAATAGACATTCATAGGAAAAGTACTTTTTTGGTATAATAATCTTGTACACATCTATAATAATAAAAGCATAATATGCTAATTAGACCTTCCAGATGAAGCCGGGGCTGCGAGGGAAGCCTGGGTCCCAGGTGTTGGAGGGAAGCCGGTGCCAGCAGCCAGGGGAAGGAAGGCCTACTCTTGCACGAATTTCGTGCATCGGGCCTCTAGTAATTTGAATAAAAAGACATACTTAATAAAACCACCCTGCTTTCTGGCAATGTTAAAGACTAAACCAAAAGCCTAACAAAGAATAAGATTTATGAAAACATTAATTGTTTGTATTTTCTTTAATATGGTTCTGACAGCCAGCTGCTTTCAAATATCGCCATTTGCTCTCACTGTGATTTTACACAAATCATATGGTGTTACTGCTATCACTCTCACACTCCTTGGAGGCATTTTTCCTGCATGTAAAATAATCTTCATCTGAACAAACTTCTATGGCATTATGTCTTAATAATATCGGTGTGACAAACATTAAAATTGCACAATCTTTCATGATTTCTGAGGGGGAAATGCTAGACCCATTGAAATGCAGCTTCTAATACAATGCCAGTGCTGCTTAAATCTGTTTCAATAATCAGAAGACAATAATAGTATTTCTTACTTATTTTTAGAGAATGTGATTTATTGTTATATTAACTACTTTCTATATATGCGTGAGCTAAAAAAAAAAAAAAAAAAAAAAAAAAAAGCAAAACACCTAAACAAACAAACAAATAAAAAAAGTAGCCCATAATGTGTCCTGTCTTAGTCTGCTTGGGCTGCCATACAAAATAGTGTAGACTGGGTTGTATAAACAACAGAAAATTATGTTGTCACTGTTTTGAGAGTTGGGAAGTTCTAGATGAAAATACTGCTCAGTTTGATTCCTGGTGAGTCTCTCTTTCTGGTTTGTAGGTGGCCACCTTCTTGCTGTGATATGGCAAAGAGAGAGAGAGAGAGAGAGAGAGAGAGAGAGAGAGAGAGAGAGAGAGAGAGAGAGAGAGAGAACTAGAGCTCTATAAGATTAGGGCCCTCTTTAATCTTTATTACCTCTTCACAGACCCTGTCTTTAGCAGTAATCACATTGGGAGTTTGGCTTCAACATATGAATTAGGGGAGGGCACAATTTAGTCCAGAGCACTTCATTAAATCTAAAATTTATGTTTTTATAACTTTATAATGCTTACCCTCTGGGTCATCTGGTTTATGGTCATGGTGATCTCTTGCCTCTTCTCTGAGACCCTCATTTGAGGTACTCTGTATTCATTGCCTCATTCAGCCCTCAGTGCTGCTCCATGACATGCATGTTCTTTGGTACATTTTTCAAATGAAGAACCTGAAGCTTCTGGAGGTTAACTGACTATCGCATGGTCTGAATCATGATTATTAAATAATTCCTCTCTTAGTGTCCTCTCCTCAATATTTCTGCCAACTCCTAACATGTTTACAACAAGAAGAGCTCTGGGAGCAATGTTTAGAATTCTCTTTTGGAGGAAGTTGATCTGCTATATTATTACATTTTTCATCTTCAAACAGATTATGTCAGTCTGACCTCTGTGTGTTTTAGAGATGTGCGTATCTATTATAAAATACTAAAGGCCCAGTGCACAAAATTTGTGCACTGAGGGGGGGGAGGGGCTCAGCCCATCCTGTGCCCTCTCGCAGTCTGGGGTCCCTCTCATAGTCCCAGACTCCTCGCTCCTTACTGACTGCCTGCAGCGGAGGCGGGAGAAGCTCCCACCACTGCCATTGGGCTCACCAGCCATGAGCCAGGCTTCTGGCTGAGTGGCACTCCCCCTGTAGGAGCTCCTAAGTTGAGCATCTGCCCCCTGGTGGTAAGCATGTGTCATAGTGACCAGTTCTTCCACTGGTCAATCCACAGTTCGGTCGATTTGCATATTAGGGTTTTATTATATAAGATAATGGATATTTAATAGGGAAGTTTTAAAAAAATCCCTGCTTTGTATCCTTTTCATGATAAATAGATAAATATAAAGGGGGGGGGGTTGTCTGAGTCTGCAATGTCTTGCATTACAATGCATGTTCTATGTCTAATGTTTTAAAAATTTGACCTTGAACTTTCTCCCAAGGGCCTTTAGTTCTCCCAGGTATATGCTTCTGATAGTTTTCCCTGTGATGTGGTGAAGCTGAATCATTTTCAAAAATAGGCATCAGAGCTAGAGGTAGACTACTTTTCTTTGTTTTTGAGATGGAAGAACATGGCTTGCAGATTATTTTATTATTTCCTTGGTGAGAATGTCTTTCCCTTTTTCCTGGGATTTCTCCAGTGTTTCATCTTTCATAAGAAGGAAACTCACCAGCTCATTTTCCATCCTCATAATCCATATCACCACCACCCCCAAACACAAAGTTGACTACTCACATTAAACATCCATAGGACACTGAACTGTGCATCCCACCATTTTTTAGGGAGACCAAGCAAACACTTTTCAGTATGGGTGGGATTAATCCCAAATGATAATTCAATGTTTGAAATGAGTCATCAAGACATTTAGACCCATTTTGGTATAAAATGAGCTTAAACTGAGGATATAATCACTTTAGTGCCAAAAAATGGAAAGTAGATGCTAACTACTCATTTGTAGGAAGTCACTACCTTCCTCATTTTCCAAAATTCAGTACTGTCAAAACTTTAGGGTTTCTATGTCCTCCCAGGCATAATATTGTGAAATGCTATAAAATTCCAGTATTGAGATTTTCTGAAAAGCTTAATGCCTGAGATGACATACTTCCTGTTGTAAGATTTGGTTCCTAGTAATGAAGTGGCCTTGCCTATTGGCTTTGGTCTACATACTCAGAACAATACAACAACAAAAAGAAACCTCAGTTTCTCAACAACTATATAATTCTGCTTGAGCTGCCATAACCAAATATCATAGACTAGAGGCCCGATGCACGAAATTCATGCAAGAGTAGGCCCTTGCAGCCCTGGCTTCATCTGGAAGGTCATCTGGAGGGTCATTCTGCTGTTTGGCCATTCAGTTGATTTGCATATTACACTTTTATTATCATAGATTAGGTGGCTTATAGAGCAGAAATTTGTTTTTTCACATTTATGGAGACTGAGAGTCTAATATCAAGATACCAGTAGGGTTGGTGTCTGGTGAGTTTTCTCTCATTAGTTTGCAGATGCCACCTTCTTGCTCTGTACTCAGGGGACCTCTTTGTGCACTCATGGAGAGAGCAGGGACAAGCAAGCTCTCTGGTGTGTCTTCTTGGAAGAATACTAACCCTATTGGGTCCCTTCTTATGACTCATTTAATATTAATTACTTCTTTTTTTGTGCAAGGTCTTTTTAATAAGCCACATTTTAACAAGTTTAATATTTATGAAGAAAAGTTAAAGTGAGGAGTACATACTAGAACCTATTTTTTTTCTTTTTAATTAAACCTTTACTGTTGAATGTATTACATATGTCCCCTTTTCCCCCCATTGACACCTTCTAGCCCACCCCCACCCACCATCCCAGGCCTTCACCACCCTATTGTCTGTGTCCATGAGTTATGCATATATGTATACAAGTTCTTTGGTTGATCTGTAATTACTTCTTTAGAGGCCTTATCTCCAAATATAGCCACACTAGGGATTAGGGCTTCAACATACACATTTGGGGGGTGGGGATAGAAGCACAATCATTTCATAACAACAGCCAAGAGTAAAATGCACATTTATTTTATTCTACTCCTGTGTAATGTTCTATACTAGGCATGTGTACTCAGATACACACATGCAGTTAATTCATCTTCCCATAGGACATAGCATGGTAAAAAGTAATTTCATGACGTGTGTACATCCAC
The DNA here is from genome assembly GCF_963455305.1 of Plecotus auritus. Lineage (NCBI taxonomy): Eukaryota > Metazoa > Chordata > Mammalia > Chiroptera > Vespertilionidae > Plecotus > Plecotus auritus. Next base: position 18,407,432 of record NC_137770.1, on the reverse strand, counting down.
ATGATCATTTACTGACAAGTCTACTTCTGTTATCCTAGCCTCTGTGTGGACTCCTAAGGATCCTAAACAGCTGTCTCTGTTTCTGCAACTTCATGGAGGTGTGGACAGCTACATTTATCTTTTTAAGAAAGAAGGAGAAATGATCATTTTTTTAAACATGTTTACACACAGATGCTTCTAATGAAGAGTTTTATGTTTACACATGTCATGATGGCATCAGTCAAATATTTGGTTTGTTCAGAAAACAAAAAAGATGGTTAAAAACAGAACATGGGAAAGAATTTAGTATAATGATGCAAGGCATCTTTTCTAAGAAAGTATAGTTGGGTTTTAATCCTGGCTTTGGTTCGAATTATTTGGAAACACTGGCTTCGTTTTCCTAATTCCCCTACTGTTTCTGCATAAGCTGTCTCTACCCAGCAGCTGGAGTGTTTGTTTAAAAATGTGACTTGGACTGCACTATTCACCTGCTCAGAGGCCTCACCTGTCTTTCCATCACTCTGTTCAACATCCTTATTTTGGCCCTTGGTTCCCATCATGATCTGTATTTTACCTGTCTCCCAGCTGCATCCCCTATCTGTCTTACCCTTACCCCTTTGCTACTAGAATGCTGGCTGTCCTGCTGTTGCTTGAATTCTTTCCTGTCTCCCTCACTGGGATGGGAACTGGTATTTACATCACTTATTATTTATTACATCATTTGCTATTTACATTGTGCCTACAGATGCTTAGCAAACGATGGTTCAATAAATGATGAAATAGCATTCTTGTTCATAGAAGTATAAAAACTAGCAAAGCTATCCAAATGTGAGTTACTGTCGTTATAATTATCCTTTAATTAGAAAATTTTCTAGTTAGCATAGACAGTTACCTTGTTAACAACGCCCTAATGAAATACCTATACACTAGAGGCCCGGTGCACAAATTCATGCACAAGTGGGGTTCCTAGGCCTGGCCGACAATCGTGGCCTATTGGGGGGCCTGTTGGCCTGGGGGAGGGACCCTTGGAGATTGGCCAGCCAGGGGGAGGGGCTGAGGGAAGTTGGTGGCTGGGGAGGGGCCATGGGAGGTTAGCCAGCCAGACACCCCCTCCCCCTGATGAGGATGGATGGGTGGATGGGGGCTGGCTGGTCGGGGGGAGGGACTGAGGGAGGTTGGCTGGCCGTGGGAGGTTGGCTATGGGAGCGCACTGACCACCAGGGGGCAGCTCCTGTGTTGAGCATCTGCCCCTTGGTGGTCAGTATGCATCATAGCGACTGGTCGACCGGTTGTTTCAGTTGTTCAGGTTGTTCTGTCATAACGGTCACTTAGGCATTTATTTATTTATTTATTTATTTATTTATTTATTTATTTATTTATTTATTTATCTTTGAATAGATTTTGGTAGAGAGCGTCTGGGAAGGCACATGGGCATTTCTTTAATTATTGTCAGCTGAATCCAGTGGTGTTGGCAAAGCCAAGTCCTGGAAACACGCTTTGCCAGAGGCAGGAGTGCTGTCAGCTTGACCTTCAACCCAGGTGCCAGGAGCTGGGCTTTGTTATTTAAATCCAGCCAAGCACCAGGAATGAATAGGACTAGGGCCCACCCAAGAATGCGCATAATCTCCTTCCTCTTGACTTTTAGTAAAACTTCCTGGGTTTTGCTATATAATATAAACACGCTGTATTGGCTCTGGGACCCTGTCCCTGTCCCTCTCAGAGCACAGTGGTCCCACCTGGCCCCAGCTTTTTCCTTCTATCTCTGTGTCTGTCTCTTTCTTTCATTTTCTCAATCCCCAGTAGCCCCTACTCAGGAATCGGATCGCTCCCTAGCCACGCTGGTCGCGGAAAAGAGAGAAATATTTACAGATTTTTATTGATTTCATAGAGAAAGGAAGAGGGAGAGAGAGATAGAAACATCATGATGAGAGAGGATCATGGATCGGCTGCCTCCTGCAAGTCCTCCACTGGGGATCAAGCCCACAACCCAGGCATGTGCCCTTGACCAGAATCAAACCTTGGACCTTTCAGTTCAAGGCCAATGCTCTATCCCCTGAGCCAAGCCAGCTAGGGCAAGGCTTTTATATATATACTAGAGGCCCGGTGCATGAAATTCATGCACAGGTAGAGTCCCTAGGCCTGGCCGGTGATCAGGGTCAATCTGTGGGGTGACTGGCGGGGAAATCGGGGGGCCCCTGCTGGCACCTGCCTTGGCTGGCCTGGGGCCTGCGGGCTGGGGACAGCTCCTGCATTAAGCATCTACCCCTTGGTGGTCAGTGCGTATCATAGCAACCGGTCGTTCCATCAGTTGTTCTACCAGTTATTCTGCCATTCAGTTAATTTGCATATTAGGCTTTTATTATATAGGATATATATAGCTGTTATGCTAAGTGTCCAACTGTCTGACTAGTCGCTATGACGCACACTGACCACCAGGGGCAGACGCTTAAAGCAGGAGCTGCCATGACCCGCACTGGCCATTTACAGAAAAACGGCACCACGGACCTGGCACCTACAAAGCAACACTCAGCTTCACCCAAGTTGGACACAGGCCCCACCGCCACCCCAGAGCAACACCCTACCAAATCACAACCTACACTGCCAAGACCCCATGGCACAAAATGCAGCCCCAGCCCATCCTAGCCCAAAAATGGTGGCTGTGGGCACTGGGTAATGATGTCATGTAGCAACATCTGGCTTCCTCTCCCTAGCGACTAGCCTCCTTGAAGTTTCTTCAGCCCAGGAACACAACTTGTTTTATAGCCAGATGCAAACATTTTGCACTTTAACCAAATGTCTGTGAAGCATTTTCCTGTGCCTCATCTCATTTGATTCTTACAGAAGCCTTGGAGTAGGTACATAGGGGACTCGGTGGAATCCTATTTTATTTTCATTAGCTGGAAAATGGAGATTTAGAAAGCTTAGAAACTTGACCTGACTGAAAATAAGTAAGAACTGGTGGACCTTGAAAATGACTTCAGGTTTTGTCACTGTGCAGAATATAGTCAAATACTGCTGCAGTTAAATATTTTACCCTTTGTTCTCCCTGTGTGACCTACAATAATAATCTGCTTCATGTTGATATTTATTGCTGTATTGCTGACAATTATCTGAAGGAGAATTTGGGGTGCTTCACTGAGCTTGGAAAAGTTTAGCTAAATCAGAAAGCAGGTCTAATTAAATAACTTTTATATATATATATATATATATGTATATATATATATATATATATATATATATATATATATATATGGCTAAGTTGACTCGTGCATGCATGATACATACAAAGCTCTCGCTGGTGCCAATTGCAAGCATGTGTTTCGATCTGTCATTGTTGATTGTGAATTTGGTTGACATTTCTATTATAGGGAAAGGGTGAATAGCAATATTAAAATATTTCTTCTAATGAATTTCCTTTCAATGTTCACGATTTCATGCACCAGACCACTAATCTCTCTCTCTGGAGAGAGGGAGAGAGAGAGAGAGAGAGAGAGAGAGAGAGAGAGAGAGAGAGTAAGGTATGGTTTTAATATTCCTTCTATTGTTAAAAGGTTCTTTAAGTAGAATATGAATAGGAAAATATTGCTTTAAATTCTGCACTTTGTTTTTATAAAACTGGACAATCATACCTCCAGAAAGACAGGATTTGTTTAACTAAGGTTCTATATTTACTCCAAAGACTCTGTTGAAAACTAATCACTGCCACATAATGTGTGAGAAGTCCAGGTTAGATTTCATTGTGAGTGAATCAGAATTAGGGAGCAGGACATTTTCACCTCATCATGCACAAACAACTTAGTTAACATTGACACTCAGCTTGGTGCACTGTGCAAATTCAGCTAATTGAATCTATGTATTTTGTGTGAGCCTATATTTTTGGATATGCAGCCTACACTTCCTTTCTACTAGGTGATGTGCCAGTTCTATAGCGCCCCATTGATTTCAACTTTGTCTCCATCTCATCAACACCAGATTAGAATTTTATGGCAGAGTGACCTGTCTTTGCTGAGCATCTCCTGTTTCCCTTCTTGATTTCTTCTCTGTTCTTTTCTATCCTGCTTTGAATCTTGAGAGGCTATCTGTCCTGTATGTACACCCCAATGGGCTCTCTTGACCTCTGGTTTTCTATTGATTCTGATAATGCAAAGCAGCACACAGAGAAGACTGGAGGCAAAGAGAGATAGAGTTGAATATGATCTTCCCTCCTCCCCACCCCCTGCAGATTACTGTTTTCCCCATGGAGAAGCTACAGTTGTGGTCAGACCACCCCTCCACACAGCTTTCCTCATTTTCAATAACCCTTCTATCCCTGGGAATGGAAATAGCCCTGCCATTATCTGCTGTGGTATTCACTGTCTCTGGTTGTTTCCCTTATAATAGACATTAAACTGTCCTCAAATTGCTTAATTGCCAACTATGCTCTGCTAGAATTATGATTATACATTTATTTATAACCCAAAAAGAAAAGATAATCCTTCTGTGTCTGCCCCAAAAAGGCATATAGATTTTAGAAACAGCAGCATGTCCCCATAAAGCAGTGGTTCTCAACCTTTCTGATGCCGCGACCCTTTAATACAGTTCCTCATGTTGTGGTGACCCCCAACCATAAAATTATTTTTGTTGCTACTTCATAGCAACTACTAGGTTGAGAACCGCTAGCAGGGTCGCTTAGGACCATCGGAAAACACAAGTATTTACATTACGATTCATAACAGTAGCAAAATTACAGTTATGAAGTAGCAACGAAAATAATTTTATGGTTGGGGGTCACCACAACATGAGGAACTGTATTAAAGGGTCATGGCATTAGAAAGGTTGAGAACCACTGCCATAAAGTAACCTATATATATAGAAGGCTAATATGCAAAGTGTCCCCTAGGAGTTCAACTGGGAGACTGGGAGTTTGATCACTCACTATGACATGTGCTGACCACCAGAAGGCGGAGCAAAACAAAGGAAGGCCCTGGCCAGCAGCCAGCAGCCAGGGAAGGGAGGCACCAGCCAGCACCCAGAAGGCCCTGATCGCCCCTGATCTCAGGCCAGGCCTAGGGACCATGCACAAATTTCGTGCACCAGGCCTCTAGTGTATTATAAGGGTTGATGGCCTACTTCAAATTTTTGTTCTGTCTTTTAAATTAAGCAGATTGTTTTCTTCTCTCACTTAAGTTTTTTCACCTTTAAAATATGGACAGTAATATTATTTAGCTTGAAGAATTATTCCAATACATGATCTATGTCAAATATTTATCAAAATGTCTGGCAAATACTAATTGTATAATCATTGTAAAACAAATTTTATATTTTCCTGACTGCGATAGCAATTTTATGAGTTATCTTGACTTTACTCTGAGATGCCCAAACATTCAGCTAAACATTATTAACATTATTCTGGGTGTTTCTGTGAGAATGTTTCTACATTAGATTAACATTTGAATCAGTATATTGAGTAAAACAGATTGCTCTTCCTAATCTTGGTGGGCCTCATCCAATCAGTTGAAGAAATGAGTAGAACAAAAGAGAGTAAGCAGGAACTCTTTATTATATTTCTTATTTTTAATTCATTTATTTATCCATTGTGTGTGTTTGTGTATTTTTTGCCTAACTGCTGAACTGGATATTGGTCTTCTCTTGCCTTCTAATTCTGTCTAAAAAGTCTGCTATTTGGGGGTCTCTAGATTGACAACTTTTGGATTTAAATAGAGTAGCAGGTTCAAAGTCTAAGCTCCTACTTGGCCTTTGCTGATGTGATGGGCTGAGGTCACATATTTTTCTATAATGTTTGGCTGGAGTAAAGATGTTTTTGTTTAAAAATGGTCTTGCTAAACTTTCCTGGTTCTTTGGATAGAGAGAGTAGACATTGACTAGAGAAATATCATTGGGAGAAGAGGGATCTTTTTTTGTCTGTACCTGCTTGGTATTTGGGATGTTGCCTTCTACAGCACAGAGTCTGGGATATATGAAGACCAAAAGAAAACCTTAACTCACAGAATTGTTAGTTTACTGCCATTCTGCATGCTGGGCACATACATTTCTAACTGAAAAGCATGTTTGCCTTTCTGAATGGTATTAATCTAGGTGGTGGTTAGTACAAGGTCTAAGTTGTCCAAAGGACTGGGCTGCTGGGAAGCTCTGTCTTTGAGAACTGACATCAAAGGATCTTTCTCAGTTTTTGCCAAGAAATGGCCACCTTGCCATTTTTTTTTATTTTATTTTTTTAGCTTCTCATTCAGCATTTCTTTTGACGCATACAGTTTTGGTCTCAAGCTCATTTGACAATTACTATGCTAATTTATCAAGCTCTCTCCCTACAGTGGAGTAAATGATTACGCAATCTGTGGCAGGAGAATCTCTGTGTTTCATTTCACAATGTGTGGGCGGGAAGTCAAGTGTTTCCAAATCCTCATGAAGTATATCATTACGGATTTGCAAGTCACAGGCTGTGTGGTTTCTCCAATAAACTTGTGTGGGGCCTGTGTTAATGTTAGAACTTGGAACTGAAGTATATGGCAGAGCCCATGGTTTACTGGGACTCAGTCAAATCTGCATAGTTTGGACTGAGCTCATCCAGTCAGTGTTTCCCTGTCACCATAATGGTGGAAACAGACATCAATTAGAAAACCACATCTTCATCAATCTACAACTCTACATCATCAGTGTTACTTCCCATTTGCTGGAGTCTGCTAAAGCATCGTTTTGTTTTCACACTCATCACATTGGGGACTTTGGAGGGTCATGATGTCTAGCTGCTTTGCTTAATTTAACAGTGTCAGCCAAATTCTTAATAAGAAAATCTGTCAGGTCTTGATAAACCATCTCCTTCTACCACACCGGGGTTCACAGAGCAGCTGGACAACACTTCCCCAGCTGCTGCTCCCCATTACAGAATTCAATGTTGAATGAAATGATTCCTATGGGCAGTGTACTTTGGGTAGCTTTCAGGAGGAAAATACCTTCAATATCCTTACCTTTAAAGCCATTCCATGTGGAAACTGTGTGAAATTCACAGAAAACACAGCTGGCTAGAGAGCATTGGTGACACTATTTTTATTAGTAGATTTTTTTCCAGATTATGCACATACTGCAGTGAATTGTTTCAAAATTTGGCAAGCCTTACAAAAGTCTGTTTCATCATAAACCTGTTTTGAAGTAAGTGAAGGATATTATGTCCTCAGTGTTAAACACCGTTTCTTTTTCTTTTTCTTGATTCAGGTCAACGTGACCCAGACTAATACAGTGAATATCATCGAGGAAAATCCTTGAATAGGTCCTACAGCTGCTCATTCTCATCCTCATAGTTTCTCTGGGTTTTCCTTTTTTCTCTGAGTTGTTTAGTTACTGAAATTCTTTTGAAATGCAAAGTTCTCTAGTGATATATTTATCTTGGGTGATGATGCTACCAAGGCAAATCCAGCAATATAATTTGGTAAGTGTGGTTTTCTATGAATTTTTGCTATACTTGGTAAGAGCAAAATAGGTTGCTTTTCAAAATTAAAATAAACATTATACAATTTTAAAGTTATTGCATTTCTAAGGCCATGCCAATATGTTTTAATGGCGTTGATTATGGCATGGCTTTTTTGCCATGAGTTGGAGAACAAGTAGACTGCTTGACTACATGACTACCCTATTGGGCTGCTGAAGGAGGTTAAAACATTGAATTGTCTATACTGAGAGATGGTTTTGGACAGCTATGACCTTCCCCTTTTAGTTATCAATAATTTATTTGATAATATGCCATTTAATATTACATCATCATTATTTTCATAAATATATTATATAATGTACCCATACTATGTTATTTAATATTATGTCATCATTATTTTACATAAACATATTAAATAACATAGACATAATAGTGATCACATGTACTCATGAACAGAGAAGGGTGTTATAGGGATAGAATCATGACTTAACCACTAACTCAAGCAAAATATCAGCATTTAGTTGCTAAAAAGACTTCATTTAACTGACTTGAAAAAAAAAAGAACCAATTATATAATTCCTAAAACTAATTACAGAATTTCTCACGTTGTGCAACAACATCTGGAACTCCAAATATTGTCCTAAGAAAATAAAAAGTTCATATATAGACTTTGTGGTCATGTAGTTTAAGGTCTAATCCAAAGTAATGAACCAAGCTTTCTCTGAATGGCCTTGGGCAAGTTACTTGATTTAGGGACAGTCATGAGATTTCATTGAGGTAGTGAGTAAAAACCTAGCACAATCCCTGGCAAAACCTTGGTACTCAAAATGGGTATTTTCCTTGTCTTCTCTCTCAGTTTAGACCAAAATAAGCAGAAGTAACCCTAAAATATGTTCTCTGAGATCTGTCTAATACATCAGTTACCAGAGATAAAAGAGAATATTTACAAGAACCATCATCCATGTTAAAAGAGGCAGCTTCTCCATTTGAGTCATTGTAACAGAGACAAACATGTCAGGCAGCAGATCACCTGACATCATAGAGTATAATAAAACTAGAGGCCCGGTGCACAAATTTGTGCATGGGTGGGAGGCGGGCTGGCAGGGGAGAGGGGCAATGGGTGGTTGGCCAACCGGCCCGCCCTCTGATCACGGTGTTGGGGGCCAATCAGGGGTGGGCGGTCAGGGGTGGGTGGCTAGGGTGCAGGGGGAACCAGTCGGGGCCTAGATCAGGCTGGTTGGCTGCTGCATTGCATGTCATAGCCACCGGTTATTCTGGTCGTTCTGCTGTTCTGGTTGCTGAGATTTTATATATATAGACTAGAGGCCTGGTGCACGAAATTCATGCATGGGAGGTGTGTCCCTCAGCCAAGCCTGCACCTTCTCCAATCTGGGACCCCTCGTGGGATGTCCAACTGCCTGTTTAGGATCGGGCCTAAATGGGCAGTCGGACATCCCTCTCACAATCCAGGACTGCTGGCTCCCAATTGCTAGCCTGCCTGACTTCCTGATTGCCCCTAACCGCTTCTGCCTGCCAGCCTGATCACCCCCTAACCACTCCCCTGCCAACCTGATTGATGCCTAACTGCTCCTCTGCCAGCCTGTTTGCTCCTAACTGCCCTCCTCTGAAGGTCTGGTCACCCTTAACTGCCCTCCCCTGCAGGCCTGGGTCCCCGCCAACTGCCCTTCCCTGCAGCCCCGGACACCCCCAACTTCTCTCCTCTGCCAGCCTAGTCACCCCTAACTGCCCTCCCCTGCAGGCCTGGGTCCCCGCCAACTGCCCTTCCCTGCAGCCCCAGACACCCCCAACTTCTCTCCTCTGCCAGCCTAGTCACCCCTAACTCCCTCCCCTGCTGGCCTGATTGCCCACAACTGTCCTCCCTTGAAGGTCTGTTCCTTCCCAACTTCCCTCCCCTGCTGGCCATCTTGTGGCGGCCATCTTGTGTCCACATGGGGACAGCCATCTTGTGTGTTAGAGTGATGGTCAATTTGCATATTACTCTTTTATTAGATAGGATAGAGGCCTGGTGCACAGGTGGGGGCCAGCTGGTTTACCCTGAAGGGTGTCCCGAATCAGGGTTGGGGTTCCCTTGGGGCGTGGGGTGGCTGGGGCGAGGGTCCTGTGGTGGTTTGCAGGCCGGCCATGCCCCCCGGCAACCCAAGTGGAATCCCTGGTATCTGGGATTTATTTATCTTCTATAATTGAAACTTTGTAGCCTTGAGTGTAGGCCTGGGCCTGCCAGGGTGTGTGGAAAGCTTGGCTTCCTCCATTGCCGGGGAAACCCAAGCCTCCTGCTCGCTCTGCGGCTGCAGCCATCTTGGTTGGGTTAATTTGCATACTCGCTCCTGATTGGTTGGTTGGTGGGGCTTGTGGGTGTAGCGGAGGTATGTTAAATTTGCATATTACTCTTTTATTAGATAGGATGTAAAAATGACAATAAGAATTGTCAAAATGTGAACCTATCCCAGAACTGCTGGAGTAACTTTGAACCTCAGTGAAATTTTCCCTTTGTTACCTAGAGCCACTTTACAAAGTTATAGTTTTTGGTAAGGAATGGGTTGGTGGGTTTTTGGGTTGTTTTTATGTATGTGTGTTGGGGAAAGATATAAATTAAAGAATATTCTAACTTCAGGACTAAAAGAATGATATTTTATATGTGGGAATAAGTAGTTCCTTGGTGGTCTGCAATCTTAGAAAAAATATTTTTGTAAGCCAATCTAATCTGAAACAGATTATGAGGAAATCCATCAGAAAAATAATTGCTGAGTGTCTAGTATGACGTGAGGATGTCCATTAGTAGAGCTGCCCTGGAAATATGATGAGAGAATTTTTGTGTGTGTGTGAGAATTTCACACAGTTGTGTTTTTGTCTAGCCTGATCAATGCTAGTCTTGTATCTTAAGTTTCCCTTTCTGCCTTCTCAGTGAGTCATTGACCATATGGCTCCAGCTCCCAGCCTGGCTGCCAAGGAGGAGGGGGAAAAGAAAAAAAATAACAATCTTGATAACATGTGGACCATTCTGAGTTTGAGATTGACATAGCTGATCCCTCCAGCACAGTCTCAAGAGAGCTGGCACATTGAATCTCTTTTATAAAGGCTAAGAATCTCCTCTCCTTATATATGTACTGGGTTCTTCTGTGGGGTTCTTTAGAGTCAAATTCAAATTGCTTATCATCTTATTTATGTCACAAGTATGGTGCTGCCATGATTTGTTATGCTGGAAAAAGACATTTCTGCATCAAGGGAATCCATGCTTTTATGCTTAACTCTGTCCAATAATTTTCCTGAAGCTGAAACATTTTTGTAAATATTTTCGTGATTCTTTCCCTGGTGATTTTGCAAGGCAAGTTGTATATATTGCATTACTTATTCCCTTTACCAAGAATGTTGACTTGCTTTATTACAATATCATCCCGCTGATTACATTTTATATATGAATGTTGGAAAGAGCATTAAAATGCTTCTTGCTTTTTCAAAAGAGTAAAATAAAGCATTGGGGTTACAAACTACTGTATTTCTACATGAGGCTTTTTTTCCTCCTCAAACCTTTGCTGCTGTTATAATTTAGCAAATTTAAGTAAGAAAATCTGTATTATAATTATTTTAGGTTAATTATTTTATTTGATTATAATTATAAAAATTGACCCAATGGGAGAACAATCTTTGTTCAGAAAAACTATTCTTTGAACTGTCAGATGAGAAAAATATGTTTTTATACACTCTGTCTGAGCTTTCCTGAACTTTGAAACAACCAAAGAAGACCAGTCACATTTTAATGACAAAAAAAAAGGAGCTATAGCTCCTTGAATCTCAATTTTTCCTGTATCTTTTCTATCAGATAATATTTTATAGTGCAATTTTTTGTTGCAGTTTTTCACATTGCTTAGTAGATTTCCCCATGAAGTGAATGTGTCTATCTTTGTATAGTTAAATGTATCAACATTTTCAGTTGCCTTATTGTTTTGAGTCACAATGAGGAACTTTCTTATCCTTAGGTTATGAACGAATACACTCATGTCTTCATTCAGCATTTGTTTTGTTTGTTTTTAATGTTAGGTACCTCATACAATTGGAATGTATCCTGCTATGTTGTGGGAAATTAGACCCTAGTTTTATCATTTTCTAAGTCAATCTTGTTGCAACACCATTTATAAAAAAGGAAGAAAAGCCTTTTACCTCACTCTTTTGAAATTGTCAAATATCATTGATTTTTTGTCAGTACTTTCTGTTCTGTATTGCATGGGAAGGAGAAATTTCTCTCCACCCTCCTACAGTCTCTGGCTGGGACTGATGTAAAACAGATCAGTGGGAGTAAAGCGTTCAGATTTTATTTACATGCACTTGGGAACCCTCACAAGAAAAAATGAAGACCCACATAAATAACTGGGCCTAAGTGATTATACTCTGGATTGCACAAAGAGTAGTGATTGTGGAAAAACAACTAAAATATAGGGGAGACTAATAGAAGGTATGAGTTATTTTAAAAGGATCTGTTTGCCTGGATTTCTCTATCTTGAGTTCCCATCTCTGGAGATAAGAATGTTTCTTCATCCTGGTATAAGGAAGGCACCTTTCACATGGGAACTTTATCTCCTGCTTTGAGGAAGAAAAAGTCATAGTGCCCTTCTTGCATCTGCTGTATTTCAAGTGCCACTAAGTCCAAATAATCAATATGCCAAAGAAGCATATTTTGGGATGGCATATCCTAACTTCCTTCATTATCATTGGTCTATTCACAAACAAATAAAATGCCTAGTGAGCCAAGCAGCTCCCCTAAGTTCCACTGCTATCCTCATGAAACTTTTAGTGCAAAGAAATAATAAATTAGAATTTGATGAATGCTGAAATTATATAAAAAGATCCTATATAATAAAAGTCTAATATGCTAAGTGTCTGGTCGTCCAGTCTTCCATTCAACCAATCAAAGGGTAATATGCTAATGATATGCTAAGGGCACTCAACTGCTCGCTATGGCATGCACTGACTACCAGGGAGCAGACAGTCGACTGGTCGACCAGTTGCTATGATGTACACTGGCCCCGATCATGCACCAGTGGGGTCCCTCATCCTGGCCTGTGCCCTCTTGCAATCAGGGACCCCTCAAGGATGTCGGAGAACCAGTTTCAGCCTGATCCTGCAGGCCAGGCTGAGGGACCCCACTGGTGCACAAATTTGTGCACTAGGCCTCTAGTAATCTATATAATATTCTATGTTCTTTGAATTATGGAGGTGACTATACAAGTTGTAAAGCAGAAATATGAATATAGGTTGCCTCAAGAATATCCTAATTGATTTAAATTATAAAAAGCAAATGCTGAATTCACAAGTTTGTTTCTCTCACTCATCTTCCAAAATTGGGTAATTGAAGAAACATAAATCATCGATCTACATTCTATTGTATCAATAGGTACACAATTAATCTTATATTGTGTTTCTTTTAAGAATAATTTAATGAATTTTTAAATTTTTAATATTCACATATTTAAAGAACATTGCATGTACTCAATAAATTTTGTGGGGCGATTTCTAAAATAACAAGTTTAATTTTTGTGTGTGTATGGCTTCTGGAATCCAACTTATTACTCATTCTTTATATCTTGATTCATTATTATTATCATTTCCTATTTGACATTCCCCTAACTTTCATTTCACTTGGTAATATGAATATGTGTGTATAGCATATGATATGTAAACTGTACTTATAAATTACATTTTTATTACAGTAATTCCATAATGACAATATAACCATAGAGAGAATCTGTATGAGCTACTAATCCAATGCTTATATCTATGTTTGTTCTCACTTTCTTTGTTTGACTCAGTTGCAGGTGGTAAGGAATAATTGAATTTCAGGTTTACCTTCTTGTGCCCTTACAAATATACACACACACATCCTTATACTCTGCACTATGCCCTGGAACCATTAAAAATAAAACCTACTTATTAACTGGGAATATGCAATTTATTGGAAAAGATCTGCTGTATCTATTCTGTGCTCTCTGAGATCTAATGTGTAAATTCATTGAAACAACTCTCTATTAGACCTTTACCATGGCACCAGGGTTCAAATCCTGTGAGTCTGCTGGCAGAAACTGGCACACTGATATATTTAGTTTCATCAGCCTTGTACTACATTTAGGATTTTTCTATCCTTAATTTTAAAATTTGAATGAGTTTAAGTGGGGCAAAATCTTTTCACTCATTGCCTTATTTCAGGTTTCTTCACATAATTATTTAACTTTTCTGAAACCTTCTATACAAATTCCTGATTTTTACTTATTTCCCTCTAAGACTTTGGCCAGCCAGAACATCTATCTTCATATAGCATATGACAAACACACCCAACTTACATGTACTGCATTTTCCTTTGAAGCTGGATTCTGTTCTAGAATTCCTGGCATTAACTCAGATTCCAGGGCACCACTTTACCAAGATCTTTAAGTCCTTTCTTCTGTGGTCCATCTCACCCTGTGCACCAATCCCCTCAGACGTGCCTTCAGCTTTGCTAATTTAATACTGGTCCATACACCATTGGTATTTGGCACTGTATTGATGGGAGCCATTGTCTTTTCTACTCTTCCTGCCAAGCCTTCACAACCTTGGATTGAATTGATTGTATGACTTAGGGAAGAGATTTTCAGCATTCATTTCTTTCTAGCCAACATGTAATAGGCAGAGAATTGGGTTTTTAAGTGAGAGTGTTATAAAGTGAGAACCAGTTTCTTCTTACTATGTTGATAAATTTGGCAAATTATTTAAATTTATTCTGCCTTAGTTTTCTTACCTTTTTAAGGATAATACCAATATTGTAAGGTATTTTTTAATTGATAAGCATATGTATATAGTAGTCCCCATTTATTTTTTATTTTTAAAATATTTTTATTGATTTCATAAAGAAAGGGAGAGAGAGAGGGAGAGAAACATCAATGATGAGAGAGAATCATTGATTGTCTGCCTCCTGCCCATCCCACACTGGGGATCCAGCCCACAACCTGGGCGTGTGCCATTAACCGAAATCAAACCCGGCCCACACTCTATCCACTGAGCCAAACTGACTAGGGCAGTAGTCTCCATTTATGTGCAGTAGATATATTCCAAGACCTACAGTGGATGTTTCAGACTCTAATCAGCCTCAACTCTGCTGGTAATGTAGCAGCAGCTTGCTCATCGGCAGATCCAGCCTCTCCAGTAACCTTTATATTTTTCAGTCCAAATCTCTTCCTGGACTGTATAACCATTATTTACTTGCAGTGAATGGCTTCATGTCACTCATTTCAGTGGATCCCTTGCTCAATTCTTCATATAGGCTCAATGCTTTCTGGAGCAACTCAGTGCTGCTAATCAGAACACGTTTTTGGTTCATGTCTTTGACTCATAAATTTAATTTTTTTCCACCTTAACTAAGCAATTATCATGCACTGTAGCCATAATTTTTGCAGTTTGAGGTGCAACAAGCAAAACTAGCAGAAATTTATTTTTCCTTCTTTACAATTTTATGAAGAGATTTGTTCTTACCAGTACTGTAGATCTTAGCAACTCAGCATACATTTCTTTCTTTATTAAGTCACGAACTTTTACCTTTTTGCCTTAAGAAAGCTCTTTATGGCTCCTGTTTGGCATATCTAAACTGCCAGCATCACTACTTTTGTACTTCGGGGCCATTATTAAGTAAAATAAGGATTAGTTGAACACAAACACTGAGATATAAAGATATGATTCATGCCCCATGTGGAACAGAGTGGGAAGGTGTGAGATTTCATCATGCTACTCAGAATGGTGCACAATTTAAAACTTAAGAATTGTTTATTTCTGGAATTTTCTATTTAATATTTTTAGACCACCATTGACTGCATAATTGAAACTACAGAAAGTGAAACTGTGAATATGGGTGGACTATTATAATGCTACTAGAGGCCCGGTGCACGAATTCATGCATGGGTGGGATCCCTCGGCCTGACTGGTGATAGAGGCCTATGGGAGGGGCAGCCAGAAGGGGGGAGAGGCCACAGGAGGTTGGTCATCTGGGGAGTGAGGGGAGGGGCCATGGGGGTGGTCAGGTGGAGGGGGGGCCTGCAGGAAGTTGGCTGTAGGAGTGCACTGACCATCAGAAGGCAGCTCTTGCATTGAGGGTCTGCCTCCTGGTGGTCAATGCACGTCTTAGCAACTGGTCGACCAGTTGTTCTGGTCGTTCCAGTCATTTGGTCCTAATGGTCGCTTAGGCTTTTATATATATAGATTGTAGGAAAGCAAAATTTACCATCCCAAAATGTGTCTCTCTGGCATAAATATTGCTTTATTTTTAAGAAACAAGAGTTGGGAAGAACCTTTGAACTTACTGCCTAAAATAATTTAGATAGAGAGCCTGTTTCAGGAAGAGAGTTATCATCATTGAAAACTACAGCTTAATACAATGTTGTGTGGTGGGGGAGACTGCAGGGCCTGGAGACCAGAGTCCACTCTGTGCCACATTGTCTCTACCTGGTCCAGCACACATTTTTTTTTTTTTTTTTACCAAACATCTGCTTTCCCCTTTGAAGTCCCAAACCACTATCTCCTTAGCCTTAGTTCAACATAGCCTTTACACCTTAACTTCCCACTTTATCCTTAGACCCCATATTCTCTGGAACCCCACCCAGTATATCCATATATAATTAAATTTCATCATTTTTTCCTGTCACTCTATCACATGTCAATTTAATTCTTAGACTAGCCAGAAGAACCTAGAAGAGTAGAGAAAGTTTGTTTCCTCCCCAGCAATATGAGTATTACAGCCATTTATATTATACTAGTGGCCCGGTGCATGAAATGCATGCACCTTAAAAGGAAATTAATTAGAGGAAATATTTTAATATTGCTATTTGCTCTTTCTCTGTAATAGAAGTGTCAGAGATCATAGAAAATTAGTAAAATGTATATTGAAAATCTTCCTCCTGTCAGAGTCTGGGGCATGCTCAGGACCTAGAGTCAATTCCCTGCCCACCACCCGCACACACTTAGAAAATGCAGGAGACTTAGACCCAGCCGGCCCCACCCCCATTGGGTGAGACCCAGACCTGGCTGGCCCCACCCCCGACAAGCCCCTCGGGGCAGGGGGTGCAGCCTCAGGTCCCCCAGCCCTGTACCAGGTCAGGGACACAGTCTCAGGTGCCCCGTCAAACCCCGCTGGGCAAGGGGTGGAGCCTCAGGTCCCTCTGCGCAGCTTCAGATCCCCCAGCCCAGCGCTGGGACAGGGGGCACGGTCTGAGGTCCCCATCAAGCCCTGCTGGGCAGAGGGCGTGGCCTGAGGTCCCCGTCAGGCCCCACCAAGCAGGGGGCATGACCTGAGGTCCCCTGCCCCAGCCAGGTGCCATGCAGCCTCAGGTCCCTGTTGTTCAGTCATTATGTTATGGCATCCCAGCCAATTTGCATATTCCTCTATTATTAGTATAGATAGTAGGTCACATTTGCTTTATATGCATTATCTCTAGTCCTTATAACAACAATGAAAGCCTTTTTTTTTTTTTCTATCACATGTTTTTTGAAAATTAAGTTCAGGAATGCTGACTTATTCTAGGCCACAATGGGTACTGAATGTCAGAATAAATATTTAATCTAAGACACATGGTTCCATCACCCATGCACTGTGCATCATACCATCTGTCTTCACAAATCAGTACCTGGCACATATAAAACACTCAATAAATGCAATTTTTACCATTCTCAGTACAATAGCCTAGGTAGTATAGTCATAACAGAAATTGTGTAAAGTCACTGCAACACTAATCAGAGTATTATAATGTTGAGACCAGAAATATTGACTTATATTGACTTATTCATAAATACTTCTCCCTCAATATTCAACCTAATGGTTTCCATGTACTTGGGAATCCAGAAGAATGCTTTAGCAATAAAAAAATAAATAAAATAAAAAAAGAAGTCTTAAAGAGTGTAAGGTCATGATAATTTGGATATATTTAATCTGTGGATTGCTGTACAATTATTTATAGGGTCTCATTAACAACACAACAAAAATGTAATTGAATTTAGGTTCAACAACAAGAAGTTAAAATTTAAAATAAATAAAAATTTATATCTGTGATAATTAGAGTAAGTGCTTTTTATTAACTTTCACAAGAAGTTCACTTGATTGGATGGACAGATGCTGTGTAGGGAACAGAGTGAGTGGGAACTGCTGCTCCAATTGTTTTTAATATAACTCCTATCCATTTGGAAGAACATGACCTCCAACATGGTCCCAGGTCTATGATAAATGGCTGTCATAATAAGAGCAGCCAATGAGCCAGAATTCCAACCATAGCCAAAGTCTGTGTACACGCTGGGTTGCAGAGCCAGTGTGTGTTGGGAGTAGTCAACAAATGACTTCAGGGACAGGACAGTCTTATTACAGAAGTTATTTCTTTACCAAATGCTATCCATTCACAGTGAGCTGAAGGTGATGACTATCAATCATCTCAATGAGCTGCTTTCACGGAGGACAATTTGCATCCAAACAGTGACACACGTATATTATTCCTCAGATTAAAGCAACTGTGACCCTTTCCCAGTTACTATAGAGATGAAATATCTTGATGATATAAGACACATTTAAATTATATATTTTAACAACAACAACCAAAAAAACAACAATCAGTTCTCAAAGAAATAATGTTTCTTGTGTGTATTTGTACAATCTCGACAGGCTGTAAAATGACAGTGGCTTTACTTAAAACCAACACCTTTATCAATTTCTATGACTTTATGAAATGTACATGATAATTATTTAGCATGTTTTGTGAAGATACTTGCATTGAATAGAACAGCATCCAGTTTGTCCTCTGTTTAATTAGCTCAATTAAACAGAAGAATCTACCAACCAGTCTCTTAGGTGGAATGTGTTGATTAATAGAATCTTAATTAGTGTAAGTTTTGTGGAAACAATGACACTCAAAAAAGAAAAAGGAAAATAAAATGTTTTGATCAATTTCTGCATGCCAGGCATGTTAGGATCTATACTTTATTTTTTTCTCACCATGAATCTTGCCCAATGGACATCAACTCTACATCTGGAGATGAGGAAACTCAGACAAAGCAAAAGTAAATGCTTTGTCTAAGAGCTACATAAACTAGTCACAGATGGAATCAATATTGCAACTCTGACTTCTCAATTTAAAGTCTGTACTCCTACAATAGTATACAATTGGATATCACTGTCTTGTATATCATTCTGTGGTTGAAAAGTACAAGGGATAAAAGCAATAGCATATAAAAAAATGGATGTGCCATTATGTGTTATGTTAAGGAGGAAGAAAAGTGAGGAAATGGATTTTTCATCTCTAAAATGGAATCCTGGTGCATCGTAATATTCACTGAGGTATTCGCTGATCTAAATTCTTTTATTTTTTATTTTTATTGATTTCAGAGAGGAAGAGAGAGAGGGAGAGAGAGAGCTAGAAACATCAATGATGAAAGAGAACCATTGATTGGCTTCCTCCTGCACGTCCTCTACTGGGGGTTGAGCCTGCAACCGGGGCATGTGTCCTTGACCAGAATCGAACCCAGGCTGCCGCTTTATCCACTGAGCCAAACCAGGTAGGGCTGATCTCAATTCTTTACCTCTTTGCTTAGCTGAAATTCTAACTAAAATCTTAGAGGCAGAGCTGCTTAGTGTTTCACATCTGTGTCTGGAAACTTTAGCTTCTGTTTTGTGAAACCTCCTAACCAAATGCATATAGTGAAGGTACAGTGTCAGCCTTGGGCAAACTATGGCCCGCGGGCCGGATCTGGCTGTTCTATCCGGTTCTCTTGCTCTCCCCTCCGCTCCTTTACTTTGAATTTATATTAGTTCACACAAACACTCCATCCATGCTTTTGTTCAGGTCCTCCGGTCCAGTTTAAGAACCCATTGTGGCCCTCGAGTCAAAAAGTTTGCCCACCCCTGGATTAGATCAATATCACACAGCAGCATGTGGTAATATAAAAAAGCAAAAACAAGAAACAAATTAAAAAACCTACTTAAAAAAATTCTGAAGAGTACAATTGCTCTGAATAAAATGTTCTACTAACTGAAGATCTAACTAAATTATAAATGTCTAGGTAATAATTCTCTAAATGATTCTAATGAATTAAGCTGTTAATTTTTACATTTTACAAATTGCAGAGAGATAATATTTGCAAAGACTGTAAAAAGCAACTCGTGTTTTATTTTAAATATATATTTCAACTCAGAATAGTACTCAGTGAGTTAAATGAATTATAAAAGAAACAAAGGGGATACAATTGTCTACATTCCTTTTATTCTTCATGCAATTGTTTTTAACATTAGCTATAAAATTTAATTTGTATAGAACTAGAACAGTTTAATATTCTGCCATGTTTATGAACCATAAGTTGCCTAGCTTTCACATTATTTTTTCCATTTTTATTATAAACTAGAGGCCTGGTGCACAACATTCATGCATTGGGGGGAGTAGGGGTCTCTCAGCCCAGTCTGCACCCTCTAGCAGTCGGACATCCCCCGAGGGGTCCTTAGCGCTGCCACAGAGGTGGGAGAGGCTCCCGCCACCGTTGCTGCACTCGCCAACCATGAGCCCAGCTTCTGGCTAAGCGGTGTTCCCCCTGTGGGAGCACACTGACCACCAGGGGGAAGCTCCTCCATTGGGCGTCTGCCCCCTGGTGGTCAGTGGGTATCATAGCAACCGGTCGTTCCAACATTCCATCAATTTGAACATTAGCCTTTTATTATATAGGATGATGTTAGAAATATATCCATGCATAAACCTCATACTTCATTACAGTCCCATATATTGATCATTCCTTAGAGAAGTTTCAGAAAAATGTGAAGGGTAAGTTATATGAATTTAAAAAGAGCTGGATAGTTATTAGCTACATGTTTATTCAAAAGAATTACATGATTCTATCAACAACTTATGAAGAAATCAATTTGATCATACCATTTCTTAGAAATAATAAATCCTTTGTTTTATAAGCACTGTCCTTCTGTTAAAAAGTATCTGGATAATTATAAATATTAAAAGAATTTTGGTTTGTTTTAATTTTTCACTTTAAAGTTTTACAAGTATAGCAAGCTTATGTTTTAATTTTGTGCTTTTTATTGCTTGTTAAATAACATTTTGCTTCAATAATTTGTGACTTTTATCCAAGGAGCTAGACTGCTTCATATACTTTATGAGTATTGGCTCTCTGCCCATTCATTTCTCATTCACAGAAAAGATACTTACTAGTAGTTTATAGCATGCTTTCACCTATTTTCTTGCATCATTTATTTTTTTTTATTTGCTCAATTTTCCATTGTTGGGCTGGCATCTTACACCTGGAGTGTCAGTTTCCTTTTTTATTAACATCTTACATGGTACATTTGTCACTATTAAAGAACCAGTATTGAGACATTGTTATTAACTAAAGTCCATGCTTTATTTAGGTTTCCTCAGTTTTCATTAAATGTCTTTTTTTCTCTTTCAGGATATGAACCGGGACACCTCACTGAATTTAGTCCCTGTCCTCTTAAGCATGGTCTTGCCTGTGACAATTACTCAGACTTGGTTTCTGATGACCTTGAGAGTTTTGAGGAGCAATCCACAAGAGTATTATGTAAAACATTCCTTATTGGGATTTGTCTGATGTTTTTCATGATTAGACTAGGGTTATTTGTTTTAAGGAGGAAGGTCACAGAGAGAAGTGCCGTTTTCACTTTATATCAAGTATACACATTATCAACATGATTTATGGTGACCATAATCACTTGCTGAAGTAGTATTTGTCAGGATTTTGCACTCTAAAGTTACTCCTTTTCCCCTTTTCCATATTGCACTCCTTGGAAGGAGTCACTGTGTGAAATTTATAAATAAGGCATGGGAAGGATGTTGCCCCTGAGAATAGAGTATCTACATAAATGATTCAGAATTTGATTGTACAGGAGATTTGTTTCCTCTTGACCAATTATTAAAATATTCTATTGTTATTTATATCACTATGGACTCATAGATATTTATTTTACCCTTTGGGTTAAATTCCAATGCTATTTTGTCTGTTTTCTTGTTCTAATTGTTCCAGCTTTGGCCATTGGGAGTGCTTTTAATTGGCTCCTGTCCCATATTATGGTTTTATGTTTGAGTACTTGCTTACTTTCAGCAATTACAAGATGCTCAAGTGCATCTTGTATATTTCCTGTTCAGGTCCTTGGAAAAATAAGCCATTTTCCAAGGTTCCTAGTTCTTTTTATTGAAAAACAATATTATAAATCAAGATCTGGGAGGTTGGAGTGCTAGTTGCTACTGGGATATCTTTGCTTCTGGACTCTCCCAGCTGAGAAAGTGAGGAAATAGATGTATATATATAATTAACTCATATATAATACTTATATATAATATATAATCCATATGTAATATAAATAACATACACATAATATATATTTAAACATTTTATACAACTTTATATGCATTTAAGCTAAATATTAGCATAAATATAAATATCAGTATTATGTCTTTACTGATCTTCCCAACTCTAATCAGTTCCCACATGTAATATTTTAGCCTTCTCCCCTATGTGCCTGTTAATTCCCACTCCAACAGTGATACCCTGGCTTCTGCTAACTGCCATCCACTTGCTAAATAATTCCATCCTAATGTACATGTGTACATGGGAATCAGTATCTACATTTTTAACCCATACCCCTCTGAGGGGCACATTTCATCTAAAGTAGAGTACCCATGTGCAGTTTCTTTAGCTTTTAGTCTTGCAGACCCACTTCATTTCCAAAGTTACTTAGGTCAATACCTTTCCCTCACATCCTTCATTGAGGTCATCTTATGCATTTGCAATGAAATTAGATTCCTTTGTAACATTTTGTGAAACATCCTGCTGGCATTTCCTGAACTCCTGAATTTTTATTTTGGGCACATTCTCAAATTTGCAATAATTATTTGTACTTTAAAGTTCCATGGGTTTTGACAAATGTATCCACCACTATAGGATTACAGAGAATAGCTTCACTACCCTAAAGTGTTGTCTATTCAATCATCCTCTCATCTCTCCACATGCTTGCCAATTACTGATCTTTTTACCCTCTCTATAGTTTTATCTTTTCTAAAAGGGCATATAATTAGAATCAGATAGTATGTACTAGTAGACTTTCAGATTGTGAGACAAGATGGCTTGAGCATCTTGATTAGATGAATTAACATAAGGAGAGAAAAAAATAGCAACAAGAACATGGATAACAAAGGTAAACAAAACAAAGAAGTCCTTGATCTCAAGGATCTTCCATAATAGATTATTATATTTACACTAGAGGCCCAGTGCACGAAATTTATGCACTTGGGGGGTCCCTCAGCCCAGCCTGCACCCTCTTGCAGTCCGGGAGCCCTCAGGGAGCAGGCCTAAGCCAGCAGTTGGACATCCTTAGCGCTGCTGCAGAAGCAGGAGAGGCTCCTGCCACTGCTGCTGCACTTGCCAGCTATGAGCCCAACTTCTGGCTGAGCGGCGCTCCCCCAGTGGGAGCACATTGACCACCAGGGGGCAGCTCCTGCATTGAGCGTATGCCGCCTGGTGGTCAGTGTGCGTCATAGCGACCCGTCGTTCCGCCATTCAGTTGATTTGCATATTAGCCTTTTATTATATAGGATATATTTAGGGTATTTTTCACATTGGAGTGATTAGCTATTTGATGATGAGAAACAATCATCAAATAGATGATTCTAATGATATTTGTTTTAAGAATAAAGTATTATCTCCAAAGTTTTATGATAAGAGCCATATGCTAGAAGGTTGAGTCCTGAATTATGTGGAAGGATACATGTTCCATGAGGAATAATAATAATTAAAACAATGAAACTTGGGGAAGTGCCTGTTTCAGCAGCTAATGTTACCTTAAAAATACAATATGCTGAGCAAACTATTATTGGTTTTATATTTCATTTTACATGGGTACATATTTTCAAATTTCCAAATTTTCTATGGAAACAGCTAGTGTTAAGATAGTTATTTTTCAAGGCCTGTGTAATAACATTAAATATTTTAATAGCTATTCTACAGGGTAAGTTTTCATCAGCTATCTTCTTTGAAGCAATCTTTCTCAAAGTCCTATTAAGTATGACGAAGACTCAAAATATGATTCTGATAATAAGTTGACCGATACTGAAAATTCTAAAAAGAATTTTTATAAGCTACCAAGTCATAAACTAGTCTAAAAAGGACAAGTCATGATGGCCATGTAGAAAAGTGTATTTTGTGTCTGGAATGAGGAAAACTACAGGCCAGAAAATGGGTAAAAATACATAATTTCTCAATCTCTCATCATTTGTCTCATCAATTCATTAAAAATATGTATTGAATAGCAACAAGATTTCAAGAGCTGAAATTTGAAATTTAAAAATTTATATTAACTAGAATGCTGAATAAGTATAAGTGCTGAATTTTGAAACCTCACTTTCTATAAATACTTACTTTGGTCTGTGCAGACACTAATTTTTTGATACTACAAATAAATATGGTATGTAGAAGGCTGACCAAAATTGTTATATATGTTTATTATAATTATGGATGATATTAGTTACTTTATCAGTTAAAAGTAATATATACTCTTAGTATAGATTTAAAAGATATAAATATGTAATCAGAAAAATTATCTTGTAAAATTTAGCTCACTGGTTCAATGTAGAAACATTCACCACAAGACTGTGGGGAAATGTGTGTGAAAATTATAGATCTAGCTGCTATGTCATGACTAGTTGCGGAAGTTTAATCTGATTACAAAGAAGCCTAATGAAATCATCTGACAGGTTTATCAGCTTGCCTTGAATCCTGGACTCAGGGTATTATACTACCAGAGGTGGTGATGATATAGTTTGGGATGATGATGGCCCCGCTCCTGGGAATGGAGGCCTTATATATGACTACTGCGATGTTTCCTGTCTGCATTCTCTTTTGCAAAATAACCTCAGTTGCTTAATATGGAGAGGAGAACTGTTTCACCGTGTGCTACCTAAAGTCATTCTTAAAATATTTCCCAGAACCTGTGCTATAAAAGTTTCTTTCTCTCGTAAATTCTTCAGATTGTAAGTTCAAGTTTTGTGGAGAAGGATCATAAATTTACTTTTATGCACATTGGCTTCTCGGTGCTTTTGAGACAGTGAAGGCAACTGTCTAGTAGTCCATTGTATATATGTCTGAAGCTCAGAGGGAGAATTTGAGCAGGAGATAAAATTTTGATAGTCTTCTGAGTATGGAAGAGATTGTGTAGGGAGTGAATAGAGTGAGAGGAGAGGTTTGGGGACTGTTCCTGAAAAAAAATTCTATATTTACAAACGTGGTGAAGGAGATGGAACTCAGAAGGGCAAGGCAGTGGGAGGAGCTGAACATCTGGAAGAAGAGTGTAATATTCTGGTAATGAAAGGAAGAAAAACTCCCCCAAAAGCAGGGAGTGGAATAGTTATAACTGTTAAGAGTTCCAGTAAAATAAATAATGAAAACATGCATTCCATTTGGAGATATGGAGGTTTCTCAATCAATAACTCAATCCCCATTATTCATGGATTCCCAACTTGTGAAT
Organism: Plecotus auritus; assembly: GCF_963455305.1. Taxonomy (NCBI): domain Eukaryota; kingdom Metazoa; phylum Chordata; class Mammalia; order Chiroptera; family Vespertilionidae; genus Plecotus; species Plecotus auritus. The sequence continues at coordinate 18,382,485 of NC_137770.1, read as the reverse complement.
TCAACTATTCGCTAAAACTTATTTGTAAACACCCCTATCCTGGAATCAATATTTGTAATGCCTTCACAATCATTTGTAGATATGGACAGAGGGGCAAAAATAAATGATAAGCCTGTCACATATGTTCTCATTTGAAGTTCAACAAGGCCACCTTGTTTTAGCTCTTCTATCATAAAGATGTTTTCTTTTTTTTCCACAGTAAGTTTAGTGCCATGTTTTTCTCATTTGTGTGTTGCTTGTTTTTGTTTTTGGTTGGTGAGTCACTGTTGAAAATATCACCCAAGAATATTTCTAAAGTTATTGTCTGTGTTACTAAGCTTGAGAAGCCTGTGATGTGCCTTATCAAGAAAATACATGTATTAGATAAATTTCATTTACAAATGACTTATAGTGCTATTGGCTTTGTGTTCAATGTTAAAGAATCACCAGTCATACTAAATAAGGTGTCTTTAAACAGAAAGATACATTAAAGCAGGTATTGACCCATTGTGACCAGAGTCTCACAGGAGCCTAAACCAGTATTTTTCCTAGGAGAAAATAGCTCTTTTCATGGTGGCATTGTAGAATGAAACAACCAAGCATAATGATAATCATCAATATGTAGTAAATGAATGATATAATGTTTATTAGATATTTTTACTTATAGAATTTGTCACCATAAATAATCATGTTTAACTTTGAATTTAATATTAAAGGATCCTAATATTTACTGAAAACTCTCTTACTATTTCTTCTATTCATTATGTACTTTGTTTATTTTAGCATAACTATTTTCTTTATTTTAGTATAAACTTGGATTTTTTTGTACCACCTTTACATTCAGTTGAAGAGTTGAAAAGCATTTCTCTTTCAACAAAGAGAATACAAAGAATACCTGGTCACTATAATTGAGTAGTGCTTTCTGTATTTCATGACATAGTTTTGTAGTCCAAACAAAATAATTTGTTCATCTACCTTTTAAAATTCTGGCAAAGAAGTGCCAAATATTCTATTTGGTATTCATTTTTATTTCATTTTCCTTGGATTGCTCTTAATAATATACCTCAAAAAAGTACAGTTTGATCTTCAGAGCACTTCTAAGTTGCATTATTTTATGAAATCAAGTTGGAAGCCTGTTTGAAAAACTTCCAGCTTAGTCTTTCTCACACTTAAAACTCAAATTTAAATGTAGTGCTTAAGTAACTATGGCAGTAATCTGTGTGAAGTAATGGTAGAGTGCTATGATTTGTTTTCAAACCTCCTTTCCCAATAAAAATGTATGAGAAAGCTCAATATGTAAAATAGATCCAAATGGACTTGCTTGAGTTGCATAATGGTTGGTATGCTTGGGGCATCCAATGGGATGACCCTAACTAGTCTCAATGATGGCATATGAGGTTTCAGCTCAAACCTTTTAGTATTCTTCAGAACCATGAATATGTGGGGACACTGTATTGAAGTCAAGAGTCAAGAGAGACACTACTTACCCTTTCTATGACATAGGTGACTCATTTAGGTCACTGGATTCAGCATTCTTAATTATGAAATAAGAATCCAAATGTCCAAAACTATATTCTAAAATACAATGAAAACTTGAAACATGGCTGGGTATATGAGTATAGACATCATCTAGTATTATCTCCAAATCATCAGTCTAATAGAAATATGACCAAGCATGAGACATATTTCAGAAGAGACAGATGTTACTAAAAAAAGGGGTGGGGGAGTATCTTAGCTTTTACTTGTCCTTCACTTTAGGGGCTCTTATATCTGCCTGAATGCCAATTTATTCAAGGAATATCTATATTTAATTTTCCATGTAGTATCTAATCAAATTTGAAAGCAGAGCTCTCTGGAAGAAATTTTGTGTAGTAAAAAAAGCAATAAAACTCTGATAAAAAGCCAAGACTGTTTTATAGGGAATGCATATTTAGCAATGATCACTTATTAATATCTCAGTTGCAAATATTGTCAATAATCAGAATAGGGCAGCCAGTAGCCAAGCTGGATGCTGAGGGGATGGGACCAGGGATGAGTTTGTTTTATAGTCCATGGCTAAAAAAGATAAAAGTATCAGGTCACCAATACTTAAATGGTTTTATGACCTTTTACTGGTTATGTTTTCTGATTTGAAAGCAATCTAAGGTAACATTTTGTATATTTCCATTTCTTTGAAAATCCCCAATGAAGAGTAGTTTCTGCCATTATGCCATTCTGCTCTAGGAATCCTCTTTCTCATTTGGTCATCTATTCTGATCACCTATTACCTTTCCATATAACAAGTAAAATAACTATTTCTCTCCAGAAGTAGAATATTGATAGTGTTTCTGAATTTGACATATATCACTCATCTCTTACTACCTTTTCCAGACAAACTGAAATTCATATAATCTGTTCCAGTTTTTAAAAAGCACATGAAAAATAGGTAATGCATTTTTTTTTATTTCATAGACGAAGGCTCAACTGATATGATATACTCATTGCCTATCATTAAGACAAATTTCCAGTTTATTTACAGTAAGGCGATAGCAAGTAAGTGTTGAATGTATATGATTTTTTTTTCAATGGCAGAGAGTAATTTTTCCCCTTTTAAATCATTGTTTTTGTATCCATTTCCTGCAAGCATGAGCTCAGGAAGTGATAAAGTTGACACAGTTGCTGATGGATTTTTAGGGGCTCATGCCAAGTTGTTTCCTGGTGCCAAACACAATGGATCAGGAAATATGGCACGTGACCAGAAAAATCCTATTGTTTTAAATAAGTTTTCTCTCTCGGGCTGTAAGCAGAAATTCCCCAGAATATTTAAAGCTTTCTTCAGTATGATGGATGAGCCTACACATGTTCAGATAGTTATCTTCATGCATAGTTTTCTTATTAGCCTAATAGTTAGAAATCCCAAATTATGAAATAGTTCAAGAAATTCATAATAACTGTTCAGAACAGATTAAGTAAAAAATATTTTAGAGGAAAGGATTTGATAAAATAGAAAAGCAAAAATGTCTCATTATAATTCTCATGAGTTTGACTTCATTTAAAGTAATATTCAATCCATTTATTAATGAGTTTCAATTAATGTTACAAATTATATATAATATTACATAAAATAAGTAATGTTACATAATGTGATAAACCACAGATGTTCACTGTAAAGGCTTATAGATCTAATGGATCTCCTGGGTTTTGCTTCTAAGAAATACTTTGTAGATTGCTAAATTATCTGTCGTTCTCATAAGGCCAGTTGGTGCCAAACATTTAATTTTCTTCCCATCTTTATCCCCAAGTGTTTATTAATATTTAAAAAGTACTTTCTTCTTTCCCAAAGATTCTAAACTTCCTTGACTTTTGGATGTTCTTTTGTTGTTATTATCAATTTGGCATAGATATTCATTTTTTTCTTAAATATTAGTATTAAGATTTTATGGGAACACTGTAATAAAATAAGGCAGTAGCCAAATGCAGACTTTAAAAATATAATTCATGTTCCATAAGGTTCTTTTCAAGTGCAAAGACCACATCAACATTCAATGTGCGAGCTGTCTAAATGAACACTCTAAAAATCAAGCCTGTTGAGTTAACTTATTCTACTTTATTTTCAACTGCCAGTACCATAAATTGATCATAAACTAATCAGAAGCCTTGGCCTTGCCTGGAAAAAAAAATCAACCTGGATTATGTTTTATGTTCACAGAACTACCATCTCTTAACTGCTCAGCTCCTGGGTGCAGGCAGCTTTGAAAAAATAACCTAAAACAAACATGTTAATGGGCTGGCCATAGTTCTGTTGGTAAAGCTGACCTGTAGTTAGATTTACAAATTTTAATATTATTATTTTTTAAAGAAACTAAATAAAAACAAATAAATACAACAAAGTGTAAAATTAAAACCTCTTTTATGTATAAGAATTTGTTTGGGGAGCAGGTGATATACTACAATGGTGAATGTATTACATAATTGAGCTGACTTAACCAGAAAACTTTAATTTTCTGTGCATCTATTTTCAACTCTAAATTTACTACAAAATATTCTTTTTTGAAATATAATTTTACTGATTTCAGAGAGGAAGGGAGAGGGAGAGAAAGATAGAAACATCAATGATGAGAGAGAATCATCGATTGACTGCCTCCTCCATGCCCCCACTGGGGATGGAGCCTGCAACCCTGGCATGTGCCCTACTGGGAATCAAACCATGACCTCTTGATTCATAGCTCAACACTCAACCATTGAGCCACCACAGCCAGGCCAAAATATTCTTTATAGCAAAAGTAATCAAGCATAAAATGAAGAAACAGAAGAAGAAAGGATGATGGAAAACAAAGAGAATGAAAGAAGGAAGGAAGATCTGAAAAGATTTTAAAAAACAGTGAGAGAGAAAGAAAAAGAGAGGAAGGGAGACACAAACACACACACACACACACACACACACACACACACACACACATGAGAGAGAGACAGAGAGAGAGAGAGAGAGAGAGAGAGAGAGAGAGAGAGAGGAGAAGACAGAGAGAGAGAGAGATATAGTCCTCTTTGTACCCAAATGACAGTGCTGAAAGGTAGCTGATCACAGAAGTTAACTGAACTCCTAAGTATATACAAACTATTGTAAAAAAATTTGGGGGATAAACAAGTTAAACAGACACACATCATTTATTTATTTTTGCTAAATACATTCTCAGTTTTAAACTTCAACAAGTAAAAGGAAAACCAGGATATTTTCAAAGAAGAGCAAAGAATAGTTAAAACAGAACAAAACAAAGGTTTTAGTTGGTATTGCTGGGGAGGTGAGAGATTGTGCTGATATGGGTAAGAAAGAGCCAAAAGGAAATAATGGCTAAAGGAGATAATTATTCTGCAAAATCCACCCCCACAGGGGAGATAAATTTTTTTTTTATTTACCTCATTTTAACAAAGAAATTCATCTGGAAAATTGACATAGACCACAATTCTTTCCAATGCAATAGACTAGATAATCTATTACCCTAACTTGGTGCTCCCAGTTATTTTATTTTGGCAACTCCACTGGCTCCAACACAAGAAAAATTGGGGAAGATTTTCCATGACTTGTAGCTGGCAAAAGGCCTACTCACAGAGTTTAAAGCCAACCTAGATTTACAAAGAAAAAAATGAAATCATCTCATGAATCATATAAAATATTTTTACTGTCTTACATCTCCAAAACTATTATTATTTTTTACACATAGCTTTAAACTTGTTTAAAATAATATATATCCTAAGACATCTAAATAGCATTCTTTTATCAAAAGAATTTTTAAACTCTCTGCAATATGGACATTTTTATATATTACTGGGAGTTTCTGTATTTTCTCAATCTTAATATTTATGATTCTTCACATTTTTAATGTTTCGCAAATTGAGAAAAAAAACTTACAGTTGAATTGTCATTGAATATGATCTTTCTTTTAAAAGAAAAACTGTTGTTTAGAAGTGTGTCCTTAGAATCAAGAAAATAATAATTTATAGGTGAAATAGTAAGTTGTAAAATAAAATATATAAGAAATAAGTATATGAATTAATTGTTAATATTAACTACAATTGTATTATTACTTCAGAGACTATAATATTAGAATTACTTTTACTATAAACCTAAAATTAAAAGAAACTTTGTGCATTTATCTGGATAATTCCAGAAGATTTTGCAACATTTTTATTTATTTATGCAAAATAATTCTTTATCTCACAGTAGAAAATTAGGGACTTTTCTCTGCTTGATCAAAACTTTGTTCCTAATTGTTAAATATAACTGAACTACTTATTTTTTTATATATTTTATTGATTTTTTTACAGAGAGGAAGGGAGAGGGATAGAGAGTTAGAAACATCCATGAGAGAGAAACATCGATCAGCTGCCTCCTGCACACCCCCTACTGGCGATGTGCAGGCAACCAAGGTACATGCCCTTAAACCGGAATCGAACCTGGGACCCTTGAGTCCATAGGCCGGTGCTCTATCCACTGAGCCAAACCGGTTAGGGCTGAACTACTTATTTATTCAGATTTAAAATCATGGCAGTAATTCCTATGAAGATAGATGGGAGTGTAAAAGTTCAGATACCGTTGAGCAGTGTTTATTTTGAGAGAAATTTCTGACAGTAGTGGACAGAGTAAGTATAAGAGAACACCCAGAGCAGCTCAAATCTCACTGAGGAGAAAGCTGCCATTGCCTTAAACAAAGCAAAGATATCTCCCGTCGCTGTGGGATGACCTCACCTACAAAGGGACCAGACTCTGGAGGCTGCATCTGTTGGCCCCATATTTTAACTTTATTTTGGTGACCTGACATTTGGAGCGGCTCTGATTGGTCTGGAATTAGCCTCTTATCATGTGAAACATCTGTACTGTATTGTTCCAAAGGATTAGCCACCCACTGGGGATTCTGTGAAGTCAGGACAATGGAGGTCATTAAAGGTGAAAACATTTATTTTCCGGTCTCTAGTTCAGCAGGGGAAAGCCACACAGCTGATGGATTTTCCTTTTTAATCCAAAGCTCAGCATTCTTGCAAATATAACTGAACAACAGTGATCCCTGCGAGGTTTGTTACACTGAATTGATGACTGTAGGAATTCGGAATTATTTACCAGGCAAAGAAGAGGAGAGAGGAAAACAGAAGATTCCATGTCAACATTTGGGGTTGAAAGCAAACTAGAGTATGCATTCAAGAATGACACTTTAGGATGATTCTGAGTTAGAAAGCCGAACACACAGTCTTAGGTGGTACTGCAAATTAAAGTACATTTTTCTTCTGCCTTTTTTGTAACTTGAAATCAATTTTTTTTTTCTTTTCAATCAATTCTCCTCTCTCAAAATCTCCTGACAGTGAAGTTTAACACCGTGATATTTGATAGGTAAATCTGGGAATGAGAGAGTGTGGATAAATGGATCTCCTAGGTTCCAGGTTATATTGTGTGCCTTCAAAAAAGATGTTGACGTCCCAGCCCTCGTACCTCAAAATGTGACTTTATTTCAACATAGATATTCCAAATGTTACAAATTAAGATGAGGTCATGAGGAGAATGGGAGGCTGCTAGTCCAATATGTCCAGAGTCCTTATAAGAAGACTACCATGTGAACACAGAGACACACAGAAAGGATGCCATGTGCTAACAAATGCAGAGCTTCAAGTGATGCAGCTGCAAGCCAAGGGATATCAAAGAATGCCAGCAAGCCACTAGAAGCCAGGCGGAGGCCATGGAGGATTCCCCTGTGGGTTCTGGAAGGAGCTAGTGTTGCTGATACCTTGATTTTGGAATTCCAGCCTCCAGAACTACAAGACAATACATTTCTGCTTTTAGCCACCCAGTATGTAGTGCTTTCTTAAGGCAAGCCTAGGATATACGTAGTATGATATATTTAATAACTTTAGCTTTTCTGACTGCAAAAGCAATATGTCTGCATATATTCTTTCACCTTCTAAGTTGTATCAGGGACGATGTACATGAAGGGAAGGTATGGTAAATGGTGGGGGTGTTGACACATCCCTCAAGCAAATGTGCCATCTCCCAAATTTCTCTGCATGTTAAAGGCCTCTAACCACCCATTGACTGGCCTGCTCTGAACAGCTCTCTATATAATACTAAGCAGAACACCTCTGTAAGGGTGACTTACTTTTGAGCTGTATGAGATACATGACTTGAATGCCAATTATATTAACTAGAACAGTAGTTTTCAAATTGTGGGCTGTGACCTATTAGCGAGTGATAAAATACATTTGTGGGGAATTCCGAACCTCATCCCCAAATAAAACCAAATTGAATAAAATTGAATTGCAATTATGAAGTGCACTTGTACATTCTCCAAGTATTCTTTTGGAAACATTTATAAGTCTATGACTGTGGCAGAGGAGATGTGTGTGTGTGCGCGTGCGCCGCTTTAAGTTGTACTATAAAGTATATTTGTTATTATGGATCACAGAAAAAGATAATTCAAAGATTCAGGATTATGTTACATCTCCTAAGTGACCACTACTTTATAACATTAGGTAATCTAGAAAAAAAGTTAAATAAACGTGATGTGCTTTATTTTACAAAAAAAAAAACAAAACAAAAAACAACATTGGCAATGATCTCATAATTCCGCAGAGGTTTATTATTTTCTACAAATGATGAAAACTTGTGGCTTTGTGGTGAGAAACAAAAACATTTTATGACTGCCAAATTGCTTTGTCTTTAATCACAGACTTTCCAAAAAGTTTTAAATATCATAAAATTTATATTTTCTCTTTAAATGAGTTTTCCTGGTTAACCAGGTCTCTTGCTCTAGAAACAATGGGGTAAGGAAACATATTATAGTAAATATTTTCAAAGCTTTGAATATGCAACATCAACAAATAGAACAAAAAACAAAACATCGGTGAAAAATGACAGATAAACAATATAAAAACTTTCAAAGTACATCATCCAGAAGTCAGCAACTAAATACGTTACCGTTCAACTGTACATGCTCATGTGAAGGCATCTCTTAATTATTGGTCTCTCAAAGGTTATCTGGCTACTTCCTTCTAAGGCAATAAGAGGTTTAACTGCCCAAAGATATGAAATGATTTACCAATATTATCAGAGAAAAACCTAGACTTGGCTCTGGTGTCCTAATTTCCAGATTTGTTTGTTTTTAACTATACACTACATTCTCATACACAATAACCAAATCAAGAACTTTTTAGAAAGATGCAGATGATCAAAACTGACAACAGAAGAAATTGAATATCTCAGTCTAGTAACACAATTGAATTAGTAATTAAAATCCTTCCCACTAAGAACAGGTCAGTCCCAGATGGCTTCATTGAATATTTTCATCAAATATTTAAAGCATATATATCCATTCTCACAAAATATTTCAGCAGAATAAAGGAGGAGGAAGTATCCACAGCCCATTCTATGAGAGCAGTATTTATCTGATGATATCAAAGCCAGAGCAAGACATCACAAGCAATTATCACAAGAAAATTAGACCAATAGCCCTCAAGAACATGGATGCAAAAATTCTTAAGTTAACATTAGCAAACAAAATTTTACAACACATGAAAGGAATTTTACAACCGACCAAAGAGGAAGGAAGATTGGCGTAAAATTCAAAAATCATTTAACGTAATACATAATATTAACAAATTTAAAAATGAGAATCACAGAATCATTTAAACACATATATAACAAACACTTAAAAATTCTACTTCCATTTCTGATAAAAATTATCTAAATAGGAACGGAAGAAAACTTTCTCAGCTGGTAACAGCATCTGTAAAACTTAGAGTAAACATCAAAATTAATCATAAAAGACTGTTTCCTTCCTAAGATCAAGAACAAGACAAGTGTCTGCTCTTGACATTTTTATTCAATATTATACTGAAGATTCTTTCTAGCCAGAGAAGTCTGGAAAGAAAAAGTAATAAAAGGCATACCATTTTGAAAGAAAGAAGTAAAACTGACTTTATTCTTAGTTAGTATGTTCCTAAAGGTTAAAATCTTAAAGAATCCACAAAATTCCTGCTTAGAACTATTCAATGAGTTCAGCAAGGTCACAGTATACAAGATCAATATACAAAAATCAATAGCATATCTATCCAATAACAATGAACAATATTTAAGTAGAAATTTAAAATTTTATTCATAATAGCCCTAAACCGGTTTGGCTGAGTGGATAGAGCATTGGCCTGTGGACTCAAGGGTCCCAGGTTCGATTCCGGTCAAGGGCATGTACCTTGGTTGCGGGCGCATCCCCAGTAGGGGGCATGCAGGAGGCAGCTGATCGATGTTTCTCATGGATGTTTCTAACTCTCTATCCCTCTCCCTTCCTCTCTGTAAAAAATCAATAAAATATATTTTAAAAAAATTATTCATAATAGCACCAAAAAGAATAAAATTATTGGCAAAAAAATCAACAAAAAAGGTAAGATATGTATACTAAATATTATAAAATATTGCTGAGAGACATTAAATCTAAAAAATAGAAAGATTTTAATGTATATGGATAGGAAAATAAGTGTTATCAGGACAGTTCTTCCCAAATTTTCCTATTGATGGAATTAATTCTAATTAAAACACCAGCAAGTTTTTAATAGAACTTTATAAAGCTTATTCTAAAATTTATATGAACTGATTAGGGCCCTAAATAGGAAAAAACAATTTTGATAAGATGTACTGTACAGTTTGGCTCAGTGATTTGAGCTTTGGCCTGTGGACTGAAGGGTCTCAGGTTCGATTCCAGTAGAAGGCAAGTACCTGGGTTGCAGGCTCCTCTGGATCCCAGCCCTGGTTGGGCATGTGTGGGAGGCAACCAACTTATGTGTCTCTCACACAGTGATGTTAAAAAAAAAAAAAAAAAAAAAAAAAAAAGCCTGGTCTGCCTGGGTCAGTGGTTGAGCATCGACCTATGAACCAGGAGGTCAAAGTTTGACTCCCAGTCAGGGCATATGCCCAAGTTGCAGGCTCAATCCCCGGTGGGGAATGTGCAAGAGGCAGCAAATCAATGATTCTCTCTCATCATTGATGTTTCTATCTTTCTCTCCCTCTCCCTTCCTCTCTGAAATAAATAAATAAATATATGTATATTTAAAAAACAACAACAAAGTGAAGAACTTATGCTACCTGATTTCAAAATAAAGTTACTGTAATCAAGTCAGTGAGATAGCTGCTATAGAGACAGGCATTAGATCAATGGAATAGAATTAACATCCAGAAATAACCTCTCACACTTATGGCTGACTAATTTTCAACAAAGATGACCAAGGAATTCAATGGGGGAATTTTCAACAAATGATACTGGAACAATAGGAATCCCTTGTATAAAGGGATTAATTTAGTTTCTATTCTAATTTCAGCCATAAAAATTGACCAGAGACCTCAATTTATGAACTAAAATTTTACAGCTTATAGAAGAAAACAGAAAAAAAACTTTATGACCTTGCGTTATGCAAAGAATTTTTAATATGACACCAACAACTGGAGCCAGAAAAGTAAAAAGAAATGTTAAGTTGAAATTCACATGCACAACAAAAATGTGTGCACTTCAATAAACATTATTACAAAGTTCAAGGGTGGGATGTCTTTGGCATTCCTCAACTGCATCCCTGCCATCTGTCTCTGTCATCACAGTGTTCTTCCCTCATGTGCCATCTTCATGTGCTATTCTCCCTGCCTGTCTCTCTTTTTTATTTTTTTAAATATATTTTTATTATTTCAGAGAGGAAGGGAGAGGGAGAGAGAGATAGAAATATCAATGATGAGAGAAAACCATTGATCAGCTGCCTCTGCACGCCCCACACTGGGGATTGAACCCACAATCTAAGCATGTATGTGCCCTGATGGGGAATCAAACATTGACCTCCTGGTTCATAGGTCAATGCTCAACCACTGAACAATGCTGGCTGGGCACATCTCTCTTTTTCTTATAAAGATACTAATTGTATTCGGTTAAGGTCCTACCTTAATTCAGTATGACTTTATCATCACTTGATTACATCTGTAAAACCCAATTTTCAAATAAGGTAGCATTCACAGGTACCAGGAGTTACGACTTCAAAATATCTTTTTGGGGAACATAATTAAACTCATAACATATGTAAATGCAAATTTCCCCCAAAAGATATACAAATTGTCAGTAAGCATATGAAACGATGTTCAACATCAATAATTATGAGGGTAATGCAAGTTAAAACTTCAGTAAGATATCACTTTATACACATATGATTGCCTGTAATAAAACTGGTAGGCACTAACAAGTATTGGCTAGAATGTGGAGAAGCTAGAAACCATATGCATCACTCCAGGACACATAAAACAATGGAAGTTTGGCACTTCATACAAAGACTAAACATAACTTTATTATGTAATCCAGTGATTTATCTTTTAAATATCAACTAAAGAAAAATCAAAACATATGTCCACACAAAGGCTTATACATGGATGTACAGAGCAGTATTATATGTAATAGCCAAGAGCCTTAAATAAATTTAATATCCATCAATTAATGAATGGATAAGTAAAATATGGTTTATATAGATAACATAAACTATTTAGCAATAAAATGGTGCTTGCTACATGAATGTATCCTAATAACATTAAGCTAAGTGAAGGAAGTTAGATGGTTAGGTTCAAAATACTATACACTATGTTATTCAATTAAATAAAATTCCAGAAGACATAAATTTTAGAAGGAAAGATTAGTGGTTACCTGGGGCTAGGTTTGGGAGATTGAATCCCTAATGCAATGTAGGTTGGGATGGCAGAGATGGTCTAAAAGTGGATTGTGGTGATGGTTTCACAACTCTATACATTTATTAAAAATCACTTTTTGTGAACTTACAGAAGATGATTGGCATGTAAATTATACCTCAACAAAATTGTAAAAAAATTACCAACAAGGATGTCAATTGGGCAGTAGAGATGGAACCAGATTGGGTAATATATTAATGATCATTGAAGTTGGGTGATAATTAATGGGTAATCATTATAGTATTCTCTTTTACTTCAATGAAAATTTGACATTTTTCATAATATATTTTTAATTAAAGTAAAAGCAACAATATAAGCTTCTACTCAAGAAACTAGAAAAAGAGCAAATAAAAAGTAAGTAACATAAGGAAACAAATAATAGATTAAAGCCATAAATCAATGAAAATAAAACCAGAGATAAAACAAGAACAATCAACAAAGTCCAAAGCGAGCACTTTGAAAAGTCAGTAAAATTGATAAACTTCTAAAGACATTAAAGAGAAAATATTTTAGTATAGATTACTACAAATCTTATAGACATTAATAAGATGATGAGAAGATATTATGAACATCATCTTATAAAACTTAGACAAAGTAAACAGGTTCCTTGAAAAAATACATGAGTGACCAAAAAAAAAAAAAAATCAGAAATTTGAAATGTAGTATAGATGTCAAGAAATGTAATCGGGCCCTAGATGGTTTTGCTCAGTGGATAGAGCATCAGCCTGTGGACTGAAGGGTCCCAGGTTCCGTTCTAGTCAAGGGCACATGCCTAGGTTGCAGGTTTGATCCCCAGTAGGGGATGTGCAGCAGGCAGCCGATCAATGATTCTCTGTCATCATTGATCTCTCTCTCTCTCTTTCCTTTCATCTCTGAAATATATATCATTGACAGAGAATATATATATATATATATATGTAATCAGTGATCAGAAACCATCCTTGAGGAATTTCACTAAGTTTGCTTCACTTGTGAATTCCGCCAAACATTTAAGATGGAAACGCTATCATTGTTATACCAACACTTTTCATAGAGAATGAGGGGTAACTCCTATATAAATATACATACATATATTATATTGTTTTAGTTATAAAATTAGTATAACTTTATTCTAGAAAATTATAATACAAAGACAAATGCAAATTAAGATAAAAATAATATGGAATTATTTACCTTTTCACTTCCCACACAGGTCTCATGTTAACATGGCTGTTGCTTTTTATTTTATTTTTTTCAATTGTTCTTCCGGTATGATAGTTACATAGCTAAAAATCATAAACCTTTTACACTATTTTTATAACACTCAAAAGTATATTCCTTTTCTTATGATCACAAAAACATACTAGACTAATACCATTCTATGCTATAAATGTATTAGTAATAATATATATGACTTACTAGTATATAGCACTTATTAATAGGATGTCAATTTTTTAACCATCTAACTGGTCACCTCATTTGTGTGTCACCAAACACTATGCCCCTTTTGTAGCTATGTAAAATGAGGCATAAAGATTCATTGATATACCCAAGGTGACAGAACCAGGATTGGCCAAGGCATGTTCTTAACCACTACACACTACTGCTTCCAGGACACTTTCTAATTCACTCATTCTCTCTCCCAGTGTGGACACTGAGTCTTGATTGTCTCGTTGTGTAAGACTGTGTACAGTTAGGATTAACTGCATTTCCTTGTAATTAATTTTTCTTTTACGTTTTAGGCATTGTTCCTGTGGAAAAAAAATACATGTTGGGAAATACAGTGAGTATATTTATCTCTCTCCGTGGGATCCTTTTTCTCCACTGTCTCTGTGTTTTTGTCTATTTTTTAGGAGCCAATGCCCCTGTATTTATATGGTACATTAGGAAGCTACCTCTGCTGAAGGTCAGCCCAGTTCATTCAATAGAGCTTGCACGTAGAAGCAACTTTTAGCTTCACTTCTTGCCATCTTATTTCAAATTAAATTTCCTATTTTATACTTTATACCTTGCATTATTTATAGTGATAGAAATAGCACAATCCCTGGCATGATAAATGTTTGATACATGTCCATTTAATTTTCAAAGATTTTTTTCTAGACTACTTTTTGGATTTTTTGTTATTTTTATTTCTCTCATTTGGAAATATATATGCATTGTTTACATTGCATTAACATAATACAGTATAATTAAAGTAATAGTGCATATAGATATTAGAATATATTTTAGATGTCATATTATTTTATTCAAACATTTATCTAAGTGAGTTTTTCTTCTTCTTGGTAATCTAGTAAAAAGAATGATCATTCATTGAAAGTTTATTATATGTTAAGTATTCTAACAAATAGTTTATATGTTGGGTGTTTATTATTTCATTTAATCCCTACCATAATTCTGTGAGTTCAGTGTTATATTTGAGAACATAAACGTAAATAACTTGAGAGTTTAGGTAATTTTCCAACATAGCAGGTCCAATATATTCAGAATTCTAATGGCATATTGTCTGATTTCAAAGTGTATAACCTGAACCACAAGGCAAAACTGTCTTGATGAGATAGACTCTCCATTTGCAGTGTAGTCTAGAACTGTTGCTAGATTCACATACATACGGAAATAGGTGTCTTAATACAGCAGTTTTCTTAAATCTGTTGCACTTCTGAATCATTGGGGATGCTTTCAAAATACTGAAACTTGAACCTCAAGTCACATAAATTAAAGCAGAATATTAAGATGTTGGGTCCAAACATTAGTGTTTTTAAAAAACATGGAAATTAGGTCAAGGTTGTAAACTTCTGTAATAAAACATAGTGTACCAACAAGCACCTTCTTGAAGTTTGCAAAACTATTTTACACTTTGTTTTTATCAATTGCTAATAATAATATCTCAAAATTTCCATTTTAGAAAAAAATCACTTGCTGGTGTTTTTTTTTTGTTTTTTGTTTCTTGGGGGGGGGGGATAGAAAGTTGTTTGTTTGTTTGGGGGGGAATAGAAAGTTGATTTATTGGTGGGTATAAGGTGGGGCAGCACGGAGACTCCCTGGAGCTCAGGGCCCACCATTTGTCCAGGGGACCACGATTAGGGATGTATTTGACTCCACAGCCATCTGGGATGAGGTGCTTCTCGGCCACCATGTCTTCAGACTCATCCGCATTAAACTCAGTAAAGCCCCACTTCTTGGAGATATGGATCTTCTGGCGGCCAGGGAACTTGAACTTGGCTCTGCGTAGGGCTTCAATCACATGCTCCCTGTTCTGCAGCTTGGTGTGGATGGACATGATGACTTGCCCAATGTGGCCTCTGGCCACTGTGCCCTGGGGCTCTCCAAAGGCACCCCGCATACCTGTCTGGAGCCTGTCAGCCCCAGCACAGGACATCCTGTTGATGCGGATGACGTGGGAGGGGTGGAGCCGCACTCGGTTGTGAAGGCCATCTTTGCCACAGCTTTTCACCATGTACTTGTTGGCACAAATAAGGGCAGCCTCCAGACAGGGCTTCGGAGGAGAGCTGCTCATAATCATCTGACACCATGTGGCCAGAGAGTGGGAACTCGTCCACTTTCGCCTTCTTCTGCCCCAGGTCAAAGATTTGGATCTTGGCATCAGGGACACCTCAGCAGAAGTGAAACTTTGGGTTTGGCTTGTTCTTACAATACCCGGTAACACCGGGAGGGGCGGCGACCCATGGCGACACAGGATCTTCAGTGGCGTGCAGAAGGGAAAGAGCTGCTGGTATTGTTTACAGAGAAAAATGCGCCTTGTCTCCCCAGGTTGCTGTTGGGGCTGGGGTCCTTGCACTATCCCTAGAAAAAGAATTTTCTAAGACTCGCAAGGGAGGATGTGATCTAGTAGAAAGCTTTATTTCTGTGGAATTACACCCCTGGGTTTCCAAAGTCCCATTTCCCTTTGTCCAGTCATAGAAGAAGTGTAGCTGGCGTTTCAGTAAAGCTAAAATCAGAGTCAGAGTTTCCTTTCCAGGGTCCAGTACAGCATTAGGCTAGTTGCAGTCCATTAGTCCATTGTGTGTGTGTTGTGGGGGTGGGGGGGGCGCGGTCAGCATGGCCCTGGGCTACACGGTAGAATGCCAGGGAGCCAAGAGCGTGCACCCCAAGTAACAGGAGTTCCAAGGGCCCTGAGAAAGCACAAGAGAGAAAACTATTTTGTTGCAGGCATCCTCAAACTACGGCCCGCGGGCCACATGCTGCCGCCGAGGACATTTATCTGGCCTGCCGGGTGCCGCTGCCTGTCCTGCTTAGCAGCGGACTCCTCCTGGCCTGCAGTGCGCATAGGAATTTGTTCATAGTTTTTTTTTTTTAAACTACAGTCCGGCCCTCCAATGGTCTGAGGGACAGTGAACTGGCCCACCGTTTAAAAAGTTTGAGGACCCCTGGTAGGGGATTGTATATCCCTAAATGTTTGCACCCTTCTAGAAGGCACACCCAATCTGGCCAATGATCTCTGTTCTCAGCTGTGACTGACAGAAAGCACCTGCCTATGTCACCCTAACTTCACCAGGTATGTGTTCACCTTCTCTGCATTGGATTCCCAGGAAGAGTAAAGTTGCAGCTTCCTGATGAAGCTGCCCAAATGACATGCCTGCAATGTCTGGCCTCCCCTTTGCTTTCTTTGTTATTAATAACTAATTAATTACAACAGTATCAGTATAATGTAATTTAATTGAGATCTGTGAGTGAGCATATTGGCAAACTCGAGCTAAATCTACCTAGATAAAAGTATCATCGTAAAAGTTTCTGTATTTCTCAATAAATAATAGGCAATAGCAATGTTTTTATTTGAGAATGAATTAATAGCAGGGTTAGGTTATAACCATTGTTAGATCATATCAAGTTAGAATCTTTGGAAAGGAGTTATAGGTAATGACCTAATTAATGAAAAATGCAATTAAATTACATTTAAAAATCTGTATCCCGGCAACTTTTAGATACAACGTTCAGAAACAAGTGAATGTAAAACAATTATACAAATGAAAATAAACTAACAGTCATTTATTATTTAAAACATCAGTGTTTGAAAAAAAGTCAATAAACTGTTGTATATATAATTGTATGTGATATGAACAGTAGACAACAAATCATTATTTTTTAGGGAGAAGTGAGATGATATGACAGCAACTGGACAATGGGCCACAGGTAAGATAACCGATAAGAAAGGAATCATATATTTGATCAATTCCCACAATTTTTCAGTATGCAACCTACATTTGTCATAAGTTATTAATTCCTAAAGGATAAAGAGAATTTAATGACTAGTAGTTTTAAACAGAAGACTAAAGGAATGTAGAAAATTGATCATGCACAAACATATATACAGAAGGGGAATAATTGGGGAAGTACAAATATCTCAAAAGGTTGAAATTGTAAAAAGATAAATTAAGCTATAAAAGTTTCTGACAGTGAGAATTATTATGTTCCAGCACAATCACCATGTGAACAGGTGAAAACTTTATCACTTGTAACAGTGAGAACTAAAAAAGCACCCTAAAATATATTCTAGGGGAGATCTGTGTAGACTAGGGCAGGGGACCTGATGGCATTTAATTCTACTTATATACTTTAGAGGGAGTTTCTTTTTATCAAAGTTGAGAAAATGCACTCTTTAATTATAGTTATTCTTAATAAAATGCTGCTATCTCCATGCAGCATTAGATTCCACTCCATGCTCTGTAGAAACTTCTGTGTAAGGGTGGCCCCAACATTTCTATATTGTAGAGCTTTCCATTGCTGGGTATTATCAGAATTGTGGAGTGGGGATGCACTACTTTTCTTGAAGCAGCTTTTGAATAACAAGCTCCTGGTAGGTTAATTCGAGGTGAGTTGTTAATCATGCTGAACTGGGTTAGACTGAAGGAAACCCTGACTATGAAAGACATGTTTATTTGATCTTCAATCAAAAGTAATTGACTTTAATGAAGTCTCTTTCTTAGGATGATGCTAGGGTGGGTTTGACTCAAGGGCTAGTCAAAGTTGTTGGTGACCATGACTCTTGCCTAGGACTAGAGAAAAGGTTAAATATTTAGGAACAGAGAGCAAATATTCAGGAACAGCATGAGCATTTTCTTGATGGCTAAAGGTTACTCAATCTGTTTTGAAACATCAAATCTGGAGAGTGGATCAGGGCACTAGGGGGTGACAGAGCCAGAGTCCAAATCTAAAAGGAGGCTGCAGAGAACCGGGCAGAAGTAGGTCAAAATAAGGATCATGGAAAATGATCAAGAAGGCTTTAGGTGGGCTATCTAAAACCCTCCCTTGCCACTTCATCAAATGAAATTTGGAAATCAAAGTATATAAACTCTAGATTCAGAGAAGTGGTTACCTGTTGGGGAAGGAAAGGGGCAAGGAAAGGAGAGAAACACATATTTAGACACAATGTTCCATTTCTTATAAGAGATGGGTTCCTAGTTATCCATGTTATTATTATGCTTCATCACTTACATATGTAGCATATGGGTTCTATATGTATCAAATATTTAATAATTTATACTTTAAAATTAAAAAAATATTAATTTAAAACAGGAAATATTGTAAGCCTTTTATCTGTATAATGCCAACTTAAATGACAGGTAACAGTATATTGAACACTTTTGCCATATGGGGAAATGTTGGTGTGCACTTTATATGCATTTACAAAAGTTGCTTTTCTTGCATTGGTTGGGAATGAGGAAAGAGTAAAGGAGAAGCAATATCTTTACTGACAGGCTGGATTTTCAAATCTATTGGCAGGAATTTGTAAGATACTGAAGAGGTTTATTCAAAAATTAAAGTTGAAAATAAGCTGTTATAGCTCTTTGCGCACAGTTGTTTATACAATCATATTCTTATTATTCATTCATTATTGATTCGGCATCTGTCACCTTCCCACTGCATATAATCATTCAAACACAACTTAGTTCTACTGATACTTGATTCTATGTTTCTCAGGTCATCCCTTTTTAAAAGGAGGTCAAGGAAAAATCAGCATTTGAAAGGTCCATCACATGTCCAACTGTTTCTAAGCAAATTCAATTTAAAATATTTACTTAGTTTTCTGTGAATTTCAAATCACACTATTAAACTTGGTGTGGAAAACACACCTACACAATCATATCTAAACTTACTACAGGTGAAAAAGAACAGCATGGCACACCGTATTATTTGATCAGCAATACAGATGTCATCACAAGGCTTTCTACATCTTTGAGTGACATAAATTCACAAGATGCTAGAGAGAATTGGACAGAGTGAATGAAGAAAAAACAGGAATGATATCTCTAGTTTAGCAGAAACATAGTGTCACCTACTTCAATACCTACTGTCAAAACAGCAGTTAAGAATCAATCTCTTCCCTATCCTCCCCAACCAAAAACATCCCCTGCTAAATTAGCTCAAGAATAAGGTGTCTGGCTGCCAGTTGTTTTTGTGAGGTGGCTTCATTCTTCATGTGATTTGGCCACAGGGATGAGAGCGACTGATTTTCATCATAGCACATGTCTTACAGGGCAGGTAATATTGTGAACTGCTGTCTTGGCAGGCATTTCTTCTTAATGGAGACAGCTACCAGCTGTGGAGAGCACAGCTTGCAGCTAAAATGATAACAAAAACTCTGCTTGTAATTTTTTTTTTTGGCTAAGGGAATAAGAATTTGTAAAACAGAGCAAAATATAAGAATAATGCTTTTAATTGACATAGGGAACTGGTATTACTTCAAACATTACCTTAACATGTCTTCTCACATATCTATAGTTGTGTCTCTAAAATCAACTGTGGGCAATTTGGATCTACTTCACCAAAGACCTTTGGCAATGTCTGGAGACATTTTTGATTGCCATGACTGGAAAGGGGAGCCACTGGCATGTGGTGGGTAGAGGCCAGGAATGCCACTGCACATCCTACATTGCACATGACAGCAACTGCAAGAAATAGTTAACTGGCCCACACTGTCGATAGTGCTGCTATTGAAAACCCCAAATCTATAGGCTTCATCAAGGGCCTGAGAGTAAGTCCCTAAGGAGTCCTCTATCTACATGCCAACTATTGGACACCATTAGCAACAAGAAAATGCTACACAAATGCAGCTAGTTCTCGATAATTCTCAAGTTAATGTCGCTTGGGCTCAGATAGACCTTCTTCAAATCTTCCTTCACAGATTTCACAGATTTAGTTGTGGACAATCCCAAGGATACGGGTGAAGATAAGAACTTTTCTTCAATGTAAAAAAAGCCAGTAACTTGCCCGACAGGTGTGAGTGTGTATGTTTCAGAAAGATTTTTTTTTTATCACCGTGGTCTTTTAAAAATGCATTACTTTGAAATAGGATTTTCCCCCTTTGGAAACTACTCAATAATATTTTTAAAAAATTTATGACCAGTGATTCTGAATAGTCTGTAGCCAGTAATGTTTGAATCTCTATATTTGCTTAACAGAAACCCCATTTCTACTGTGCATATGCTCTTGGATATCCCACTGAAAATTTTCCACATGTTTGAAATTGCATATCTTTCTGTTAAATTCTCTCCCTTTATCCTCTATTTTATGCTAAAAATCTGATTGTCATTCTTGATATTTTTCTTCTGTCTTACAAATTCATCTTCAGAATAGTTCTCCATTTCTCCTGGCTTCCACAATCTACATTAATTTGGCCACTTCATTCTAGTCCACTTCACATACTGTATCCTGAGTAGTCTCTCTAACAGGTCAAGTATCATGAGTAGATCTCCCACAGGCATCACTGTAAGAATTCTTCATTCATTGGATTTAGTCATTGAATAAAGTTCAAACTCCTTATATGGCTCTCACGTTCTTTTCAGGTCTCGCTAATCCTGCCTCCTGCCTACCTTACTCCTCAGTATTCTGAAATTCTTTCAGTTCCGGAGATGCCCAATGCTTTCTCTTGGCTCCTAGTGATTTTTGATGTTATTCTTTTACTAAATTTCAAGCCTCCAATCCAGCCCCAGAATGTTTCTCCACATCCCACATGTAAAAATATAGGTGATTATTTACTTGCTAAAAATGATTGGCTTATTTAGAAGTCTCTGTATTCCTGCTTTAGGAGACATCCATTAATACAACATCACAGATAGGTGCAACTTTATACTCATAACATTTGTAAATGAATATTAAGTGTTGGTAAAGGCTGTGAACTCAGGCGAGGTATTATATACTGCTTGTGGAAAATTGATTCACACACTAGGAAGACTAATATGACATTATCTAGTAATGTAAGGATGACAATATCAAACCCACACAATCCACCCCCCTGGTATATGTATCTGAAAATATTCTTACATGTATGCTCTAGAAAGACATAAAATTTGGTCATGATATTATCATGTGTAAAACATCTGTGGTTTATTTATACAATGCAAAGCACCATAACTCAATTCATCAATATAATGGAATTTCAACATTTAAAGTGAACTTTCAACATTAAAAATTGAACATTAATTGATTTTTAAAAATAAAATACAAAACAGAACTCACTTCACAAGATATTAGCAACAGTGAGTCAATATTATGTAAAATTTCATAGTATATATAATATATTGGTACATGTATACATATGGTAAGAGATTTTCATATTTAGAAATTACAAAGAAAAGCAATTGATTTATTCATACACAAGTCAGTATGGTTACCTTTAAGTGGAAAGTGTGATGAATAAATTAATGGCTTAAAAGCATATGTGTTGGTCATTTTATTATTTAAAATGGCACATATAAATTTATATATTCACTTTTACATATGATATATTTCTTAATACAATTATAAGCAAAACCGTGCAAGGATTTTAACTATGCTAAGAATAAGGTAGACTTTTATAGGCTATGTTACAACTCAAAGGAGACATTTCTGGGTCTACTCTTTGGGCATATGTAATTGAGATGACAGAAAAAGCTTAAAACTTTTGAAAATTATTTTGCTTATAACTTTTTATTAATAAAAATGAGCTTCATAGAAATTCTATGAGACAACATGGTGCTGTGAAGGTGCTGAATTCATAATGGGTCAAAATTTTTGTAGAAAACACTGGTATTTCTGTTGAATTCAAATACCAACATTCATGAAAATTAGATATCAAGGAACTGAAGAATCTTACCAAAATAAGTCATTTTCTTCTTGTCCATGCTTTTATTAGAAATCTTACATAAATCAAACATTAAAATGCAAGATCATGTTCAGTTTGTCCCATGGATCATTAATTTATTGAGAATAAAGAAACATACATTACCATACCAGGAGTTCAAAAAATGTGTGTTGAATGAGTGCATGGATTGTTTTTTTTACAAAGTCATAGTGCATTTTAAAAATAATAGAAACTGAGAATAGCATAACAAAACTGGGACCAAACACATGTATTTCTGATGTTTTGTAACTTGGGAAAAACTTATTTCTGGAGCTGAAATTTAAGAAACTTGACATTACTTACTAAATATAAATATAGCATAGTTTAAAATATTACTTATATAAACAATTTGAAAACATTATGATGCTCAGCAGTCAATATCTGATGCATAAGGGGAGTTTTCCCTGAATGTTAATTTAGTTGGCTTTCATATGGAAGAATACCCTAAAGAGATAGTAATAACAGTAGAGGTAGGCTCTAATCTTCTATGTGCAGTCTTTCTTTGATCATGATTCTTACTATGGTTTGAGAATAGATAGCAGCTATATGTTTGCATAGGTTACCATACTTGCTGTGACAGCTAGTAACTTTAATAATGGCAAACATTTTTTCCAGAATTTTCATGTGTCAGGCACCAAGCTAATTGGTTTACAAATTGCATCTAATTTATGAGAAGCTACTCTATTTGCTCCTATTTTGCAGATGATTAAATTTAGTGATGCTAATTGCCTTGCCCACAATACACAGAACTAGGATTAGAACTCAGGCAGCAGACTGCAGTGGAGCATATGTTTTGAATTGATATATACACATGCATTAGATATCAAATTACTGGAATAATAAGTTCAAACAAAAGTAATTCAAAGTAAAGGAAATAAAAGTTACACAAATCAACTCAAGAGACTCATTCCCCCATTGTAGAATGAGGACCACTAATGTTCTATGAAAAACTTTTGTTACATGCTCAAAAAGAGGTGAACATAATCATTGGATGATGTAACTGAAAAAAAGAATATCACTTTCCACCCTTTAGCCCCCATCCACCACCAAAAATAATTGTTTTTGAAAATAAAAAGTTAACCTTTCATGATATTCTGTACCTGGTTAAAACACATTTGAAATACTGTGTTCAGTTTTAGATGATCTATTTTAGAGAAGAATTTAGAGAGACTAAGATGTAGACATGTCTGAAAGGCATATCATATGAAGAATAGTTGAAAGAATTAAAACAACATCCCTGTGAAGACTTTTGATGAGACAAAATAATTTTCTCTAAATATTTGAGCCATTATAAAGAGAAATTAGACATTCCATATAATTTTATGGGCAGCATCATACCCTCCATTTAGAAATTACAGCAAATCAAATTTACTCCTAATATGCTGAAGAATTTATTCAGACCTCTTCAAATGACATAAGCCAGCTATGGAGATACTCACTTTAAGAGTTAAAATGGAAACTGAATGAATGCCTATTAAAACTATTACACTGGTCATTTCTGCATTAAGTGGGAGGTTAAACTCAATGAACTCAAAAGTATCTTCAATTTACCAGGTCAAATCTTATGTCTACATTTTAATGAAAAAAAAAAGAGAGAAAGAAAAAGATAATCATTTTTTCCCATTTTTATTCTGCACTGGCTAAATAAAACTATAATTCAATTAAAAAAATTTACAACCCTTCTAATCCTAAAACCATCTCCCATATAGTATGTGACACATGGCAAATGGACATAAGAGCCTGAGTTTTGTTTTAAGGAATAAATAATTATATATAGTCATGTATATTTTCTACAAGCAAGATTAGGCTCTAATCTTCTGTGTGTAGTCTTTCTTTGTTCATGATTTTTCCATATCACCTTCCACACCCCCACCACCCCTTACCTAACCACCACCAAAAAGAATAGTTCCTGAAAAAAGTTAACTTGGCATGATATTCTGTACTTAAGTACAGAATAGCCTAAGTATTAGGTATCTAAATATATCTATTTTATACAACTGTATTTAGCAGTTAGAACTCAAAGGTGAATTACTAACTTTGTTTTTTTATGTAAAGCATTAACCATTTTTACCCATTATCTATACAAAAGACTGTAAATTGTCTAATTGGGGGTTAGAAGGTATTGCATAGAAAAGGAGTACATACATTTTCTGCATGCTTGTTCATCAGATTGAGCAATTCATCCCTTTTTGAGACATGCTTATCTTCAGGAATTCTCTATAAAAATTCATGAAAAAAAAAGATGAAATGTTTATTATTTTAAAGCCCAGCTTTCTCAATCCTTTATTTCTGCTAAATTATCTTCCCATAAAATTAACAAGTAGCATGACTGGTGTGGCTCAGTGGTTGAGCATCGACCTATGAACCAGGAGTTCACTGGTTCAATTCCCAGCCAGAGCACATGTCCACATTGCAGACTTGATCCCCAATAGGGGGGCATGCAGGAGGTAGCCAATGGATGATTCTCTTTCATTGTTGATGTTTCTATCTCTTCCTCCTTCTCCCTTACTCAATTAAATCAATAAAATATGTTCAAAAAATTAAAATAATAAGTAGTAGATTAGATGTGAGTAGGGGAACATCCATTAGGTTAGGAATCCAAACGACTTCGTTGCTGACCAGCCTTCACCATAATCTAGCAATTCGACCCTCAGGCACCATAAAAGCATATTTGCACTTTCGGGGTATGGTTACAATAGAAATTACACAGCGGCCCTCTTACCTTACAAAGATATAGAGCAAATCAAATGCATTCTATTGAATACTGTATATCGAGCTAGTTCCTGGAGGAGGATGGATATAAAGCAAAAGCAGTGCCCTGGAAAATTTCAGTGATTTGGAAATCGAACCAGAAAATATTTTACAGATGTGGAATATAAACCACTCAAAAAGGTAAGTTTATCATGTGTCTTCATTATGCAGCACAGTGCCCAGAATGTGGAAAATACTTGAGCTCTTTATATAAATCATCCCAAATAATCCCCACTTAACCCTGACATCAGTATTATTATTACCATTTTACACAAGAGGAAAATAAAACCACAGGAGACACATTGACAAAAATGGGATTAAAACTCAGGCTATCTGAATAACTTTTGTAATTAAAAAAATGCATCTCTAAGGTAATGGCAGGCATTATATATACACTAGTGTCCCAGTGCAAGGATTTGTGCAAACTGAAAGGAAATTAGAAGAAATATTTTAATATTGCTATTTGCCCTTTCTCTGTAATAGAAGTGTCAACCAAATTCATGATCAACAATGACAGATTGAAGCACATGCTTATGGTTGGCACCAGGGAGAGCTTTATATGTATCGTGCATGCATGCATGAGTCAACTTAGCCTTTATATATATACTAGAGGCCCGGTGCATGAAATTCGTGCATGGGGAAGAGGGGGGTCCCTCAGCCCAGCCTGCACCCTCTCCAATCTGGGACCCCTGATCACCCCCAACTGCCCTCCGTTGCAGGCCTGGTCCCTCCCAACTGCCCTCGCCTGCTGGCCATCTTGTGGTGACCATCTTGTGTCCACATGGGGGCAGCCATCTTTGACCACATGGGGGCAGCAATTTTGTGTGTTGGAGAGATGGTCAATCTGCATATTATTCTTTTATTAGATAGGATAGAGGCCTGGTGCATGGGTGGGGGCCAGCTGGTTTGCCCTGAAGGGTGTCCAGGATCAGGGTGAGGGTTCCCTTGGGGCATGGGGTGGCCTGGACGAGGGGCCTGTGGTGGTTTGCAGGCTGGCCATGCCCCCCAGAGACCCAAGTGGAAGCCCTGGTATCTGGGATTTATTTATCTTCTACAATTGAAACTTTGTAGCCTGGAGTGGAGCCAAGCCTTCTGCTCGCTCCGTGGTGGCAGCCATTTTCTGTTGGGATTTATTTATCTTCTATAATTGAAACTTTGTAGCCTGGAGTGCAGGCCTAGGCCGGCCACGGTGTGCGGAAAGCTTGGCTTTCTCCATCGCCGGGGAAACCCAAGCCTCCCTCCTGCTCTCTCTGGTCCATAGCCATCTTGGTTGGGTTAATTTGCATACTCACTCCTGATTGGCTGGTGGGTGTGGCTTATGGGCGTGGTTTGTGGGTGTAGTGGAGTGATGATTAATTTGCATACTACTCTTTTATTAGATAGGATATACTAGAGGCCGGGTGCACAGAATTCGTTCACTGGGGGTGCTGTCACTCAGCCCAGCCTGCCCCCTCTCACAGACTGGGAGCCATCATGAGGTGACTGGGCTAATCAGGGGAAGGCACCAGCCCCATCCCCCCACTGCTGCTGCCACTGTCACAGCTGCCAAGGTGTTTTCATCAACATGGACTCCAGTGCCTTCACCATGAAAAAATGACAACTTTCTTTAGGCATTTTCAAGATGTGTCTTTCATAGGACATTTCTTTCTTCCTTCCTTCTTTCCTTCTTTCCTTCCTTCCTTCCTTCCTTCCTTCCTTCCTTCCTTCCTTCCTTCCTTCCTTTCTCTCTCTCTCTCTCTCTCTCTCTCTCTCTCTCTCTCTTTCTTTCTTTCTTTTTTCCTCACCTGAGAATATGTTTCCATTGATTTTTAGAGAGCTTGGAAGAGAGAGGGAGAGACAGAGAGAAACATCAATTTGAGAGGCTGCAGTGGTCACAGGAGTGGGTCTCGGCCCATCTTCTGCACCATTGCTGGATCCCTCCTGCCATGGCCCCTAGTCCCCTCTCTGCCAGCAGCCCCACTCCTGCTGCTGTCACTCCCAAGCACTGACAGCACCAGCCCCGCTCGCACCTGTTGACAGAGTGGAGTGATTGGGGCTGCCTCCAGCAGTGGGTGGGAGTGGGGCTAGCGCTGTCAATGGGTGCGAGCTGCAGCTCTGGAGCCAGCAGTGGGTGTGAACAAGGTGGTCACTGGCAGTGGGTGTGAGAGGCGGTTTCTGGCCCTAATTGCCCCTCAAGAGCAGGGGGAGGTGGAGAAGCCCTGAGGGGCGATCGGGGCTGGCAGGCCCTGCTTGCACCTGCTGATGGTGCTGAGCAATCGGGACTGGTGCCGGATGCCAGCAGCAGGTGTGAATGGCAGCTCCAGCACTGGCTGTGGGTTCGAGCAAGGCTGGTACTGGCATTGGATGCGAGCACTGGGCAGGACCACGGTGTGCGGGAGCACAGAATTTTCAGTAACCGCCAGAGGCTCAACCTGATGACAGCGACCGGCACCCTTAGTCTGGTGCCCCTGCTCATCTGCTCCACCATCCCACCATGGCCAATGCTTGCCATGTTCCACACACGCCCCCTGGTTGTCAGCACATGTCATAGCAACTTGATGTTTGGTTGTTCAGTTGTTCTGGTTGTTCCACCATTCGGTCTATTTGCATATTAGCCTTTAATTATATAGAACTAAAGGCCCCATGCACAAAATCTGTGCATAGGTAGGGTCCCTAGGCCTGGCCGGTGATCAGGGCCAATCTGTGGGGAGACCAGCAATGTAATTAGGGCCCCCCCACTCGCACCCACCTACGCCGGCCTGACACCGCCCGCTTGCCAGCCCCACCCCCTCTGCTGCTGCAGGTAGCCTCCCTCTGTCAGGTGATCAGTGGGGCAATCAGGGGCCCCTGCTCACACCTGCCTTGGCTGACCTGGGGCCTACAGGCTGGGGGCAGTTCCTGCATTGAGTGTGTGCCCCATAGTGGTCAGTGCACATCATAGTGACCGGTCGTTCCGCTGGATGTTCTGTACTTGGTCAATTTACATATTAGGCTTTTATTATATCGGATAGAATAAACTTGCTTAATTAGACCTTTCTGATTTAGCTAAACTTTTTCCAGTGCAATGAAGCACCCAAACTTCTCTTTCAGGTAATTGTCAGCAACACAGCAGTAAATAGCAACATGAATCAGATTATTATTGTAGATCACACAGGGAGAACAAAGGGTAACATATTTAACTGTAGCAAATATTTGACTATATTCTGTGCAGTGAGAAAACCTGAAGTCATTTTCAAGTTCCACCATTTTTTTACTTCTTTTCAGTTGGGTCAAGTTTCTAAGCTTTCTAAATCTCTATTTTCCAGCTAATGAAAAGAAAATAGGATTATACTGAGTCTCCTATCTATCTACTACAGGATCAGATGAGATGAGGCACAGGAAAACACTTCACAGACATTTGGTTAAAGTGTAAAATGTTTGCACCTGGCTATAAAGCAAGTTGTGTTCCTGGGCTGAAGAAACTGCAAGGAGGCTAGTTGCTAGGGAGAGGAAGCTGGACGTTGCTGTGTGATGTCATTACCTGGTGCCCACAGCCACTGTTTCCAAGCTGGGCTGGGCTGTGCGCCACATTTTGTGCCATGGGTTTTGGCAGTGTTGGCTGCAATTTGGTGGGGTGTCGCTCTGCGTTGGTGATGGGCCTGTGTCCCACTTGGGGGAAGCTGAGTGTTGATGTGTCAGCGCCAGGTCCGTGGTGCCGTTTATTTTTAAATGGCCAGTGCATGTCTTGGCAGCTCCTGCGTTGAGAGTCTGATCCCTGATAGTAGCTACCGGTCAGACAGACGGACGCTTAGTCTTTTATATATCAAGATAGCAAAAAATTGATACAGTTGTATGATCAGTAACACTTTAATAGAGGAATAAATGAATAGATAAATAGTTTATAAATATGGTAAAAAGGTGTCACTATAACTTCATAAATGTTTTAACCACACTATTTCATTATTTCAAGTCTCAGTTCTGATTTCGTTTTAGTTTCACAGACAATTAAAAGCTCCACTTTGCTTGTTTCCTCTTCTGAGCTCAAGGCTAGTCCCAACTGAAAAGTTAATTCTGCACTTAGCATCATCAAGCATCCTGATGTAGAGAGATAATTTCCTCCTTTGGGACATTTCAAGGTTTCCCGGGCCTGCTATAATACAGCTGCTTCCTGCTCACCCAGCACTCCCTCTTCAGTTCATGGTTCTTTGAGTTTTCTCCTGATCTCTGATCACTTAATCCCTACAGGATAAATGTTTTCTAAGAGAATCTGCCCTTCCTGGTTTCTGATTTACAGCTACTCTGTGTTAAGCAAAGGCAAATACATTTTACTGTTGGACCAGATACCTTAATCCCACACACACACCACATCTAAGGCTGCTCTGTCTTCTCTTGAAACTCACCCTCTTTCTTGATCTTGTCTTAGCACCTCTAGGTTTATAGGCATTTGTTGTCTGCACACTGACATAAATTGTCATAAATTGTCTTCCTTTGCAAGACATACACAGAAGAGTTGTTCTAATCATAGCTGGCTGGTATCTATAGAAGACAAACTTGTAAGCATTGATGAGTGTGCAGATACCAAGAAAATGAGAATAGACAAGTCTTCTTTGGAATGTTCATACCAAAGGGAATATCAAGATACTTATCACTAGAGCAATCAAAACTGAAACTGTACTTACGTGCTACAGTCGTGTCCTGCACATGGATGACTGCCTTCTACGGAACCACCTTGAGGTGCTGCAGCACAACACAAGATTTGCAAAAAACCTAACTTCTGCTGATTTTTTGTGTTTGCACAGGCCTCATAACAGAACAATGGATTTGGAAGTAAATGTGATGTTTAGTATTCTACATTGTACACTAAAGTTTCTAGAATTGCCTTCTCAGAGCAGATCATTGCTGCAGGTTCAGGACCTGTGATTTGATAGTAGGAATACTACATCTGAAGATTGTCTAACCCACCGTTTCAATGAACAACCAATCAAATTCACATGCCCCATTAACAACGACTCAAAGTGTAATCATAAAAATGCTGCTTCTTCACAAATTAATGACAATGCTATAAGCCCCGATGATGTTGAGAATGCATTCAGAGGACAGCGGCCAATTTGGAAGCATGGCTCTCCTCCTTTGAGCTTCATATTGCACCATCACCAGGACAAGCCCTGTAGCCATCCCACATGTGCAGGCAGACATGAATACCAAGTGAAACGGTAGTACTGTGTTTGATCCAGCAGTATCCCAGCATAAAACTGATAACTTTAGTTACCTCCTTTGGCAACAGGACTGGCATTGGAAGGACTTAAGTGTAGGATTTGGGCTGGTATTAGATATTACTCCCCTGCAAGTTTCACAGTACAGAAGGTAGTTTGTAAGTACAGTCAGTATTTGCTTTAACCTTAGAGGATTTTGAAATTCACAAATGATCAAAGTAAACCCAAAAATAAGTAATTGAAATTATAGAGTTCAAATCCTTAAAATAATTTTTAACCTTTAAATTAATTATATATTGTGATCTGTCATACTATGTTTAATATTTAACTGTGTAATGAGAGCATGAAGATTATGGGAAATGGTATGAATATTATTTTACAAAGTTTAAAAAAAAATATATATATATATACACACACACACACACACACACATACACACACACACACACACACACACTAGAGACCCAGTGCACAAAATCTGTGCACAGGTAGGGTCCCTAGGCCTGGCCAGCGATCAGGGCTGATAAGGTTCCCCGCCTCCCAGCCTCCCCACCTCCTCCTTCCCTTGCTTCCTCAGTGCCCCACCACCACCACTGGTCATCCGCCATGTTCCACACCACCCCCTGGTGGTCAGTGCACATCATAATGAGCAATTGAACTCCTGATCTCCTGGTCAAACTCCCAAGGGGACAATTTGCATCTTAGCCTTTTATTATATACTAGAGGCCCGATGCATGAAAATTCATGCAAGAATAGGCCTTCCTTCCCCAGCTGCCAGCACCGGCTTCCCTCCAGCACCCACAGGCAACCAGGACCCAGGATGGCTTCTCTCAGACCCTGGCTTCATCAGGAAGGATGTCTGGATTGACATCTGGAAGATGTCTGGTCTAATTAGCATATTACCCTTTTATTATTATAGAGGATATATATATATAATAGGGTAATAGGCAAATTGGTCGGGACACTGTCACATAATGACCAATCAGCAGGAGGGCAGGGCAGAAAGCTACAAGCAGTGGAGAGCTACAGGAGGGCGAGACAGTGAGATATGAGCAACGGAGAGCTACAGGAGGGCGGGGCAGCGAGCTACGTGCAGCAGAGAGCTATGAGCGGCAGTGGGTGGGGCGGCCAGCTGAGGCAAGCATCAGCGAGTTACTCACACACGGATTCATGCATAGGGCCACTAGTATGTGTACATATATATATATATATATATACATATATATATATATATATATAGCTTATTTAATCAAGAGGAATACAATATTAAACTTTGGAGAAAGACATACGTTGAGAGAGTCATTCTAAATATTAGAATTCATGAAGGTATTTTCTCTCTGAATACATTGAATTAATTATTTTCCAGAGACTACAAAGCATATTTTTGTTAACTTTCTATCAGGATAAAGTCATTATAAATTATTTCTCTATGTGTTGTTTAAAAATATAGACACCACATTCATAACAGAATGTTCTTATATTTTTGGACCCTTGTAATTATCACGTCAGAGCTTTTATCAAATACTCTTAAGTAAACTTTTAGTAATTGAACATGTTCTTATTATTAGGAAAATAATACAACTGCTTTCACTAGTCTTTATTTTTTAAAATATAAGTTCCTAATGATTCCATAACTCAAAGATACAAAAGCCCCATTCTCTATGGCCATTGAAATCTCTCTCTCTCTCCCTCTTTTTTTTTCTCTCTCTCTCCCCACCCCTCTGTCTTGCTCTCCTTACACACACACACACACACATTTAAAATAGTATTTTCATTTTGACAGTTATTCATATGCATAATAACTAAGGATTAGTGGTATTTGCTTGACATTTATGATAATTAACCTATGTTTCCTTTGCAAATAATGCTAATAATTTTCCAATTCTCATGCTTAACCTACATAATTATAACAGTCCTTGTTGCTGCTGCCTAAGAGAGTGAAGAAAATATTTTCACTTTCATTGCTCCAATAAAGGATTTGGGAAGGATGGAGGGGAAGAGACTAGAGCTTTTATAAAAGCTTCTTCCAGAACTTGGTGATAAATTGACACCTGCTCTTCTACCCAGAAATTCTTAGAGGAAAAAATAACAAAGCTCCCAGGCAGTTTGAACGCTATAAGCCATCATTCCAACTGGACTGTGGGATACAATGTAATTAATACTAAAACTGCAAACAGTTAACCAATCAATAAATATTTATATTGGAAATTATTGAAACTAATAATATTAGTGTCATCCCAACTTTGATAGTAAAGTACTGAAGGAGTAAGAGATTAAGTGGATGAGATAGGAAGAAAGGGGTCCCTTTTTTATGTGCCAACATTTTTTAAAAACATCTTTATTGTTGAAAGTATTACAGATATCCCCTTTTTTTTTCCATTGATTCCTCCAGCCTGCACTCACCCCTCCTAGGCCTTCCCCTCGTTATTGTTTATGTCCATGGGCTATGCATATCTGTACTAATAAAAGGTAATATGCTAATTAGACTGGGTCAACTAGCCATCTTCTGCACATCTGACTTCCTTCTGGACAAAGCCACAGTGGTGGGGGCCGAGGCAGAGGCAGTTAGGGGCGATCAGGCTGGCAGGCAGGCAAATAGTTAGGAGCCAGAGGTCCCAGATTGGAAAGGGTGCAGGCCGGGCTGAGGGACACCCCCCACCCCGTGCACAAATTTTGTGCACTGGGCCTCTAGTATGCATATAAATTCCCTTGTTAATCTCTCCCCACCCCAGTCTTTCCTCTGAGATTAATAAGGGGTCCATTTGAAGGATGAAGATAAAGGAGATGATAAATAGGTCAAATGCTATTTCCAACATTTGGACATGGCCAAGCTGCTTCTTGTCAAAACTGTATATATATATGTTCAAGCTACCTTAAACTAGTAATTAGTGGATTGATTCCTTTAATATTTGTTTCAATGCCCATGGCTGACCACCACAGTCTTTGAGTGAACATTAAAAAATGATGTGACGCTATATCGATATGCTGAACAAAGACACTGAAGGGTGCTAGTGTGAGCAATAACCCCACAACTATGGGGGAGCATAGCCCATTTTCTGTGCTGTCATTTGTTAGTAAAATTTTGACAAGGCTACCATAAAGAGTGAAGAGTTTAAACATGTTATTTTGCCCAGAGATGAACAGTCTGGGTTACATGAACTGGGAAAAGATTAAAGGTCAGAGTAAAAGCTGGCCAAGATTCATATCATCATATCCTATATAATAAAAGTCTAATATGCTAAGTGTCCAACTTTTTGACCATTCGACCAGTCGCTATGACATGCACTGACCACCAGCTGGTAGGTCAGCTTGCTGCTGGGGTCCGGCCAATCGTGACTAGGTGAGATGGTGAGATGGGCCGGACACACCCTGGAGCCCTCCCGTGGCCCCTCCCCAGCCCAACTTGTGCACTGGTGGTGTCCCTTAGCCTGGCCTATGCCTTCTCACAATCAAAACCCCTCAGGGGATGTCAGAGAGCCGATTTTGGCTGATCCCCACAGGCCAGGGCGAGGGACCCCACCAGTGCACGAATCCATGCACCGGGCCTCTAGTAATATTATATTAGGTAAACAGAGGCCGTGTATCCCACACCAGAAAACTGATGTCTGAGTGTAGGAGCAATTGGGAGACTGAGAAGAAAATCACAAGTGAAAACTTAGGTTGTTAAGCAAGTGAACCCACCGCACCAGCAATAAATGACATACTACTCATGCATGGGTGAGGCTGGTATCCTCACATTACAGACTTCCTAGCAGAGTAACAGGATGCAGGACTTAACAAAAAAAAATCTATAAGATATACATAAACTGGAAAGCGAGTAGGTCCAGAAACATGCCTACAATCTCTTTAGATTCTTACGCCAATTTATAATAGCCGCTATTATGTATTTTCTGAAAGTAAATTGAGATCTAGGAGGAAGATTACAAAGCTTAAACACTTCAATTGTTCATAGTTAACTTATTGAGAACTGAAGGCTGATATAACAACAAAATAGCCCATCTCAAGCTTAAAATAACACAATACTTACATTAAATTTGAAATTATTCCCAAGAGAAGTGAACAAAAGAAAGTTTAATCTCAACCATGTGGAAATATTTTGTATTGCATCATAGAGATGAGGAAAGACTTTGAGATTACCTTCTATTTGGGATTGATTATACCTGTTGTTTTCCACATATTATTCTATGAGAGTGTGGAGAGTACACACTTTATTTCACCCTCATGAAAATAGTGATTGCAATAGTTATACTGGTGTATTTCCTATCTCGATCAATTTTGTCCTTAAGACTAGAATGTGGCTAGAAGAAGAGAACTTGAATATATAAATCTAAGGCAGAATTAAAAAGAATTATTTAAGGAATTTGAACAGGACATATTATTTGGTATCATACTAGAATTTTCTCTTTCAAATGAATTTACCAAAAGTTTTTGCAGTCATTCTCTGGAAATATGGCTAGGATAGTGGAGAATGATATAATGGCATTAATTAAATGTGTGTGTGTGTGTAGAACTACTAAAGAATCTTTAAAGTTAGCCTAATAAACATATCATCAATAAATCTTCACCATCTTTTATGATCCAAGCATTACTATAATCTCAGTTTTATAAGTGTGTGAACTGAACCTTAAGGAACTTAATTAATGAAACCAAGAACAAACGTGTAGTAAGTCCTAAAGTTGAGCTCTGGTGTCTGAGAGACCAGGTTTCTAGTCTGCTTTGTTACCTGACCTCAAAATTATTGCTCAGGTATAAAACACAACAAACACTAGAGAGTCAAGAGTGCTTGATACCAAGAAGTGTCACCTTGAGCAGGACACTTACATCACTGGTCTTCTGCAGTAAAATGCAATGCTTGCATGGAATGATTCATCAGCAAGATCCAGGGCAGAGCTCAGAGCTGCGAAAGGCATCTCTGTCAGATAGTGAGAGCTAGGCACTGACTTAGGCTGCTAAGGTGAATTCCTCTTCAATGACAAGAATTCAAACCCCTTGAACATTCAGACTGTCTAATCCATCCCTCTGCGTAGAAGCATCAGTAAAAGTGTGACAAGAAAGGTTGGTTACAAAAATAAAATATAAAAAGGTTGGTTACATTATGTCCTGTGCTGGAAGGCAAAGTTTATCACCATGAGTGACGCTCAAAACAGTGGTGTGCTCAAGGTTCCACATACCTACGAGTTTAAGAAAAAAATATACCCAGGTTGCTTGGAAATGTCATTTAAAAAAAATCATAGCAATTTATAAAAAGCACTGTTTTAAAGAAGAAAGATGAACAAGCTAGAACTCAGTCTAGTTCTAATCCTGTGAAAAACTGAGGCAGTGGCTTGGGACAGATTATCTAAATATCTGGGTCTCAAAAACTTCATTTTCAAAGTAAAGGATGTAATTGAACTCTAAAGTGTCATCATTTTCTAAAATTATATGACTTATATTCATAGTAGAATGCCTGTATTGAGGGAGAATGTAGAAAAGTGACATGTTCACTAAATGTCATGAAAAATATCTAGTGACTGTTGTTTGGTAGCCTGTGTGTATCATCAAAGAATGAAAACATTATCCAGGTAAATTTAAGTCAGCTACCATGTAATATTACAGCTTAAGAACTGGTTCCAGATACTAAAACTAATCTAT
This sequence comes from Plecotus auritus, assembly GCF_963455305.1. NCBI lineage: Eukaryota > Metazoa > Chordata > Mammalia > Chiroptera > Vespertilionidae > Plecotus > Plecotus auritus. The sequence goes on along the minus strand of NC_137770.1, from coordinate 18,346,637 downwards.
AATTGCAAAACATGAAGTAATTTTAATATAAACTTTTTTAAAAACCTAAGAAACTTCAGGTTTTAGATGCCACATTTCCTTTTTAATATCACAAACTTTATATTTCTTTACAAATGCATGTGAAATCATGGAAGTTCCCTTAGAACCCAAATTGAATCATAACAAGTTAAATTGTGAGTTCATAATCAAGTTAGAGTGAAGTATCACTGGGCAGGATATAGTACCAAAAACCATTTTATGGAGACAAATTGCCTCATAGGTTCTGGCTATGACTCCTGTTCTGTGCATGTGGCTTTTTAAGGTGTTTATCCTATTGTCCCAATTCTTTCAGGAGAGTTTATTTGAAGGCCTTAGTTTAATATTCTTTGAACCATGTCTTGAGCTCTTTGGATAATAGGTGCTATATAAATCTAATAAACAATTGGCAAATGTTAGAAAATATTACACAGGAGCACATTAAAATGAAGTTTCATTATGCTGTGTTTGGCTTTGACAGTGCTCATAAACCATAGCGTGTTTAGATTAAATTCATTTCCAACATAATATCAGCTCACCACATGTTTCAGAAATGATTTTTTTAAAAATCAAACTTCCCCAAGAGTGATTACACTTTTCCTAAATCTTCCTCTTTATGCTGCAGCTGAAAAGTTTCATTTGTAATATTCTAAAGATTTCTTTAATGAAAGGCACAAATGATGTGTGCTATCTATATGTAAATATTATAATATCACTGGGGTACCCCAAATTACATTTCTTTTTTATATATATTTTTATTGATTTCAGAGAAAAAGGGAGAGGGAAAGAGAGAGATAGAAACACCAAAGATGAGATACAATCATTGATCAGTTGCCTCTTGTACACCCCACACTGGGGATCCCACAACCTGAACATGTGCCCAGATCAGGAATCAAACAGTGACCTCCTGGGTCATAGGTCAACACTCAACCATGGAATCATGCTGGCTGGGACCAAATTACATTTCAATCTATCAAAGTTAATAAGTTCAAGTGTAAAGGATATTTGAGCATACCTGCACATTAAGGTGATAAGAGTCTAAGAAACATGAAAAACAATTTAAAATGGCATAAACCTTCTTTTCCGTACTTTTCCATACTTGATGGATTATATAATTTTTAAGTACTAAGCACAAATTAATTTATAAATAAATATATTCAAACAAGAGTTGACAATCTCTAGTAAGAGACTCAGTCTGTGAAGTGAAAGTGCACCATTAACTATCCACTCCTTCTTACCTTCTATTTTTTCTTTGCTCCCATATATCTTGCGAAAACCTGACTGTTCATGATTCATCTCTAGATATATAGATATAGATATATTTATCATCACAAACTAAAAGTGGTGAGAGGAACTTAATTTTCCTCTCATTCAATATTGACATTTTATCATTTCCCAAATCAAATGAAAGAGTGCCTACATTTCTTAATCAATCAAATTCATTAATGGCAAACTCATCTCTCAGGCCCATAGGAAAAAAGATAAATCAGTGTGAAAAAGAGGGAATCCCTAAACCCACTCCTTTATTCCTATCTGACATTGCGTGGAATAAGATGTATGTGCTAAAAGTAAGGATGAGTTGAAATAGGTTATGCAGGAATATAAGTTATACATGTGTTTAGGATTCTGATTTCTAGTGAATATATTGAGAACAAAATGTTCATTTCTTCATTGACAGTAATTAATCAGTGAACAAGCATGATTTATGAAGCTAGAGGGACTAGACAAAAGAAGGTAAAGAGAAATATTCCTTTCTCTATGGAATATTTGTGAGTCAATGAACTGTCTTCAAATTGGTGTGTCAATTAAATACGGGGCCATACCAAGGTTAGTAAACATGTGTCCAGCACTAAAGAACAAGGTCGTAATTCTTACCTCCTGAGATTAAACAATGGGAGCTTTCCATGTAAATTGGCAGGCAATCTACAGTTTGGCCAGAAACTTTGTTTTGTGTGTGTGTGTGTGTGTGTGTGAGTACATACATGTTTGGGTAGCAGGGATGTTATCATTGATTATATGTAATATTCTGCAATTCCTGCTATAGGTAACATCAATATAGTAGACAATAGAGAAAGCTAGACAAGGTTAGGTCAAGGGCAAACCAACTTTAACAAAAAATTATACAAAACATGAAATTAGACTCAAATCTGTGGTATTGACAAAAGATACCAGACTAAAGAAATGTTATAGTTTCATCTACAAATTGGTTAAAATAAAGGCAACATTTCCCAAAGACCAGGGCTTCACTCCCATATAATACATAGTAAATGCTCTGAATTACTTGAAAATGTCCCACTTTGGCAATAGTAATTCAATAACATTTCCTTTGTCTACCAGTGCCATGGAAACATGAAAAGAAAGTCACAACAATTTTTTAGTGTTTCCTACTTTCTTGTTGAATCTGTTTTCTCTTAGGAAAAAAATCAATAGTAGATTGTGGGAATAGAAACAAATCTATGAAATAGCTCTAACATTTAAGAAAATTGTCACTTACTTGAGCGATATTGGAAGTATATATGCATACAAACATACACACACATATATTAGACATTTCAGACAAAAATATTTCTATCTCTATGGTGAGAAGTTAGAAGAATGTCTGCCAATTAATACACTGCCTACACATATTTTAAATAAATGAATATCATAGTAATCATTTATACTATAATTGCCTTGGGAGATTGGAAAAAGCAACAGTATCCAGCCGTGGGCAAACTACGGCCCGTGGGCCGGATCCGGCTGTTCTATCCGGTTCTCTTGCTCTCCCCTCCGCTCCTTTACTTTGAATTTATATTAGTTCACAGAAACACTCCATCCATGCTTTTGTTCCGGCCCTCCGGTCCAGTTTAAGAACCCATTGTGGCCCTCGAGTCAAAAAGTTTGCCCACCTCTGGATAGACCATGTACACTAACTTAGAAAGGCCTTTAGAGAAAGGTCCAATTTAACACAGGATTAGAATATGCACAGGCAGATAAGTATATGGAGAATATAACATCACATAAGCAAGATTCAGAAGGGTAATAAGCATGGTATATGTGAAGGGAAGTGAGGCCAAAGGCTTAACTAGAAGAGTAACTTTAGCTGGTAGTTTATATAGGTATATATGGCCATTTAGGGTCATATGAGGTAGGGGCAAATTATGATTTGATTTTCTGAAAAGATCAGTTGTAGTGCGGTTGAACAACTTCTTTATATACAGTAGTTATATGGGATGCAGAAGATAGAGAACTTGGTGTTTGGGATGTTTTTCTAAGATATATTTTTATTGTTATTGTTATTATGGAGAGCAATGTAAATTTTTAGGATTCAATCCTCCTTTACCAAATATTTCCAGGCCACTGTTCACAGAGTATGGTAGACATTGTATTATATCTAGTAAAATTCCTACTTTTCTTTTTCCTAAACTTTTGCAAACTTTCTATAGGCATACACCCCTACCCACACCCCTCACATGCACACTTAGATATGTGTTTTGGGTATGTTGATCCTGACCTTTTCAGGGGCCAGAATGCTTTGAAGAGAATTCACTCCTACAAACTTATACCATACCACTTTTCTTCAGGCATTAAGGTCTAGGGTAACAATCTCTTAATTTTTTCCCCTTGATTTCAGAGACCATTTAAAAAATAGTTGCAACCTAATTCAAGCAAGGATAAAGAATAAATTTTTGCTACCAAACACTGGGAAAGATAACTCCTTGCCTTTAGGAGGAAAACAAGCTCTCTCTTCCCCCAAATGACCAAGTATGCAGGAGCCTGAACTATTGCCTGCATTTTGCAATCACCAAGATGAAAACCAGAGGTCTCTAGGTTAAACCAAACACCAGGCAGGAGACACCTCTGAACTCCCAAAACGCATCCCAAAATTGTAAAGTGTGTATCTGTTTTTCTGTTACCTACAGCAGATATCATCCTAATTAAACTACAGAACTTAAAAAAAATCCAATTAGAGGGCTAAGCACAGGCTGTGGTTTGGTTCATATGTTATTCTATGCCAATCCCTCATAAAACATTTATGTGCAGATTTTTTTTACAATACAGATTGACCTTTTAGTATTCTAAAATCTTCCTATAATATGACACAATTTCTTGTTAGCAAAAGACAAACTTAATTAACTCTGAGCATTTCTGTTACTTTAGATAAATCCAATGGCATGTCCTTAGAGTAAAGTAATTGGCTTTCCATTATAATGCATATTATTCTAATTATAATATATCTTCTACACGTGACAGAATACATGTGCCTTAAATTAATTGCATTTGAATTTGGGGATAGTTGGGTGATCCTTCCAAAGTTATATTCTTTTAAAATTATACTTACTTCTCCCCAACTTTAGTTATTTATCCGGTCAAATGAATGTATTTCTCTAAGGTAATCAAAGTGTCAAGGAGAACCCACAGTATCTGGAGTCTAAAAAAGAATCATGACATCAAATTTGATTTAAACATATTTCAAACCACGAGAAAAATAAATTGCTAGTTGGCTTTCCTCTTGAAAAATACTTTTTCATACGTTTATTGAAACATCTGAAGGACTTGTATGGATTTTAGCTTTATGATAAATAAGCTGCACACTTTGCTTGCATACACTGGAAATCACTTAAAGTAAAAGCAGCGCTGAGTATATATGATGTCATTTGAAAATGCCATTCTCCATTCTCCTGTTTGTAGTTGCTTGAGGGCTGCCTTTGTGCTATCGGAACGATTTCAATTACTTAAAGTATGTGTTCTGTTAAAAGATTGATTTTTCTCTTATAAATTTCCCATATCTTCGCTCTGCTTTAAAGAGGCAAAGTTTATATTTGGTGGTGTCATGATCAGACCAACTGTGTTTTGCTGTTATCATTCCCATCATTAAGAACTCCCATGTTTATGCCAACGATAAGATGGACTAAAACCGGAGGTAGTTCAAGGAATTGAAATCAAGCTACTTTTCCCAGATGGGTCAATTTGCGGGAAGATGGCATGACTTGCCAAAACCAGAGAGCTACTTATTCTAAGAACTGCAGCATAGATCCTGAGCCTTCAAACATTAGACTAACTCAGTTCATCACTGCTATCTAAACATCCAAAATATGGAAGGGGGAAGAATCACTGATCCTAAAATCATTATGATTATTTTAATAGCATAGTATGGTGCTATTTGTAATAAACTTATATATGCTATTTGTATATGGTGCTATTTGTATATTCTCATATTATTATTACTGTAGTCTTTCTTTTAATACTTTTTAAATAGTTTTCTTCCACCCTTCCCTTTCATAAAGTCACAGGTCTAGATATTGCAATTCCCTTGGGGGTGCAATTCAAGGTCATGCTCTGAGCATTGCAACTATGTTTATGTTACATAACCCTGAAGATCTCCGGTCACAATTGACTGGGTGAGGGGAGAATGACTGAAGTGACCAACCAAAGTTGTTGAGGTGCTTCTATTTTCTGCACAAAAATTTAGAGTTTGTCCACTGAGGTTCTCCTTAGTAAGTGTTAAGAGTTTGAATTGAGAAATCATGAAAAGTCAAGTGGCCAAGTTCACACCAAAGTAGAGAAACCTGTTTTTCAGAGAAGAAAGAAAAAGAAGACTAACTGGACCTGCAGATGCTGATAAAAGGAACCATACATTCAGAGAGATGGGTAGTGTAGGAGCACAGAAATCTCCAAACAAACCTAATCAATTGTCTTTATGTAAGTGATCTTAATACAATTTTTTACCATAAAAATAAATCATATTTTGGGACTCTCACATATAAAAACCATCATGCTTTCTTTGTGCCCACAACTCTGTGTAGCTTTGGAAAATAGGCATAATAAATAAAAGTAAAGAACTAAAATCAAAGAAAGGGTTCCTGGGAGGATGCATATTTGGGGCTCAAAAGTGATTATATTGGTTTAAAAATATTACTTACTCTTTGGGCTTGTTTTAGATCAATTTATTTAATTGTTAATTTGAAAATGCTTACTGTGATCCAAGCATCATTAAAAGCCATTGACTAGCCTGGCTAGTGTGGCTCAGGTAGTTGAGCATCATATATCCACCAAGAGATGGCCAATTCCATTCCATTCCGTTCCCTAGTCAGGGCACATGCCCAGGTTGCGGGCTTGATAACCAGTAGGGAGCACGCAGGAGGTAGCCAATCAATGATTCTCTCTCATCATTGATGTTTCTCCCTCTCTCTCTCTCTCTCTCTCTCTCTCTCTCTCTCTCTCTCCCTCTCCCTTCCTCTGTCTCTAAAAAATCAATTAAATTATTTTAAAAGGTGTTGACCATATAAAAGTGAGAAAAATATACTGAAATTATGCTTTTTTCTTTTAACAAACTGATCCTAAAATTTATATAGCAATTAAGGAATCAAAATTATCCAAATATTCTCGATTAAGAACAAACTGGGAGCACTCACACTTTCCTTTGTAACTTCCTGAGAGCTACAGTAAACAATATAGTGTGGTGCAGTCACAGGACAGATCCATGGATCAATTGAATAGAACTGAGAGTCCAGAAATAAATCATGACATTATGGTTAACTGATTTTGGACAAAAGTGCCATGATATTGCAATGGGGTAAGAATATTCTTTTCAACAAATGGTACCAGGACAACTGGATATAAACATAAAAATAAGGTTGGGCTCTTAAAATAAAAATTGGATTATAGACCTAAATATAAGAGCTAAAATTATAAAACTCCTAGAAAAATATAAGAATACATTATTATTATTACCTTAGACTAGACAGTGGTTTTTTGAATATTACACCAAAGTATAAGTGAAAAAATAATAAATAAATTGGACTTCACAAAAATTAAACTATCTTGTGCTTCAAGGTACAACATCGAGAAAGTGAAAATACAACTCAGAGAATAAGAGAAAATATTTTAAAATCATATATCTGGTACAGAATTTGTATCCAGAATATAAAGAACTATTCCAACTAAACAGCAAAAAGATAAGTAACCCAATTAAAAAATGGACAAAATATTTGAATTTCCATTTCTCCAAAAGAGATACAGAGGTGGTCTATAAGAACATAAAAAATAGCTCAACACTATAAAACACTAGGAAAATGCAAATCAAAATCACTTTACACCAAGTAGAATGGCTAAAATAAAAAAGAAAGTCAATGGCGGGGGGCGGGCAATGGGGGATAAGGACACATATGTAATACCTTAATCAATAAAGCAATTATTAAAAAAAGAAAGACAATAGCAAGTGGTGAAATTTGAACCCTTATAAATTGATGGTAGAATTTTACAATGATACAGCAACTTTGGAACATTTTGTCAGCTCCTTGATATCTTATACATAGAGCTTCCATATGAGCCAGCCATTCTACTCTCTCTCTTTCTCTCTCTCTCTCTCTCTCTCCCCTCGCGCACACACACACACACACACACACACACATATAAAACCAATAAAAATCAAAGATATGTATACATGAATGTTTATAGCAGTATTTATTCATAGTAGCCAAAAAAGTGGAAACAATTAAAATATTCATAAACTATAAATAGATAATCAAAATGTGGTACATCAATGTAATGGGCCATTATTTGGAAAAAGAAAAAGGAATGACTTATTGATACATGTCATAATATAGATGAACTTTGAAAATATTATGCTAAGTGGAAAAAGCCAATCACAAAAGATGACATATTGTATGATTTCATTTGTATTAAATCTCCAGAACAAGAAAATCCATAGAAACAGCATATTTGTTGTTCTAAGGTTGTGGATCAAGGAGCAATGGACAGTGGCTCCTCAATGTATGCAGGGTTTCTTGTTGGGTTATGAAATATTCTGAAATTAGATCATTGTGGTTGCAGAAGTCTGTGAATATACTAAAAGAAAAAACCTGAATTGCATATTTTTAAAAGTGTGACTTTTATGGTATATGACTTATATTCCAATAATCTGTATAAAAAGTAAAAATAATGAAACACCTAGTTACAGATATGGACAATGAGCCCATGAAAACTTTCTTCAGAACTGTGTACACCAACCTTTATTCTTCATATGGAACATTAGTTTTACAGACCTCCTCTGCAAGTGTTGATCCTTCCAGTGGTTCTATGGGTGGCCAGGTAGCAATTACTATCAATACTGCAGATGAGGTAAAATAGCTTAAAGTAAGTGACAATAAAAAAAGACAGAACTTATGGGTATACTGGCAGGTGGACTGAAAACCCAATGTTTGCTTTCTAAATCCAAGTTGGTTTCTTTCATCTCACTACTCCATATTGCTGCTAAGTGGATTTAGTACTGAATGAATTTTTTTTTTACTTTTGTTCACATGGTAATAATTTTTACTTCCAGGAATTTGTTTTTAATAAACAATGATATTTTTCTATTGTCTTCTAAAATCTGTGCAAATGCTGAGTGTTGAAATAAAATTATAGACCAGTGACTAGATGTGATAAGCTTTTTCACATGTTTATATTTACCACAAGTTTATATTCTGATGATAACAGCCATTTAACCTCCTAATTCAACTCAATTTCAAGTCTCAGTCCTTTGAAAAGAAAGGGTCATAACAATTATACTATTTAAATGTGGAGTTAATAAAGAAATCAGTATTATTGCATACACATGCAAAGTATGTTCCAAGCTAATATATTAAACCAATGTGGAAGTGTAGCCATGACCAATATATTCTTCTGAGTATTGATTCACTGGCAAACCATTACCTTTTTCCTAAAGGTTTTCAATTCATATGGAAACCATTCATTATCCCAGCAAACACCCACAGCACAAACAAATCAATGGACTGTGCACACAAACCAATACATTAAACTTATACTTCAATAAAATTGTTGCATGCAACTATTTTTTCACACATGTGACAATCCAATTTTGTCAAGCTCTTACAAATATTAATGTTGATTTCCTCCCAAATGGCACTAAATTTGGGAGATCAACATACAATTTAGCGTTTCTTCCTTATATTGTTCAAAATATGTGCAAGATTTACGGCTCTATCAATTTTCGGTAGCTTACTTGTTGATATGCAAATACTACCTTCACTACTTTTTAAATTGAGAGTATAGATATTTTAGCATCAGAAAAAAAGCCAGCTTTTCCAGATGGATATCATTTCCTGTTTCATATAAGAGCAGCTTATGAAAAGAAAGTACTTACTGTTTTATGCCACTGGGTTATTACTGAGAGGTGATTAATTTATTTGGTTCTTAAAACAATAATAGAAGCTCTTACTTTCACTTAAAACCAGTTTGGAAGACTTTTCACATAGGTGATGGAACCTTATATTTGGTTAGAAATGTACATTGTTCATTAATGGGGTTATATTTTTATTTTACAGTCATTTTTATCTCAGTTTTAAATTTGACTTCATAACCAAGACAGAATTGCAACTCAGTTGCAAGTCACTAGTACTTATGCGGGCTGGCAGCTCTGATGGAAAGGCCAGCTGCCATGGAGACCCCATGTAACTCGTCTTCCTGGGCAGAAAGGCTCCTTCTTGACATTGTTCATGGCACTTTCTGATGTTGCCATGCCTAATAAATATACTTAGACATTAAGGCCACCATTTTTATACATCTGTTTAAAAGAGCTAACTTACTGTAAAAAGTGACATTAACCTTTAATTTTAATTCTTTTTCATCTCTTAGTCTAGGTTGCAGGATTGCTCACTCAGTAGAAAACCATGCAGCATGTTATTGGAATTCCATTGTCATGAATAATGGATATCAGGGTTGAGGAGATGAACCTCAGAAAGAAGGGTTACCAATATGGCCATTATTGTTCACATGGCATTTTGAATGGAATGCCTGGATTACTGCATTATTTCTTCCGGTTTCATATAATTACACCTTTATAAATTAGCCAGTTTGTAAATAAAACCTTTTTGTTTTATCCTATTTTTGATAGTTCATCTGCTTCTTGTTAGGACCTGACTGATCCCATAGCATAACTTGAGATCATATGGAGACCTGCTTTTCTTTTAAGTTTCTACATGGAGTAAAAATCTGATTCAGGTATCTAGATCCAGTTTCTGTAGAATGTAAAGATCTACAATATCTACTGAAATATTTAACTATTTTTTTTCTTTCTCCCTCTTCCCTTTTATTTTGATGGAATTCTTTGGTGTCCCATAGCCAAAGTCTGCTTTCACAAAATGGGAAAACCTAGGCATTGGAAGTTTCTGGTGTTTTTATTGAGTATCATTCTTCTCATCCAGAGATATCTTTTCTAGGCTGATAAAAATATCAGACACATATCTAAACTATTTTAATTGAGAACAGGCCTTCTATTTATAGTCTAACAATATAAATATAAAAATACTTTGCAATTTCAATTATTTTTATGCAGTATCATTAGACACATTTTGACCTGCTGCATATAAAGTTGAAAAATAACTATTGATATCTTCCTGGAGTACAATTTATTTTAAAAAACTTCTATGACTTTTCTCATTAAAATACATTTATAATAAAAAATTTTATTTGATAGAAATAAGCCAAAAAAGACTGGTTTGCAAAAGTCAACTTCCTCTTGATTCTGTTAACATTTCACTGGTTATAGATTCCTTCTCTTATTCCTGGCCTCTTAACTTTGAGGTAAGTTTTTTTTTTATCCATCTACACACTCCTTTAGTTTTCTGACCCAGTTTTACTATTCTAAATACCGCTTATATGCAGTGACTCTTCAATTTCTCTCCAGCATGACTCTCTACTTGAAATCCTGACACATATCAAACCACGTACTCAATAGCTCCTCTTAGAAATTTCATAAACATCTCACATTAAACAATTCCAAACCAAACTGCTAATCTTAACTGTAGATGATGCATGCAGTCTTCTCTGTCTTCTGGATACTCAGTCTAAAATTGGAATTACTCTTAACTTCTCTCTTTCACATCCAATCCATCAGCAAGTCCTATTAATTATTTTCAAAACACATGAGGGTCTAAATCCTTCTCATCATGTCCGTTGTGATCTCTCCCTGGTCCAACCTGCCAACATCTCTGTCTTGAAATGTTGCATGGAGCTTCTAACTGGTTTTATTTCTACATCCCTCCCCATCTAAAAACTGTCTATTGTCTGTACTGCATCAGGGTGATTGAGTCAGATGATGCCCCTCCATGCAGTTATCTATGACAGCCCTCCATGGTACTGCTAAAACAAAGTACCACAAACTAGGTGGCTAAAACAACAGAAATTTATTCTCTCACTATTATGGAAGGTAAAGTCAGAAATAAGTTGTCAGCAGGAAGGTATTCCCTCTGAAATTTCTAGGAAAATATCCTGCACTGTCTCCTTAGCACTCCTTGGCATATGACTGCATCACTCCAATTTTTGCCTTTATCTTTTGTGTGTGTTTCCCCAGTGCCTTTGAATACAGAAGCCCCTCTCATTTCTTTGATAAAACACCAAACATTGGATTTAAGTCCCACCCTAATCTAGTATGACCTCCTCTGAACTTGAATACTCTGTAAAGATCCCATTTCCAAAGAGGTCACAATCACAGGTACCAGATAGACACAAATTCAGGGGGTATTCTATTCAACATGTGCATTCCTCCATTCCACTTTGAGCAGTGGTACTAAATTGGGGCAATTCTGTTTCCTAGAAGATATTAGGCAATATTGGGAGACATTTTTAGTGTTCACAACTAGAGTGGTCATGGGCAGGCAGATGGTGGTTAGAAGCCTGGGATGTTGTTAAAAATCCTACAGTACACAGGACAGTGTCCCAAAACAAGGAATCATGAGGGTCAAAATGTTAACAATGCCAAAGTTGAGAAACCTTGTTCTTGGAGTACAAGTCAAGATACTAACAATGAAGTAAAGGCCCTTCATATCTGTTTATCCTGTTCAAGATCCAATGGCATCCTCCTTTTCCTTAAATAGACCAATCATGCTCCAACACTCACTATCTGCTGTTTTGAAAGTCCTGCTCTTTGGATAGTAACATCATAAACTTTTTTACCTCCTTCTTATCATTTTTCAGTCACCTTCTTGATGAATCCTGATAACTTCATTTCAATTGCAACTGTCATCCAAAACACTGGTAATAACCCTTTTTGGGTTTCATTATTTATCATAATACTTACAAACTTCTTTCAGACCAAGCCATATGCTTATTTATTAAATTTATTGTTAATTTTTTTATCTTCTCCCATCAAAAGTTACATAAAAACAGAGGTTTTTGTATGTTTATCTCAATGACATATGCTCAGAGCCAGAACATTAACTGAAACATAGTAGTGTCCAGTGTGTGTGTGTGAGTATAGTAAATGGATATTTGAGTAAATAAATTAACAAATAAAATAAAAATTCTTGTCATGAACCATACACAGATATTCACTGTATCTTCTAAAAAGGAACAAATGAAATAAAATTATATACTCTTGGGTTTAAAATGCACAGAGGTAGATGCAGTCCAAATACTAAAACTTTATTTTGCTTCAAATAAGATGAAATTCTTTCCTTTATTACCTTAAGGAAAAGATGGATAGTGCTGTTTTCAATTCACCAGAAACTCTGTGAAGTAGTTATAATGAATGTCATATAGGTGTTCAGATGATGTTTCCACAATTCAAAGCCTTTTGTAAAACTCTCTCGACACTATGGTATTTCTGACTTTATAGAATATTTCTTCTGAATAACACCAACAAGGGCAAATCAGTGGTCTATAGAGTAGGCTAGTAATCATCAGAAGCAAGCATGATGCATAAAAAGAGAGAATGAATAAACGGCATAATGTGTTTTTGTGGGAGTATAAAATGAGATGATGAATACCTTTTGTAATACCATTACCTATACCTAAATGAGGATGCTGCTTTTTTGTTGTTGTTAATATATTTTTTATTGATTTCAGAGAGAAGAAGGGTGAGGGAGAGAGAGATAGAAACATCAATGATGAGATAGAATCATTGATTGGTGGCCTCTTGCATGCCCCAAACTGGAGATCGAGCCCACAACCAGGCATATGTCCTGACCAGGAATCAAACTGTGACTTCCTGGTCCATAGTCAACCCTCAACCATTGAGCCATGCCAGCTAGGCATGAGGATGCTTCTTTTTTAAAAATATATTTTTTTGATTTTTTACAGAGAGGAAGGGAGAGGGATAGAGAGTTAGAAACATCGATGAGAGAGAAACATCCATCAGCTGCCTCTGCACACCTCCTACTGGGGATGTCCCCGCAACCAAGGTACATGTCCTTGACCGGAATTGAACCTGGGACCCTTCAGTCTGCAGGCTGCCTCTATCCACTGAGCCAAACCGGTTAGGGCGAGGATGCTTCTTTAAAAAGAAACAAAGGGGAAAAAAAACTCTTTTGAACTCTGTTTATTCTAATTCATTCGCATTTTATATAAATGAATGATGACAATAATGAAATAGATGCAGAATACATAAAGTAACATTAAAATACAGGCTCAACTGAGAAGCAAAGCATGTTGACATTTCAAAAATAATAATTAAATGTGAGATAGACAAAAATAAGAACTTACAGATGTAGCTAAAGAAATGTGATAAATCACCATTAATATACTCCCTGACAAATAGTAGTAACTCCATAAGTACTCATTTGATTAATAAATATATATTTATCAATAAATGAGAAGATTGGTCTGGAATTTATTTAAAAAGCAACATAATGGCTTTATGTTCTCCTTGGGAAATGGTCATTCTTCTACAAAAAGTTTATTATTCTCCCAGATCCCAGGCCATTTTTAAGCCAGAAGTACATATTTCTTGAAAATACTTTGCTTAGATCTATCTTACAGAATGACTCTTAGTTTGAGCTACTATGGCCATGCCACTTCCCTGTCACTATCTAATGCTCATCCATGACCCAATGGACAAGCAGGTATAATTTCTGTCTGTATATAGATAATTATTACATCATGATCAATTTGGCTTAAGTAGCTTTCAAGTTAGCAAATGATTACTGATTGGGAATTTGGGAGGAATTATTATGGACAATGTTAAGTAGAAGTTACAATGTTGAGCTATTTATGCTCATTTATTTTAGTTCCCAACAAAGTTAAATAAGATTGTTCTCTAAATAATTTAAACTGTCATGTGCTATTTGTTACGTAATTCCTAAATAATATTTTCATCTCTTACTAAACTTTGTGTTTACATCTTAGCTACGATGGCAACTAAGTTAGATGAACAAAGTATGTACTATGTCTGAAGCCAGTTTACCCAACTTGTAAATCTCTGACAGCTGCCTTGGAGAATTGTATTCAGATCGTGGATATAAGTCCTAACAGAGAACACAATGTGGTTCATAGTATTTACAATTATGAGTTTCCATCCCCTACCTCTTAGCTCACCATTCATCCTTGAGGAAACAACTTGTACACAGCAGGGTCTTTGTAGATATTTGTTGAATTCAGTATATGGAATGACAGAAAATAATGTGAAATGTTATTTAATCCGTGAGACAAAATCAGGTCTTTATAAAGTATGCAACCATTATTTGTTTGGTTCTACGATTTTAGTATTATTTAGTATTAACACTGTTAGTACTATATTAGTTTCATCAATTTCACTCATTTTTTTTTCAGTCTGTATTCTGTTCCGAAAGCAAATAACTAAATTATTTCCCATTTACTTCCAATAGGCCATCGAGTATAACACTGTTTATGAAATCAAAATATCCTGAAATTTTGGCACAATCCCTGTTTGGGGCACGCAGATACAGACTTAAGTGGAATTTGGAAAAGAGCAATAAAAACATGAAAAGGTCTGACAGGCTTGATTTATGCATTCGGATTAACATAATTACAGAGTACATATCTTAGGGATAAAAAAAAATAATCTTAAAGGGAAAATATAATGAAAAACAAGCATAACTATTACAATTGTGCCAAATAGTGAATGACATCACCTAGAAAGAGAAATAATGGATTTATTTGTTAAGAAAGTTTAACACTATGAAAAAAATAAACAACCTAGAGAAAGAACATTTACGTTAAAGATCAGAAGTTATAACCTAAGAGAACTTAATGCCAGCTGTGAAATATTCTCCTGAGGGAAGTAAGTGGGTCGGAGTGGGCAAAAATATCTCAATTAATTACAAGGAAATGAAATTGAGAAATTAGAAGTTTTGTTTTCAGTCACAGATCAAGATTACTTTATGAATTCCATTTTCTTCTATTCTGCTTTTTTAAATTCTATGCCAGCATGTATACTGGACATCCTTCTGAGCAGATGCATGATACTAAAACTCTGCAGAGAGAGGCTGTTTAAATTTATCTTTGAGTGATGGTAGATAAATGAAATATCAGAGCAGACAGCTGCTTCTTCTAGATAGCAAAAAGAGAGAGTCAAAGTCAACTTTCTGTTGTTCTCATTTGTTGTGTTTTTCCCCCCTGTTGGCATTTTGCCAAAGCCAAATATAGAAAGCCCAGAAATGACACTTTCAGCAGGTAAATACAGCATTTCATTGGGTTGATTAAAGCAATGCTTACTGTACCTGGATAGACGATTTAACAGGAATCTTTAGCTTTTCTAAAAGTGATTCCAGGGATGTGTAAATTTCACCATATCTGATTTCTATTAACCTCTTCAGTAAAATCTGTCCATCTTTCAAGAATCTGAAGTCCTTTTAACCATATTTAATTAGGTTGTCTCAAACAATATATTTTTTTAAATGGAGTCTGATATATTTACTGTAAAAAATGGCCAAATTCTTTGGCTTGATTCATCCTCAGTCTTCTTCTCTTTGATATTAAGAAAACATGTTCTTTGACAGGATGGGTCACCTGATCATGAACGTGACACATGATCATTTATGGTGTGTATTTTTGCTTGTCAGGTTTCAGTGGGCTGTGGGCCATAACAGGAACATGGTTACCCTGAGCACTGCTCTTCTAAGCAACCCACTGACATTTGGGGAGAAAAGGGAGATGAACATAATTTCTACTTGAGCTGTTTAACTTGACATTTCCAATCAAAATAGCCTTGCTTGCTATATTTACTTTGCTTTTATATGGGGAAGATGTCCATTTTCTAGAGGTTTTAAAATCAAAAGAAAAAGAGTTCTTATTTTGAAATGTGAAATTCAGTTCTCACTCTAGGAACATGTTCAAGGTCAGTCATTTGGTGAATTCTGAGTCATTCAAGACAGACATCTAGTTCCCATATTGAGCTAGTTTCACCACCAATGGAGCAGTGAGTTAATAGTCTGCTCTGTCCCTTGGGTCCTGTGGGAATAGCTTATGCAACTAAAAAGTAGCATCATTGTATGTCTCCCACATTGCTGAACACATTAGACTCTGGATTTATGTTGTTGATAACATTTTCCATCTGGTTTATACTGAATGCACTTAAGGTCCATAAAATAAATAGAGTCAGAAATAACCTTTAAATAGATTCAATCTTTACATTTCTTAGCAATTGTAAATACACATGGTTTCCAGGACTTTTTTTTTTTTTCCTCATCTCTTCAAATATTTGGCCAGATTAGCTATGTTCCTCTTTACACATCAGAAATAAGAAATAGGCACACATTTCTAATAAGGTCAAACCAAGAGAGATATTATTTCAAAACACTTGTTCCTGATTGGAAATAAATTGTGACACTGAGAGTCCAGTTACATTTGATGAAATTCAATGAATATGTAAACAATGGTAAAACTGCCAAGTATTAGCATTGATCTTGGCTAAAGTTTTATTTTCTATTTATAAACTTAAATAAACTTGAGGTTTCAGAATCTATGATTCTCTGAGCTTCAAACTTGACAAAAATTAATTTTCCATTCTCAGTTTTATCTCTCTCCTGGACTGTTTCAATGTGATAAAAAGCGCAATGATTAGATTACTTCTTAAGGCTGGATAGTTTTCCAGACAGCTGAATTTACACAATGGAGGCTAATAATAGAAAGGGAGAAATGTTAGTTTAGGGTGATTTTTATTACTTGAGACCAAGGTTACAAAACCCTGGATTAACTAATGTAATTCCCATTGATAAAGTAGGTTATATAAGCCTTATTTGACTTCCTTAATGCCAATCAATGGCCCGAATAATAATTTATGTAATGCAGGTAACTCTATTAAACCCTACTAATTCATAGGCTCAGATTAGCAAAATTAAAATATAGAATATAGAAGTGCTAATAGTTATAATGACTATGCACATTATATTTCTAGTATATTGATTTTATAAAGATTATTATAAAGTATATTTGTTTGACATGATATTTAAGAGAGTTGTTCAACTTATATTTCTTAGGATTACTTTCAACCATCTCAAGGCAAACCCCTCCTCCTAAATTTTATATCACTGCAGTATATATATATATATATATATATATATATATATATATATATATATGTATTATAACATATATATACATATATGTGTGTGTATGTTAATCTCTTGATACACATGTACTCCAGATCACAAAAGTCAAATACATTAAATTTTCTATCATTTCATAATTTAAACTATTGTTAACTTAAACTGTGGTTGAAAACAAATGTTGTAAACTTCACTCTTTATAGGAATAATATCTCTCCACAAAACCAACTTCTTTCAGCTTAATTGGTAGATATTATATATTTATTAAAGTTGTTTCTTAATATTTTTCCACTTGGAATGAATTCAGCAGTTTCCTGTTAGACTTTATGCTCTGTGGTATGCCTTTGAAATGAGTGCATTTATAATTAAAGAAGCTATTCCTCCATATGACTGACATTAAATGGCCATTTCATAACCTGCCTGCTATAACCTATTTGTACTTTCTGGCTTCCTTATCAATAGTCATTTATTTATTACAAATACAACTTTTGGTTCCTAAAGTCCTTATGAAAATAAGGGTCCGAGTGTTTCTGGCATTTAAAACAGCCTATTCACTTGTTCAATGGCAGCTTTCCTCTTACCAGAGGCAAGGGAATGAGGCAGGTCACATGGTTTCTCAGGTGACTGACAGCAGCGCCCCCCAATAGGAAAGCAGTGACTACTAGACTCTGCTCTTTGCCCAGCATCACAACTGCAAGGGCTTCACCGCCACTGGCAGCTTGAAGGAAATGGAAAGTATAAGTCAACCTTCCATGGCTTGGCTTTTAATTGTATCTCAGACTAGGAAGGGGCTGTCATTCACTTATTCAATCAATCAATTATCTAATGCATGCTAATGTATCTACATACTGGACATATGTTCCGTGCTGGGAAGTGCCTGTAACCTGCTCAAGGAGCTCAGTCAAGTTCAGACAGCAGCCTCTAGCTCTAGTCTACCTTTATCATGGACACTTTTTAAAATAATTTGCAGCTGCCACCCATGCAAGCTTTCCACATGCCTGATGTTTCTTCTTTTTCTGCCTTTGTATGTATTAAAGACTTCTAATGGTTCTCTGAGGTCCTTCTCTGGAGGCTTCCCCAGTTTGCATCCCCTGAAGCCTCGGAACGTGTGAGGCCTTCTTTTCCCTCTGCACCATAGCCCTGTCTGCACAGTGACAGAACACGGCCCGCATGGTTCGTAGCTCTGTTTATCTATCTGTCTCCCCCAGCCCCCAGCCCAGACAGTGAGCAATGTGAGAGCAGGATTTTCTCTCTGATCATCCACGTATCATGAAAGCCTGTCTCCGAGTTTGGCAGAGTACATACTGGAAGAGAAGAAAGAAATGAAGTGAAATGGAACGAAATAGACATCCTTGGCAAATGAGCCCACGGAGTCTCCTTGTCAGCCTCCTATGGTGGAATTCCAATTTCTTCAGAATGTATATGTTGGACAGGGAGAGGTGTTGTTGTCTAAGTATTGCATTCAAACACTTTCCAGTCACTTATTTTAATGTTTTTGTTAAAGCTGAAGTATAATGCTTTGTCATTAGAGGTATAAATAAAGCAAAACAAAACAAAACTACACCAGCAAACATCACGACTGAACACCCGGCCTGAGAAATCTTGGCGGAGGCTTCTTCCCAGGGGAGGTTCAGAGCTGAGGCTGCTCCAGCCTCTGGAGGCTGTCATTTGGCGATTTGGGTTTAAATAGAACAAAGGAGAGGATCCGTTGCCTGGCGGCCACATGGTGTTCTTTCAACCTGGTATCTGTCAAGATAGGAAGAAGATAATGCCACTTTACATCACTTACAGTGAGACTGGAGAAGCAGGAAGCAGGCGGGTTGAAAGTGCACAGCTCACATTGTTTCCTTGAGGCTCTCTCATCCTCAGAAACAATGCACATTTCTCTGAAGATTAGCTGACTGAATGGCAAAAGAATTACAAGCACGCAAACACACACACACACACACACACACACACACACACACACACACACACAGGGGATCAAAGCAAAGCCAGAAAAATCCTGAATAAGATAGAAAGTACATGTAAATGTCTTACCTTAACAAGATAACAATATCTGAATTCATTTTAATTTGTTGTGCAAAAAGTGGTGAATGGAGAAAAATACTAATTTTAAAGGGAGTTTTGTGTGTGTTTTTTAAGTAGTGGCATTAATTCAAAAATACTATAAAATATCCATAATCTAATCATCCAAACACAAAACAATTTTTTATTATTGCATCCTGTCTAAAGCATTTATACGTATTTACATAGTAGTAATCTGGTATATAAGAGATTGCTTGATTTCAATTATTATGTGATTATTTGGGTTTTATTTATTTTCTGAATTAATATTTATTGTGTACATGTGACTTGAACAGTAGTAGGGTTTAGTACAGTCATCAAGATAACCCAAATTATAGTTATTATAACATTCTATTTTATCATTGAAATGGAAAAACTAATTTAAAAACAATACTTATAAAGGGGAATTTGTGGCCCCTGAATTGTTTAGCCTCAATTTGATAAGCACTGCGATGGATCTCCTACTTTCCTTATCTCCTCTGGACGTAACTAATATAAACTGTTCCTTCTTGCTGATATAATTTAAAAGTTGAAATGTTGTTTATGTGATGTTTAGGACAAGTCTGCTAATTGAATTTCAAAAAGCCATTGGAGCTTTTTTACTTAGATGCACAGTAAATTACTAACTTGGCTTTTCTGGAGAGATAGAGCAACAATAAAGATCTATAAACATTTGTAAATATGTTGTTTTTAGAATATTGTATTATTTCTAAATACTGAGAAGAATTAAGTTGGCTTAAACTAACAGTGCTAAATAGGATGGGAAGACACCATAGAGAACATCTTTCTATATGAGACATAAATAATGAAGTTGAAAAATAAAAAATGTGCTCATCATTGCACATAAGCCCTGAGTTTGACAAGACATATGGACAACTAATATCTGTGCATGGTGGCCTATGGGAGTACAGTGGGTAATACCAACATATACATGTATGCAGATTAGAAAGAAAAGTGGGACCTAGGATCTAGTAAGTTATATATATATATATGAAATTTTGTTATATAAAATAAATTATCTAAATAATTATAATTTGTAACTTAGAAGTTTTAATACTATCTCTGTATTTTACACTGTGATACAGATTTATTCAATTGATATTCATTAATGTGAATATGTGTACAATAATACAAATGAGATGATTTCTATTAAAACTATTTATATCACATTTTTTCCTCTATGGTCAGTATTCAATGAATGGCCAGCAGTCAATGAGCTTAAAAGCATTGTAATAATCTGAAGTACCTGTTTAAAAAATGTTCTTTAAAAAAAAGTAAATCTCAAGTATAGCCATTTTAAGATGAAACTATCGAATTAGCCACATACATTACAGATATTTTTCAGCTAATATTACATTAAATACAAAATATCTCACGTAATATAGTGTTCAAAGATGTCAGATGTCACTCTCTCAGCTCCTTTTTCTGAAGAATTTTACAAAAAGAAGACAAGAAATGTTTAATAAGGTGAGTTAGAATATAATGCATGTCGAATAATACTATAATGTATGGAATGGGGCACAATAATACTGTATATTTGATCATTTTTAAACTTGTAATATTTTATTTTATTTATTTTTATTTTTTTAATTTATTTTTATTTTTATTTTTTTAATTGTTTGAAGTATTACAAATAGTAGTACATATGTCTCCTTTTTTTTTTTTCCTTCCCCATTAACCTTCCCCCGGCCTCCCCTTCCCCCCAGTACATGCCTTTACCTGCCCCCTCCCCCCAGTGTTTTTTATCCATTGGTTATGCTTAAATGCATGTGTACAAGTCCTTCGGTTGATCTCTTACAGCACCCCCCCCCCGCCCCCCGCAACCTCCTCTGCCTTCCCACTGTAGTTTGACAGTCTGTTCAATGCTTCTTTGCCTCTGTATCTATTTTTTCCCCATTTCATTCCTTTAAAAAATCTTGCCTCTGCAGACTAGAAATAAACATATAATAACAAAAAATGTTTGAGTCCCAATTTCCATGTCCAACAGTTCTGAGTCCCCATTTCAATGTCAAACAGTTCCTTATGTGTACATGTCAGCAATGATATCTGGATGGTGGGCACATGGTGGCAATGCAGGTCTGACCCTCTCTGGTTTGGTCCTAGGCAACTTGCTGTGTCGCACAGCTGCTGACTGCTCGCGTGGCAAGGCGTCATCAGCGTCTTCCATCTCTGGACTGTTTCTCCTCTTGTCTTCGTGGTTGGAGCAGACCTGTCAATTCCTCTCTGTTGCAGGAATCCACATGGTCTTGGAGTTGTTTTCTGAAAATATACAAACATATTCTCGACCAAAAGTTAATAAAGGAATCTTTTCTATATAATTGATTTGGGATCCTTTTTATTTTTGCCCAAACGATTTTCCTTTGTCTTATTTAGACACCATGTGTGTTTTTCATGCGTGTCTTGCTGTTAGCATTACAAATGAAAACTAATTTTGTAAAGTAAAAATTTGCTAGATGTAATTTACTTATAGGATATTTTTCCTTACATGATATTACCCTTCTATCCCCTCTTTTTTGATTAATGGAGGCTTTTGTAACTTTTATAATGCAGTCTTGATGACTTTAAATTTTAATTTTTTGACAAAAATATGACTGCTTTAGTTTCATTGCATGTTCAGGAATTTTACCATGAGATGAACTACCAATAGAAATTTTAGTTACCACATTAGGAACAGCTTTTTGTCCATTACAATTAAATTTTCTTGAATATTCACTTATTTCAATTAGCCTATTTAAATTAATCTGAGAACTTGATTATTATTTTACTGTCAAATTTAATACTCTACCAACAATCTTAATTTACCCTGTAAATATTAGTGGAGAGGATTGTTTGCATTCTTGAGTAGGCCCTGAGCATTCCTGGTGAAACTTGTAATATTTTAGAATTATATGACCTTGGAGACTTTAAGGGCCATAAACTCACTTCTAGTTTTATCTTCTTTTCTAAAAATAGGAAGGGAGAGGGAGAGATAGGTAGAAACATCAATAATGAGAGATGCTGCCTCCTGAATGATCGTATTGGGGATCAAGCCCACAACCCCGGCATGCGCCCCTATCTGGAATCAAACTGTGACCTCCTGGTTCATAAGGTGATGCTCAACCACTGAGCCACACTGGCTGGGCATCCTATATAGTAAAAGCCTAGGTGGCATCCTGTGACATCCAGCCACAAGATGGCTGCCACAACATTGTCACAAAATGGCTGCCACAAGATGGTCAGCAGGGGAGGGCAGTAGGGGCAACCAGGCCGGCAGGGGAGGGCAGTTGGGGTCCATCGGGCTTGCAGGGGAGCAGTTAGGCGTCAATCAGGTCGGCAGGGTAGCGGTTTGGGGCCAATCAGGCTGGCAGGCAGAAGCGGTTAGGGGCAATTAGGCAGTTAGGAGCCAGCAGTCCTGGATTGTGAGAGGGATGTCCTACTGCCGGTTTAAGCCCGATCCCACAAGGGTCCCAGATTGGAGAGGGTACAGGCCAAGTGAGGGACACCCCCCCACTGCACAAATTTCGGGCACCGGGCCTCTAATCAAGTTATATATTCTTGAACAAATAAATCCATCCTTGATAATAATACCTGAATAGCTTCTCAGAGCACTTTGCTAAGAAGGATTATGTTGCATTGTATCAACTCTGGAGGAAGGAGTTCTGTGATCTGTTAGTGATGAGCTCTGTGGTACTGCAGAGATTAGCTGTGTGTTTTCTCTTCTGTCAACCAGGGGTAATATTTGCTTTACCTACTTTACACTGTTTTCTAAGAAGAAAGTGAACTGAAATGTGGTAATAAGAGCAATCTACATTGAAATTTTACCCATGGTGGTACTCTTTGTAAACTCTTTCTTTTAAAATTCTTACCCATGGACACTGAATTTACTTCCTGTATCTTGTGAGAAAGAACAATTAAGGCCTGCTAACAGTGCTGATTATTCAAATTGAAAGTTGCCCTTGTATTTGTCAGGTGTTATAACTGCTCACATAAGGAGAATCTAACCATATTTGCCTCCACTATCACAGGAAAGTGCAGCTGGCAAGTTTTTCCACATTGCTGTTCTGTCAAGGGACCTCTAGATAACGTCACACATTCATTGACATTTATTTATTTTTTAAGTGTTATAGGTACTGCACAGAAATTCCCTACACCTTAAATTATAAAGCAAATAATTCTCTCCATGTAGCCTTGAACTGAACATGTACACTTTCCCAAATGATAATTCTCAGGTGCTAAAGAGCAAATTGACATAAATGGTCAATCAAATAATGACCAAATAAAACTTTCACTTTTAGCAGAAGTAGAACAAAACCAACATAATTCTTTCTATGCATGAAGCTACTTTTTTCATAGCACTAACATTTGAAAATCAATAGAAAGTATCTTTGCTTGTGCACTCCTGAACCCATTGCAGCAATATGGTCTCATATGACTTTCTTTTTAACCCACTTTCTTTCAACCCTCCCCTACAATACTAAAAAAGAAAATCCTCTACAATACTAAGGTCCATTATTTTAATTAAATTTATCAAACATTCAATATTTTCTATTTGATATGAGCTACTTGAAGGCTAGGTTATTGTTATTCATTTCTGCCTCATTTCTTACCCTTATCTTCACAAGTACACAGAAATCATTGGTCACTTGTTCTTAAAACATGTCTGTTCTAATAGCTCATTATTTCTTCTAGGTGCTGCAGAAATAATTACTATAGATCTACTTATATGTTCAATTAATATTCATTGAGCATTTTACTATATAACCCACACTTATAGAGTTTATGCTCCTACTGATGTTTGGAGGTATCAAGGGAAGGGTGGATCATCTATAAAGGGGATCATTAGAGGATGGTTTGCAGAAGAATTTACAAAGATTTTAGAGAACTAAAAACACAAAAGTCATATTCTATGAAAAGGTAACTTCTTATCAAAGACAGGTAGATATAAAACACCAGGTGGTCATGCAACTAGGAGGGTTTATGCATTTGGAGGGATAAGATGTATGTGAGGGAGAGACAGATCAGGATAACCTGAACACCAGAGCCAATAAGGGCTAAGGTGTATGGCCTGGCACCAACAGCTTGGCCATTGTCATTACAGAATAACATATGTGACTGTGGTGGACTGGGACCAAAACAAGACACCTCCACAAGCATATCTGAACATAGACAAAATCAAGCAGACTGTGCAAACCACAAAAATGCCCAGAAGTCACTGACCTTGCTCACCTGAGTGCCACTTTTTTAAACCTATTACATAACCCACTTTTATTCTAAATTGTGAAGATAACATATCAACAAATTATCTCTGCTTTCTGACATTACTCAATCCAGAACAAACTCCTGATTCCTTGAAGCCCTCCCCAAGTCATCTAACATGAGCCCAAATCCTAGAGCTAACCCCTTCCTTCTTATGGTGACACCCCATTGGTCCCATGTTGTATGGTTTGTGTGTGTGTGTGTGTACATGTGTCTGTGGCAGTGAGTAATAGACCAAGTTTGTTTGACTACAGTTGTATTCTTGGTAGCCTTTGGTTAGTGAACATAAATAGGCTCAAAACTTACTGTTGGGTGAGTATAAGAAATATGGAAGACTCTAGGAGGACCCCAGATCTCCTTTAATGGAAACATAGTGAAATAAGGTAAAAGGTGGACACTTGTGATGAGGAATGAAGATGGCACAAGAGGCTTAGGAATATGATTGGGGAAAGGAGGGAAAAGGTTAGTTGTATTTTTTGTTTATTTTTAAATGGCTGTGTGATATTTAAACTAAGATATTCAGTAGATATTTGAGAGTCAGTATACAATAGTAGTTAATGAAATAGATGTGGGATCACATTCCAGCACTGTAATTCCACAAGAAGCGTAGGTTTATTTCCATTGGTCTTAAATTCCTCAATATTAATGCAAGGAGCTGAGAAAACAAGGATTATTTATTTGAATGATACAGCTATAGTCACAGTAAAAATAAGGAGTGTGAATATGATGGATGGATGGGAAATTAAAACTTTACAAAATAGAGTAACTTGGTTTCATTAAAAGTTCATCAATTTTAAACAGTTTTTAATGATAGACTCTGAAATTTTACATATATTCTTTCCAGAAGGAAGTTGGACATAGTCTTAGAATAACAAGAGAAAGATTAGCAATATGTTCATGATCAGAACAGGTATGGAAGAGCATATGAAGAGATAGGGCATTAAAACTGCTCTGCTTTCTTGAGAACTTGACAAAACACATTGAGGGCACACATTGCCAAGGGACAGAAGAGGTGCATGTGTTTAGTATTTTGGAAATCTTTCAGATTTGCCAAGTATTTTAAGTAAATTTTATACTATAGTCCCCATCTCAATTTTGCTAGAGATTGAGGTTTAAATATCAGTTCTTCCCAAGAAGTAAACATCAGATGGTAAACACAGGACATTCAGTGCCACCTCTGAGCCAATAATTATCCTGTACCCAGGTGGTTGTTTTTATAACATTTCTAATTCCACCCTTATTTGTTCTTTTCTCTACTAGGAAAGACATGTGGTTCTACGTTTGGGGAACATACAATCAGAGGGCTTAGACCTATAGTGGTAGCCTGATCTGGGGGAAAGAAGTGTCATTGAGCCTCTGATAAGTATAACAGCGCCAAAAGCTTAGTGCAGGTCATTCTCCATTCTGTTCTTAGATTGTACACATTCCACCCAGAAGACCCAACCAACCAAACTGAATTCCTCATTCTTTATCTTTAGGAGTCCATTGGCCATGCTGGAAGGGAATCAACAATGCAACATTTAGATAATGCTATAAACAAAGACCTAGAAAAAATTATTTTCCCTTATTTGCAAAACTTGTTTTTGTTTTTCCTTCTTTGATAAAAAAATAAATAAAGTAGTGCCTGACATAAAAATGATTAAATCTATTCTACAGAGTGAGAAAAACACACCAATTCTTTTTCATACAAAAAACCAAGTTGATGAATCAGCAGATGTATGAGGTAAGTTTCTGACTTCCTGTATCAACCTTTTCTGTAACATCACAGTGATACTTGGGCAAAGTGAAGCTTTCCTAAACTCTTTGTTTTGTGTGTGGGTATAGATGTGAACATATCTAAATTTTTGGCAGAGTTCACTCCCAAGTTTTTCCTGAGTGAAGTCATGTTGGCTGTTAATTCAAAGCAAGGAAAATCTTGACTATTTTGGTTTTGGGCGTGGAAGACAAAGAGGAAACAATGTTTTTCAAGCATATATAATGCATCATGGCAGGCCAAACATTCAAGAGGATTCATAAGCATTTCTTGGATGTACGGAGTAGAAATCAATCACAAAAACATATGTTGAATGCCCAAGCTGTGCCAGCCGGTGTGTTTCACACTATTGAAAACATATGGTAAATGTACTTCCTTCAAATAGAAAAATACACTACACTCCCTTTGTAGTATGAACAATGAGAACAATTACAGTAACTGGGATTGGGAACCCACTGTGCTCACAGACCTGTGCTGGATGTGCCTCAGTCGTTCTTCAAAGTTTCCTCTACCACTGATAGAGAAGGATGAGGGTAAAATTTTTCCTTGTCAATCATATGGGTGGAAGGGGGCTTTTTAGGAAATTTTAACCCCAAACTGAAATGTGTTTGAATTCCTTACTGTCAGCTTCTTTCAAGGCTACTTCTTCAATATTTTCTTTTCTATAATGTGTCTTAATTTTTACATACAAAGTTTTCTTTTAACATATTTTTATGAATTTCAGAGAGTAAGGGAGAAGGAGAGAGAGAGAGAGATAGAAACATCAATGATGAGAGAGAATCATTGATTGGCTGCCTCCTGCAAGTCCCACACTGGGGATCGAGCCCACAACCTGGGCATGTGCTCTGACTGGGAGTTGAACCATGACCTTCTGGTTCATAGGTTGATGCTCAACCACTGAGCCATGCCAGCTGGGCTTCTCTTTCTTATTAGTTATTTTTTATTTATTTTGGGGGGATAGAGAGGTGAAGGGAGACAGAATGAGAGAAACATTGACTTGCTGTTCTACATATTAATGCATTCATTGGTTGATTCTCGTTTGTGCCCTGACCAGGGATTGAACCCACAACATTGGTGTATTGGGACAATGCTCTAACTAACTGAGTTAACTTGCCAGGGCTTTCTTATTACTTATCAAACACAATTTTTATAAATATGCTCAAGGAAATTTTAGATTACTAAAACAATTCTTGGTGCTTTTTCATATCTCAGCTTCTCAATTAAATGTTTCTTCATTTTCTTCTTACATTTTTCCCTTCAGAATAGGTAATGAAAGTTTCTAAATGTATGTGACAAGATCACACAGATGGTGCATGGAAGACTGAGAAGTAGAAATATTAGAGTTGTTTTTTTTCCCCCATGTCACCATAGGACCTCAGATACACAGAGAAATGGGATGAGGAAGCCAAACAAGATGGTGCACAATGGCTATCTTTGATAAAGTAGGTTCTTAAATTGGAAAGAAAGAAAAATATTATTTTCAGACTAAAATGGAAGCATGGGTCCTTTGATCTATTCCATTCTGACAGGAGCCCAGATCTTTCTCACTCTGTAGGGAAGATCCTTTTCACAGATCAGCTTTCCATGTTTGCATAGCTTTTTTTTTTGTATGTGAGTGAATAAAATGTTAACATTGTGTATAACATATTTACATAAATTTTTAGGTAAGTAGGGATATTGCTTTATTGAGTTCTATGTTTCCAGCATTGGAAACATGTGGATTGGTAGAATTAGTGATAATTGCCTTGATTAATAATAGAACATAAGAATAAGAGACCATTTAAGTAAATCCAAAATTACATTGAAAAAATCATTGTAAATTAAGGTTTCCTTTGGTATTTCAAATATTTGACAGTACTCATCTATAACCATTAATTTATTTTCTTTATCTAATCAGCATATGCAAGGGAAAGAGTTTAATTGGTGTTTACCATATAATCAGAAAAAGGTGTCTAATGTACAAGAAGAATTATGTGTAAATCAGTAGTTGTCAATACATTTTCACAGGGTGTTGGTTTCCTTCTACAGACCTTTCTACTGATTCACTGGTGCTAAAGTAAATAGCTTTCTCTGTCCCCTTCTACCCAGTTATCCAGGGCAGTAGTTTGAAATTAAAGACTGGAATGACTTTATCCTCTTATCTCTTCCCTCTCCTCCCACTCTAGTTCTATGCCAGGCATGTATCAAATATTGAGCTAGAGAAAGAGAAGGCACATTCTTAAATTCCCAAGCACTTTAAGTAAAACTATAATTCACATGTAGAAGAATTTGTGTTGTAAATGTTCATATTTTTATTGTATCCCCTTAGCTTTCACCTTCTATTCCTATTTTTGAACTTCTTAACTATTGTCTTACTTCCAATTTCCCTCTAAATAATTCATCCTATGCCTTAATATCAGATTTCTTTATCCAAAATCTTGCATTTGCATGATACTTTGCCCACAAACTTTCTATGACTTTAACAAACTGTTAACTTCTGATGTCAAATGTCAAAAATGTCCCTAATTTAATTTAAAATTATCTATGGGATTATAGGTGATTCTGATAGGGACACACTGTAATGTCAAAACCCCATGTTAATTTTCATCTGTGTATTTTTGTCATCCCTCGAATATCCGTCACTCTTCCCATTCAACTATCTAAATATTTTACAACCTGGTTTAAGGCAAATTATTTTCATTATAGTCTTTTGAATCATTCTGACCATAGCCATTTCAAACATTTCAAACTCACAAAATTAGTTCTTTTGATTGTAAATTTGCATACCCATATGTTGACACTAATAGACTTCCATAGCGAGGTTCTTTAAATATATATTTTTTTCAAATTTTTATTAAGGTATTATATGTGTACATATCTTACCATTGCCCCCCCCCCCACCCCACTCCCATACATGCCCTCACCCCCCAATGTTTTGCATCTGTTGGTTACTCTTATATGCATGCATACAAGTCCTTCAGTTGATCTCTTATTTCCCCCACCTCTCCCTAACCTTACCGCTGTAATTAGACAGTCTGTTTGATGCTTTACTGCCTCTGTAACTAACTTTTTGTTCATCAGTTTATAATGTTTTTCATTATCCCCAAATGAGTGAGATCATGTGGTATTTTTCTTTCATTGACTGGCTTATTTCACTTAGCATAATGTTCTCTAATTCCATCCAGGTGCCTACAAATGGTAGTAATTCCTTCTTTTTTATGGCAGCATAGTATTCCATTGTGTAGATGTACCATAGTTTTCTGATCCAGTCATCTGCTGACGGGCACCTAGGCTGTTTCCAAATCTTAGCTATTGTAAATTGTTTTTATTGATTTCAAAGAAGAAGGGAGAGGGAGAGAGAGATAGAAACATCAATGATGAGAGAGAATCATTGATCAGCTACCTCATGCACACCTCACACTGGGGTTGAAGCCCAAAACCCAGGCTTGTGCCCTGACCAGGAATCAAACTCTGACCACCTGATTCATAGGTTGATGCTCAATCACTGAGACACACCAGTTGGGCAACTTCCATAGTGTTTTAATTTATTTGGACACTTCAACATCTGTCCAAATAAATTGTTCACTGCTTAAAGGAAGAGGCCTCTTAGTGCTTTTCATTTTCATAACATTCATTATGTTATACATTTAGTGGGTCCTTAATTGTTCATATGATTTTGATCTTTGAAATCTGGCTTTGCTATGAGCCAAAATTTTGTTTTTTTACATAAGAAATTAATGAGTAAAACTTGTATTTCTGGAACATTAATTTAACAATATATTCAATAACAGTGTCAAAGTAACAATGGTGAGTGTCCAGAACTAGTGTAGATATCTGAATGGCAAGAACTTGAACCAAATGAATGTAACAGGAACCTAAAGAAGTAGAAGTGTTTGCAATATATCAGAAAAATAACTGATATATCACATATATCCAAAGACCTGTGTTTAATCCCCAGTATTACAACACTAGTGGAATTACTTGTGATCAGTTTTCTTCAATGAACCTCTATTATAACTATCCAATTACTATCATTTACATATTGGAAATCAAACTGTGAGGGGCAAATGTTATAATACATGGAAGATTATTATAAAGAATTTGAAGAAAAAAGCATTTTTTTTGTTGTTGTTAAGTGAGATTCTAAATCATGGTCATATGTATGGCTATTGATTATGATGCTGAATAAATTTAACCTCATGATGTTTGAGGTGTGTTACCCTTATCTTACTTTCTTCCATTCTACTTCCTCACTTTCATATTACCAAGTTTCAGTAATAATATAAATTCATCACATGCCTTACTTCTCTTTTAGAGCTTGTAAAATATTAATACTTATTGTACAAACAATTGCAAAAAATCAAATTAAAATATTTTCTCTGTGAACAAAGTAAGATAGAGGATAAAGCTGAAGGAGCTGTAAAGATACAGACATACATACATATACACGTACATACAAACATACACACATTTATACATATAGATAGACATATGGAAAGAAACTCTCAGATAATGCTATATTCAGATATCTTCATGAGAGATACCTACTTTTTTTGCATTTTCAAAAGCAGAACACTCATGAGTAGATGAGAAGCTGAGCTCTAAACTAAAATGAGAAAGGTGGGTTCTTATAAAGTTAATCTACAATTTTAGAGAAAGAAATTACACATTGGGGATATTCAACATAAGGAATAGAAGAGGGAAAATAAAGTTATCTTCAGTAACCCTCTTGGTCTATAGTTTTATTAAACCTGGATCTCCAAGCAAAGGAATAAATTAATTTTAGTTGAAGAAAAACTTTACTGGCAATTATGTGATTTTTTTTGCAATATTCAGGAAACACCTTGTAATATTTCCTTTTGAATCATTTCTTAGTGCAGAATCTCTGCAGGGTAGTCATGAAGTGTAATTATCATACATGAACAGTAGACATAAGAGACTCGAACTCATAGCAAAAAAATACCTTTGCATGCTCAGCTGTAATTATTATGGTGTCTCAGTTTTTCCAAATTCATCTTTAGAATGTCAACAATAATGCTTATAATTCAGTTATTAGACTTTTATTACAGTATAGAAAATATAATTCTAGTCTACAAAAGTTTACCTTTATTGCTGATTTAACCGATGACTACAAAAGCTGGGTTTAATAAAACCTAAATTTATCATCTTAGAGTTTTAATAAATCTGAAGTTTAGACAGACTTGGTTGGATACCCTGTTTAGAGTGACACAAAGCCTAAATCAAGGTTGTGTCAGAGCTAAGGTTGTGCACTCTAACTCTAGGGACAATGAGGCTGCATCTGCTTCCAGGATCCTTCAATTGAAGGAATGAGATCCCCCATTTTGTGTTTGTAGGAGTGAGATTCCCCATTTCTTTGCTGGTCGTTGGCTGCAGATCATTCTCAGGTTCTAGAGGCCATGCAAAATCCTTAGCCAATGCCCCCATCCTTCCTCCTCAAAGCCAGAAACAATGGGTAAGGCCTTTTTATGCTCCCAATGTTTCTGACTTTCACTTTGCTATCTTTGTCACTTTTTCGTCTGCCTTTGTGTGTGTGTGTTTTGAAAGGGTCATGTGATTACATCTGGCTCCCTTGGATATTCCAAATAATCTCCTCATGTTAAGGTCAGCTAATTAATAACATTTATTATATCTGCAAAGTCTCCTTTGTCATGTAAGATAACATTATAACACATGGGAGGAAATATTCTGCAAGCCAAAATTCTGTCTATGATTTGGGAGATGATAACATGAAGGGGCAAGAAAGAGAAGGGAGCCATGAGTTCAAATAGGTTGTTCTGCATTTATTTTCCCAGTGTTTCAGTTTAAAGAGTGTAAAATAACTTTATTTATTAAGGGAACATCATAAAAGCAAGGACTGTGTCTGTGTCTTGCAGATGTCTCTTTGTTAGAATTCAGGAAACAGTTTCTCTTTCATAGTGTCTCCTCTCCCTACCTTGAGCTATTTAGTTTAGCATTCTCAAGAAACCTTTATTTCTCCTGTTTTTTTTTTAAATTTTGATTTAAATGACAGATACCCTTTCATGGATCCTGTTATGTCAACATGAAGTGATCTCAAGGCAAGGTTTACAAGCATGGAGGGCAAGGTTGAAACCAAGTCACCATCTGGATGGTAAATTTGGCCCATCACTAAGAATCTCCGGCCAGCATGTAGCTTAGCTAGCCAGGGAGTATGAGTGGGCGCTGAGCAGTCCCCGAGTTACACTTGGCAGCAAACTTCACTACACATGGCAGTAATGCAAGAAGCTTCTCATGGAAAACTGTGTGATACAGAGTCCAGAGGATATTCTAACTGAAGACAAGTTGCTTATGTTTGACACAGGGAAGCAAATGTTTTCTCCTGCCCTGGCCAGTGTGGCTCAAGGGATAAAGCTTCAGCCCATTCACCAAAGGGTCACAGGCTTGATTCCCAGTCAAAGACATGTTGCAGGTTTGATCCCCAGTTCCGATCAGGGCACCTGCAAGAGGCAAACAACCTATGTGTCTTTCTCACACCCATGTTTCTCTCTCTCTTTCTCTTTTTCTCTCCCTTTATCCTCTCCTTCCCACTCTTTCTAAAAAATATAATCACTGGGAAAAATATCAGATATCCTTGGGTGAGCATTAACAACAAAAAAAAATTGCCTTCTCCTCTCAAGGTATATTTCTGTGTCGTCTCAAGAATAGAAACAGGATAAGGAGTGTCTAACTGAAGGGTTAACTCCCGCACTGTCCCAAGGCCAGTTAAATACTTCCTGAAGGAACAATTGCAGCGATCAGAATAATTAAGTCAAACCAGTTTGGACTTTTGAATAATTGTTCTCCTGATAATCACTGGGTGGGAGACTTGGAGAAAAGACTAGCATAGTAAGGCACAACTCTTACATTCTTTTTAGTAAGTCAGAAAAGTAATATGTTTGAGGCGGGCAATAATTAGTCATTCTACCCACAAGTTGATAAGCATTCTCCAAACCAATTGCTGGTACAATACTGTCAGTTATTAGTTAAACTTTGTTGGCAAAGCAATCACAAAACAGATTACAAATGTCCTTTTATAAATTTTATAAATTTTATAAACTTTCATTACAGAAGTGTTCCCCTTAGAACCAAAATCAAATGGGAAACTGCCAAATTCAGAGGTTGAATAGACTATTACTGATTAATTCATAGAGCCCATCCCCAAGGGCACATTTTCTAGACCTTTCTGGATATTAATACCCAATTCTTGCAAAAGTGTTGCATTTATATAAGTCATTTAAGTAAACCACTCTTGGTTAATAACTTTAACTTTATTAATGAGACCCCATCCTAAACATTCATCATTCCAGTTAAAAAGAGCACTAATTTTGCCAACAAAATCTAATTTCTCAATGTTATGGCTGAAAAACTTATAATAGTTCACCCTGCATATATGCTTCTTGCCATAAAGGCAAATTTAAACCACCCCAGGAATGTAAATTTTTGATTAAGGCAGTAGATTCCCTTATAATCAAAGCTCAAGACAATTGGCAAATACATACTATAAAACTGTAAAGCCAGACACTTTTAAGTAAATTATGAATATCATAATACAAAGTACCTTAATATGAGTGAATTTTATCTTAGTATAACTAAAATCATATGGTAATGGAAAACCTCTGTGAGGTTACATTAAAACTGAAACTTAAATTACAAGAAACAGTTAAAGAAGATTTACAGTAAGATGTAAATGAATGACAAATAAGGCAAAAACTCTATAGTAGGAAGAATCTTGGCTTATTTGAGAAAAAGGAAGAAGAGCAGAGCATGAGAACAAGGAATGATTAGTTGGGTGCTGTGGAAGGAAGTCATAGAGGAATGCATGGTAAGCTAGATCCCATAGGATCTTGCAGGCCCAGGATAGAGTTTGCATTTTGCAATAAATGCAGTGCCAGAGCATTGGAGGTTATGAGTCAGAAATAACATGATATGATTGATATTTATAAATGATTATTATGGCTCCTATGCACTATGTAGAAACATATTTAAGAGGGATAGTCTAGATCCTAGGGCTGTAATCCAGCAGAGACATGATGGTGGTTTGCATAGTAATAGAGGAGGCAGGGAGTAGTGATTTGATTTTGAATAAAATATACAGTTACCATGACTAGCTTATAATATAGATTAAAGGCTGCTATAGATTTAATGCTTATATCCCCACAAATTCATTTGTTGAAACCTAATTCCCCATGTTATGGTATTTGTAAGAGTGGCATTTAGGAGGTGATTAGGTAATAAAGGTGAACCTCTCATGTATGGATTTAGGGCTGTTATAAAAGAGACACCAGCGAGCTCCATAAATCATTTTACCATGTGAGGACACACAAAAAAAATGGTTGTTTCTGAATCAGGAAGGAAGTTATTACCAGGACCAAATCTGCTAGCATCTTGATCTTGGACTCCCCCAGCCTCCAGAACTATAAGAAATAAATTTTTGTTGTTTATAAGCCACCTATCAATGGTGCTTTGTTATAGCAGCCAGAACTAACTGCCAAAGGGGAAGTTAAAAAACAAACAAAAAACACAGAGGAAACAAGGAGATGTTGATGATAGTGAGAGGCCTATTTTATAAACCAATGAATATCAGGGAATGACATCTGATCTGTAATGAAGAAAAAAGCAAAATTAATAACTTGAGTTTTTGTTCTATGTGACTGGATGCATTTTGGAGCATGAATGAAAAAGTTGAGGGTTAGAAATAGGTAGATATCCAGAGTAATAATTTGGACATGCTGAGTTTGAGATGACAATTAAACATCCAAGTAGCAAAGTCAAATATGCAATTACATATGGTATTCAGGAGTTAAGGCAAAGAGTCAGGGATGAAAATTTAAAATAGAAGGTCATGGCTTCCTGTCCACTTGGACAAATGCAGGACATCCACCTCTATTTAAAATGCCATCCATTTATTTCTGGAATACCTAAGGATGTCTTACTTGACCTCACTCACTCATAGGCCTATTTCATGAGTCATTTTCTTTGTTTAGTTTTTATCTACTCTACTTTCCTTTTCCATCCATGTGCTTATGAGATATTTCTAACAAGCACAAAACTGGCTAATACCCATCATGATCATACTCAGATCCAGGTTAATTGTGATATCTTCCATGTTCACATCATTTAGTGCTTATGTACTACCATTTTAGGATGAAACATTGCATTTCCTGGAATCCTCAATCCATTAAACAAGTACATAACCCAGGTAAAAATTTTTCTATTCCAATCTACCACTTTTTACTAACGTGTATGTTCCCATGTTTCTCAGTGTCTCCTTTGACAATTAACACTATTAGTTGTTAGTTATGTCCCTCTGTGAGGTCCTTTCCCATCAAGAATCCCCTGGGATCTCCTGGTATTGCTTGAGGGAGCAAAAAGAGTTCTTACACTCCTCAGTTTGCTTGAAAATGTGAAGCATTCCTAATAATGAGTTTCTATTCTTTACCTGTCTTTAAAGAATACTTTGAGTAATACTGCTTGTGTTTGCATATTTATGTGTTATTGAGAAATTCTGAGGTTTAATATAAGATAGTCTATACTTTTTTAATTTTTTAAATGTTATTGTTTTTAGGGAGAGAGAGGAAGGAAAACAAGTGACGTTACATTCTTCTAAAAATTACTCAAGTAGATCTATTGTGCAAATACATATATACTAATACATTCATATATACAAAAGGAAATAAATTATTTCACTAAGATAGTATATAAATTATACTTTAAATTTCCTCTCCTCAATTAATAAAACTGTCTCCTTTGTTATAGAATTTCTTAAAAGATAATATTAATCTATTAATTAAAGTGACAAAGTGAGTTATAGAAATAGCAGAGATGAACTATTATTTTTAGAGTTCATGTTTCATGTTTCTAAAACCAAAATTCTGATGAAGAAACAGTACCAAGACATTTAATCCAAGCTGTAATCAGAGTATTAATTTTCATAATTTATTAGTTGGAGAGAGACTGTAAATGTTCCCTATTAATTAGAACACAAAATAGTATTACTCATTGACTTACCAAGTTTGGGCATGTTATTTTGGAGATGCCTATTGGATGTAAATGTGGAAACATTAAGAAAGAAGCTGCATACAGAGTTCAGGTGGAAGTATGGACTGGAAATATAAATTTAGGAATCATGAGTAGATAAATGATATGGAAAGCTTGGATGGCAACACCAATGTAATGTTATTAGAAAAAGGAAAAGAAGTAAGGATTCAGACCAAGGGTGCTCTGGTATTTGGAAGTCAGGGAGATAAAGACCAAGAGACAGATAAGGAGCATGCAGAGAAGGGAGAGAAAAAGCCAGATGAATGTGGTGTGTTGGTAGCCAATTGAATTAAATGTTTACATTAGGAGAAAATGAGCAATAATACTTATCAGATTTCTGGGGTTGATTCAACAAAGAATCACAAATTGGGTTGTTCAAAACAACGGAAAGTTGGGCTGTCAAGTTCTGGAGTCTAGAGTTTGAAATCAAGGTGCCAGAAGGACCATGCTCCCTCTGCAAGCTCTAGAGGAGGGTCCTGTCTTCTCCATGCCAGCTTCTGGCATTTCCTCACAATCCGTGGCATTCTTCATTGTGGCAGCATAACTCCAGTCTCTGCCTCCATAGTCGCATGGCCTTCGTCCCTGTGTGTTCCTGTTATCTCTAATTATAAAGACACCAGTCACTGGATTAGGGCTCACTCTAATCCAGTGTGACCTCATCTACTTACATCTTCAAAGACTCTTTTTGAATAATGTCACATTCTGAGGTTATAGATGGACATGAGTTTGGGGAGGAAGTATAAAGACTACACATTAACTATTGGATTTAGCTATGTGGAAGTTACTGGTGACTTATAAAGGGGAAGTGGAGTGGAGTGGAGTAGAGAGTGGAAAAACAAATTGGTTTGGATTCAGCAACAGGGGACGAGAGGAATTAGAGAAAATGAGAATAGAGATTGAAGGAAGGTGAGAATTCAGGTGGAGCTCAGGAGATTGGTGAGGTCATGAGTGTTTTGTTTTGCTTTATTTAGTTTAGTTATTTTTGCTCATTTAAAAAGTATATTAGAGGCCTGGCAACATTTTTATGATGACTGAAAAGATGTGACATTGAATGGAATGTTAATGATAAAAAAGAGAATTGCTGGATGATTTCCTTGAAAAGTAAAAAAAATAATGAAATCTGCTCATAGGGAGAGGTGGCCTTAGCAGGGAACACAGGTAGTTCATTCTGGGCAATGGGGATGTGTTTGCAGAGAAGTGGAGAACTTGGTGGATGAGGGGATGTGAGCCTGTGTATCTCTCCTCTCATTACTTCAAATCTCTCAGGAAAATGGAAAGAGAAGTCTGGCAGCCTTACCTTAAAATGACTGGAAATATAACAGATAGCAAGATTTGCAAATATCTAGTAAGGACAGATGGGAAACATGTTAACTTTAAGAATTTACAAATGGAAATCACAGCATAATATGAGCTGGGTTATGGGTGATAGAAGTAAATGGAAATTTGCACCACTCTCAAATTATTTTTTTTATATTCTTTGCCTATTTTTAATTTTTTAATTTCTTTATTCATTAAGGTATTACATGTGTCCTTATTCCCCCATTACCCCCCAACCCCCCCCCCCCCATTCATGCCCTTACACCGCTGTTGTCTGTGTCCATTGGTTAGGCTTATATGCATGCATACAAGTCCTTTGGTTGATCTCTCCCTCTTACCCCCACCCTCCCCTACCTTCCCTTAGGTTTGACGTTCTGATCAATGTTTCTCTGTCTCTGGATCTGTTTTTGTTCATCAGTTTATGTTGTTCATTATTTTTCATAAATGAGTGAGATCATGTGATATTTATTTTTCTCTGCCTGGCTTATTTCACTTAGCATGATGCTCTCCAGCTCCATCCATGTTGTTACAAATGGTAAGAACTCCTTTTTTACCGCAGCATAGTATTCCATTGTGTAGCTGTACCACAGTTTTTTAATCCATTCATCTACTGATGGGCACTTAGGCTGTTTCCAAATCTTAGCTATTGTAAATTGTACTGCTATGAACATAGGGGTGCATATATCCTTTCTGATTGGTGTTTCTAGTTTCTTGGGATATATTCCTAGAAGTAGGATTACTGGTTCATATGGGAGTTCGCTTTTTAGTTTTTTGAGAAAACTTCATACTGTTCTCCACAGTGGCTGCACCAGTCTGCATTCCCACCAGCAGTGCAAAAGAGTTCCTTTTTCTCCGCATCCTCGCCAGCACTTGTCATTTGCTGATTTGTTGATGATAGCCATTCTTACAGTTGTGAGATGGTACCGCATTGTTGTTTTGATTTGCATCTCTCTGATGATTAGTGACTTTGAGCATGTTTTCCTATGTCTCTTGGCCTTCCTTCTGTCTTCTTTCGAAAAGTGTCTATTTAGGTCCATTGCCCATTTTTTGATTGGGTTGTTTATCTTCCTTTTGTTAAGTTGTATGAGTTCCCTGTAAATGTTGGAGATTAAACCCTTATCAGTGATATCATTGGCAAATATGTTCTCCCATGCAGTGGGCTTTCTTGTAGTTTTATCAATAAATTCTTAAAATGGCAAATGAGAAAAAGGGTAAGACTAATTAATGAGATTAAATAATAAGTAATTTTGAAAGTTTTAAAAAATTGTGATTGAATAATTTAATTTTTAAAATATAAACAGATCAGTAGAACATTTTAAAATACATTTTTATTTATTTCAGAGAAGAAGGGAGAGAGAGAGACAGAAACATCAATAATGAGAGAGATTCATTGATCCGCTGCTTCTGTACACCCCCTACTGGGGATTGAGCCTGCAACCCAGGCATGTGCCCTGACCAGGAATCAAACCTGGAACTCCTGGTTCATAGGTCAAAGCTCAACCACTGAGCCAAGCCAGCTGGGCAGGTCAGTAGAAATTAAATGAATATGTTGCTATTTCCAACCCAAATAAATAACAAGATTTATAGATTCCTAATTTCTAAGAGGGAATCAGTAAACACATGAATAATTATTTATATATCCTTTTTTAATTAAAATTCCTTTCACTGTAATTGAAAACAAAATAAAGAGAGATAAAAGAAATGCTTAACCTCCATCTAAGTTGTTTGACCTGATAATTGAAAACATTAATTAGATAAATCTAGAACAATAACCTAAATAAAATATTCAGTTATAATTTGAACTTGCTAGAGCAGTTATTATTGAATGACTGTGTACCCTTAAGAACAGAAGAATACTCTTAAAACCACAGAGCAGGATATCCTCTTGAAAACACCACTGTTTTTCACAGTTGTAAATAAATTTATTATGAATCTGAAATAAATGGTAAGGTCACTGAAGGCATAGCTAACAATCTACTAATTGGCAGGTGTAATGATGTTGTTTCTTTATTATTCTTAAGATAAGACTTTTAAAGGGAGCTAAGTGAGACCAAGTTTAAAGAATAGGCCATATGGATAACACTTATACATGCATAGATTTTATTTTTTATATATTCTTATGGATTCTGTAGAAATTATATCTATAATACAAAAACACATGCCTTATATTTCTGCTTCACAAAGGATTTGTGATGATGATTTGATGACATATGATTCACATTGGATATACCCTTACATTGATCTCTAAGGGTATGCTAATACATCTCTGTGTACAAAATAAATAAATACTGTAAATAGCTATACAAATACCATATAAACAATATGCTTATTTATCAATAGGTTTAAATATATTAATAAACATATCTACTCAAAGTAACATGTATACATTTTAAATATGGAAAATATCAAGGTAGATATTTGTTTTACAATTAATTACAAGGTCATTTTTTTTTAAATGGAAACTCTTTAATTATGGGCAAACTTTATAAGTCAGAGCACCTGTTGTGGAGTTTTCTGTGTAGTGTGTATTTGGGAAACTGCACAAACTATATCCAGCATGTAGTCCCTGAAAATACACATCCACTGGAAATTACCATTAAAATAATAAATAATGGTCTTATTCTTAAAGGGTTTTGGATTACAAAAAGAATTTACATTCAACAATGTAATCAACACAGTGAGTTGATGTAAAAATTGACCACAACAAAGAACCTTTTTAAGGTAAATTGTTATAAGTTCTCAGTGTTTAATATATATTTTTAGAACCTACTTTGATGCTTGTGTAGATTTGCTATTCATTTGGACATGCCGGATTAATATATAGAAGACTATGTATTGAAATATTTTACTAATGAGCAAAGCAAGTAGAAATAAATAGCTAACACCTGTAGGATATTATGCCATTTTTATGTGTGGAAAATTGCATGGAATTCTGACACTTTTAGTATACTGTGAAAGAGGCACCTCACACATTATGCCATTGACTTTCCAATAAACTATTAAATACTTTTTTATTCCTAACATAACTACTTAATGGCTAGACCAACATAACCCTGCCTAAAGCCTCAGTAAATTATACAGACGATTCCACCCTGAAGAGCTAGGCTTCAATAGCCTGGGTGCAAAGATCGTGATACAGCGCAGACTTCAAGCAAGAGGTTAGCATCTTTGATTTGAGGGAGTAAAACACTTTCAGTGTTGTGGTATGTTTTTCACATTTACCTAGTTTTTACAAAATAGGTGCAGCAAACTCAGAGAGTAGCTTGAGAGTTTGAAATAGAGACAAAATCACTATAATTTCAAAAAAGGTGCTACGTATTCTGTTTTTCCCTTCAGATATTTGGAAAGACCAAAGAAGATATTGTGTAAAAATATAGGAAACCCATGAGTGCTACTAAAGTGCCCATCTATTCTCAGAAATTGAGCCTGGTTCACTAGTCCGATTTAGCCATTCTTTCCTTTCCCCTTGGCTCATGGAACCTAACACTAGCATGGAATCTTTCATTGTTTGTGTTGTTGTTTTTACCACAGGTAATGATCCTTTGAGGGTTTCTGATTAAGCAAGTGTCTTTAACCTGGTAGTCATTGGAGACTTAAAGATGGGTGATTTATGAATAAATTAAAGAGTAAATATA
Organism: Plecotus auritus; assembly: GCF_963455305.1. NCBI lineage: Eukaryota > Metazoa > Chordata > Mammalia > Chiroptera > Vespertilionidae > Plecotus > Plecotus auritus. Next base: position 18,305,313 of record NC_137770.1, on the reverse strand, counting down.
TGAATAAATTAATAAAATATATGTGGATTAATATGGTAAAAATAGTAGATTTTAGAAATAAAATAGAAATGTTGGTGCTCACAACCATGATATGTATTCCTCATTAACTTAACTCTTCCTCTAATCACTTTACTTCTTCAGTATTAACATTTTTATCATATCTTTTTATATATTCCCATTAATTGTGTATTTATCTGTCTATCTATATTAATCTGAGTTCTCCAGAGAATCGGAATCAATAATATAGACACACACACACACACACATATGTTATACACATATATATATATATATATATATGTATAATGTATATATATAAGGGAACTTATTACAAGAAATTGTCTTATGTGATTATGAAGACGGAAAGGTTTCAAGATCTGCAGTCAACAAGCTGGGCCAATGGCATAGTTCTGGCCCCAGCCAAAGGAGCTTGAGAATCAGGAGAGTCGATGGTATAAGTTGTATTCTTAGTCTGAGTACAGAGGCAGAAGAAGACCAATGTCCCAGCTTGAAGACAGTCAGGCAGAGAGAGAGAATTCTCTCCTACTCAGCTTTTTTATTATATTAAGGTATTCAGTGGATTAGATGAAAGGCATATTAGGAAGGGCAATCTGCTTTACAGATTCAAATACAGATTTCATCCAGGAACTCCCTCAAGGATCACACAGAATAATGTCTAACCGAATATCTGAGCACCTCGTCGCTTTAGTCAGGTTGATACATAAAACTATTCATTATCATATCTCTATATGTATCATCTATCTATCTCACTGTATGACCTGGTCGTTGATGCACAAGCCCCATACAAATGACCACTTCATTAAACCATGATAATGAAAGGAAGAAGAGAAAGGAAGAATAACGATACCTTGCCATCATATTACTTTAAAATATCTATGATTTCAATTTTGTCAGAAATAGTTTTTCCCTATGTAGCCTGGCACTGAATTAAAACTTATTTAATTATTTAAATTAGACATTTAGGAAATGTCAGGTACTGAACTGGCTTCTAGGAATGCAATAGGTAAATGCCAGAAGACGTTTATATCCTTTTGAACCTTATACTTTGGCTGAAAGAACAAACAAAACACTAGCACAATGAACAGTTTATTGCTTTATGCTGATTTATCTTCAATCTACAAAAAAAGCAATTGAAGTGAATAAACAAGAAATCAACATGTATGTAAAGACAATTTCTTACCTGCTCAACACTGGGTCTTAATATCCTTCAATGCAAACTCTTAGCTTCAGTCCAACCATCCTCTTTACTGTTTAGAAATGCATAGTGATAAATTGCCCCTATATTTATACTTCTTTTCCCCATAGCCACTAGCTTTTATTTTGTATTAAAAACCTTTTGATGTGTGTTATAAACCCTTTATCATGAGTTGAAAAGTAGACTACCAATGCAAATAATAGTATTATGCTAATCATTGATGGACATTAACATGCAGCATGAATGACATAACCTGATGCATACCATTCCTTGGTAATAGAAAGTGAAAACATCAGAACAACAATATCACCAAATAAGCCAGTACTTTCACTCTTTTGCCTTCTGCGGTCTCATAGTCTAAGGCTGGATCCTAGCCTAAATTGATCACAGATTCAGCATTTCCTAGAGCTACAGCTTCCTCATTCATGTCCAGTACAGAAGAGATTCAATGTAATTGATCTGGCTTAGATCTCATGCCTACACCTGACTTTAGAAGAGTGACTATCAGGATGAAAGTACGGACTGGCTTACCTGACATCATTCATACCACCGCAAAAGACAGAGAGGGTGCCAACTTCCCCACGAGCACATGACCTCTGAAATGTATGTCTGGGGCTTTTGGAAAGTGAGTTGGTGGGTAACAGTTGACAAAGACTATCATTGACGTCATGGTCAGAACATTTTTCAAAAGGGGGGAAATATGACCTCCAAATTAAATTTCCTACAAAAGAGGTATAAAATACATGTGATTGCAATTGAACTTATTCAATTGTTATAGCCACGGTTTTAGAAATTAAAATTAACATTACTGATGAGTTAATAACCGTATCGTGCTTTATATTGTTTATTATCAGAGATATATCAGGTTAGATAAATTACACTTTATAGAAAAGTAAATAGGACATTATCTTTAAATATTTAGTTTGAAGTAGTTTTAAGAGGTTGGGACAAGTTTATATAACATGAGAAAGTTGTGTGAAAAATTTAACTCCTGCTAGTGATAGTTATAAACCCATATGATTCTAATGGTTATGCAAATTCTAATCATTGTCTGTTTGAATATACATTTGATTCATAGTTCCCAAACATAAAGCCCAAAAAATGTTAACAGGTATTTCAACTATATCCTTAAAATCTGGGCTCCAAGGCTGGTTAGTCAGGTTAGGACAGTCAATCTTATTCTATAGTAAATTATCTTCTCTTACTTTCCCTTATTCTCTATTAAAAGAGTTTCATCAGCCTCCTGGAATTGACTTCTTAACTACTTACAATCAGACATTCCCTGTTGTAGTTTTTACCAGGATTCCATTCAGTGGTTACTTTGTCCTTAATAATTATTGTTGATAATCTTCAAGAGCCCTTCTAAGATTCACATTTCATCTTTTCTTGTAAAAGCTAAATACCAAGAATAGACAGTATGATTCCTCAGCAGAAGGATTTCTAAAACAAAGAAAATTTCAAAGGAAGCCAAAGAGTAGATTTCTTCCTTAAATTATTTGAATATACAATGAAAAAGTCATGTTAATTCACTCAAGTAGTTTTCATTACATTGGCTCCCATTCACCTTATGGGGAAGGGCAGTCCTTTTTTTCTCACTATGACACCAAGCAATCTATTTAATTAGTTTCGGTTTAAGTTTCTTTGTGAATTTCTCTCCTTTCCTTCTTTTTCTCTTCCTTCCTTCCTTCCTTCCTTCCTTCCTTCCTTCCTTCCATCGGCACAGACTTAACTCAATTATAGTTTAGATTATATTCCAATGACCTGAAATATTACACTGAGGAATACAGCCCTATCTCCTTCCATGATTCTCTACCAGACGTGCTACATGGCTTTAACTCTGTGATCTCATTCTGGGGTTCAAGTTAAACTGTTTCTAATGACTTCCCTGTGTGATGAGGTCTCAGAGCTTTCAATAGTCTGAAACATATTGCTTTGGTCTCATTAAGATGTCACTTTGTCCAAATATGAATGTACGTCTGCATTATCTCAATTCTTGGCATATTGCTTTAAAATAACATTGTTTTAAGTTTCTCAGATGACATGGCACTGTTCACAACATGTCCGTAACATCCAGACAAGTTTGGAAATTCTTCCAGACAAACTGATCTGCATTTATTTCTTACCACTGATGACTCATGAGTGAGGGCAGAGCCCTTGGCTTATTAGTAGTTTTTGCCCTACACTCAAGTTCATTCAGCTTGTCAGTTCAACAATGTGTGATGTGTCAACTTCAAAAATTAAACAAACCAGACAACACACCACTCACACTACAAAGAACTTGCATTTTTTCCCAACAGTCTATTGCTAGCAAATCCCATAGCTGGCTCAGTTCCAACTTATGTTTTCTGTTTATTCATCAGAAACTTATTTTATCAGCTGAGCAATATACCCAAAGGTTTTCTCATTTAAAGAACATGTTTCTTGATGCAAATTCTTTAATTTCTGACTCAGAGGTTACTGAAAATTTAATGTGTTCTTTTTTCTTTTAGAAAAACTAAGCATCTATGGGTGACACTTGCTCTTCAATAAATTATATTATTACTTACTACTTATTTCTAAATCCAGGGACCTCATTTCTACATGAGGACCTCTGGTGGAACTATAATGTGAATATCCAAAGTTAGAACTGTAATTTAAAGTTGTACATGATAATAAACCAGGTACATTGATATGTGTACAGACAAGAAAATGTGGCAAACTTGAAGGAATGCATTCATCTTGGGGTTTTTATACTCCTTCTTCCCCTAAGGAAAGCAGTTTCGTGCTTGGCCAGCTTCCTGATTCTCCTCTGAGACACAGAATTCTAGTAACAAAACAAAACAAAATATGGAAAGGAAACAGAGAAACTGCAACTCTGCTACCATAAAGTTGAGTTGAAGGTAGAGAATGGGAGATAAGAACAATCCAGTTTAGTCTCTATTCAGGAAACAGTCATTAGTATGAACTGGAGTGAGACAGAGATTCAGCTTCATGGAGAGTGAGCCTGGGGTGGGTTCAGGGGGAATAAATATATTTTTAAACATTTTGATTTATGGTATAAATGGTACTTGGTATTTTCATGAAAAACTAAAACAAGGATGCTAAATTAATTTTAAATTTTATTGCTTGCTAAGTTTATAAGGCTTTGGCATGTCAAGACAGCGCAACAGATAATGAAATATGCTGGTTACATATATTGACATGCACATTTACAAACTTAACAATGGTTATATTCCATGAAAAAGACTAAGGACAGATAAAAGCAGATTTCTATATTTACTCTCTGCATGGCCATATAATGAATATTTTAAATAAGCATACATTACTTCATCAGTTGAGAAATTAACAAATAAATTCATTTTTCTATATTTTACAGCCCCTACAATACTAATATTTTGTTAATCTAATTTGTAATTATTATTTCCTAAAGAGACAATTAACACTGTGGGGATAATCACTTAGGGGACAATAATAGTATTAGCAAAAATTATAATTCTAAAGAATTCCATTGCAGAACAATCTAGCAATGTTTAGTTATCACAGATCATATGAGCATCTATTTAATATCTACCCCTATTAAAATAGACCCCATTTTAATTCGGTCTTTTTCCACTTAATTATTTCTAATCCTTCTTGAGGTGTTGGTTCTTATCATGACTATAATTCATTTCAAAACTCATCAGCATTTTATACCATATCTTTGAGTGCTGCCAAAATTTTTTTCAAGTTTATAATTAGTCCTTGGAGGATCTCAATCTCTTTTGACTCCAAGATACATTTTATTTCGTATGTAAATCCTGTTGAAAATTTCCTCGGAAGAGTCACAGAAGGAAATGATTGAGATGTGTTACCGGAAATGTGAAAATAAAATCTCATTATAGATACCTTGGGTGCTCCTTCATCTTTATGTTGGGGAATTCTCAAATAACAATACTACCAGATAACAATGCTCATGTACATCGATACACAAGTACTGCATCGATGTCTGTGACACTGATCATAATAAAACTGAAAAAACTCTACTGTATAGAAATAGAACATTCTTCATCACAGCTTCTCCTCCTTAAAATAATTAATTAGTCATTTTTGCAGAGATATATGCTGTGTGGTTTAATAGAAATTTATGTCTTATCTCCATACATGAACTTGTAAAAGAAAAATTAAAGATGCTACTTCCCTGCCTAGAAGGTAGTTCTAGTCCAGTGTACTTCTCTGTGTGTTTGTATGATTTAGACTCAAGGTGACAGGTTGAATTAGAAATCTTGGTATCGAACTATTATCAAGAATAAAATGGAATTCCAAAATTATATTACAAAAGGTAATCATAGGAGTATTTTCAGAAACTAGGACTATAGTATCATATCAAATATTGTAGAAATTACTTTTGTAACACATAATATAGTCTCTTAAACATAGTACCAACATACTTTTTGCCCATTTAACAAAAATTATAACATAGAGTGGGAGTCCTTAGTGCCCATTTTAAATGTGTAACCAGCAGAATGCCAGCCAGAATAGGAGGAGATACAGATCTCCTCTAAAGAGAGCTCTTCTTCAACACAACCTCTCTGACATTCTAGTTCTCTCAGCAGAAATAAATAAAAAAAATCCAGCATATCAATAATAGCAGCAATCACTTCGCTATTTCAAGGCTAAAATTAAACAATGAAAAACATTTAGATGTGCTTTTAACCCTTCTAGATAGCTAAAATAATACATCTCTGCACACACGTTATTTTTTTCAAATATATCATCAACTATATTTTAAACACGTTTTAAGCATGTTTTAATGCATTTTTATTGATTTCCAAGAGGAAGGGAGGGGGAGAGAGGGGAAGAGAGAGAGAGAGAGAGAGAGAGAGAGAGAGAGAGAGAGAGAGAGAGAGAATGATAAGAGAGAATCATTGATCTTCTGCTTCCTGCACACCCCACACTGGTGATTGAGCCTGCAACCCAGGCATGTGCCTTGACCAAGAATCGAACTGTGACCTCCTGGTTCAAAGGTCAGTGCTCAACCACTGAACCATGCTGGCTGGGCTCTTTTAAGCATGTTTTATAATACTTTTCAAGATGTGAAACTTTATGTGGAAAATAACATTTTAATTGAGCATAATTCATCTTCTTATGAGCTTTAATTTCTCCTGTACCAGACTTTATTGACTAAATTGTGTATTAAGACTGTGGAGATTAGAAGAAGACAGCCATCTGAAAACCAGGGACAGAGGCCTCAGAAGAAAGCAACCCTGCTGACATCTTAAACTCAGTCTTCTGACCTTCAGAATTGTGAGAAAATAAATGTCTGTTAAGCCACTCAATCTCTAGTACCTTGTTATGGCAGCCCCAGCAAACCAGCACACCAATGTTTGGGGAAAAGCTTATGTTTATTGATTAACTAGAGGCCTGGTGCACGGATTTGTGCACCAGTGGGGTCCCTCGGCCTACCCTGCATCCTCTCACAATCCGGGACCCCTGCAGGGATGTCGGAGAGCTAGTTTCAGCCCAATCCATGGAGGCCAGGCTGAGGGACCCCACCAGTGCATGAATCTGTGCACTGGGCCTCTAATATGCATAAAATATCTTTGGTTAATCTCTTCTTTCCCTCTTCCCTCCCCCTTTCCCTCTGAGGTTCATCAGTCTGTTCCATGTTTCCATGCCTGTACATTGAGCATCTGCCCCCTATTGGTCAGTGCATGTCATAGCTATCAGACTGTCAGCCAGTTGGCTGGTCACTTAGGCTTTTATATATATAGATATCTATAACAAAATTATAAACTTTAAAAATATGCCCCCACTTGTCTCTCAAAACAGCAAAATGTTCACTTTTCAGTAAGTTTTTCTATATTTGAAATTTCAAAGTCATATTTAACATTAAGTGTTAGCTCCAGACTTTTTGTGTATTTCTTTAAGAAGACACAAGTTGCTAATGAAATAATCCTAAGGGCCCTCTGCTTCTTCTGAGTCTGGTACAGGCCAGGGGGTTCAGCCAGGGGGCCAAAGAGCATTTCTGAACCATGGGCTCTAGGTTTATTCCCCTGTTCTGTCCCCTCCCATGGTACTAACTGTGACAATACAGCAGATGAGGTCATTCCTAAGGGTTCAGGGGCACATTACTCCATGGGCAGGTGCTTGGGAAAAGCTCTGTATTTACGAAAATTACTATTAATATTATGCCTGTGACTAAGAATCTATGAGTTTTGGCTCAGGGGAGAATAAGAAAACTTTCTTTATAGACAGGGTTCCTACAGATGTCTTTTATGAGGCAATGGGACATTCTTGGTATTTTATTTCTCGATCCCATCTTACATAAACAGTGTAAATACCTGCATCCTTATCCATGTATATGTAAAGGACCCATTCTGCTATTTATGTCTTTTTTCATCCAAGGCTCAGTTTGCTGTGGGTGATAAAATTCAGGCAGAAGTTTTTAAAAGCTTCAACCTCCAACTTAATTAAAATGTCTGTTTGTCATCAAACATAACAAGCCATAAATTATACGGATGTTTCAGTTTAGTTGGCTCTGCAAACATGTCACTTTGATCGATATAAATTTGACTTCACTCATGTACAGAAACAGTCTTGAAAGTGACAGCTCAATGATGTTTTTCTCCCCCAAAAGAATTAGAGAAACTGTGGATGGAAGGTTGTCGGTGAGTCTAAATGAGAAGTTTAGAAACAGAGGGCAGGCAGGTCCCAAAGCAGGTAAGGGAAACTTGTGAAGAGTTTAAAATGGGATAAAAAGATTATGGAAAACATAGGGTAGTCACAGAGTTTGGCTATCCACCTTGCCATTGCATTTTACAAAGAAAACTGTGGATGAATGAATGCTAAAGGGGTAGTAGGTTTTTACCTAAGGGAGAAGTCCCACAGAGAGCATTTTTGAGTATTCACACAAAGAAAAATCAAAGGAGAATCCCCTAGCTATTTCTGAGAGATGGACATGAAGATATTATAGAGGGGGAAAAAGATTAAAATAGCATTACAAGGAGACTGAAAAAATAGAAAACCAGACTAACATTAACATCTTTGAATAAGTGAACTAACTCTAAAGCACATGTTCTTTTTCTTTGGACTCTTGGTAAAATGGGTTTTAATAACTTCATTTCTTATTGAAAACCCCACATGGAATTAGATTAAGCACTCGGATGCTTTTGCTGAAGAAATTACTGTAAGACTTCAATAAATTTTCCTTCTTAGAATTTTCAGATGCAAGGTGGTCACTATGCATTTCTGAATAACCAAGTGACATGACAACCTCTTTTCCTTATTAAAGTATAAAAACATGCTTTAGCTTGTCTGGATTTCATGATGTCTGGCGTGCAGGTATAGAATTCGTATGTTCTAGGGCCCACAATTTGTTTGAACTCAGCAGTCTTTATTGCCTACTTTAATTAATTTTCTTTGTCACATTCCATATATTTCCTTTACTGCATTCAAGGGACTATGTAGAAGTGCCCTAGGGTGACTAATTTAACACCTGAAATTTCCATCATTTCTGTGTGTGTGTGTGTGTATGTGTGTGTGTGTGTGTGTGTGTGTGTGTGTGTGTGTGTCAGATTGACTAGTGGGCAATGTTATGCATGAGTATGGCATAGAAAATACCCATAGCAGGCATTCTGTTTTGGATAAGGTTGCATTAAGAGTTCTTAATAAGAATGGCATATTTCCTTTGAAGTTTCTGGGCAGGACCTCTTGTAATTCCCTGTGTTGCTTTTATTTAGCAGAATATATAGCTGCCCCGATCTTTGTTCTCAGTTCAAATCTCATTAGCTTGGTGTTTGCAGTCACTACTTATATAATGATGAAGCATTTTTCATTTGAATAAGGCCACAGGGAATATGCGTGTGTGTGTACATGATTTGATTAGAAATTCTCTGTGCAGTCACAACTGAGAGGCAGAGAAATGAAGACATAATGGGAAATCTTAATCTCCAATCCAAGGCAATGATACCTTGAGCAAATCACACTGTAGACCCTCAATTCCCTCAGCTATAAATGAGGAAAACAATAGTGCTTTCATTACAGAATTACTATGTGGATTGAATTAAAGAATATGTAGAAGAGTACCTGGCAAATTGTAAAGCAACATAAACACATTAGTTGTTTTACAGTGAGGAAACCAGCATAATGTGAAACCTTAGAATCAGACAAACTGGGTCTGAAGCTCAGTTCTTCCACTTACCTACTCACTGCTTGACTTTTCTCTGCCTCAGTGCTTCGAATCTGCAAAATGGGAACAGCAGAGCATCTCCTCTTGGGTTATTGTGAGGAATGAATAAAATTCCCATAAAGCATTTCCACAATGCCATTGCAGAAAGATCATTCAGTTAATAGTAATGATAGAACGTTATTCTTTCAGTTCAAAGTCCACGTACCTCTGAGGACATCCTGTGTAAGCAGAGCCTTCTTTATCTTTCCTTGTAATCACTCCACTTCATCATTCATGATGTCAGATGTAGGGAAGGGTTTCTCTCATATCTCTAAATACCTCTTTAACAAAGTGAGCAAACACAATGCAGGAATTCTGTTCCTAGCAGCTAACATGAGTCATGTCAGTACTTGTACATTAATCGATTAGGGTGAAATGATGAGGACTAGGTAAGTCACAGCATGGCTTCTGAAAACAAAGGCTGGAACAAAAAAGTAGCCAAATACATAAATTTAGTCTCATAAGATCTAGAATTTGTCAGGTTAGCTGAAGCTAGCAGTACAGAATTCAGGACATTGGAATAAATAAATGAGAGAATAAGTGGATAAATGAGAAGCCACTAGATATACTAATTATGCAAGTGTGTTATAGAAAAAAAATATTGAAGCAGATAAAAAGCATTAAGAGTACCAGCTATAAGCTATTGCCAGACAGGTGGTGGAAGGACAGACACCCAACTAAGAGAAATGGGAGAAGACAGAAAGGATTAGACACAGAGTCAAGATGCAATTTTTTTTCCAGGCAGCATTGTGGAGCTAGCCTTCCTTTCAGTGCACATCCACCTACGTCCCATCACTGCCTTCACCACCTCTCACATTTTGTGAAAAAATCAGAGATAATCTCCTAAAGGTGTGATATTTAAAACTTGAGTGAACTACTGAGCAACTTCAGATGTATTAGAGGTGTTTTTTTTTAAATAAGAATAACCAATTAACACATTTTTGAGAATATACTATGTGCCATGTGTGATACAAATAAACTCTGAAAACTCAAATCCTACCTACCAAAATGTAGATAGAATCCAAATGGGATGACAGATATAAGTGCCATCTCTCTTTTTAGGTTAAAAAGTAGTTTGCAATGTCATCAGCTAAACATAAACTCGGGAATAACATATGTCCTTTCTCCTCTAGTTTACTGAGTACCCACACTTTTCCTATTATGCATCAGGAACTATGATAGACCACCAACTTACAGTTATTGAAACAGGAAATCCCCATTAAACAGAGGCTGTATACATAGTCACACCTCTGCATACATTGCTCTGCTAATTTGTGTATGTTTTGTTCATTTGTACAGTTAGAGAGCTGCAGTCATTTTTCCCTCTCCACACTCTCATTTCATTTTAATTCAACTCTTACTTCCACATACGAACTTTCACACAGCCAAGCATCAAACTTTCCCTTTTATGCACCCTTAATTTTCCATAATTCAGCAGGAAAGTTGTGGAAAACTGCAAATAACTGACTATGTGAAAATCACTCAATTTTGTTAGAAAAAAATAATTCACCATTCAGGAAATCAATCATTAGACTTAGTTGTCAATCAATTTGCTTGCCTTCCAGACAAGATCTGGACCAATCTCCAATAACAGATTGAGTTCCTGTTTTCAATGACCTTTGCCTTTACCACTATGTCCCTGGGAAATACATCTCCTATCCTCTCATTGCATTGCTTGTTTTCTGGGCTTCTTAAAAATTTTACTTTAACAGGTTGACAGAGAGATTTTATATGAATTAAGTAACTTATGGGTAATTATTACTTGTCTTCATCCTATATGTGACTAACTTGAAACAGAGTGTAGAGAGTAGGGTCACTAAGACAATGTATTTGGTTGACTCAACTAAATGGTCTTAGAAACAACTCCCAGATTTCAGGGGCTTAACACAATGGAGGCTCATTTCTCACTCATATAACACATCAGTGCAGGTGTTTGTTTGATGCCAATTTGAGGACTCTGGTTCCTTCCATCTGTGGCTTCATCATACCCTAGGGACGTATGATTCTGTCCTAGATCTCTGCATCCAGCTGGAAACAGGAGGAAAAGAGAATGTAGAGAATCATGCAGGAGCATTTATAGGCCAGGCCCAGAGGTGGTGAATATCACTTGTATTCTTACTCCATGAGGCAAGGCTCAGTCAACCTGCCATATGTAACAGAAGTGAGGAAAGGACATGCAGGCTACCTTGAGTCCAATGGGAGAATGAAACATATTTGATGAATAATTAACCAGCTTCTTTTTGCCATGGTCTGCACCTTAGAAAATAAAATAACCATTTTACTCAGCCCCAGGCTATAAAATACATACATTTTTCTCCCTCACAGAGCCAACTTAAAGACACTTTTAGTAGTTGTATCCAGTTAAAAGTCCAAGACCTATCAGGAATATATAGTTCTCAGTAGCTACTCTTGATATCCTATATAATAAAAGTGTAATGTGCAAATTGACCAAATGGCAGAACAGCAGAATGACCATCCAGACGACCATCTGGAAGACCATCCATCCGGGACCACGCTATGACACCCACTGGTTCCAGGCCAGCCAAGGCGGGTGCGATGCAATTGGTTGGGGGCCCGGCCATTGCCCCATGATTGCCCCGCAGAGGGAGGCCCAGGCCACCCACCAGAGGGCTGCAGCGGGTGGGCGGGGCCTCCCTCTGCAAAGGAATCTCGGGTCCGGGTGCTGGCAGCTGGAGGGAAGCCCAGGTGCTGGAAGAAAGCCAGTGCCAGCAGCCAGGTGAAGGAAGGCTTACTCTTGCACAAATTTTGTGCATCGGACCTCTAGTAAAGACATAAAAATGAAAATGATACACCAACACTCACCAACACCCCAAAATACATTAGAATAAGGAGCAGATAACTCAGTGAGCCAGAAAAAGGAATATTGGGAGAAAACAGCAGGCATCAGTCCATATTAGATCTGAAATCCTGCTGGATCATCATATAAAAATCTTGTACCCAGGAGGTGTGCAAAATTTGATTAGATCAGTGTCTGCTTTCTGAGAGACATACCATTGTCTCTTATCTTTAGCAATCCTTGGCTCTTCCTTCTAGTATGTTCTTTGTCTTTCCTTATTGTCCATCATTAGGGATTGCTCAGAGCATCCTAGTACTAGTATATGGCTGTTATCTCTGCATTATTTTTAATAGCACCCCCTTTCATTCTTTAAAACATTGGTTTGGTGATAAAATATATGGTTACACCATCCATGACCATATTTATTAGGGAATACAGCCAACTTGAGGTCTGCAGTGCTTACCAGTTCTACTTCTTGTGCTGCTAGTTTGGGAACTTAAAAGATTTTTTAAACACTTGGACAATCAGTTGATTTTGGGGAGAGTAGAAGGCCTGGGTTTATTGTTTCTTTGAAATACAGTTCATTCAAAAACTTAGGATCTTTTGATCCAATTAATTATCATTCCACTAACCTCACCCAAACTTTTTTTCTAGACATAATTCTTAAAGCTAATTTATTTCATCACACTAATGCTGACTACCTTGGACATAGACAATAGTACAGTGAAGGCTGGGGGTGTGTTGGGGGGGTGGCGTATGGGAGTGGAATAGAGGGAGTTATGAGGGGAAATTGAGGACATCTATAATACTTTCAACAATAAAGATAAATTTTAAATAAATAAACAAACCTAAGTGGGAAGGTAGCACTCATAAACAGATATATGATATTTATTAATTTTAAGTGAGGAATCTTGGGTCTTTGGAATTCATGACCTATTTTTAGTAGTCTAGGATATTATTATTTGGCATCCAAAAAAAATTATCTTTTTCAAAGGTCTCTAGATCTCTAGACTTTCCTAATTATTTTTCAATATTTTGTTCAAAGTCAAATAATTCTCACCTGAGAGCATCTCTTTCTTATTATATCTTAACTGAAAAAGCCAATAATCATCAAAACACACCACCAATCTGATTATTTCCAATGACTTACCCTGAGCTATACACTCACTAGCTGTAAGATATCTTTAAAGGCAGAGGTCTGTGTCTCTTTGCTGATCATTTCCTATCAGTTAAGTTAGTATCACATATTTTAGCTTTTAGTTAAAGGGCAGCCTATAAGAGTACTAACTTCTGTTAGGATATGTTAACTGCTCTAACAAATCCCTAAGTTTCCTAAGACTTGACTTAAGTTATTTAAAGAACAGCTCATTGCGGTTCTTCATTGGGCATCCTTAAACACGATAACTCAGACACTGGCTTTTTTCATATTACGTTTCTGCTGATCTATAGGTCACTGAGGCTCTCTAAAACCAGCTTACTGGAAGGAAAATTGCATAGAAGCTTTTACCATCCTATATAATAAAAAAGTATAATATGCAAATTGACCCTAACTGGGAACAACCAGTCACTATAACACGCACTGACCACCAAGGGTCAGACGCTCAATGCAGGAGCTGCCCCCTGGTGGTCAATATGCTCCCACAGGGGGAGGTCCATTCAGCCATAAGCCGGGCTGAGGGCTGCGAGCCCAGCAGGGGTAGAAGGAGCAGTGGTGGAGATTGTCTGACTGTAGCTTAGAGCAGGCCTAAGCCACAGTTGGATGTCTCCCCAGGGCTGCCAGGCTGCCAGAAGGACGTCTGATTGCCAGCTTAGGCCCAGTCCCCTGGGAAGCGGGCCTAACGTGGCAGGTGGACATCCCCCGAGGGGTCCCAAACTGTGAGAGGGTGCAGGCTGGGCTGAAGGACCCCCTGCCCGAGTGCACAAATTTTTGTGCACCAGGCCTCTAGTCCAGGTATAAAAGTTGTGTGTATCTGTGGGATATAAAACTGACATTCATGGACACAAATTGTAGTGTGGTTTTTGCCATAGGTGATGGGAGAAAATTTGACTTTGGGTAATGGGTACACAAAGCAATATACTAGTACAGATCTTGTAACATAAAAACCCACACCTGAATCCTGTATGATCATATTAAATAATGTCACCACAATAAATTTAATTCAAAATTTATTACCCCCTTTCCAAAAAAAGCTGTGTGTATCACATTCAGTCATATTCAGTAAAAACTCATTCACATGACCTAAACTAACTTAAAAGATAACGAATAAAGTAGTATAATTTTCAACCTAGGGACAAAAAGAAATAGTTTGCTGAACAACAAGCCAGTCTTCATTAGTAAAATAAATAAATAAATAAATAGTGATCAAATATAATTCTGTACATTGATCATTGATAATAAATGTTATAGTTTTTCCTTGTTCCCTTATAATTTCATCTAAAACTTAACAACTCAATCAAGTCTTTCTTCACTAAAAATATTAGCTGTGGCCAAACATCACAGCCCAGAAAGGTAAATTTCAGTTACTGAGGTACTTATGTCTATTTTAGTTTTAAAAATAGTTGGTTAGTATTTGGTCTATATGGCCCAACAAAACATTTCAAGGAGCTATCAGCCCTCTAGGTACATGTCTAGCTGCAAATCCTCTTGACTTAGGGTTGATGACAAGTTAATATATATTATAAAATAGCCATGGAGCTTTTCAAATGCAAATCCATTAAGAATTGTGTTTGTTTAAAAATTTAAAACAAATTATTCAGAAGCATTTAAGAGAGTCTCTGAAATGTTAAAACACCAGTGTTAATTTAAACCAGATTTTTTTAGCAAAGACTAACAACTATGTTTATAAGTTGGCATATTAACCACCAACTTATTTCCAATTATTTCCTTATATTATAGTGTGTTTTTTAACAGATGTCTCCATGAAAATATTTATTGGGTTTCATTACTAAAACTAATTTATAGCAATAAATTATTTTTTTAAACCTAGGTAAGTCTTTCCTTATTTCATTGTCCCTAGCTTTAATAAACATACTCTCAAAAAAAAAAAAAAACTTGGTAAGTAGTAATATTTTTATTAAACATTATAAAATATAGGAAAAGTTAAGAAATGCAAATTATCCTTAACAACATTTATGTATTATGTACAAAATCTTGAAAAAAGGTTGGAAATAAATATATTCACATTTTAATATTTTAAATATCTTATATGATATATTACTTATTATTATTATTTTTCACATTTAATAATTTTATATTAGAATATTTAATAGCAAAAGTAATTTGACAAGTACATCTAAAATCATAGATTCTACTAATTCCTTAAGTTTAGGTAATTATATTGTTTTAAATCTCTCTATTCTTATAAATTATTCTATAGTAAATGTCCTTTTATAGAAATCTTTCTGTATAAATGCCTAGAGTTATAATATGTTTATATTTCAAATAACCCTTTATTTTAACCCATAATTACTCAGGGCTACCAATCAATAACCACTTTCTGCCTTAAACTAATTTTGTAGTAGCTCTATCTAATTTAGTCACACTGAGCTCTCCAAATAATTATGCTGCCAATCAAATCTTATACATATTGTCTTAGTTAATGATTGGAATATTTTTTACTCTCTCTATATATTTTATTTGTCAATCACAGTTGATATACAATATTGTATTAGTTTTAGGTATACATCCCGGTGATTACACATTAAATCACTAAGTGATCATCCTGATAAATATGATCCCCATCTGACACTATACATAGTTATTACAACATTTTTTACTGTATTCCCGGTACTGTACTTTTCATCCCCGTGACTGTTCTGTAACTATCAATTTGTACTTCTTAAACCCTTCATCTTTGCCACCCATGCCCCCAAATCCATCTCATCAGGTAACTGTCAAACAGTCTCTGTAACTATGAGTCTGTCTCTGCTTTGCTTGTTCACTTGTTTTGTTTTTTAATTCAATTGTTGATGAATATGTATTTATTGCTATTTTATTATTCATATTTTTATCTTTTTTCCTCTTCTTGTTCTTTTTAAAGAAGACTCACACAATTGATGCATTGCTGGTTTAGTGGTGATGAACTTCTTTAGCTTTTTCTTGTCTGGGAGCTCTTTATATGTCCTTCTATTCTAAATGATAGCTTTGCTGGGTAGAGTAATCTTGTTTATAAGTATTTTCTATTCATCACTTTGAATATTTCTTGCCACTCCCTTCTGGCCTGCAATTTTTCTGTTGAAAAAATCAGCTGACAGTTTTATGGAAGCTCTCTTATAGGTAACTAGCTGCTTGTCTCTTCCTGGTTTTAAGATTCTCTCTGTGTTATCCTTTTCCATTTTAATTACAATGTGTATTAGTGTGGACCTCATTAGGTTCATCTTATTTGAGATTCTCTGTGCTTCCTGGACTTGTACATCTATTTTCTTCACTAGATTCTGAATGATGGTTTTTCTGTGTTTTAGTTGTAATTTTGATGTGGCTGTGGGAGGATCCAGAACCACATTTACCTACACTGCCATCTTTACTGGAAGCCAATGATTGAATAATTTTTAAAAACATAATTTTAATATAACTTAATATAATTTGTGATTGTTTTATAATATTTTGGCAATGAATGTTTGGTGATTTGGAAGCTCTAAGGCAACCACAACTATTTGAAAACATTTCCCAATAGTTGTTTAAATGTACAGATAAGTATAGTTATGCATATGTGTGTGTTCGTATAAATATATGCTTGTCATAACTATACAGTTTTATAGAAGTACTCTAATTTTCTAATCTATCAAGAAAAAAGCCAATTTAAAAACATTCACGAGGAAATTATCATTTCAACAATTACTCTAACCCATATTACCAAAAACTTAGTTCCATTGTCCTAGTCTTTGAAATGTTAATAACCACATGATCCTCTCCAGAGAACTTCCTGGCATCCTCAATCATGTGTCCACAACGAATGTGTTTCCTGTTCAGGAAGTATTATGACTGTATATTCTCATACTAATCAATCTTTATTAATAAGTCATCATTTACCTTATTATATGGCAATTTAATTTGTGATATATCTTTATTCCTTAGTAGAAAGTAAGTTTCTCAAGGGTAAAAAATGCATCATAGCCATCACTTATACCCACCTTCCCACATATTTCCTAAGTAAAATCCTTGGCCTTAGAGTACTCAATAAATTGTGAGTAAATAAATAAATGATTGAATAAAATGGCAAGAGTTAAAAGTCAGAAAGAGACTTTCAATGATTATGTATATACTGATTACATGTACTACTTCCAATAACATTTCATTTTGCTGTTGTGTTTTGTTATTTTCTTTCCTTTTTTTTTTTTTTTTTTTGGTAGTTCCTTGCTTAGAATATGAGATGGATGATTAGAACAGTAAAACAAAATAATTTGCAAATTTTCTTCAAAGTTTCCAAAGAAGAAATAACTTTTACAACTTTTGAGTATACTTATCTGCAGGTAGAAAATGTTTAGACATGCCTGGGCCAGGTGACTTATTTCGTTGGAGCATCATCCATAAATCAAAAGGTTGCATGTTCGATTCCCACTCAGAGTTGGTATGGGAGGCAATGGATTGATGTTTCTATCTCACATCAATATTTCTTTCTTTCTCTCTAAAATCAATAAAAACATTTCTTTGGGTGAGGTTTAAAAATTTTTTTATACTTGGTGAAATGGGGGAATGACAATAAAAATAAATTATAGAAGGCCATTTCTTTAAAATACATAGATAATTTTTATTAATATCTAGAGAAGTTTCAGCTAATTTGGAGTGCTGCGTACTTCAAAATGTTAATAGTTTTGAAGTGCTCCCTAACTCAAATGTTTTATCTAAAGGTAACATAATAGGTGTTATTCAGAAAATGATCAATGATTCTGAGGAATTATTTGCTAGCCCTTTTCTTCTTTCTCACTTCAATCTAAAATGTAGCCTGAGAGTTTCAAAGAGTAGAACTCCCATTAATTTTACAGTTTTAAGTTTTACAGTGCTATCACAAATACTTTACCTGACTCTCTTAGAGAATAAAATATCATAATTTAAAAATGTTTCTTTGACATAAGCTGAGGTTCTTTAACATGAAAACGCCTTTTGCAGTGCAAGTTTGAACTATATATAAATAGATATATGCAGTAAAAAATTTAACATGAACAGTTAACTTGGTTTCCAAGGAGAGAGCTTGCATTTGTAGGGTCATATTCTTACAACACAGTAAGAAACAAAGCATAATTAAAGGTATCCTATATAATAAAAGGCTAATATGCAAATTGACAGAATGGCAGAACGACTAGTTGCTATGACGTGCACTGACCACTAGGGAGCAGATGCTTAATGCAGGAGCTGCACCCTGGTGGTCAGTGCACTCCCACAGGGGGAGCATCACTCAGCCAGAAGCCCTGAGCCTGGCTCATGGCTGGCAAGTGCAGCAGCTATGGCAGGAGCCTCTCCCGCCTCTACGTCAGTGCTAAGGATGTCTGACTGCCTGCTTAGGCCCGCTCTCCACGGGCAGTGGGCGTAAGCCATCAGTCAGACATCCCCTGAGGGCTCCCGGACTGTGAGAGGGTGCAGGCCGGGCTGAGGGACCTCTCCTCCCTCCCCCGAGTGCACAACTTTTGTGCACCAGGACTTTAGTATTAAATAACACTGAATTTTATGGTTTCCAGGAATATTTTTTAAAAGCTGAGCTTTTCTAGGAAGTTTGTTTTGATTACTCTTTTAATCCAAGATCCAACCTCAGTTTTGAGCATATTTTCACATAAGATTATGGAAATAGCATCATAGAGAAGATACATTCATTCATTGTTTCCCAATCTTATCAAGCTTGTTTTAAAACCAACTTTACCACAATTCTAAGATCATTCTAAAATATCAGTAATTTAAATATTAATAGCAACCAAATAATAGTAATTAAATTATGGAAGAATGATTAAAACATTTGACAATTGTGTGTGTGTGTTTGTGCATGTGTGTGTGTGTGTGTGCATGCACACACATGCCAGGGATCATGATAGGAGATTTAGAGGTATTATTTTCAAACTCACACCCTGGAAGGTATATCATAGTTTTTTCTGTTTTGTTAAAGGAGACAATTTAGCTGCAGGAAATGAAGTGATTTATCTAAGACAATGTCTTAACATTTGAAAAGGAGAACTATTTTCCTTATTCAGTTTTTCAGAATGGCTGTATTTTTCCAGCTCTAGTCTCATCTACAGACTGACCTCTCTCCATGAGTTGGTAATCTAGTCCAGATAAAGCCACCCAAATTCTGTTACTTTCCTAGTACTAATTATAGCTGGATTAATAAAGCTGACATTTTATAGGGATAATGACAATGGAATTATTAAGATGTGATTCAGGCAAATAAAAAATTATTTGAATCTTGGGCATGCAGAGATAATTGAATCAAAATGTTTTGAACTGCATGGGCATAAGAACAAAAATCATTAATCGCGGCATTCAGTCCCATAATTCATTTTTAGGAATCATGCTGATGCTTCTATGTATAAGAATAAGATGAAAGTGTGTTAGTAAAGTTTATTCATGTATCATGATGGGTAAGTGGGAAGGAAAAATGTAATATTAGAAAGACTGGCCTTCCAATTGCCAACGTTTACCAAGTTTAGGTAGAACTAAAATCAAAGTATTGTGTCTCTTAGGATCAATGACCTCTATTTTGACAATTAAGTCTATACTTCAATCTTTATTGGAAATGTTTAAATGCCTCTTGCAGCTGACTTTTGAAAATTAAGCCCAATTCAAGGAATTGGCGAGAAGATACTCCGCTCTAGTCGAGCCAGGCAGTCTTAGAGATAAATGCTTCACAACAATAATGCTATTGGTATTTTGGGAATATGCATAAATACTTACATGAACACAGTATTTAGTATCAGTTCTTATTTTTAAAAATAAAAAAATCAAAGATCTTATTGTTTAGCTTGGAATATAATATCAATATACAGGAAATAACTTTTCAAAAAATGCGATAATAAGGCTGAACATTTTCAGGAAAAGAAAACATGGTTGATCAATATGTGCTAGAGTGATTTGGATGATTTCATGGAAAGCAAAGACTTTGGTCGAGTTTTAAAGTCTAACAGAGTTTGAGTAGATATAATAAAGATTAATTCCAGACAAAAAAGGAACACATTTGTATAAAAAATATATATAAAATATGTTAAGAAATACCAAGTAGACCTATCTCTTCAGATGTATAACTGGTTACCATCATTTACATAATATCACATGGAAACATTCTATAATTTTTCCAATTATGCAAATTGTTGGGAGAGGAAGAGATGAAAAATAATGAAATTTGAAAGGCGGGGTTGAGAAAAGGTGAGAGCCAGAGTAAATGGCATGTATCAAGAAACTACATATTAATAAGATTTGAGAGTGTTGTCACCCAAGAGCTGAGTGGTGAGCAAAGAGATTAACCACCTTGCACAATATACTGAGGAGACGGTTTC
This sequence comes from Plecotus auritus, assembly GCF_963455305.1. Classification (NCBI taxonomy): domain Eukaryota; kingdom Metazoa; phylum Chordata; class Mammalia; order Chiroptera; family Vespertilionidae; genus Plecotus; species Plecotus auritus. The sequence continues at coordinate 18,284,640 of NC_137770.1, read as the reverse complement.
AGTAAAAACACTGTGAGAGCTTGGTCGGTGTGGCTCAGGGTTTGAGCACCGACCTATAAACCAGGAGGTCACAGTTCAATTCTTGGTGGGGGCACATGCCTGGGTTGCATACTCGATCCCCAATGTGGGGTGTGCAGGAGGTAGCTGTTCAATGATTCTCTCTCTTCATGGATGTTTCTATCTCTCTCTACCTTGCCCTTCCTCTCTGAAATCAATAAAAAAATATATTTTAAAAACCCTGTGGGAGAATAAAAAGGGGTAGCAACATGGATGAGGCTTGTGATGGACAAGAAAGGTGGTCACTGGTGATTCCAAATAGTCTTGAAGAACTTAAAAAACAGGCATGCTAGTATATAGTCTATGCAATGGAGCTCCAAATCCCCAATTATTCAGCCACGTCTGCTACTCACAGAAATTGTGTAATAATATTTTGAAGAAAAGATACTGATTCCCACATACAGATTTGTTCAGACCAGAGGGAAGAGAATATCTGCAAGATGTGATACAAAAAAAAAAAAAGATGTGATACTAAAAGTGCAAAGATGTCAGGGCCCTCTTCACTTGGTTTTCGTACAGTCATAGAATCATATTTCAGAGAATGTAAATCATTCAGGTGCCTGCTATCTTGGCAACTGCAATCTCAAACTGAAGATCTTAGGAGAAGAGTAATGATCCATTTAAAGTAATGCTCCAAGAGTAATCATGTCTTAGACTTTTGAAAGTTACTTTGAAAGTATTTGCTGGAACTCTTCATAAATCCTTTGTACAATCTCATGAGAGGTGGTTATTGTAATTTCACTGGAACTTATTATTTTCTGGCAGTGCATTCCTTTCTTTGAGTTTTGAGTGTTAATGATATCTTGCTTCCCACTACTTACATCTCTGTCCACTGGGACAACATAACATAAATCTATATTTCTTCCTCACCCACTTTCCCCTTAAAAAAAAAAAAAAATGAGGAAATAGCTATTTTGTTTTCTTTCCCAGAATAAAAAGTGTGTCTGTTTTATCCATTTCTTATTTGAGGAATATTTTGCTTAGCATCCTCATCATTCCCTTTACCAGATCAGCTAGTATTCATCACTTCCATATTCTAAATTGCACAATGTTCAGAGTTGACCATAATACTACAGGGTAACAGAATCTGGGTAGAGATGGAGGAATGAAGTGTTAAAAACATACTATGTAGAAACAACCCACAGAGATAAGATCTAAAGATAAAGCTTTTATGAAAATTAAAAATTTAAGTGAATTTTTATGGAAAGCAAATAAAAAGGAAGTGGGCCCACAATTGAATACTTGGTATATAAAGATATCTGGGTCCACTAATTATAACATAGTAAGATCATGATACAGCAGTTGATTTAATAAGTTTAAATCTTGCATTGTTATAAATAAGTTCAATCTTTTAAAAATGCATTCTACAAAAAATAAATCAATGTTTTAATTTATATAAATAATAGATATTCCAGATATTATTTGCAAAGCTTGGTAAATAATATAAAACATCTATTAACCATTCACAATAAAGCAACTTGACTCAAAATGTGAAAAACTAATTTGCAATAGAAAAATTGACCACAAATGTTTAATTCCATGATTAGGTGCTTTTCTCCATCCCTGACTTTTATTTAGAGTAGGAAGAATTCAGTTTTGTATTTGTTTGTGGGAAAATATACACACCAAAAATGCAACCAGATACAGAAATTGTGCATAGTATTACAAAGAAAAAATAGTGGAAATTTTCCAGTACTGAATCAATATGATTTAGGGAAAAAATTGTTTAGTTAAAAATGAAGAACTAGATTTTGTGTCATTCCAAATTTCATACACACTTTATTAATAAAAATCAGTTATTAACATTTGAAAATGTATATACCAACTGCATGTCAAGTATTGACTTAAGCACTTTGCAAACATTGAGTACTTTCAGCAATTCTATAAAGTATCTGATATTTGAGATGATATTGTGTTTTTTTAAAATTCATAAACACTACACTAAAGTTTGCTATGTTTAATACTTGTTACCAAATATATTTGTATACTGGATATTCCTGCAATATCAAAATTTCATCTAATAACCCCGTTTTGGTAGTTAACATTATATTGGAAAGTAGGAAGTTGATTAATTTTTATATATAAAGTAGTTTGTCAAGAAGAGATAGTGATTAAAACCAAGGCAATGGTCAGAGGTGGGCAATGAAATCCAATATACAGTTGTCTTGGAGATGTCAAAGAAGAAGTATGGTTAAGTGATGTGAAACACACCAGAGATTAAGGGCATGAAGGGGGAGAAAGGTCATTGGACTTAGGAAGAAGAAAACCATTTGAGGTCTCTGAAGGATCTGTTTCAGAAGAATTATGGGCCTAGAATTTAGATAGCAGGGGCTTAAAAGGGGCATTAGATAAATAGGAGGGAGAAACAGTGAATGCAGATTAATCAAAAAAAATAATGGCAGTGGAACAAAGGAGAGAAATTGCATGACGTGAAATAGGCAGCATAGTTAAGTAAAAGTTTTCTTTTAATACATACATGTATATGTGTGTGTGTATATATATACATATATATATATATGTATATACACACACACACACACACACACATATATATATATGCATGTAGATATATATATCCTCAGCTGAGGATATTTTTCCTTAATGTTTAGAGAGAGTGGAAGGAAGAGAGAGAGAGAGAGAGAGAGAGAGAGACATCAATGTGAGAGAGACACATTGATTGGTTGCCTTTGCACAGGCCCCAACCAGGGCCAGAGATTGAGCCTGCAACCAAGTTACATGCCCTTGCCTGGAATTGAACCCAGGACCCTTCAGTCTGCAGGCCAACACTCTTTCCACTGAGCCAAGCTGGTTAGGGCTATTATATTTTGTGATATTTGTGAAGTCTCTGAATATCTATAATCTATAATAATAAAAGCATAATATGCTAATTAGACCAGACGCCCTTCCAGATGTCCTTCCAAATAATTTAATATCTACCTGAACTTGCCAGAGATTTATCTATCTACTAGGGGCCCAGTGCAAGAATTCATACACCTTGAAAGAAACTGTGGGCCCCGAGGCTGTGGTGGGCACAGGGGCAGGTCTCGGGCCATCCTCCACACCCATGCCCAGCCCCTCCCACAAGGGTCCTGGTCCCCTGTCTGCCAGCAGTCCTACTCCTGTTGCTGCCACTCACATACACTGACAGCGCCTGCCCCACTTGCACCCGTGGCCATGCATAGCAATTGGGGCCAGCACCAGCAGCAGGTGCGACCGGTGCCGGTGCTGTCAGCTGGTGCAAACGGTGGCTGCTGCCCCGATCACCCCTCAGGAGCAGGGGGAGATGGAGAAGCCCTCAGGGGCGATTGGGTCCAGCAGCCGCCACTCACACCCACTGATGGCTCCAAGCGATTGGAACCGGTGCTGGATACCGGCAGTGGGTGCGAACAGCAGTTCTGGCACTGGCAGCCGGTGCGAGCGGGGTCATTGCCAGTAGTGGGTGCGAGCAGTGGCTGCCTGCCCTGATCACCCCACAGGAGCAGGGGGAGGTGGAGAAGCCTCGGCCGGTGCCAGGCACCGGCAGCAGGTGCAAGCGGCAGCTCCGGTGCTGGCAGAGGGTGTGAGCACCCGGCAGGACTGCGGTGTGCGGGAGCAAAGATTTTTCCATAACCACCATAGGCTCGTCCTAATGACAGTGACCAGCACTCTGCCTTGGTCTGGTGCCCCCGCTCACTTGCTCCACCATCCCACTGCAGCCGATGCCCACCATGTTCCGTGCTCTGCCGCCTTCTGCCAACGCCAGCCATGTTCTGCACGTGCTCCCTGGTGGTCAGTGCACGTCATAGCAACCGGTTGGTTGTTCTGCTGTTGGGTCTATTTGCATATTAGGGTCATATATATATATATATATATATATATATATATATAGAGAGAGAGAGAGAGAGAGAGAGAGAGAGAGAGAGAGAGAGAGAGGGTCTTCTTACCCACTCAGGATTAACTTTACAACCACTTCTGAGGAGAAAACTTCCTTTACATCTATAACGTTAAAGCCAGAAAGATTAGAAATCTAATGATACAATAACCACAATTTTCACTCACCTATGCTAGCCGTAAATTTCCAGCCATAGCATCTAAAAAAGTGCATTTCATTCTATACACACCAAAATATTCACCCTAAAAATGCAGCCTAACTGTGAGTGCTGTGGGCCTAACTATGAGTGGAACATATGTCCTGAAATCAGGCATGCTTAACACTAAAGAAAAAAAAAAAGACATGTACAAATATGAGCTTTAAAAAGATTAGTCGTTTTAAAAACATCACAGAGCTTTACATTCAAGGGACAATAATACAAGTGACAATACACTCAGCATAGGTGTAACATAATAGTAAGTTATAGGGTTAAAAACATTCAGAACAACTACCCTTAATTGAGTGCTTTTTGTCTGAGTCATGCTCTAAGGAGTTTCATCCATTTTATCTTTCAGTCATCACAGTAACCCTATGAAGTCGAACTTTTCATCTTTATTTCGCAGCTTAGGAAATTAAGCTTGAAAAGGTTATGGGTATTTTTTTTTTCAAAAAAACAAAAAACACAGGTAAAGAGGATCAAACTCAAATCCTTCTAAGTCAAAGTCTGGATGGATGCTTCATGAGTATTCTAGAAGGCCAGCATATGGGCTTTCACAGGACTTCAGAAATGTTTTTCTGGACATCAGAAATGTTTTCCAATGCAGGAATATTTAAAGTGTTCACTTTTCAGAAATCTAATTTGTGAAATGATTATATAACAGTTCTGCTGTAATGATTGTTTTGAAAACAGATTTTATATTCACGCCATGGATATACTAGAAAGCAATTCGAGCACCATGGAAATTTCATCTTTGTTTACGAACCACTTCTTCCGTGAGAAACACTATGTGAACCCAGACAGTGGCACCCAGCTGAACCCACACAAGGAAGAATCACACACACCTCAAAGGTCTGTGAGCTCCCTCAGTTCACCAAGGATATCAGCCACACCCACCCATGTCTGGAATTCTGATTGTTGAGATTTTCCATCCAGGCTCCAGAAAACTGGCTTCTGCTTCTTCAAAATAACTCATGAGCTGCAACCCTTTCCAGGTGCACTTCCACAAGCAAGCTCCAGGTCTTTTTCAAAGTAAGATGCCATATTTATTACTCTAGGTGTGTATTTCTTGATCATTTAGCATATGTTAGCTATCAATTTTATTAAATTCCGAACTTTTAAAAATATGTTTTATTGATTTGAGAGAGAGTGAAAGGGAGAGGGAGAGAGAGAGAAACATCGATGTGAGAGAGAAATTGATTGGCTGCCTCCTGCATGCCCACTCCCTACTGAAGATGGAGCCTGCAACCCAGGCATGTGCCCTGACCAGGAATCGAACTGGTGACTTTTAGGTTCACGGTATGATGCTCAATCAACTGAGCCACTCCTACCAGGCAAATTCCTAACATTTTAATATGTCACTGGTGGCATGTTTGAGTGTTGTGCCCAACTCCATTTTTCTCATAAGCCTGTGAATTTTATTGTGTTATTTTGCACAGCACAGTGATTTTTAGGAATACACATGTAACATCACATGGAACCCACTGGATATCACTTCCCGAATAAATGATATTTTATGGCCTTGTTTATGTGTCTTAGAGACCTTTCTCAAAAGAGTTGGGAATAGCCAATAGGAAAGCTTCAGTGTGGGATCAGGAATGAAAAGTATCAGTAATCATAACATTCATATTTTGTTGATAAACACTAATTAATCAACACACAGAACCAATTGTTACTGACATCCATGAAAAGGAAAGGCTGACTGGAATTGGTGAAAGATGCTGTTTCTAAAAATCCAAAGTATACCCCTCCTGGTTTGTCAAACTTTTAATTTAATCGTTTGTTTTAAAATGCCAACACTGACATTTTCAGTGAAATCTGTTTGTTTAAAAAAAAACACAGCTGTTGGTCATATGGTGTTTCACAAGGCAGAAAGGGGAAAACCTTCTAAGAGTAAGTTCAAACTGATCAAGATGCCTTCCCCTCCAGGTTAGGAGAGAACATTTTTAGGGGGATGGACAAAGATCTAATATGATTTATCTATGTCAATATTATAGAAGGTGAAATTCAAAGAATTGTCATAATTCATTTACCCATCAAGAAATGTGAATGAGAATTTATACTCAAAGCAAAATAAAAATTATTCAGAAGAGGAAAAAATCTGCATGATTTCAGAAGATATTTGTGTCTGTTGTCTTAAAATAGACATAATAAAGCATAAAAGGAGGAGTGATGTATGAACTATCTGAAGACCTGTATGACAGAGGCATTGACCAATAGAAATGAATGTTAGTCACATAAAGCAATAGCACCATCCTTGTGTATATTGTCTGAAGGTCATCTTCCCAGCAGAAAGGAAAGGAAAATGTATTATTGCCTATAAGGTGCCAGACTTCAAACATACACAGGAGAAGAACCTCAGTGTATTAAAATTGATTATTTCTTTAGTGCACTCTAAGCTTTTTCATTTTTTTGCCTTTTTCAAGTATAATGTCTTACTATGCTTAGTATATCCAGCAGGAAGCACTAGCCTGGGCCATCTAACAATGTTCAGAAATGCAAAAGTAACCAAATTAGTTGACTACCATTGTATGCGTGCTTGCTCTAAGTCTGAGCTGGGTTAGATGTTTTATATACATGACCTCTAATTCTTCCAAAACCCAGAGGGTCATATGATCATCCCCATTTCACAGATAGTGAAACCAAGGCTCCAAAGGACTTAATTTGGGCCACAGTAGCAGACAGGGGTTTAAACCAACCTACGTTTCATCCCAGATCTTCTTTCTTATGCCCTGCATCGTACAAATGTGTTTCATTTTGGTTGGCTAGAATTAAATCTCTTCATTTTAAACTGACCTTCCCTAAATCTACATTAGGCCTATTTCTTAGATCAAAGGAAATTATCCCAAGGTTGCCATTTAACACACATAGAGGATAAAAACTGTAAGAGACAAAAATATCTTTGTTTTCAAATTGATTTACATATCAAAGCCTTTTGGAGAGGCTGGAATAAACAGTTCAGTTTCTGGAAACTTATTTAAATCAACTTTCACATTCTTTGGAGAAGTTAACCACAACATTTTAAGGGGAATGTATAAGCATCTCAAGTTGGCATGAGACCCATTCACTTTACTGTGGCTAAACATGGCATCCATTTTTTCCTCATGACCTCACCAGAATCACGGTGGCTTACATGGCACAAACTTTCTCATCTTAAGTGTGTCATTCATTCTAGCTTTTTTTTTTTTTTTCTTGCCTGGAGACATTAAAAGTTTAAACACATTGAATTTATTCTGCAGACAATGTGTCAGATACAGTTGTTTCACATATGATCCATTTGAAGTCACATTTCTTAGAATAAGCCACTTATCTTGAACAACATATTAAAACAAAAACAAAAAGAATAAGTAGTTTTAAAAATGACATGAAGGCAGCCTTTTGTGATAGTGAAAAAGATACTCTTTTAAACTCAGAATCCTAGAGAGTGGTCCTAACACTGTCATTATTTAAATGTCACTTAATACACCTGTGATTCAATTTCCACAACCATATATAATACAGAATACAATTTATCTCTACACATTGAAGGGCATGAGTTCTACATAAGTAAAAATATGCATGTGCTCCTGCTAAACGTTGGAATTTCAAGAGTAAATATGCTGAGAGTAAATATGCTGAGAGTAAAAGTGAGCCTTTTAACTTTTTATAATGTAACATAAACTACTTAAAACACAATTAAAAAATTAAATATAAGTCTTAGAATAAAAATAAGTTTAGAGTATTATTCAAAATCTGATCATGTATCAGACATGAGTGTAAAATAAACATTTTGGAAAAAAAAACCTACTAAAGTCCTTTGTATTGACATTTCAACAAGTATCTCCAAAGAATAGGCTGAGATGAAAACATAATTTATATGGGCTAGGTAATATGCCAAAAAATTGCATTCCATGTCCATTATAAATTAGTTTGGAAGCTAAAATTATGTCAATCTCTCATGAATGAGAGTTTGCACATTGTAGATTTTCTTATTTGTTTGGATTTATATAGCATGTTCATGAAGGTGAATATAAAAATAATTTATTAATTAATAGCTTATAAAACATACATTTACCTAAGAACATTTTAGGTATTAATATCCATTTTAATATAGTATTATATAATTTGGGAAATAAAAATGTCTTTACTAAGATGCTGTCTCATCACTGATGTTTTTATCTCTTTCTCCCTCTCCCTTCCTCTCTGAAATCAATATGTATATATTTTTTAAGAATGTATTCTATATGAATAATTTCAGACATGAGTAAAAAGGAAATTCTACCATTTGCAACCACATGGGTGTACCTTAAGTGCATTATGCTAAGTGAAATAAGCTAGATTGAAAAAAAAATACGTTTCCACTTATCCCAGTTTTATAAAGTGACTAGAGTCCCAGTGCACAAAATTTGTGCACTGGAAGGGGGGGTGTACCTCAGCCTAGCCTGCACCCTTTCCAATCTGGGACCCCTCGGGGGATGTCTGACTGCCAGGATTGGGGCTAAACCGGCAGTCAGACATCCCTCTCACAAACCAGAACTGCTGGGTCCCAACCGCTTGCCTACCTGCCCTCCTGATGGCTCCTAACTGCTTCTGCCTGCCAGCCTGATCACCCCCTAACCACTCCCCTGCCGGCCTGGTCATCCCCAACTGCTTTCCTCTGCTGGCCTGTTTGCCCCCAACTGCCCTTTCTTGCCGGCCATCTTGTGATGGCCATCTTGTGACAACATGAGCACAGCCATCTTGTGACCACATGGGGGTGGCCATATTGTGATGACATGGGGGTGGCCATCTTGTGATGACATGGTCAATTTGCATATTACCTCTTTATTATATAGGACTAGAGGCCAGATGCACAAAATTCATGCATGGGGGTGGGGGGCAGGCCCTCAGCCCAGCCTGCACCCTCTCCAATCCGGGACCCCTTGGGGGATGTCCAACTGCCGATTTAGGCCCGATCCTGGAGATCAGGCCTAAACTGGCAGTTGGACATCCCTCTCTCAATCCAGGACCACTGGCTCCTAACTGCTCACCTGCCTGCCTGCCTGATCACCCTTAACTTCCCCCCCTGCCAGCCTGATCACCCCCAACTGCCCCCCTGCTGGCCTGGTTGCCCTTTACTGCCACCCCCACCAGCCTGGTCGCCCCCAGCTGCCCCCCCCCCCCCCCCACCGATTTGGTCGCCCCACACAGCTTTCTGTTCAGTCATTTGGTCGGCCCTCACTAACCCTTCTGCCGGCCTGGTCGCCCCAGGCAGCCTGCTGTTCAGTTGTTACTGTTATTGTGATGGCATCCCGGACAATATGCATATTCATCTATTATTAGTATAGATTACCTAAAAGCCAGAGAATAAAGTTAACTCAAAATGTTACATTTTGTTGCAGTCATTCAGTTGGGTAAGTCAAGAAATAGACTCTACAAATTCTCCACCTTCACTCATTATAGACTCACAGATACTTAATTCCATATCCACAAGGGTTTGTGAAGGGTTTGCTTTGTTCTGCCATGTGTTTATTGAGGTAGTGGACATTAAAAAAAAAAAAAAAAAAGACATTTTAAAACTTTATTGAGGAAACTCACATATATGACTTGGACCATTTCAAAATGTACTTTTTAAATTAATTTCATTTTCCCCTTGATTTATTAGGGGAAAAATCATTGGAAAAGTTATGCTTAGAAATACTTGCTCGTTAATGAAAAATGTTTTAAAACAACTTCTTATAGGGAAAAATTCAGTCTTGAAAAAGTGTAAGTTTTTATGTACCTGAATTGGCAAAAATTATTTAATAGTCTCTAAAATCTCAACAATTTATTAGGTTTTAGGGCCAATGCTATAAAATGGCATAAAATTATGTATTATTGTTGTTTGTAATAGAAAATAGGAAGAATATGATATAGTAACATGGAAAATTAATACAAAAAGACTTAGGGTGGAGCTGTTTTTAGAAATGATATAAGAAATACACATGAAAAAGTGCTTTCAATCAGTTCATATTAAATTTCTTCCAATAATTTTACTTCTGCTCCAAATATTTGATTATATATTTGAGCTCTTTGTCCTCAAAATCTGAACATGACAATAAGAAATACTTTTCTGGAGAGAGAAACCAAGATGGCAGCATAGGTAAGCACCTAAACTGCTGCCTCACACAACAATTTCAAAACTACAACTGAAAGACAGAACGGACACCATCCAGAACCACAGGAAAGTTGGCTGAGTGAAAATTCTACAACTAGAAGGAAAGAGAAAAGCTCACAGAGAATTGGAGGTACAGCAAAGGGTCTTTGAGTGTGCAGAGAGGAAGGGCGGCTGAGAGCCTGGCTGACTTTCTCTGGCGGAAGGGGGAAGGAAGCCCCCGACCACACTGAACCCCAGTTCTGACTGCACTGAACCCCAGTCCAGGGCGAAACCCTGTGGACCCAGGCTCATACAGGGGGAGTCTGGACAGTCAGGTAGAGAGAAAGGCACCCGGAGACTCAGAGACCCGGGGGAGACCCGGGGGAGCCCTGGCAGGCAGGGTTCAGGAGGCGCACACGCCAGTGTGCACAAAGGCTGCAGAGGTTGCCACAGGCTTTCCCTAGCAGAAGGGAGTCCGAAGCTCCTGACTGCACTGAACCCCAATTCTGACTGCACTGAACCCCAGTTCCAGGTGAGCCCCTGGGGACCCGCGCTCTTACGGGGCAGGGGAGGAATCTGGACTCTCGGGCAGAGACTCAGGAGCCGGGGAAGGCAGAGGTCTGCAGGCGCGCGCATGCCAGTGAGCACAAAGTCTGCGGAGGTTGCCACAGGCTTTCCCTAGTGGAAGGGAGTCAGAAGCTCCTGACTGCACTGAACCCCAATTCTGACTGCACTGAACCCCAGTTCCAGGCGAGCCCCTGGTGACCCATGCTCTTGTGGGGGGAATCTGGACTCTCGGGCGGAGACTCGGGAGCCGGGGAAGGCAGAGGTCTGAAGGTGCGCACGCGTGCAAGGGCAAGGCTGACTGGAAGCCAAGACTGTCTGCTCCTCCCTGAGACTCCACCCCATCCAAGTTGAGCACAGAGGCTATTGCAATTTGGCAAGTCTAATCCTATAAGGCTGTCTCCAGCACCAAACTTCTCCCAGTGTAGACACAGCTGATCCTTACAGCCAACTGGCCTGGAGGTCAATTCCTCCCAGTGATACCAATAACAATCAAGACTTAACTACAACAAGGCTGTACACACAGTCCACAAAGGGGTGCACCAAGAGTGTCCACCTCAGGTTAACTGGGGAGGCCGACCCACTGGGCCATATAGGAAACCTAGCACACAAATATACCCTACCAACTCAGGGAAGCAGTGAAAATGCGGCATCAAAGAAACAGACCACAAACGAAAGAAATGGAGAAAAACAAACGACTGGATATAGAATTCAAAACCACGGTTATAAGGCTTTTCAAGAATATCCTAGAAAAGGCCGATAAATATAATGAGACCCTCGAAGATATGAAAAAGGACCAACTAGAAATTAAACATACACTGACTGAAATAAAAAATATTATACAGAGACCCAACAACAGACTAGAGGAACACAAGAATCAAGTAAAAGAATTGAAATACAAAGAAGCAAAAAACACTCAACCGAAAAAGCAAAAAGATAAAAAAATCCAAAAAGTTGAAGATAGTGTAAGAAGACTGTGGGACAACTTCAAGTGTACCAACATCAGAATTACAGGGGTGCCAGAAGAAGAGCGAGAGCAAGATACTGAAAACCTATTTGAAGAAATAATGACTGAAAACTTCCCCCACCTGGTGAAAGAAATAGACTTACAAGTCCAGGAAGCTCACAGAACCCCAAACAAATGGAATCCAAAGAGGACCACACCAAGACACATCATAATTAAAATGCCAAGAGCAAAAGACAAAGAGAGAATATTAAAAGCAGCAAGAGAAAAGCAGTTAATTACCTACAAGGGAGCACCCATACGATTGTCAGCTGATTTCTCAACAGAAACTATGCAGGCCAGATGGGAGTGGCAAGAAATATTCAAAGTGATGAATAGCAAGAACCTACAACCAAGATTACTCTACCCAGCAAAGCTATCATTCAGAATTGAAGGGCAGATAAAGAGCTTCACAGATAAGAAAAAGCTGAAGGAGTTCATCACCACCAAACCAGTATTATATGAAATGCTGAAAGGTATTCTTAAAGAAGAGGAAGAAGAAAAAAGTAAAGATAAAAATTATGAACAACAAATACATATCTATCAACAAGTGAACCTAAAAATCAAGTGAATTAAAAACCTGAGGAACAGAATAATCTGGTGAATATAATAGAATCAGGGGCATAGAAAGGGAGTGGACTGATAATTCTCAGGGGGAAAGGGGTATGGGGGGGTTCAGAAAGAGACTGGACAAAAATCATACACCCATGGATGAGGACAGTGGTGGGGAGGTAAGGGCAGTGGGGTGGGAACCGGGTGGAGGGGAGCTATGAGGGGGGGGGGGAGGAGAAACAATTGTAATAATCTGAATAAAGATTTATTTTAAAAAAAGGAAATACTTTTCTGTGAAAGCAATAGATAACCTGTTAATAAAAATATATTATAAGCTCTTTGAAGACATCCATTTCTCATGTGTTAGGTATGAGTGAAGAAAGAAAAGGTGCTCAAGTCCTTGTCATCTCTGGAAAGGAAATGTTTGGAGTAGAGAGTGGAATGAGTCAGGTGTGGGGAGGAGGGGATGAATTCACAAATGGAATACTCAAGCATGTGAAAAGAATTGAGGAAAAAAGAAAAGTTTCCAATGATGTTGCTGTGGGTTACAACATAAATCCCTTTTAAAGTTCTTTGAGGGCTCAAACTAAAGACAGGACTTCCTTTTACAGTACTTTTGGTTGCTGGATTGTACTACTTGGACTATTTCAGGCTGAAGCAAAGCCATGAGGGGGGGTGTGCAGGTTCCACCTTGGAGGGTACAGTACATGGTTTTGAACCTACATTGTCCAGATCCAATGTAAAACCTTCACTGCAAACCTGAGCTCAGTATGTATTCACTCCAAACTGCCTGGCTGTTAAACTCCTCAGGTGACAGCAGGAATCAATTCGGATCCATGGTAATTCTTAGAAAGCAATGTCAAAGTCACAGAGACAATGAGCAGATGACACTAAAATAGAGAGGGATTTTCATAAAGAAAAACAAGGCTTATGTGGCATTATGTGGGTTTACTCCACTGATGAGATTTTAAAACCCTCTTGCAAAACTGTACATTGGAAATGAGGACTTCAGCAAACTCCTGGACACATGCTTTCATAAGGAATTACAGGCTCTTTTGATTTTCTAAGGACTGGTTTGCTAATATTGGTTTAAGCATCTTCCAGACCTCACCAGCAAAGACCAAACAGTCTTCCCTATTGCTTCTCATGGGACTTGCAATCCATTAGGATTTTTCTATCCCGTGGTTGTGTGTAACACCTATTAGAAACTAGGTAAATCCAATGGATCCAAATTCATGTGATCACCTAATAATAAGTCAGCAAGTGAGTGCTGATAGATTAATACTTAACATTAACCCTCTTGGTGGGGGCATTTTCAATGTTTACCTAATATGGATTGGGGAGATAACCCAAGGTAAAAAGGCACATATAATATCTACAGAAGTTGCCTCCAAGTTATACCAAGCATGTGCTTTTTAACACTTTCAGCTTTGCCATTTCAAATAAAATTGTGTGATAAATTCCAAAATATAAAAATCAAAAGAAACATACTCCCTGATTGGAGTGGGAGTGAGATAATTTGCTGGCTCAATGCCCACTCTGCCTCTTTCCCTTTCCTAGCAAGGACCCTAAGGCACCTCCAAAAAACTACTTTAGGACCCAGCTAAGTACATGTTGAAAATCACAGCTCTAAACCATTCCCTTTTAATTTCCTGGATTCCAGCCAGGTGGTGCCAAATGGTTAGGCAAAGCCCTTACTTCTCATTTAAATAGACTTACCGTTTGGGTGAGAAAATATTTTTCATTTGATTATTTTGCTGCTTTCACCAACTAAATGTCTTCAATAATTGTGAGAGCAAAAAATTACTAAGTGCCTACTGTGTGCCTTCCTGTCTTCTAAGCCTTGATTATATTATGCCATTTACTCTTCACTACAACCCTATGAAGTAATTATTTATTTTTCCATTTACCAGGTGAAAAAATTGAAGCAGAAATTAAGTAATTTATGCAAATATATCTAACTAGTGAGGTGATAACTCAGTCAGGGTTTTGAATTCAGGTCTTTAGGACTCCAGCATCCTCCAGTGTTACCACTACCTGTTGCCCTCTTTGTCATAGTTTGATACTTTATATAGGCACTCCTAATTTCCAAATTAAAATTGTTGTTCTCTTCCTCTGTGCTGTGTTTTTGACCATTAATTTTCTCTGAATAGCTTTATACTTATTCCTAAAAGATACAAAACAATTAGTCATACACCCTAAATAATCATCGGAATATGTTGAGGATCATTGGGGTCAAAATGCTAGCTTAGCAAATTCATGGCTGTTGATTCGTTTGAGTGGCTCCTCCTGGTCTGTCTGGATAGGTCTGCTAATGCACAGGACAGTCATCACTGACATGCAGCATTCATCTTTCCTAGCTTTCACGGAGGAAATTATATCCATTTACCAAGTTTTTGCAGCCCCAGCAAAGCTTGCTAATCAGGTGCAGGCGAGGCTCTCTCTCTGCCAAGATGGGAGCAGGATTGTGAGCTCCGTGCATTCCTCAGGCTCACTGGAGGGTGCACCTGGTCGGAGTTAATTGGGTGAAAGAGTTTTGCCTGTGAGGTGAAAGGAATTAGTGACAGGTTTCCTATTCTCTCGACCCCCTGAGGTAGGATAAAAAGCTTGACTGGCTCCCCCATTTTACAAGACCAATCGGGGAAAGACATAATTAAGGGAAATGTGGTGGGGCATAAAGTTTTTCTCAAGTTTTGGGATGATAAAGGTCAAGTCACATAATTTTAGGTGAATGTTGGGTTAGCTGACTTTACTTTTAATATTTAAGTTAGCAAGCAGTAGAGACAACCAACTAGACCATTTAGTGCCAATGGGTTGTAAATTTGCCATTATATGATTTAGTTGAGTGATGTTGAATAGGTCTTATAAAGTTTATTGGAGTTTAAGAAAGGAAACCATCACACCTGGCTAGCTCTGACATAAGGGGAAGTGCCTTATGGGAGTTGGGTAGACCTTCTAATATGATCAATGGCCTGATGTTACCCAGCAGAAAGAAATAAAAGACTTGACTTGGAAAGTGTGTTAATTCTTTCTGGCTATTTAGTATAATTTAATGCACCATATAGTGCCCCAGGGTATTGAAAGAGTTAAAATCCCTAGACAAAATGAAGAATTACTCTCTTTTTTCCTGAAAGGCCCATATGTATAGAGAGAACTTTATTAGCATGGGTATTAAAATTGGTTGCACTGTAAGCTATTTTCCTAGGTTCCATTTCTGTGCCATCTGTCCTTTTTTTTTTCTCCTTACCAGTAAAAGCAATAAAATGTACACGTTCACTAAAAAGAAAAGGATAGAGTTTTATGACATTCAAGGGACATTGAAAATTCCATTCTCTTATAGACTATATCTTGACCTTTCAGAATACTGTTTTAACAACTGATTTTTAATATATGTATAAGCAAATTGTTCATATTTTTATGTTAATAGTCACATAGACAAACTGGATAAACTGTGAACATAAACCCCCAAAATGTAAGCACTAATTGCTACTGAGGATACAAATAGTGATTATAGTTTCGATACAGAAAAGAGAATCCCAACAGATATTTAAAAGCATTTCAATTAACAGTTATTGGGGTCTTAAAAAAATGCTCCTCATTTCCTGGCCTTGGTCGTGGGGTCCGATCACAATAGGAGATCATTAGCAATAAAGAATCAAAAGATCCAATCAGCTGTGACAATTGACATCCGTTTTTTGTTAATAACGCACAGCCCTCAATGCATGCGAACTGGGTCTCCTACCTTTCCCTCTTATCTGTGCCTTTGCCAGGACTTCAGGTTCTTTTATATAGTGTTTTCCTGTGCTTGTTTAACCTTCACACTAGTAGCACTTATCAGTTTAAAGTGAATCAGTTTAATAAAAGTTTCCTTTTAATACCTAACCCAATGTCCTCAGGATTTGTAACAGAATCACATTAAGTTTCGCCATGAAGGAATTTGGCCTAAATGAAGGAAGCAAACTGCATGCCTGTTTAGTGCTGGTTTTGACCTTTGGATAATTTGGATATGTCATTTCCTAAAATCTCATGAGCTGCAATATGTCATTCTGTGGTAGTAATAACATTCTGAAGGGAGCCCTTCTCATGCATTGATCTCCCAAATCATTTTTCACAGAAATAAAGAACATGACGCATGTTATTCAACAGGGGAAAGTCAAGGACAGGAAGCTTAACTTTCCTTTCTGAAGTCGCTCTTTGAGTAGGAAATAAGTCAAGGATAGAGCTTAAAATAACAGACTATTGATTTTTCTGGGCCATTAGATCACGAGCATTTCACTCAATGGTGTGTTTTTCACTTTACCAGAATGCAGGGGCACCTTATCTCTGTGGGCCCTTCGGGTTTTAAAGCCCTTTCTGGCTCATTATCTAATCTGATCTGCAGAACATCCCTGTGTGCCGGCGGGATCTCTGAACTACAGTTTTCTCTGTCCTAAAATCCGATGTGTTGCTTCCTGACACTGGCCAACCAATGGGCAAGCTCCTGGGTCCACGAATGGCCCCTCTATGTTTCACCCTCAGTTAGAACACTGAAACGGAAATCGTTTCTTGATATTTTAAAACAATACTTAGAAATAGCATATTTATTTTGGTTTCAATATACATGTAACATAAGACTGTTAAATATATGGAGAATACAGAGAAATAAAAAAAATCATCTTCATATGCCCCTATCAAGACTAAAATACTGTTACCACTTTCTTCCCAGTCCCTCATCTGTGCTTCTGGCATAACTGACACGATGCCATGTTTTCATTTCTGTGTTCTTATTTTTTCTACTAGACTTGTCATGTAAACGTAACGTTAAGATAAGAACTCTTGTAAATTTCATTTCACTGGAGACGTATTAAGAACAACTGAATATATCAACATCTATTTCACTATTCCATATTTGGGTCTATAAAACTCTTTTGGGTTGAGTACGATAAATGAACACCTTTGTTCAAATAGTATTAAATGAATATAATGTTGATTGCTTAGAATTTTCTATAGGTATATTTTGCCAATTATAAAAATAAATGTTTTTAAAGCTGCTCATTGTTCAATTTCTTTCTAACAGTGAGTCCTTGGTCTCTGAATGCCCATATTCAAATCCTACTTCTAGTTCTTATTCGTGCTATTTTTTTTGGCAAAAAATTTGTTCCTAATACTATCTCTTATTATTTTTTAATGGCTGCATCTCCTCTAGTTATATCTTCTTCAGTCAATATAGTTATATCTTCTTCTTGACTCCCTTTCCCTTTTTTCTCAATTATCAGCAGAACATTTTCAATCTTATTAATCTTTTCAAAGAAAAACTTTTGATTCTGTTGACTATTTCATATTTGTTCTTTTTCACTAGTCTTTTTTTATTTATATCATGTTGATATAAATTTTTAACTAATTTTTTGTTCGATCAGAAGTTTAGTCAATGTTATGGAAACCTAAGTCTGCCAGAGAGTATTAAGAAAAAATTATGTCACCTATTATGATTAGCCAGAAAATCAATACATAGTCCATCATGTATTTTGCATAATCATATTTACTAATTAGAATAAATTGATTTATATATTATTTAGTTTAAGTTATTACCTGAACGGAACAAGCTTGGTTGGGGGTGCAGAAGAAAAAGAACATGCCCTGTGATGTGAAGGAGTGATCATCTTGGCCGTCTCACAAGTCCTCTCTTTAAAGGCCATATCCCTCTGAAGGAAGAAACACTAGACGGCCGAGGGCTGGGGGAACCTTCTCACCCATACACTTCCTGGAGACCTTTTTGGTCTATTTGTCTGGCAGAACCTTTTATTCCGTTAAGCAGCCCCTGACCCGATTATGTAAAAGGTTTGCCTGCTAGTACATTCTTCTTTATCCACTTGCAAGGCACAGATTCACAGACTTTACTTAAATCTCAAATCAAAACTTAAATGATATCTGCAGTCATGTATTTTCTTTGTTTCTATTGTATCCCAAGTCAATAATCAACTCCAATAACATTACTTTTGACACAATCTTAACTTTCTTTTGTTTGGTAATTTTGACATATGAACAACTTGCCTTTGATACTATATAGTCATATAAACCAAACTTCTTAAATATCTGTGTAATTTCATTATTTCTCTCCTAACTCCTTCATTATAACATATTTATTTGTAAGTAAATCATTCCTATTACTTCTCTCATAATATCTGATTCAGTTAATAGTTTCCCTTACTTAATATTAGGGTTAATCTACTTTTACTTGCTTCTTTGGAATGCTAACACATATTTAGTGATAAAAGTATATATATTAGATGCAATAATAAATTTTTCAGTTTTATCAAAAATTCTCCTTAAGTTTAAAGATCACTCAGAAACTCCCTGTGCATGATGACTTTTGATTTGTGTATGCATATAATTGTTTCTCATGTTAAGTTTCTTCTGAAAATAGAAGCAGAACACTGAATGGCAGAATTCACCGTGGAATGTCAGCCCCAACTGTGAATACTACTAGTAGATCCTATATGATAAGACCCATCCTTTAAAACATTCTCTCTTCCTTCAACTGACCCTATAGGGTTCCTTCAGTGATAAATGTGGGAACATTTTTATGGGCCAGTTTCTAGCAACAGAAGAATGTGCCTTGCTGTCTATATTGACACAAATACTTAATATAATCCTATGAACTTCTAACTACCTTTGTGCTGACTTCCAAAGACATTTCAAATCCTTGGACAAGTGACTTGTTATATTTATGATCCAGATTCCTACTCTAAACGATGATAGTGATGGTTATGGTACTCAAGAATTTCAATTGCCTCGTTAAAAGAAGTTGAAATTAATAATAAACTACAGGCTGCTAAAATTTGAAAATGTAAATGTCACTCTAAAGCATAAATGTAAATACAGATATGATGATATCACAGGTGAAGAAACACATCTCATTGCAAACAGGCAGCATCTGTAACAACAGGTTTGTTTTTCTTGGTGTCAATGTCCTCAGTAAGCATTTTGCCAAATTTCCATTCTGGATCAAAGAGAGAAAGGGTCACAAAGATAGTAATAACACTGGAATGTTTTCATGATTTATCTCAAGTGAGTTAACATTATTTTTAATAGCAGACCCACCGAAACAGACTCATTTTTTTTAACTTAAAGTTATTCTTTTTTAATCTAAGAGTTGATATTTTTATGAAACATCGTTGGATTTGGAGTATATATAGGAGGTGGGGGGAGGTGTTCCTGTCTGATGGCAGCTCTCATTTTTTTCTTTTCTTTCTAACTTTTGAGGTTCTAAGGGGTCTGAATACAGTCACACTAAGAAAAAAATTATAATAATAAAATATGTAATAGGAACCAGGAACTTGGAATTCTTAAGAGCTTGAACTTTTTACCCTTCTAACACATTTTTTTTATCTTTCTTTCTCTAGACATCAATCTATCTAATTAATCATCACTAAACCCTTTGAGGATTGTTTTTTAAAATGCGTATGTGTGTGTGTTTATTTCCAATTGAGTGAATTAGATAGGATTCATATCTGCTCATAAAGCAAATTAAAACAAAAATATACTATTGCTAACATTTAAAGTTTAGATTTACATTTTTTTGTCCCTTCATAAACTGTTTAGTTTCCTAACAAGTCAATCTGTCTCTCTTTCTCAGCATGCCTTACTGCACAATGACCCTACTATACACTTGGCGCATTGACCTCTAACCTTTCCATCACTAAACAAGAAAGTACAGGAGATGCCTATGTAAAGACAGAAATGCTTATACACAGGTCCAGCACTCTTCATGGCTAGTTCCCTGGAACATTTAACAAAGGACAGCATGCAATTGCCCCAGTCTTAATTTGTGAATTGGGCTGTTGCTTGATGAAACTATGCATCTCCAAGGCTACTTTCTTATCATGCTCCATTTAATAACAGGGTATTTCCATACTTCTTACCCAAGATGCATTATGTAAATTTCATGTCAAAATGAGCCTTTATTATCCCTCCCATCTTTATAGTTCTTGTCTTTATTCATGATACACACACAAACAGGATGCATTTTAAAAAAATAAAAGAGACTAAAGTTTTGATGTCGGTAGTTTAAAAATTTTATATTTGTTATTTGGAAGGTTATGAACATTTCTTCTTGTTTTTCTGAATCTTTATGATGGTTATTTGAACTTTCATATGCTAATTTACAAATGCAATTTTAATTTTATATGTCACTTTTAAGGTATTTTATGTTCCTAACTTTGTTCATAATATTTTGAAATGTTATTTTTTACCTGGTTTTTAACTGTAATGTTTTATATATTTAGTGAGGGGGATGTAATAACAAGCTTGGATTCCAGTATACAGACTACATTTATAAGTGTAAGAAAAGTCCCCTTAAAAGATTTGTCCTTATTAAGCTTCCAAAATAGTAAACACTTGGATGTTTCCTTTCTGCATGTATTCTTGATGATTCCCTTGAATTAAAAATTGAAATAAAACTTAAATATTACAGTGGGGAAGACTTTTTTTTTTTTTAGAAAATAACATTAGGAATATTGGTTAATCTCAGGATGCTTGTATTATAATGAATCCATATCACATTTCACAGTCCATGAAACTTTTGTGTGTTTTTTTTATGTTATGTTAGTATTAAAGAATTAACCTTTAATTGGTCTCTCTGTCTCAATTATAGTTTATACAGTCAAATAGTATATAACACTTAATTGTATCTTTCTCTAATCATAAAAATAGCATGTTAGATAAGAATCCTTTAAGCAAATTAAGCATCAATAATAAATTGATAAAATCCTATATAATAAAAGCCTAATATGCTAAGTGTCTGGCCATTCATTTGACCGTTTGACCAATTGCTATGACACGCACTGACCACCAGGGGAAAGACATTCCAACCGGTAGGTTAGCTTGCTGCTGGGGCCAGACATGCGCTGAAGCCCTCCCAAGGTCCCTTCCCAGCCCCGATTAGCCCCGATTGGGACTAGGCGAGCCGGGCCGGACATGCCCTAGAGTCCTCCTGCTATCTCTCCCCGGCCCCAATCATGCACCAGTGGGGTTCCTTGGCCTGGCCTGCACCCTCTCGCAATCTGGGACCCCTTGGGGGATGTCAGAGAGCTTGTTTTGGCCTGATCCCCATAGGCCAGGCCGAGGGACCCCACCGGTGCCTGAATCCATGCACCGGGCCTCTACTACCAAAATAAAGATCAAAAACTTGTCAGAAGGTTTGGTTACATAATGAGTGTTATAAAATTTGCTAAATTTAAAGCATCAGGAAAAAAACTGGTCATGTTGTGATTGTTGTTTTTAAATTGCAGTAAATATTTAGCTTACTACGATTTAGCTAATTGTTTCCACTCCTTAACTGAATTACTTATAAAACAAATTTCAGATGCTGATTGTAGCTACCTATAGCCATCATCAACATAAACCAAAATTGTGATATTAGTACAAGTTAATTTAAATAGTCTCATATTATTTAGATTATTAGAAATGTAATGTTTATGTATTTTCCAGAGAAGCATTTTAATAAGGCAGTGAAGTGAAGAAAGTAAAATATTAAATCTTAAAATCAGGAGTGTTGACATGTTGAGCCATTAAAGAAATCTAATTTGCAATAAAAAATGATAACAATAGAAGAAAAATCAATAATAACAGGTCAAAAATGAAAAATATGCAAACTTGCTAATTGTTTAAATAAGTTTTTTCTATAGCTCTTACATCTTTTCATTTAGATAACATATTGAGAATAAAGTAACTAGAGTGACTACTCTGTGGATACTTATCTGGTATCTAGATTACTTTTATAGATTTATTTTTTGCATTGAAATGTTCTCTTAAGACTGAACATGTCTTGGGACTGGTGATCCCCAACTATATCCTTCACTTGTATTACCTGCTTTCTATTCAAATTTTTAAAAAATAGATAGATAGATAGATAGATAGATAGATAGATAGATAGATAATATGATTGAATATGTTAGTATTGGCTTTTTAGGCTGAAGATATTCTGGTCATTGCTCTCTTACACATCAGTTTCATTATTTTTTTATTTTGGGATTATTGTTAATGCATATAATTAAAGATGGTTGAAACATATGTGAATATACTTGACTTGTCATATAAGTGAGGGAAGAGAATAGAGATGATCAGATATTCATTAATATGGTTCAGTATTGACATTCTGTTGTTTTGTTTCTTTGTTCTTCAAACAGACCTCAACCATCTGAACAGAAATACATACAGTTAACAATTTAAGAGCACAATTTAAAATTAAGGGCATAATTGTGTAACTGTACATAGCTAAATTTACCTGAAACACACATTATTTGTTATAGAAAAGTAGTTTGAAGGCAAATAATCAAGAGTTTAGAATTACAAGGTAAAGATCCTGGTCTTTACACTGTGGCAATAGAAAACTAATACATTTATATGCTTACAACATTTTCTTCTATTATATGTATATAAAGTGAGTTTTCTATGTATTATGAGAATATGATACAAAAAATAATTGAAGACATGACATATGTCTTCAATGGGCTTGATACATAGGTTAAAATATAAAAATACTTAAAAAAACTTAATACTAAAATATCAGCAATTGTATAAACTTTATGAAACAAGGAAATGGGATCATGTTCTTTTAGAAAATACAGAAATTGCGTTTTCAGAATATATGATTTTTCAACTTAAAAAAATCATAAAAATCTACAAAAGAATTACTAGAAATAATTATACTTTAGCAAAGCAATTAGATAGAAAAGCATAATCCAAAAACAAACAAAAAAATGATTGCCTGTCTAAATGAGCAAAAAACACAATGAAGAGAACTTGGATATTTTGGAATTCAGAAATTGATTAGTACAACATTTTGATTACAGTATGTGCATGTCAATCACATTTATTTTACATTTTCCAAAACTTTAGTTGGAAATAGCATTTCAATGTTATATTTTGTTTACCTATACTTAATGCTTTATAACTGTTTATCCAAATTTACTTTAAGTGTTCTTAAAATTATGTACTTTGTATTGCCTTCTTTTGATACCCTTAGAAAACAGTGTTTGAAACAAGGACTATAGCACATGAAATTGTTAGGAAGGTGTTTCCAAGAGACAGGAATGAGGGGTATAGAGAGGAAGAGAAGAAACAAGCCAGTATGAAGTCCTGTTGCTCCAATTGTCTCTGTGGGTTACAAGGAGGTGGCTTCTCCAAGATCACCTAGAAGATGATAGGAGGCCTCTTATACTTCCTTGTCTGGGAGAGGGAGACTGGGACATCTCTCCCACAGCTGGCAATTCCCATTGGTTGCAGGTGACTCCTACATGATCTTAATTTTCCTGTGATTTTTGGCTATATTTTGGCTTGAATTAGGTGATTTTCCTATTGTTGTTTGTGGTTTTTTTTTCCTAGAAGGCCCTGAGGCATAACACAAAAAGATAACAACCTGTTATGCTTGAAGAGTGATCCTGAATGGATTTGGTTGAGTTCCCCATGGAACTATCTCCTGCAATTGTGGCTGAACTCAAAACTGTGCCATGGGATGTGACATGAACATGAGGTACCAAAGACTTTCCCACATACATGTGTTGAAAATCAGTCTTCTGAAGCCATAAAGACCAATAACTCCCTTATGTAAATACCTCCAAAAATGTATACATGCTTTGAATAATTATTAATTCCAATAAGTTACATCTGGAAAGAAAGAAACATCAATTGTATACATTTTTTGGGACACCTTACATATAGACATAGATAGATATAGATATCTATATAGGTATAGATATCTATATAGGTATAGATATGGATATGAATATAGATATAGATATAGATGATATAGATATAAACATAGACATAGATATAGATAGATATAGATATTTTAGTCTCAAGATGGGCAACTATTTGATTGAAGCATGTAATATAAAAAATAGAATAGTCTCCAAAGTTTATTATTTATTAGATAATACAATGGAGTTTATCTTATATTTGGATTTATGTGTCTATAATTCTCTACCTCAGCCTAAACCATTTTCTCTTTAGTTATATTTTAAAAATAAATAATATTGTTATTACACCTTGCTAAACAAAGTATCATATATGGGGCAGAAAAGAGTTTTTTCATTCTTTTAAGGTTACACAAGTACAAATTAAGAAACAAATTACCCTCAGGAGATTAGTTCCAGCAGTATGAGATCATACTGTAATAGTTAGTCACAAAAATCACACAAGCAATTGTGAAATCCACAATGTTTCACACCTTACAGAGTGGCTTATCTTACTACCTTGCATAAATTAATGTTCCAAGCTAGTGTTGGGGACCAATGAAGCAAAGAAATAGGAAATATACTATTTTGAATAATGCATTGCTAATGTGACCAATGACATAAAGACCATACCAACTCAGAAGATGAAACAAATTGCACTGGTTAGAGACCATAAAGAAAAATGCTTTGAAGAATGCTACTTTTCCTTCATGGAAATATCAAAGAAAACTACTTAAGGCAAATATGAAATGGAAATATATATATATAACCACAGAAGCAGGAATACAAAGTCAAGTGCCATCACCAAGCCCCATATCAATGCACCCAAATCTCAGCATTGCCTGATTGCCTGGGGCAGACTTTGTCTCTGTCATTTATTTGTTACTTGACCTATAGCACACTACCTAAACACCTTAACACCCTAATTTTTAAATAGAGTGGACAGTATGTCCTACATTATAGGCTGCTATGAGATCTAAGTAAATTAGTGTTAGTAATACTAAGCAATTAGTAAATTAATATTAATTTGGCCTGGGATATTTCCTCTTTATACTTCTTGCAATAGCCTAATATAATTAACTAGTGGTCTGGTGAATGAATTTGTGCACATTGAAAGGAAATTAATTAGAAGAAATATTTTAATATCGCTATTCACCCTTTCTCTATAATAGAAGTGTCAGAGATGAAAAAAAATAGTGAAATGTATATGAAAATAATATATAAATTGATTAATAAATAAACAGTAACAACATTATATAACAATAACAAAGATATGATATGAAAACAACATTGATAAAAACAATGACTGAAAAATTTATTAAACTTATTCTAATATCTCCCTGTATACATGTGATTGGTGCCAGTGAGAGCTTTATATGTATTGCGCATGCACAAGTCAACATTTATTTTTAAATTGCCAGTGCCCGGCTGGCCGGTCAGTCAGATGGTCGGACGGTTGGATGGATGGACAGTCAGTCACTTACCCTTTTATATATATAGATAACACTCATTTACTCACAATAGTGTCATGCATTGAAAGATAAATTATATGGCTGAACTAATTAATATTTGTCCTGCAAAGTCTGGGGTTTATGTAACACATTATTTAATTCATAGAGAAGATCTTACAAATTATGCTTTGCCTGAAGATTCAGATCTATATTGAATAAAAATAAAAAATGGTGATTCTATATTTTCAGGTCATTATATTTCTTCAACTTTATGCAAAGAATTAGGATAAGAATAGCACTCTCTTTTTTTTCATATGGAGCTCATTTGCTGTGCAAAGCATGTTGTCAAAAGTCTATTGAGCTAAGAAAAATTGTTTTAAATTTGTCCATAATTATTGTGGAAAATTATAATTTGGGAGATTATTGAAGAAAAATGATCGGTATCCCAAATCAGTGTATTGAAGTGAAATTGTTTAACACCTTGAAAATATTTTTTAAATTACAAAAACTGCAGGAAAAACATTACCACATTTTGATGTAATTTCTATATTCTAATCAATAATTAATTTTTGGAGAGTGTCCAGTTGTATTATTTAGTCTTAATTTGAATCATACAAAATAATTATCAATATTAATAGAAACACTTTACCAACATTTAAAAATTCATGATAGAAACATATTTGTGTTTCAAATCCATTTTTATTACTACAAGAAATTTCAAGATTTTATTTACCAATAATGTAAAAGGAAGACTGATAGATTTAAAGAATGATTATAGACTTGGAGTACAATTTAGAGACTGACTGTGGGAAATCTTGTTAATGTTTACAGATAAATTTCCTTCAATTGGAACAAAATATAATGAATTATATTTTGCCATTTGGTACCACCTATATCTGTGAATAAAATTTCATGTTGAAGAAGACAGTAAACACACACACACACACACACACACACACAAAATCGCTGAAGATAGAACTACTATCAATTCCATTTCTGGGCATTAATTCAAATAAATCAAAAATACTAATCTGAAAAGATATCTGCACCCCTATGTTTATTGCAGCATTATTTATAACTAGAGGCTCGGTGCACAAATTCATGCACAGATGGGGTCCTTCGGCCTGGCTGGTGATTGGGGCCATCTCACCCAGGGCCTGCTGGCCAGCGGGGAGGGACTATGGGAGGTTGGCTGGCCACAGAGGTTGGCTGTAGGAGTGCACTGACCACCAGGGGGCAGCTCCTGCATTGAGCATCTGCCCCCTGGTGGTCAGTGCACTTCATAGTGACCAGTCAATCGGTTATTCGGTCCCTTAGGCTTTCATATATAGAGATAGCCAAGATATGGCAGCAACCTAGCTGTCCATCGGCAGACAAACAGATAAGTAAGATGTGGTACATACATACCATGGAATGGTAGCCATAAAAAAGATTGAAATCTTGCCATTTGCTACAGCATAGATGGACTTACAGGGTATTGTGCTAAGTGAAATAAATCAAACAGAGAAAGACAAGTAGTACATGATTTCACTTATATGTGAAATTTGAAAGGTTAAAACAAATAAACAAGCAAACAAAATGGATTCATAGACATACAAAAAAAAAACTGTTGATTGCTAGAGAGTAAGCAGATAGGGGGATGGGTAAAAAAGGTTAAGCAGATTAAGAGTTACAAATGTCCAGTTATAAAACAAATAAATAACAGGAATGCAATATACAACATATCCTATATAATAAAAGCGTAATATGCAAATTGACCAAATGGCCGAACAGCAGAACGACCATCCAGACGACCATCCGGGACCATGCTATTACACCCACTGGCACCAGGCCATCCAAGGTGGGTGTGATGCTACTGGTCAGGGGCCAGGTCATCGCCCCATGATTGCCCTGCAGAGGGAGGCCTAGGCCACCGACCAGTGGTCTGAGGTGGGTGGGCAAGTCCTCCCTCTATGAGGGAAGCCCAGGTCCCTGGTGACAGAGGGAAGCCTGTGCTGGCAGCCAGGGGAAGGAAGGCCTACTCTTGCACAAATTTGTGCATCGGGCCTCTAGTAGAATATAGTTAATAATGTCATAATAACTTTGTACAGTAATAGGTTACTAGAATTGTCATAATGATCATTTCATAACATATGTAAGTATTAAATAACTATGTTGTTCACCTAGAACTAACACAATATTATATGTGAACTATACTTTAATAAAAAGGAATTTTTTAAAAAACTGGAGGAATCACTAAATATCTTTATTAATTTCCAGGTTAAATTTTTATAAAAAGTAATCCACTCATAAAAGCAAACTCAAGTGTCTTATTTAAAACTAGAGGCTCGGTGTATGAAATTCGTGCATTCGGGGTTCCCTCAGCCCAGCCTGCACCCTCTTGCAGTTCAGGAGTGCTTGGGGGAAGCCCGACTGATGGCTTAGGCCCGCTCCCCATCCGTCGGACATCCTTAGCGCTGCCGTGAAAGTGGAAGAGGAGCCAGCCGTGAGCCTGGCTTTTGGCTGAGTGGCGCTTGCCCTGTGGGAGTGCCTGACCACCAGGGGACAGCTCCTGTGTTGAGTGTCGGCCACCTGGTGGTCAGTGCACATCATTCGACTGCTCATTTTGCTGTTCAGTCTATTTGCATATTAGCCTTTTATTATATAGGATTTGGAGAATGTCCTATTGAAAATTTTATAAAATTTCAAAATTTAATATTTCTCATATCCTTTCCATTTCGTGTTTTTTTTTACTTATGCAAAATAAAAAGAATGCATTCATTCACAAATCCCCATATTGAAGCATCCAATGTCCTCCATTTACTCCTTCATGTTACATAAATATAATTTTCTGTGTGTACCATGACATGAAGAAAATTTAGGAAGTGATGTTCAAAAGCAGTAACTGTAGGCTCAAAATGTGAAACCCTGGATACGGGGACTACTGTATGCACTCAGTGTGATTGAAAGTACTTCTTCAAAAGAATGAATTTTAATTCCTGATGAAATTTCACAAAATAGAGCTGAAGAAATTATAAACTTTACCTTGATTCTTTGTCAAGTTTACCTCAAAACTTAAGTGTATACCAAACAACAGAGACTACATTTATCAAGATTCCTAAATCCACAGCTTATAAATGTACATAGTTTCTGATGTAGGTCAGTATTTGACTTAGAGCTCCATCATTTACTAGTCTTATATCTAGAGTGCTTATCTTTTCTCCCAGATTTTTTAAAAATCAAGTGTAAAATGAAGGTAAAGGTTTAGCTCTATTCATCTCTCATAGAATTGTTATATTGACCAACCATGATAATATATTTCAAAGCTTATAACATTATCAAAATATCTATAAAGAGAGGACATAAATATTAACTAATGTATGCCATGATCAGCTCTTTGTTAGGTGAATTTGCTATGAAATAGATGCTAGATGATGATAGATGATAGAGAGATGATGATGATAGATAGAGAAATGATAGATAGATAGATAGATAGATAGATAGATAGATAGATACTAAATCATTGGTAGGTAGATTATTTTACAGTTTGACCTCTCTGATCCAAACCTGCAAGAGAAAAAGTTAAATCTCTATATTTTTAACTTCACTAAAACTGACTTTTTTTTTGGTCTGGACAATCTACAGGAACTTGTCAAATAAAAGGGAGTAGGTATCCATATAACATATAACTCAAGGTTACACAAACAAAGTTATTTAATAGATATTTCTCCTGCCTCAGTTTTAGCCAGATCTCTGGCCCAGGACTTGAACTTATAATAAAGTCTGATAAGGAATATGGTTTATTGGTGACATGGAGAGTAAAACTCTCAGCTTGTGAGGCATTTGTGAATCAGTAAAATAACATTTCAGATAACATGCTCAAGTCAAAGAGCAAAAACACCCTCTTTAACACAACCTTGGGCAACTGTAAAACACAATCTGCAATAACAGTTAAGCATAACAGTTCTTTGGGGACTTATATACCAATATATAAAAGTAAAGGGGTCACCAGGTTTCCAAATGTGGTTTGCCTTTGGAACACCAAAGCGACAAACCAGGAGGTGTGCTAGAGAATAGCACAGTCTGGGCAGAGTCAATGAAACACTTTGGGTCATGTTTTGTTTTCCAAAATTAAAGAATTACACAGTATCTCCAAAAAGTTCCCACTCTCTTTATTGTTATTATTTTCTTATTTTTAATTGATTTCAGAGAGGACAGGAGAGGGAGGGAGAGATAGAAACATCAATGATAAGAGATAATGATTGACTGGCTGCCGCCTGCACTGAGGATCAAGCCCAACCTGGGCATGTGCCCTAACTGGGAATCAAACCATGACTTCCTGGTTCACAGATCATCGCTCGACCACTGAGCCACACCAGTTGGGTGTCACTCTCTTGATTATTAATTCAAGGTTGCAAAGGAATAAGTGGCCAGGAGCTTAAGGAAGAATGATGAAGTCCCCTCCTTCTGGAACAACTTTTAAAATTTTGTGATATGAGAATTGCTGGTTATTTGATTATTAAATGATTATTTCCAA
The DNA here is from genome assembly GCF_963455305.1 of Plecotus auritus. Taxonomy (NCBI): domain Eukaryota; kingdom Metazoa; phylum Chordata; class Mammalia; order Chiroptera; family Vespertilionidae; genus Plecotus; species Plecotus auritus. The sequence goes on along the minus strand of NC_137770.1, from coordinate 18,254,622 downwards.
CATATATCTTTCACTTATTTTTAACAGGAGAAATAATTTATTATGCAGCTTTCTTGATTTTAATTACTGAAGATTTATGTTCCTGTAAAAAAGAAAGCAATAACAATAGTAAATAATTTTAATTGCAGGTCCTAGTTGTAGATTATTAATTGGTACATGTAATCTATCAAATTATTTTCTCCAAGGTTACCTTCAACACAAGTGTTTTGAACCTGTTAGTCTAAGACCAGCATAGACAAGGATTCATACTGTGGTTCTTGCCCCGTATTTGAAAGGGCAACCCCAGGTCTACATAGAGATGGCTAAGACATAATGGAAAGAAAGTGACAAGTTAATTTAGCATCCACCTGGATAATAGTGTCAGAATGACAGCTGGCCATTTAATAAAGCCAGTAACTAATCTGCACCATTGAATTTAGCACTTGGCAAGACAGTCTTTTTATTTTCTTATATGTCCTTATATTACTAGGACTTCCAACTTGTGGGGAGAAATGGTTCACATTAAATCAATCGCCAAATTAGAATGTCTTTAGTAGCATATTTAGCCCACCAGCTCATCGGAACACCACAGCACTTGTGTCCCAGCTCTGCCGTGAGAGAGATATCCAGGTGTCCCAGTGAGGATGTCTGAAGCAGCTCACATTCTCTCATTTCCATGACAAGACCTCTCCCAGCTGCCCCTGCTGTCATTACAGAGTGTGCTAAGGCACTGAACCACGTGACAGGTTCTTATTAACTCTTTTCTGTGCAGAAACAAAGCTCCAAGGTGTCTTCCTAGGGCCAATGCATCAGACTCGTCCCCTTTTCTTTGGCTGAAAATTGAAAGGCCCCCTTTTCTATAGAAACTGAGTCTGTGTCACACAGATAGCCCCCCATTATTCTATATGTGTCACAATTTAAACTCAGTTGAAACACTTGTTCTTCTAGTATCTTTTTTTCTTTTCCTTCTCTTCGACCTTCTCTCTGTTTTTCTTTTTCCTTTCAAGATTTGATATCTCATTCTTAAGTGGGAAAGGGACTTAAAAGTAAACAAAAGAAATTAAAACATGCATGTTCCAAGTTTCTATGCCATGGCAAAAGTAAATTCTGAGGTGATAAACAAGAAATCTCATCTTACTTGAGACTATTGAGAAACTGATTTTCTTTTAAGTTTCTATAGTATACTTTGTTAACAAAAGATCCTTACTGGCTGGCCTTGGATGATTTCCATTAATGAGTGTGAATCACATCCTATTAACAGTGACCACTAGTGTGATGTTATTCCTCAGAGCATTGTAACTCACCATTTCGTAGAGAAGACTCATCCCAGCATCCTTTCCTAATGGGGACAGAATCTGGGAAAAGCTATGGAAATGTCATTTCCTCCAAACTTTCTAATCTGTCACATATTACATCCTAAAAAAAGAAAAAAAGAAAAACAAAATTGATCTGATTGACTTGTGTTTCCTGTCCTTTTGTTAATTTGTACAAGAGAAGCACTAATGAGAATGTGGCCTAGAAAGCTAGGTAGAAGTTTCCAGAAGAAGTCTTTTTTGGCTGATATTTAATAGGAGGATGACTTTCTGAGAGCTGTCCTCTTTTGAGTTCTTAGTAGACTCCTCTGAAGTTGTTAGAAAAGTATTTTATATAGAATGATTCCTCCCAATAGGCCCACTAACTACTTGATTGAATAGGGAGATTGGATTCAACAAATAAAGGAAGTTATGAAAAAAAGGTTATTTTTATTGTATAACAGTCTCATAAACTTTCAGGAATTATGTACTAATAAACGTGTCACCTATAATTTATTAATTAGGAGACATAAAAGATAAGTTTAACAGTTTATTAAAAAAAGGATCCAAGTGACAGCTTGCAAATAATTGGTAAAATAGGATCATTTGGGTTCATCAATATGTGTGTTTCCATAAGACAAGGTAATCAGAAAGGAAATGAAGAAGTAAAACATAAGAAAAATAAATACACAAGCTGGATTTAGGAACACAAGAAAAAGTCAATAATCTGAGTTAAATGTTTGTCTTAGCATACCTTGTGATTACATCTCACAGTATTTATTTTTAAGTAATTACTTCTTTATATATCTGTATATATCTATACAGCCTTTTACTGTTAACCATCATGGCAGGATATGCATTTCATTAATTTTTGGATTTCTGACTTCTGGCATTGTTTTAAATAGTTAGAGATGTTCTCATGTATTATCCCACTGGTTCTAAGTTACCACCTTTTGAGCAGGGATGTCTGCCTCTTGTTAACCACTGTAACTTTAGTCTTGTTCATAGCATAAGATACAGTAGACATTCCATAAATATTTACATAATGAGTAAAGAAGTGAATGAATCCTGGCCTTCAGGGGTGTGGGCCATAAATGTCTGCAATAAAGTAGTAAGACATGAAACATGAAGGCTCATAAAATTAACTGAAGAACTTGATATACATACATGATGGGGCAGTTCTACAACAATGTGGACACTGCTTGTTTAAGAAAATGAAAATGAAAAACAAAAGAAGCCAATTCCATTAGTGTCCATGGAGCCCTACCACTTCACTTCTGTCCTCTCTTATGCTATGAATTAATGAATGAGTAAATGAATTACTGAATTCCTACTTTGAGCATTTTCCTCTCTGTAAAAATCATGGCTAGGGTGTCCTCAGTAATCTGACTAAAAGACCAGACTATGTTCCTATGAGTCAAGAGAAAATAGGATGAAAGCTCTAGATGTTAGATCTAGAATAGGTGATTCAGAGATAGATTCCTGCAAGGGAGGGGGAAAATGTAGATATCAGTCTCCCTTGTGCTAATAAGCCAAACTTCTTTGTGGGATTGACTGAATTAACTAGCAGACACAAAATAAACAGCAAATCCACATCACAGCACTGAATACTCCCTTCACTCCCTGCTAGGTGTCGAATATACCAGAAACATCAGAATATCATCAGCATTTAAAGTCAGAGCATAATGGTGCATCCAGTTAGCAATCTTCCAGTGGGACACAGAGGAGAATGTGCCCTGAAATATCAAATCGCAGTTACGTTATCACCACCCCTCTTTATCCCTTCCCCAGTCTCTCCTGTTCCTTTCTTGTCTCTGTGGAGCAAAGTGCAGCACTTACACTTAGCAACTGAGATCATTTTCTTTATTGATCCATTGACTTTAGGCACTTGGACTAGCAGCTCCATTAGTAGCTACAACTGGGTACTCCTCTGAGCCCGGGATTCAGGAGAGGAGACACTTCAGATCTGACATGTAAATTGCTCTGAGGGAAGCAAGAGAGCACTGAATCCATTACTCCCATTATTGGCCAATTTGTCAGCAACTCGGAAAACAGAGCAGCTCCGTTGCGTGTCAAAGGATATACAAGATGGTCCCTCAGGCAGGAGGAGAGGGGATGGATTGGAAGAAATTGATTTGTGACCCAGATGCCATATGACAAAGTTATGAAGCAAAGGGAGTCTGACAGCCCTCCAAAAAGTGGGAAGGAGGAGAGGAAAAGGAAAACAGTGTATAGATAAATAAATAATGTATCTATGGAAATCTCTTTTATTTGATTGTGTATGTTATTCCCACAGTATTGCTGCAGAGTTGGTCTCAATACAAGAAAATTCAACTGAAGTGTTTCATTCAATGACTCAAGAATGGAGATAGAGTAGATTTTGATCTTTGACAACAGCGACCTACAGATTATCAGAGAGAATGAATGAAGTCCTATTAAGGCAGGCAAACACACACACACACACACACACACACTCACACACACACCTGGAATAACCCACTTGCAATTACATTAAAACTCAAATCCTCTCCTCATTATAAAAGAACTCATGCCTACAAACTAGTCTGCTTGCTCCCTCCTTGTTTTATCTGGCACTAGTCCCCGAACAAAAAATCAATCTCCAATTCCTTTTAATGCTTGGCTCTAAATTCAGAAAGCAAAACAAAACATGGGAGTCTCACATTTATTATGGAACCTCTTTTATCTGGCTGGAGGGCAGCCTTCTAATCAAGGGAATGAATAAACAGTCATTTACTTACTTTCAGCGAATAGAGGAGACAGCTCAATCTTCTTGAAGGCCAGGCACACCAAATGGGACTCCAATTTGTAAATCAAAACATTAGCAGCTTGTTAATCTAGCCTGGCAATTATTAAGATGTAAAGAAGTTTGTATTACTGTGTTTATTGATGGAGGTTATATGTAGGAGCAGAACTACTTACTTTTCTTTCTTTGTGGAAGAAAAATATCTAGTAATTGAAGGTAAAAAGCCTTTTTGAAGACTGACATTTAGAAAAGCTTCAATTTTTTTTTCTTGTTTCTCAAATGCTAAGCAAACAAAAAGAGCAAAGAAAAAAAAATAAGTCAGGGACCTAAACAACAAAAATATTTACAATGTTGTTTCATCTCTTGTTCAGAGGTTTGTGTTCCCGTAAGGTCAACAACAGGTATGATATGGGCTGAGGTTTTCACACCCAAGCTGAGTGATGTGAATAAATTGTACCTGACAGGAAGAGAGACAGACACACGTGCAGACGCATACTCGGTCCTATGTAAATCCAGAGAGTGACTTTTTGTGCTTGCATCTTCCCAGTCATTTCTCTATCCATAGCTGTAGCTGCATGTGGGTGTGCTTCTCCATGTACAATTCAAGTTCACCAAACTACAAAGGACTCTCTATCTCACATAGGGCAGAAAACGTGGATCTTTATATTTTTTACAGTAGAAATTGAGGAAATCGTATATTTTGATGCAGACAACTGAACAACCAGCTTTTTTCATTTGGAGGGTCTTTGCAATGTGACTTATATTTATGCTGTGGTTTTTACAAACCTGATTCCAAACAGTCCCACATTCTTACCCTCTCACTTTTCTCAGGTTTATTTCACTCAATGAAGCTGAAGTATGGTGAGTGGTGGTGGAATGATATGTATGATACGATAATTTAAAAAAAAATCTAAAATGCAATGGTTTAGCAATGTATTAGGAGAAAATATAAACAAACATTTCTACAATTCCATGGTAAAGGGTTCATAAACCGAGCTTCAGTGTCAGAAGGCAAAGTGAAGAAAAAATTGAGAGATTTGATTAATTCAAGAAAAAAGTCTTCCTGAAACACATGTAAAACATAAGCTTGGAAACTATTTGCAACATATATGGCTAATGTGGCATTGATATCCTTCATAGAATTAAAGCTTTTTAAAATTAAAAAAAAGATAGACATCTTTGTTATTATTTGTTCAATAGGACTATTGTCTATTATTCTGATCTACTGTGGGGGCCCATTGAAATCATGAGGCAAAAATTAACCCCTAGAGAATAGACAAGGCAATACAGCAAGGATCAATACTCTCATAGCTACATTTTAACAGTGCTCTGGGTACAATAGCTGGAGTACAATGTAATCACCACGATGTACACTTTAAACATATAACAATTTTATTCATCAATCATACCTCAATAAAGCTGAATTTTAAAAAAAAATCATGTGAAATTTATATATGATACAAAACAATGCATTTTGTTGTAATCTTCCTATTCTAGCTCTCATTCATTTTTTTCCTACTCTCACTATTAGAATCTCCAAAGACCAAAAATTTCTCTCACAAGTTAATACAAAATAGTTTCTCAAAAAAATAAATTTAAAAATGTAAATTATAAAGTAATACAGAAACATGAGTAAAAATAAAAGTGAAATCAGGAAAATGATTATTTTGCATTTTATGTGATTGAATACTTGTAAAACACAGCTTATCATTATTTCCCCCTAATATTGAGAATTAATCACCTTAGTTAACATTGTAAGCTTTTTGTTTGTGCACTCAGTGTAAAGAATGGCCATATAACATTCCAAACTAATGTGGTATTGTTTTATGTTAGCGGAAGCATTCCTTTTTAGAATATTAGTACACTAGAGACCATAATTGTGGAGATAGGCACCAAATATTTTGCATGTTGGTATTAGGTGTATCAATGTACCTCAATTCTCACATCTTCTCTATGGGTCCTAGATTCATATACCTGGTATTCTGGTCACAAAGGGAGCTACTTCAAATAGATGTAGTGCTTCCTGATGTAAAGCACCCAACCCCAGATCTTAGAGCTGACATTGTGACTCAAACATCTAAAGAACAGCTCCATTCTATAGGCTCAACTGCTTCTGATAAATGGGTACATGATAAAACTAGTGAATCTCATGGGCCTTGGTCCTTTGACACAGTTTGCTAACCTGCGTTCCGTGATCTATAATAATATTGTGTGTGATATCCTAGCCATGGCTTACCACATTTTACAACTTGGCAAACCATGGTGATGGCAGAAGCAAGGCAGAGAGGGAGAAAGAAAACCTGATAAGGAAAATTTCTCCTCATTCCTGTATTTCACTGAAATCAATTTGCCATCAAGTGGCTGGTTGGTCATTCTGAAACAAAAATGTGGGGGTTTTTAGTCTGAATTCATTGCCTGGTGAAATTAAAGAATAAAGTCATGGACAAGAATGGTTAGTGGAACCCAAGTTTATGGAGAGAAGTCAGTCCTGGAAAAGGTGCAGCTGGAGTTTCAGGAGCAGTTTCCAGAGCTTCCTTTTCATGTTACAGTCAGGAGTAATTTAACATTCAAGCTAATTAAAGTCTATTAGTTCATGTGTGGAGGCCCAGATGGCCATAAGCCCATAGGAACCTATTGTGTGCAGGGGAGAAGAGTGAGGGTTAGAGGAAGCACGCACCTTTTAATTTAAGGATTGGAAACAGCCTTGCTAGCTCCTGATTGGCCTTTTCAAATAATTCTGCCTTAGCAACATTCTTGGGATTGGTTTATACTCCATACTATCTTGTGATTGGTTATCTGCAAGCTGCCTATTTTAGCAACATTCAGACATTTTGAAGCTCATGTCTTTCTTCCTTCCCTGCCCAGTTGGGGTACCTTAGTAACTTTGCTTAGTTAGGTTCCAGATTTTATTCTCCTCCCCTACACACACACACTCCACACCCCCTCAACCCCCATCCCAGTCCCTAGCTACCCTCTGTCTCTTCAATTCCAGAACATTGTATGACATCGCGATCCCAGAATCTATAATAATGAAAGCTTAATATGCTAATTAGACCAGACATCCTTCTGGATGACCTTCCGGATGAAGCCAGGGCTGCAAGGGAAGCCCTGGTCCCAGGTGCCAGAGGGAAGCTGGTACCCGCAGCTGGGGGAAGGAAGGCCTACTCATGCACGAATTCCGTGCATCGGGCCTCTAGTATGTTATAATTGCTGATGGCATTTTGCACCAAGCAGTGGGAACTATCAAGTCAATAATAATAATGGGAAAGCCATGCTTTTGAGCCCTTGAATAAATATTATTGCTGCTACAATAGATACTTTGTTCATGAAGACTTTGAACAAAGAGTTGAGCTGCTAGAACAAATTAATAATTTTAATTCATAGAAATTCATCTTATCTATAGGTTTGCTGTCTGCAATGAGGTTCTGTATGTGTGTGCGTGTTTAGCATTCAAATATAACAATTTTAAAACTTGTATTCTGAGCCCATTTTCTTTGAGCCCTCTAACATTTTCTTACATGTCCAAAACATCCATCCAAACAATCAGCTATGTGCTTGCTTATGTGCTTATGTAAATCCATGCTTCCATTTATACCTCCATACAAAACAAATGGATGATGCAACATTCTGCTTGATGTTCACCAAATGGAAGAATCTATCCCCTCATTGTTTTTCTGGAACAACCTTGAAAAGAGCTGCCTCAGAAGCCACGTGCACTGAGTGGTCACATACCACACAACACAGTCTGTCCACCAGACCCCATTTATTATTTTTTGTAGTCAACTCCCAAGTCATAGGATCTCCATTGTAGATTTAGCTGGGTGTCAGGAGGCAGTAGTAGTGGTGCAGCAGTGGAAGCACAGGGGTATATGTCACCTGCTTGTACAATATTCTTGCTGGCTGACTTGTGAACTTCCTGAAGAAATACCAGGGAATGAGAGATGGATGTCCACCATGTCTGAGTCCTTCAATGCTATCTTTCCTTAACTTGGCTGAATCTCTTTTAGTCCCTCATTTTCCCCTTTTATTTCTTTATTCTTCTTTTAAGAAATTGTACATGATCTTGTCAATGGGCTGAAGCATTAAATATCACACAAGTTACGAAGGTAAGACTGTTTTAGCAAACTTGTACTTTTCACTCAACCATACACTTCTCTATAAGACAAGGAAGAAAAGTTAATTATCTGTTTAAATAGGATCAGGGCAAGGGTGAAAATGCAGAAATAACTAAATGAGAAAATATATTACCATTATGAATTTTACCAAAAGTTATCTGGTCGCATGTATTTTTAATTCGTATAAATATAGTCAGATCACTTTACAAAATAGAACTAATGCTAGTCAACAATTAGCTATTTTATTATGCCACCTCACAATTACCTCACCTTGTTTTTACCATGTCACCTTGTTACAACAGTGCATTGCCTCGATACGGGGTCATGATTCAGGTGTGCAATATTTTATCTTTCCATTATGAATTAGTAAAACTATGCAATATAGACAGTGTACCTACAAAGCCACTCCTCCCTATTCTCAGTGCATTTTAACCCACTTTCCCCCAAACCCTGCTCTTCCCAGGCCCTTTGGTTTAGTGAAGGAAAATGTTCTGAATGGATTTACCTGCAGGCTTAGAAAGGGTAAGGCTTAGCCTGAAGTAAATAAAGTTTATGAAAAGGTAAATTTCAGCCACAGTGGCACTTCAGAATGGCATTTTGCACTCACTCTTCTTGACCCTCCACAATCGGACCAATCTCGATGTTTTTGAGGCTCTATCTGTTAGAAAGATGTGCTGAAAAGTCAAGTTCCTGGTAAAGGAGAAGATATGTCTATTAAGCAAGAATTCCCAGCAAGGCTTTCTCTGTGCTAAGTAGGTCTGGCTCTTTGAAAGCCTTCTTATAGTCAGTTAGACAGCATGAGTGTTCCTGGAGGAATAATGTCACTGATGATCACATTGTTGATGTAGTTAATATCCCTACAACCAGGGACTTAAAAGAAACATGTTGGGCTTTTTTTTCTTTTTGTCATTTCCTGAAATTTTTCTTTTTTGATATTTATCTAAGCATAAGGTTCATGCAAAGGTGAATATTAATCGTAACATTTGAGAAAAATACCTCAGCTCATTCATTATGTGTGATGAATATCTGAATAATAGGCTTAAACCACTGCCAAAAGTGGTTCTTGTGACTTTCTAGTTAATTATGATAACTTTCAGAAAAGAAAAAATGGTAACTTTGAACTTAGGGCCTTTCATAAGTAACCCTGTGCAAGGAAATTGTGCTCTTATTGATTTGCATTTTCCTGATTTACATACCTATTAATTCATAACTTTGATTCAGTGTACTTTTTAGCATTTTATTATTAATATAGCTGACATACTGGGTAAGTTCAGACCTCATAGAAGTCAATTGGGACTTTTAGTAAAGTACCTAAGGACTCAATTTGTAATTAAATAATTTTTTTTCAAATAAATTAAAAGGAATATACAGAACCTCTATTTTTATATACTCTCTTTTTTATTTTAAAATCCATACACAATATAAAGAACGTAGTGCATCACCAATTTTTATAAATTCTATGCCAAAGAAAATATAAGCAATTTTCAAAGATAGAACAACACATGTTCGACTATAGTTTCATTTAAAATATTGAATGTGCTATTCATTTTACTCAATAATTAGCCTTATACAGAAATTAAGATATTTAATTATGTTCATGAAATAACCTTATATAGTAAGCATGCATCTGATTAATAATTTTCAAAATAAAAATGATTGTATTGAGGGGATTTTCAACCTAGTAAAGACTTAATTTATTTGTAAAGTGTTTCTTTTACTCTCCAGGAAAGCTTTGCTCAATATGTAGAGTTAAACTAATGTCTACACAATTCCAAATCAATTATAACCTTTGTTTTAAATAAGCTTGGGGAATACGCATATATTGCACTCATAGTTGTTTCTTTTTTTTTTTTTTTTTTTTAATTGATTTGATTCTACTCTGGGAGTAATCTGATAGTAAAGATCAACTAAACATTAGTTTGTCCTTAGGCAGAAACTAGTTGAATACATCATTTTGTTTAGCTTTTCAACAACTGTTTGGGCATTGTGTAGACAGCTTACCAAGTGCTCAGCAATCCCTGCCTTTGCAGCAGTTTTGGCTACCTCAAGGGAAAAGCAAATACAGCCACACAATGAAAGATAATGCATTACCCCTTTTAGTCTATTGTTTTAGCTTTTGTTGGCTCACTCCTTGCCAAGACCAACATAAAAGAAACTTTAAGATGCCAGTGAAGTGCTGACAGGGAACAAATTGTCATCCTAAGTACCAACATGTATCAGTGTTTGTTTACATGAACCCAGCTTCTCATTCTTTTTCCCCTTGGTTTTAAACCTGAGGCTGATCAGGAACAAAGACACTGAGAAGTGTGACAAAAAGAATGCTTCCACCTCCAACAGGGGCAGGCACACATGCTTGTCTGTACATTCAATGCTATGCCACTGATAAGACATTCTCATACAAACATTATCAATGCTAATTAATCACAATGCATAGAAATAGTTCTTCATTCCAAAGCCCACGTCTTCCTTAGCATTGTCTCACTCTTCAAAATTCAACATTTGATCCACTGACCTACTTTTCTGTGGTCATGTTTTGTACAGAACTTACCTCTCCTTGACTCTTCAGGAAGTATTTGGCTTGCTTAAAGCCAGCTCTGAGAAACTGTCACTGTGATCTCTTGGGTGAGATTAATTCTTGGGCCTGCTGGCCTCTTGGCCAAGTTTATTACTAATAATAAATCACAGTTGGGCCACCCACTCCCCATCTCTTCTCTTTTGCAACAGTCTTCAGCAATCTTCTTTAACCCCCACTGTCACCATGTTCAGGATTTAATAGGTCTTGCTCCTCCTGCCTGATCCACTCTAAGAACTCCCATTAATTTTAATGTGCAGGTTTATGCTTATATAGAATTAGTCAAAAGATTCTGAAGCATTAGTCTAGGCTGTCAACTTAATAGAACTTGAGCAGACTTTACATGAAGGGAATTAAACAATAAATACATTAAGAACAAAATAATTGATTTCTTTGGGTTACCTTCTTCACATATATGCAAATTTTAAAGGATTATTTCCTTTTGAAGTACCTCTCATTAACATTTCTAGTTTATATTAATGTTGGTGAAACAGGAATTTTTAGGGGTGAAAAAGATAGGTTTCAGGAAATTTTAGAAATGAAGGGGTCCATGGAAAAAAGCACAGGGCTACAGAATGGGAGAAGGTACATTTCCATAAGACAAGGGAGCAGCAACAGATACATCTCCAGAACACAAGGAAGCCAGGTGCAGTTGCATTTACATAAGACAAGGAAGGAGCCCCCTAACCACTTTGGCTCAGTAGATAGAGCGTCAGCCTGCGGACTCAAGGGTCCCAGGTTCGATTCTGGTCAAGGGCATGTACCTTGGTTGCGGGCACATACCCAGTAGGGAATGTGCAGGAGGCAGCTGATAGATGTTTCTCTCTCATCGATGTTTCTAACTCTCTATCCCTCTCCCTTTCTCTCTGTAAAAAAAAATTAATAAAATATATTTTTAAAAAAAGACAAGGAAGCAGCAACAGGTATATTTCCATAAGACAAGGGAACTGGAAGTAGCCAAAAAAAGGTCTATATTTACAAAATAAAGAAGAAGGAAGAAATCCCAGAAGGAATAGGAGGACAATGAGGAAGGAGGGTCTCAGGAGTTACTATAGTAACCAATTCGAAAGGGAATATTGACCAATCAGAGGGAATATCAGGACACAGGAACTGCAGCTTTTATAAACCATGGAAACAGGAAGTCTGTGGGACCCTTTCCCCCTCCCCACTTGGGAGTCTGTACTTGTTCTTCAATAAATCTCCACCTTTGCTATACCACCTTCTGTCTGTGGATTCATTCTTCAACTCTGGCGGACAAAGAATATGGGTTCCAGTCCAAAAGTTCTGTATCATTGGCAAGCAGGACATACATTTTTTAAAGTATTGTTATATCTATAAACTTTATATTATAAAGAAAATGGTCGATCACTTGGAGCTACCATGGATTAGAAATGTTAATAATTGGCTTTGCCTTCATCTTCCTACTTTCTCTTACCATTTCCTTCGTAGGTTATCATGCTGGAATCTTCAAAGCCTCTGTAGTCACCTTCTTGCCAGCCCTGAAAGGAAGCCATGAAAATGTGGGGAAATTGGCCTTGACACCATCTATCTGGTGAGTCTGCCAATCCAAGAAAGCTTCTACTTGTGCATATCTTGCTATATAGTTTTTGTTTTCTTTGTTTTTATTGAAGCAGAAGATCTTATTGTTGGTAAAAGGCATAATCTATAGAAATCAATTAAAGTTGAGATATTCAATGTCTGTGTAGAAAGTCCTCTGTGGGAAACGTTTAAATGTTTATGCAGCATATGTAGGGGAAGTAGAGTGCTGAGAAATTAACAGTCTCTATGGCATGTAGAGGTTGTTCTAGAAATCTTTGATAGAGGGGAACTAGTCAAGCTACAGTGGTCTAGAATACAGAAACACTTTCTTCCTTTGTGACTCTTCAGCATTTGAGCCATGCCTTGGGTAGAATTTATGTTTGTTTGTTTGTTTATTGTAAAAAGCAACATCTGTTTGTCTTCCTCCTTAGTCTGTAAGCCAGTTGATATTTTTATACCTGAAGTAGATTTCATTTAGTACATAGTTAGACATCGTTGAAAAAGCTGAAAAGCTATAGACAGACGCTCCACAAATTACAATTGAAAATATCAGAAGTCAATGCCCTCACCGGTTTGGCTCGGTGGATAGAGTGTCAGCCTGCAGACTGAAGGGTCCCGGGTTCGATTTCGGTCAAGGGCATGTACCTTGGTTGTGGGCACATCCCCAGTGGGGAGTGTGCAGGAGGCAGCTGAATCAATGTTTCTCTCTCATTGATGTTTCTAACTCTCTATCCCTCTCCCTTCCTCTCTGTAAAAAATCAATAAAAAATATTAAAAAAAAATTCTCACCTGAGGATATTTAAAAAAAAAAAAAGAAAATATCAGAAGTCAAAAATGTATTTACTACACTTAGCCTACTGAACATCATAGCTTAGCTGAGAATAACTTTTAGGGTGCTCAGAACACTTACATTAGCTTATATTTGGACAATTATCTGGAATTCATCTAAAAAGTAATTGTCTGGCTCTTTCTTTTTCTCACCAGAATCAGGAAAAACAGATGGGCATTTTATAGACATGATGGAATGGTAAAACACAAAACACAATATCCAAAAAAAGCTGGTAACACAGTACACTGTAGAGTATCAGTGCTTTACTTTAGTGATGGCTTGGCTGGCTAGGAGCCAAGGCTGGCTGACTCTGCTCAGCATCATGAAAGAATGTCATACTATGTATCATTGGACAGGGAAAAGATCAAAATTAAAATATCTACCAAATGTGTATAGCTTTTACACCTTTGTACTAGTAAAGTTGAAAAAATGGTAAGTCCAACAAACCATTGCATGTCAGGTACCGTTGTGTGTGTGTGTGTGTGTGTGTGTGCGTATCTACCCTAATAAAAGAGAAACATGCAAATTGACCATCCCTCTGCTACGCCAACCAGCCAATCAGGAGTGAGTATGCAAATTAACCCAACAAAGATGATAGTTAATTCACATACGCAGGAGCAGAGCGAAGACTGAAGACAGCGTAGAAGCCAAGTGCTGCAAAAGGGAGCAAAGTGGTAGAGAAGGGAGCAAGGCAGCGGAGAAGGGAGGGAGCGAGGCAGTGGAGAAGGCTTCGCTCCCTTCTCTGCTTTGCTCAGGCGCAGGAAGCCCTATTCTTGCAAGAATCTTCCTACAACGGGCCTCTAGTATATATATATTATATGTGTGTATGCATGTGTTTTAATTACTCATAAGTGGCAGAATATTATACCTATATATACATTTTATATAACACATAAATTTACATATAAAATATATAAATTGATACATAATATACATAAATTATAATATATAGAAATATATATATATATATTTCAATGTTGATGCTGAAGTCCTGCCTATCTTGTTCCCAGGACTTAGTGAACAGGGTTGGAATATCTGCATTCTATTGATGAACCATTACAGATATCTCTGATAACCAGTCAGTTTTGAGAATTGCTTGAGTTAACAATAAGAAATAAGAGAAGAAATGACAATTTGCATCCAGAAACTCTAGAGTGATGCCACGAATAACTTAATTGAAAAATAAAAGAATGCTCAGTAATAAATGCCATTTTCTCTAATGTACCAGATGAATTCTAACACAAACAACAACAAATTCTGCAGCTTCAAATAGCATTCCAACAGGCCTCAGGACCCTTCTGATTTCTTTTATTATCTTACTAGAGGCCCGGTTCATGAAATTCGTGCACTGGGGGTGGGGGTCCCTCAGCCCAGCCTGCCCCCTCTCACAGTCCAAGAGCCCTCAGGGGATGTCCCTCTGACAGCTTAGGCCCGCTCCCCCTGGGCCTCAGTCTGACCTCCTTCTGTGGGAGTCAACCGGGCTGATCAGGGGAAGGTGCCACCCCCATCACCCCACTGCTGCTGTCAACCGCCTTAGCGTCCACAGCCGCCAAGGTGTTTTCACCAACATGGACTCCATTCCCTTCTCTATGAAAAAATGACACCTTTCTTTAGGCATTTTCAAGATGTCTCTCATAAGATATGACATTTCTTTCTTTTTTTTTTTTTTTTTTTATCCTCACAATTTTTCCATTGATTTTTACAGAGCGTGGAAGAGAGAGGGAAAGACAGAGAGAAACATCAATGTGAGAGGGCCATTTCGATTGGTTGCCTCCTGCATGAGCCCTGACCTGGACCCCGGCCAGGGAGGAACCTGCAACCTAGGTATATGCCCATGATCAGAATCAAACCCAGACCCTGTTGTCTGCAGGCTGAGGCTCTATCCACTGAGCCAAACCGACTAGGGCAGGATATGACTTTCTTAGCCACTCCAGCAGCAGACCTTTGTTTTTTCCTCCAGGAGTGAGGTGGAAAAACCCTAGATCACCTTCTTGGATTCTTATTACCCAAGTTACCAAGAACACTGTGAGTGGCATAAGGGGCCTTAAGCCAATGAGCAGTCAGAAAAGGTGTTTCCTCTGCAACTCATGCATAGAGGTGGCTTGGGTGTCCACTCTGGGCCTGCTCCAGCTGTGCCACTGCAGCTTGGTCAGGCCCCCCTGTCTCCGGGCCTGTGCCATCCTTGGCTTGCCTCACCGCGCACACAGTCCCCTCCCGCCCATCTGCGCGTGCAGCCTCACCCCTGAGCCAGTCATGACTGTTACGGCATCCCAGCTAATTTGCATATTATCTCTTTATATATAGATTAGCTTTTATATCATTTTCACTCAGCATGCACTTACCTCCATCTCAGTTTAATGGATTTCCAATTGGGAAAATGCAATATTCAGAGCTTTCAGAAGCAGGTCGTTTCAGGGGTATGGCTGTTGGAAGGCTTCACTTATGCTCCTCTAACCACTGAAATATCAATAAGAGTGACTGAAGGCCAAAGTGACAGCTATACTTTCAGTGACTCTCTAAGACTGCATCTTTCAGAGCAAAGTGAACTGAGATTCTATCAGAAAAGAAAATAAGGGTTATACCTAGCCGGACAGTTCATTATCATGATAGTTTTCACTGATGCTTCCAAATTGCCTTTGTGGATGGATCTGAATTCATAAGTTTTATTATATACAGCTCTGGTTTACTTTAGTTGAGATCATTTCTAGAATAAGACTCACCATGAAAGTCCTTGAAATATACTCAAATTAATGGAAAGTTTTCATTGTAATATGTTATCCAAATGAAATCTCCTGAGAAACATAAATGAAGGTAAACCAAAAACAGAGCCCCTATACAAGTCAAAAAACGCAGTCATTAAAATTGGATTTCTGGCTCTGTAAAGCAAGCCATTTACATTTTTGTGATCTTCAATTTTCTAATCTGAAAAACAGGGATAATAATATTTCTCTTAGATTATCAGCTTGATGACAAAAAGTAAATAGTTATAAAAAAAGTATTTGGTGTGAAGTAAGCACACCATAAGAAAGATCTATTTCACTGTAATTATGAACAATCACTGTGTTTTTAAATTATTCATAAAAGTTCCCAGAGAATATGTAACTATGTTATTGTATATTTTTTAAATAAATTAATGTAGAAATGTAATTCATAAGTGGCAAAAATTAGCATAGGTTAAAAAAACAAAAGAATAACATATGAATGAGATAATTTTAGCTGTTCTTGAAGAATTCATCAAAAGCTCACCTATTATTCAGTAATGCTATTCATTATTTAAATCCCCAACCATAATTTTTGAGGTTAAATATAATTATTGAACTTATTTTTCTATTTTTAAAAAATCATGAGTGCATTTAGCAAAGTGTATGCTTTTTTGAATGATGGGGCCCAGAAATACATGAAGATAAAGCTTCTGATATCACAGCTTATAAAATGGTAAGAAAAAAACTAAATAATATTTTTGTATAAATAGTAAATAAATAAAAAATAATAGAGGAAATAAAGTTAGATGCAATTAATCATGATGAAAGACTGAAGGCAATATATCCTGTAATTGAGAGAGTCACAAAACAAAAGAAAATGTTAATGATCAATTAATTATAAATTTGAGTCTTAGCAAGAGATAATCACTTAAAGGATATTGTTAAAGAACTTGAAGAGAGAGTAACATTTACACAGAAATATTTGAGGTATGATTACATTTTAAGCAGAGAGACAAGTGAGAAAAGAAATAAATCCTGGAGTAACAAAATTTCTTAACATGTTCATTGAAACCAAATACAATAGGCAAGAACAAGACTACTGAGAGGAGCTGGAAACAGGATTAGGCAGACAGGGCAAGAGTGAAAGGAAGGAGGAAATATGGACATGACCCTTGGAGCCAGCTAAAACTGTTACGGGATTTCAGGGCAGGAGGGATAGGGAAACTGAGACAGGAAAGTTAAAACAAGGCCAAACAGTGTGGGCAATTTACAGCAAGCTTGTAACTAGCAAACCATTACCTTCCCAGCGTAAGACACCAGAACAAATGGTTAAAAAACCTCCCTAAGGATAGAATGCAAAACGGGAGGGGCAAGGAGGAAAGGAAAAAAGGGCCCTTTTACTTCCTAAGCGGAGAAGCCAGCAGTCTCAAGACTTAGCAAGATAAAGTTGTCAGGTGCTTTTCATGAATTCTGGGAAGGCCACAACAAAGTAAAAAAAAAAAAAAAAAAAAAAAGGGACCTTGAGAATTAATCTGTTTCAAATAGTAGGCAGAGGAATTTTGAAGCCTATAGATAGGAGGCTATATAATGCCTCGGACCCCCCACCCAATTTGCTCTTCAGTTTAGCTTAGAGCATGTCTGGGCTTCATAAGCCAGATGTGTAGGTTTGCTTGCTTTGCTTTTTCCATAAAATGCATACTTTAATTGCTTTAATAAATTGGCTTTTCACAATGCAGTCAAGGTTTCTCATATAAACTCATTTATATGAGAAGACAAGGATCGAGGTTGGGCTCACAGAATGATCCTGCCCGGTAACACCTCTCTGGTATCTGTGAGAGGTGCCTATAACACTAGTAGGTAGCTTCATAGAAGACCAATCAAACATTAATAGAAATTCATAAAGAGTAGTTTAAGGTACACTTAGATTCTTTAAAAAGATGACAATAGGTGTATACACTGATGTGCAGAAAAGGAGAGATGCACAGATTAAAGTGTGTGTCAATTGAACTGTCTAAAAATACAAAAAATAAAGGCAAATTAGAAATCTGAAGAATATATTTTAGCATACAAAGTAGACATATTTCAGAACTAGAGGCCTGGTGCATGAAATTTGTGCACAGGGGGTGCGGGGGGTGGGGGAGTCCCCTCAGCCCTGCCTGCACCCTCTCCAATCTGGGACTCCTCAGGGGATGTCAGACTGCTGGTTTAGGATGTCAGACATCACTCTCACAATCCTGGACTGCTGGCTCCTAAACGCTCACCTGCCTGATCGCCCCTAACTGCTCCCCCCCCCCCTCATCAGCCTGATCACTCTTAACTTGACCCCCTGCCGGTCTGATCACCCCTAACTGCCTCT
This sequence comes from Plecotus auritus, assembly GCF_963455305.1. Lineage (NCBI taxonomy): Eukaryota > Metazoa > Chordata > Mammalia > Chiroptera > Vespertilionidae > Plecotus > Plecotus auritus. The sequence goes on along the minus strand of NC_137770.1, from coordinate 18,236,474 downwards.
GCCTCAGCCCCCAGTCTGGCCTTCCTCTGCAGGAGACCTGGTGGATCAGGGGAGGGAATTGCCCCCATTACCCTGCTGTTGCTGCCACTGCCGGCCTGAGCCTCAGCCCTTCGCAGCCACCCACTGCTGCCTGAGCCTTGGCCCTTGCAGTGGCTTTGTCTGGAAGGACGTCTGGAAGACGTCCACTCTAATTAGCATATTACCCTTTTATTAGTATAGATTTGGGGACCATTACAACCACGCAGAACTTAAAGAAAACCCATGGCCCTGGCCAGTTTGGCTTAATGAACAGAGCATCGGCCTGTGGACTGAAGGGTCCCAGGTTCGATTCTGGTCAGTGGCACATGCCTGGGTTGTGAGCTCCATCCCCAGTAGGGGGCCTGCAGAAGGCAGCTCATCAGTGATTCTTATCATTGATGTTTCTATCTCTCTCTCCCTTTCTCTCTGAAATCAATACAAAAACATTTTTTAAAAAAAGAAAACACATGATCTTCACTTTGGGCTTTGTCATTTTACAATATCCTTTGTGCAGTATTTTAACTTCCCTCAATTTTCCTTTACCCACCCTTAAAATGCAATCTATTTTGGGGAAGATGATCAAGAAAGTGATTCTAGTGGGTAGAAGTTATTTTGGGAGGAGATGGGGTCATGAAAAAATTTAAATATTGAGCATGGTGATGATTGTACCACTCTGAATTTACTTAAAAAAAAAAAAAAAAAAAAAAACCCAGTTCATTGTACACTTTAGGTGACATGTACAGTATATGAATTATATCTCAACAAAGCTGTTCTTTTATTTCTTTTTAGATAAAGACCAGTCTCATAATCAATTGCAGGTGTTTTCAGAGGCCCCCCAGGATTTGCTTATTGCATCCCAAACCATGGCTACAACTCCCAGTTGCCTCCAGTCCTGGTGGATCTGGATGGTGTGGTTTGCAAAGGAGAAGGTGGCAAGAGGCTTGTGGAATTTCTGCAACCCCATTCCCGTGGTCTCCTCAGAGGGCACCAGGGCCATTTCCACTGTGCCAGCTCTCTGCTTCCTTTAACCTGTTGGGCAAAAGAATCCTGCATGCTCTGGCCAGAAAGTGCATTCTCTCTTAGGTGGCCCAGATGGTTTTTTTAAAGTCGTTTTATGGATTCAAAAAGAATAAGCAGAGATGTGGAAAGCTCTTGTCGAATTCCTTTTACGTGGTTCTTCCAGTCTCATGGGAAGTGAGATGTGGCTCCGAATCCATCCCAGAGTGTGTCTTTGGGCAAAAGCACCCAGAACGGCACAACTCTTCAGGGTGCCCTCCACACTTCGCTGTCAGGACTCAGGGGGCTTGAGGATGGGTGAGGCGGCGGTGCCAGCACAGGACCCGGGAGAAGGTAGTGCTTTCTACACTGCCCAGGCCACATGGACTGCAGGTGCGCCCGCCGAGGTGGGCAGGGTGTTTCTGCTGTTTTGTTTTGGTCTGGCCTCCACCCCGTCAGCCATGGACCTGTGCCTGCACTGAGACTGAATGGTTCGATGGTCCTATTTTTTGGTGGACGGAGGATGCACTCCCACCTCCCAGAGACTGGCAGTGAGACACTGGTGGCTTCCGAATCGCTTGCGGGGAGAGTGCGGCCCTAGGTCCAGGACAGACTCAGGTGTCCTCAGCTAGGAGGCCTCCCCAGGCTAGGAGCTGCCGGCAGTTTGAAGGCCGGCCACAACCCCAATCGTGGCGGGGGTCCCCTCTGGGGCGCTGGCCGGCCGGGGCTAGGGACTGCCATTGGTTTGAAGGCTGGCCATGCCCCCAATCTTGGCAGGGCCCCCTCTGGGGTGCTGGCTGGCTTGGACTAGGGGCTGCCGGCAGTTTGAAGGCTGGCCATGTCCCCGATCCAGGCTGGGTTCCCCTCATGGTGACCATTCATCCTGCTCCCTCAGCTCCCTAGCCTGCTTTTTGGTCATCTGTCCAGTCATTTTGGTTGTTATAGCCCCTGGATTTTTATTTATTAGGATGTGCAATGATATTATCCTTAAAGATGTTCACTCTATTTCTCATTTAATATGAAAATTTGGAACTATTCAAAACTTATTAGAGACAGCACAGGGTCATCAAGTATAACCTAACAGAGAGATTCATGTAAGCTATGATACAAATAAGTAATCCTAGAATTTTGAAAAGTGGTGGTTTTAATTAAAATTCTATTTATATAAATTATTGAGGTAATCTATTTACACAAAACATTGAATTACATTTATACACTAAAATTGATGTTGATGAAAATGTTCTTAATATGAAAGCATATTAATAGTACATTAGATGAAAAAAGCAGCTTACAAGACAATGTACACATCACTCAAAAAGAAAATAAAGAGCCCAGACTGGTTTGACTCAGTTGGTTGGGCATCATTCCTTGCACCTAAGGATTGCTGGTTTGATTCTAGTCAGGGCTCATGCCTGTGTTGTGAGTTTGATTCCTGGTAGGGGCATGTTTAAATTTTTTAAAATTTAAATTTAAACAAATTTTTAAAAAAAAATAAAATACACATTAAAAACATACACACAAACATTTTCAGTATAAGAGTAATTAAATAGACACAAATAACTCTTTTAAAAATATTTGGATGGTATGAACCAAGAGTTCACCAGTTTGATTCCTGGACAGGGCACATGCCAAGGTTGCAGGCTGGATCCCCAGTAGGGAGTATGCTGGAGGCAGCCGATTAATGATTCTCTCTCATCATTGATGTTTCTGTCTCTCTGTCCCTCTCCCTTCCTCTCTCTCTAAAAGAAAAAAAAATCAATAAAAACATATTTTAAAAAATTAAACAAATATATTTGTATGGTAGATTTATTTTCATTTTATGTTTACTTTCCAAATATGAATTTTATTCATATAAGATTTCTTAAATATCATTTGGAATGGAAATAAAGGTGTGGGTGGAAAAGATTATTATAAAAATGTTCTGTGAACTTACAAGAGAATCTAGATTTGGAAATCTACAGATATATAACTTCTGGTAACAGAAGTTTGTGAGGTTTTTCTTAAATTTTTTAGGAAATGCATTGAAATCTGTAGGAAAGTCTATAGGAAAATATCAATCTATAAATGTATGAGTGTTTTTAATCTCATATACAGACATGTCAGGTCAGCATAGGTGAACATGTTAAGTCTATTTACATTTTTAGTAGAAATAGAACTAGAATTTTACATTCCTGTTTGCCTGAAAGGTTGAGATTCCAAGTTCACCACCTCAGTCTACAGACAACAGAGGCTCTTGTTCAATCAAATCAGAGTGCAAATTGTAATGCCTTTGATGCATTGGTGTCCCTGAGATGGAGACACTCATTGAATAAAATTTCCCCAAGGGGATCTCAATTAGTCTTCTCAGAAATCCCTGATAAAAGTCAAAGGAGAATTCTCGAATTGTAAATTTAAATCCTATTGACAGACCCTTCAAAGGTGAGAGGTTGTGTTGCCTCAAGTTTTAGGATCCATCTCAATCTCTCAGTCAAGTTCCCATATCAAAAGTCCAATTGTCTTTTGGAGTAAGTTATATTTGAATGGACATTTTTATAAGGTGATTACCCAAGAATCTTATTTCTATTTAGGCCTCACCCTCAGATACTCACCCACATTAACACCTACATTTCAATGGGAAAAAAAAAAAAAAAAAAAAAAAAAAAACATATTGCAGAGAAAACTTCCCTTTCATTTACAAGTAAAAAGAAACATTGCAGTGAAATGCCATCTCTGATATTTGTCTCATAAAATAAGTGTTTTTCTTTTTATAGTAAAGCCTGAGCTGGAACACAGATTAATTTTGTCACGAAGTCAATTGCCAGTAGTATCCAATATACTATCTGGCAAGCTATCCTAGAGATACCTTATAGAATTTTTTTTTGTTGTTTTTTTTGTTGTTGGTGGTGGTGTTGTTAATCCTCACCCAAGGATATTTTTCTATTGATTTTAGGGAAAGTTGGAAGGGAGAGGAAAAGACAGAGGGAAACATCAATGTGAGAGAAACACATGGACTGGTTGCTTCCTGCAGGAGCCCCGACCAAAGTACATGCCCTTGACTGGAAGTGAACCCCAGACCCTTTGGTCCCCAGGCTGACACTCTACCCACTGAGTCAAACCGGCTAGGGCCCAACAGAAACTTTCAATAGACTGAATTGAAATGCTTGCATTGTATGGTTTATTACATTCATTTGAGCCTGGCTCGTGTGGCTCAGCGGTTGAGTATTGACCTATGAACCAGAAGGTCGTGGTTCAATTCCAGGTCAGAGCTCCATGCTCAGGTTACAGGCTCCATCTCCAGGAGGGGATGTGCAGGAGGCACCAATCAATGATTCTCTGTTATCATTGATGTTTCTATCTCTCTCTCTTCCTTCCTCTCTGAAATCAATAAAAATATATTTTAAAAATCCATTTGAAATGTACACTACAAAAATCACCCCCCCACACACACATAAATAAATAAAAAAAAAAAATAGATGAGCTAACTTAGCACATGTAGGATACATTTTAAGCAGAGCAGAAGAATCACACATATCCTGGGATGTACACTCTTTAGATGTCCTTCCTCATTGTGTAGAGGAGGCTTGGGACCAATGGTACACACATGTTCTATCTGATAGTTGCAAGGTGAGTCTCTCTGGCCACAGCTGTTCTCCCTCATGGCTGAGCGGCTCTGGGTTTTATGTGCTTCTGGGAGAGGACACTCAGCACCAGGAAGAATGTCACTAAGCTTAATTATGCCTCCTGATTGCTATGTGGCTCACATGCCTTAAGTATATGTAGTGTATCATAATGATTCATTGCTTTAGGGGCTGCATATATATTTAATGCCTGATGAACATTTAGTGTCTCTTATGTTTGGATTCTCATGTATATTAAGTGTCTGGTGTTTCAAATACATTTTGGCCTTTCATTCCTTTCAAATGTGTGCACTACTCAACAACTACTTATCGATTCTAACACATCTCATGAGTTTCATCAGACCCATCTGCTTTCTTTGTCCTCAATAGCAAACATGAATAATCTGAAGCAATACAACATATGTGCTTTACAGATTGAAAATAACATTTTCATTGTTCTATTCCAAAATAGAAGACCAAGAGTCTTCTTTTATTTAAAAGTGCCCTTAAAATATAAGTGAGTCATCTTGTATTGTAGACATTCTAGCAGAGTTCTTTCCTTTTTCTAAATAATAATTTTAACATTTTTCTTTGAAAAATCACATTTATTGTTTGAGCATTAATGATTAGGAGGCTCAAACATAATTTTTATTAGCTTATTAAATAGCTATGCATTTTTAAAGATTCTAAATATCTTGAAATTTCTTGCAACACAGTAAATTAAGAGTGTAATTAAATCCAGCCTTAATTAATATTTTTTTCTTGGAGAAAAATTAATATATTTTTTGTGAGAAAAGAATCATATCACAAATTTCAGTGATCCTCCAAGAATTTCAAGTTCCCTATAATTTTATTTTTTAAATCAAGTTTTATATACTCTATAGGTATAAAATTTAAAACTTAAACTCTTATTTAATGAATCTGTCTCTTTTTACAAAGATACAAAAATTAAAATCATAAGGCTGTTTTAGAATGAAAGTATAAAGAATGGCTACCATGTTAATAACGTTGCAAATCTGGTATTATACTAATTAATGCACTATTTTAGAATAGCTTTTTCTCTCTTAATTACTTTGTTAAACAATAAAATATCATTTGGAGAGAAAATTTGCCAGAAAATATACTAATTATGCCATTCATCTAAACAATTCATGCATATATATATGTACAAATATATGTATCTATGTGTCCTACAAGTTTATTTGATTGTGACCCTACCTACTAGGAAACAACATCCATTTCACAGGTTGAGTTCAGTCCTACAAAGCTTCCCTCCCCTGGCCCCATCCAAGTTCAGATGCCAGTCATAAGCCCAGATTATTATCTGTACTTCTGACCTACCACACATATAGATTTGAGGTTCCAGTGACCCCCCTCCTTGGACCTTAACACCACTTGCACTTCTGATTGACTAGCTATATAAATCATAGCTATGACCCCCTCTTTGGGTTTGATTAATTTGCTAGAACAGCTCACACAACTCAAATAAGCATTTTACTTGCTGGATTACTGGTGTATTACAAAAAGATGTAATTCAGGAACAGCCAGGTGTAAGAGATGCCCAGGACAAGGTGTGGGGAGAAGGATGGAGCTTCCATGCCTTCTCCAGGCATGCTATTCTCTTTGAATAGCCAGGTGTTCACCACTGAACCCCATCCTTGGTTTTTATGTAGCTTCATTTCATAAGCAAGATGATGAAATCATTTGCCATTGGCTGTAAAGTCAACCTCCAGTCCCTCTCTCTGCCTCCAAATTGCAATTTTCAGTCTCAACCTTCTAATCTTAAAATTAGTCTCCAGGCAACCAATCTCACCCTTAGGTGAGATCCAAATGTCACCTCATTAACATAACAAAAGACACATTGATCTCTTTCACCACCTAAGCAGTCTCAAGGGTATTAAGATATCTATGCCAGAAACCTAGAAAGGACAACAACCAAATATATATTTCTCATTATAAGTCACAGTGTTAAACTAAGTGGCAATCACGATATTACAGTATACACACACATACCCACACACATGGAGATGACTCATTCAAAGCTGCTTTTATACTCAGTAACAATTCTTGGGGTCATGACTTCCAGATAAGATATCAATTTAATTATATCTTTTTTACTAGCTTTACAAAGAAATACAATGAGGGCTTACATTGTGCTGACCACCAATATACAATTTCAGGGAAATGTCAGAATATCCTGCAAAGGAGAATTTGTATACTTAGACACACATTATCAGTAGCAACATCATACAATTTTAGAAGTGCTGAAAAAAAAAAAGGAATATTATGAAATGGAATACACTTGAAACGACAGTGATAGTGAAGTTAGCAAGTGGCTCTAATGTAGATGAAGATACTGATGTTCAGGATTTACATTAAGAAGTTCAAACAATTGTTCCATGATCTGAAACAATAAAAACACATTCCAAATTAGATAGAGGCCCAGTGCATGGATTCATACACCAATGGGGTCCCTCGGCCTGGCCTGCAGGGATCAGGCCAAAACTGGCTCTCTGACATCCCCTAAGGGGTCCTGGATTGCGAGAGGGTGGTTCTGGGTGACGCACTTCAGAATCTGGCTCCCTGCTCTCTGGTTCCATGTGCATCACCCAAGAACCACAGCTGTCAAGTCACCACAGCTTGGCAGCTCCTGTATTGATCGTCTGCCCCCTGGTGGTAAGTGCATGTCATAGCTACTGGTCAGACGGTCGAATGGTCGGACGGTTGCTTAAGCTTTTATATATATAGATAATATGTGTCTTATATGTCACTAATAAATAAATATTTTGAATGAACTAGTGACTATTTCATCTGCATTCTTAAATATTCACATAGCCAAGTTGACCAAAAATCATCCATTTCTATCCTATCTAATAAAAGAATAATATGTAAATTGACCATACCTCTGCTACATCCACAAGCAATGCCCACCAGCCAATCATGAGTGAGTATGCAAATTAACCCAACCAAGATGGCTATGGCCACAGAGAGCAGGAGGTTTGGGTTTCCCCAGAAATGGAGGAAGCCAAGCTTTCCGCCTGCCCTGGCCTGCCTAGGCCTCCGCTTAAGGCTACAAAGTTTCAATTATAGAAGATAAATAAATCCCAACAAAAATGGCAGCTGCCACGGAGCTGGAGAGAGCAGGAGCCTTGGGTTTCCCCTGGCAATGGAGGAAGCCAAATTTCCACACGCCCTGGCCTGCCTTTGCCTCCACTTAAGGCTACAAAGTTTCAATTATAGAAGATAAATAAATCCCAGATACCAGGGCCTCTGCTTGGGTCGCCGGGGGGGTGAGGCCAGCCTGAAAACCACTACAGGCCCCTTGACCAGGCCGCCCCATGCCCCTAGAGAACTCCCACCCTAATTCGGGAGACCATTCAGGGCAAACCAGCTGGCCCCCACCCATGCACCAGGCCTCTATCCTATCTAATAAAAGAATAATATGCAAATTGACCATCACTCCAACACACAAGATGGCTGCCCCCATGTGGTCAAAGATGACTGTCCCCATGTGGACACAAGATGACCACCACAAGATGGCCAGCAGGGAGGGCAGTTGGGAGGGACCAGGCCTGCAAGGGAGGGCAGTTGGGGGCGATCAAGCCTGCAGGGGAGTGCAGTTAAGGGTGACCAGGCCAGCAGAGGAGGGAAGTTGGGGGCAATTGGGCCTGCAGGGAAGGGCAGTTGGGGGGACCCAGGCTTGCAGGGGAGGGCAGTTAGGGGTGACCAGGCCTGCAGTGGAGGGCAATTAGGGGTGACCAGGCCTGCAAGGGAGGGCAGTTAGGCATCAATCAGGCTGGCAGGGTAGTGGTTAGGGGGTGATCAGGCTGGCAGGCAAAGTGGTTAGGGGCAATCAGGAAGGCAGGCAGGTGAGCAGTTGGGAGCCAGCAGTCCTGGATTGTGAGAGGGATGTCCGAATGCCCGTTTAGGCCCAATCCTACTGGAATGGGGCCTAAACGGGCAGTCGGATATCCCTGGAGGGGTCCCAGATTGGAGAGGGTGCAGGCTGGGCTGAGGGACACTCACCCCTGTGCACGAATTTTATGCACCAGGCCTCTAGTATTTTAATAATGAATATGTGGGATTACCTTGTATTTAAACTCACTTTAAAATCTAACATCAAAGTGTTTATAAAAGTAACATAGAATCATTTAGGAACTTGAGAATAATATATGAAACTGTGAAAAAGTTTTCAAAAGTGCCATCACTTATTATTAACTGTCAATATTTTGTGGTATTTGCCAGACATTTTTCAAAACATATTTATATGTATGTAATTAACATCAAATATGTGTATGTATACATACGTTAGGTGTATGTGTACGTACTTATATGCAGTGACTTTTCACCATGTAGCATAACAAGTAATGGAGTTCATTTTGTGCCAAGACAAGACCTGTACCCCACCACAAAAAGTATGAAAAAGTATTGCAAATAATATTGCAGAGCTCCACTTAATACTGTATTTGAATTCCTCAAAGCCGTGCTGCCTTCATAGGTTTATTGCTGCCAGTGTGATCTGATTAATAATTTTTCTGGATAACTTCGTATCATATGCATTTTTGTGTTCTGGGCTAACAAATGTTATACTAAAATTTTGCTGAAAGTATAAAACTAAGTGGCAATATTTTTATTTTTTATTTTTAAAATATATTTTTTATTGATTTCAAAGAAGAAGGCAGAGGGAGAGAGAGATAGAAATATCAACAGTAAGAGAAAATCATTGATCTGCTACTTCCTGAATGCCCCACACTGGGGATCTAACTTGCAACCTGGGCATGTGCCCTGACAAGGAATCGAACCATGACCTCCTGGTTCATAGGTGGATGCCCAGCCACTGAGCCACCCAGGCCGGGCAGTGACAATATTTTTATTTCAAAAATATTATGTTAAATGTCTTCGTGAAATTTCAGTAAATAAAATTCTACTGATAATGCAAGTTCTAAATCTACACACTTGAGATATATTTTAAAACATAGTCTGCAACTTCAAGTATTCATGATACTCTTTCTAAAGTTTTAAAAACACTTTACTAATTAATTTTAATGCACATAAACCACCGACCAAGTTAAAATAATCTCTCTCCCTGAAAGTTCCATTTTATTAGTAACTAGTAATTAGATCATTCTTTAAATACCATCATTCTCCTGTTCCAAGCTGTTAGCCTCGGATTAAATATCCAAATTTGTCCCCAGAGTATGAAAACATGCCCAAAACTCCCAATATCTTCCAAACACATGCCAGTATGCACCTTGTTTGGTGAGGTATAAATAACAGAAGACATTTAGCCACTCATAATAAATGCCATTATTTTTAAATCCACAATCGCATGAGATTTGGTATAAAACAGAAGGGATATGTTAAAAATTAGTGCCGTCCTTTTTCCATTCAGGAGTGCAGGATCATCAGTGTATCCGGGTGAAGGATCATTCTCTCTGGCTTTCGGCCATGAAGCAATTCTGAACATCATTAAACCCCATACATTCTGGCACAACTGCTAGAGTCAGTTCCAAGAAGGCCCAGAGATGATTGCCTAAAAAAATCGGGCCTTAGCTGTATCTGGCAGAGAGAAGAGGGAGCTGTGAAAAAATGCCTCATTGGCATGTGGCTGGACCTGTGTGGCATCCACTGATGCTGTTTATTAAAGATGGTCCTCAAGGGTGTTCAGAGGAAGGGCCCGCATTTTAGATGTTTCATCAGCCTCTCATGTCTGCAGGATTGAGTTGAGATTGCTCAAGGATTTTCTCAAAGTTTTGCAATAAGGAACAGAATTTTTCCTGTAAAGGCACAAGGTATAAATCACTTGGAATGCTCCTCTAACAACTGCTGTTGTAATCCCAAAGTGATTTTTCCCAGTAACAGGTACAGGACACAGCAAGCCTGTTGAAACACACAGTACGTCTCCTGAAGTTAAAAGTGGGATTTGCTCATTCGGTCTGAGCACAGAGATTATAGCATGACATTTATTCCATTGTACACATGTTCTTCAGTCCAGTTCTGTCATGCCAGTACCCATCTCCATCCAGGTGTTGAATATTCCTTTGTGAAAAGAAAGTAGGAAGTATAAAAATTCACACTGATTAATGAGGAGAGAGAATGAGTAATCCAGCCTTACCTCTCTCACTAAACACAGATATTGAAACCAGGAATTAGTGGACTAGGAATAATTGGTAAGGTGTGGTGAAAAGCATGCACTCAACTTTGAATGCTTCAGCTCCTGAATTATATGGTCACTTATAAATATGAAACTTCAAGAAATTATAGAATTATGCAAAATGATGGTGCCCATACCCTATAATTGGGAGAATTAAATGAGTCTCAATTTTTAGCATTTACAAAATGCCACTGGCCCACAGGAGATGCTCAATCAGCATTAGCAGTTATGATTAGTGATGTTCATGCTGAATTCTCTAGTGTTAGTGTTGCTTGTTTACAGTGGTTATATTGATTGGAGTTATTCGTGTTAAATTACCTAGCTTTACAACTTTGGAAATGTGTAGCCCAGGAGTAAATGAGTTTCATTCTGCTATCCGGTCTCTACAATCTCAGTAGACTCTAAAACAAGCACCAAGTAACATAGCATATTCCTTAAGGAAATGTAAGAAGACAGAATCAATAGTTGAACATCTGGATAATTTGAGCCAACCTGACTAAATGGATGATGTTTTACATGATCATCTCAATCTCCACGGAAAGTATGGGTAAGCACACAAAAGTCCAAGATGGCCTGATACTGAGCCAGGAATTTTGTATGTTGGCTCTATTATTTGTGGAGGAGAAGGTAATCCTACATGCTGAACTTTTCTGAGAAGATTAGCTGGTGCTGGATTATAGCAAGTCAAGGTAATTAAAGAGTCATATCTAATATTAAGTGGCAAAGAGCAAAGATCCAGTTGGTTAATCACTATTGCAGCGCAGGACAGTTATACTCTGTCCTGTTCTCAGACTCATCAGACTGTGACTAATAGTTACAGATTTTACATTTACATTTTTTATATGGGCATTTTCCAAAGAATTGACTATATGCTAGTTGCTAATCACTTTGGGGAAATGTAGGTAGCCCAGGTTCCCATCAGGCAGCCTACAACCTTGTTGAAGAATGTGTGCATGAGAGACTTGAACTGATACCTATCTCAGGAAAAGAAAATTAAAATGTAATTGTCTATTGGCCAAGGGCACATATCTACTTGTGTTTTTAATTTTTTTACTGGGAGATATTTAACTGCTTAAGAATATATTACCAAAGGTTTTAGATTTAAGTAATTGGTAGAATGATTTAATAAAGACCCCTTTCTTTACATAAAAATGCAAAGCAAAATATTTTTTAAAATTTAAATATATAACTAAGTTTGAAAGACAAAAGAGATATCTTCAGTACAAGATGCGATCAGGGACATTTCATGAGCAGAGCATGAAACGTGGAATGTGAGTGAGTCCAAGAGCATAACAATTTCAAATATAGGCTCACACAGCTCCTGTTATTCTTGTTTGAGTATTCACTCAATTTTAAGGGAACTTTTTCATGGTTTATGACTTAATTTTATTTTGGTATTATGTAAAATATTTTCATGGTTCAAAGTCAAAATCATTTAAAAAGAAATGTTCAGCCCTAGCCAATTTTGCTCAGTGGATAGAGCATCGGCCTGCAGACCAAAGGGTCCTGGGTTTGATTCCAGTCAAGGGCACATACTGTAGTTGCAGGCTCCTCCCTGGCCCAGGTCCTGGTTAGGGCACATGCAGAAGGCCACCTATTGATAAGGTTCTTTCACACCGATATATCTCTCTGTCTTTCCCTCTCTCTTCCACTCTTTCTAAACATCAATGGAAATGTATCCTTGAATGAGGATTTAAAAAAAAAATTGTTCAAGGAGGACTCACTGGCTTTTCTAACTTATCCTACTCCTATAGATAACTATTTTCAACCAGGGATCAGGCCTAAACTGGCAGTTGGACATCCCTCTCGCAATCTGGAACCACTGGCTTCTAACCACTCACCTGCCTGCCTGCCTGATTGCCCTAACCACTCTGCCTGCCTGCCTGATTGCCCCTAACCCCTCTGCCTGCCTGCCTGATCACTCCTAACCACTCTGCCTGCCTGCCTGATACCCCTAACTGCTCCCCTGCTGGCCTGATTGCTCCTAACTGCCTCTGCCTCAGCCCCCGCAACTGTGGCTTTGTCCGGAAGGTGTCTGGAAGATGTTTGGTCTATCCGGTCTAATTAGCATATTACCCTTTTGTTAGTATAGATACCTTTGAATTGTTAGAATACACACTTTGCCATTATATATTATTATTTAAGACTCCATTAAATTCTGTTTTATAAGAAACTATTTAGTATGTTGTATTGATATTCATAAGTAAGTTTGGTCTTCAGTTTTCATTTTAATGTCCTATTTTTATCAGGTTTAGCTTCCTTTTTTTAATTTTTTTATTATGATGATGATGAAAAACATATACAACTTTCCATCTTCTTTTCCCCATTATAGTTCACATTCAATATTATTTGTATTAATTTCAGTTGCACAACATAGTGGTTAGACAATCATATACTTTACAGAGTAGCCCCCTAACGTTTCAAGTACCCCACCCCCCAGACCATACATAGCTATTACAATATTATTTTTTTTCTCCATTGAACTCTCTCTGGCCACTCCCACCCCCCAGCACATGCCGTCACCCCTAGCGACTGTGTCCATTGGTAATGCTTATATTCATGCATGTAAGTCCTTTGGTTGATCTCTTACCACCTCCCCAACTGCCTTCACTCAGAGGTTTTACAGTGAGTTTGATGTTTCTCTATCTCTGGATCTATTTTTGTTCATTGGTTTATGTTGGTCATTATATTCCACAAATGAGTGAGATCATGTGATATTTATCTTTCTCCAGTTGGCTTATTTCGCTTGGCATAATGCTCTCCAGTTCCATCCATGCAAATGGTAAAAGTTCCTTCTTTTTTACAGCAGTGTAGTATTCCATAGTGTAGATATACCACAGTTTTCTAATCCACTCAACTGCTGATGGGCACTTAGGCTGTTTCCAAATCTTAGCTATTATAAATTGTGCTCCTATGAACATAGGGATGTATATATCTTTTCTGACTGGTGTTTCTGTTTTCTTGGGATATATTCCTAGAAGTGGGGTTACTGGGTCAAATGGAAGTTCCATTTTTAATTTTTTGAGGGAAATCCATACTGTTTTCCATAGTGCCTGCACCAGTCTGCATTCCACCAGCAGTGCACGAGGGTTCCTTTTTCTCCACATCCTCACCAACACTTGTCATTTGTTGATTTGTTTATGATAGCCATTCTGACAGGTGTGATATGGTACCTCATTGTCATTTTGATTTGCATCTCTGGATGATTAGTGACTTTGAGCATGTTTTCATATGTGTCTTGGCCTTCTGTATGTCCTCTTTCAGAAAGTAGGTTCTTTGTCCATTTTTTTTATTGGGTTGTTTATCTTCCTTTTGTTAAGTTGTATGAGTTCCCTGTAAATTTTGGAGTTTAGCTTTCAAAGCTATCGTTATTTTATTTTAAAAATTGGGAATTTCCCTTTTTTCCCTATACTCTGGAGCTATGTTAAATTATATTGGGATTATTATTCTTTGAAAGCGTGGTAAAATTTCTCTATGACCTCATCTAAACTTGATGCTTTTTCATGGAGGTAAAGTTCTATGATAATTTTATCTTTTTCTTACATAGACATTTTTACTAGAATATAGGGTGTCTCCAAAAAATGTATAAACACACTTTGAATAATTATAAAGGATGTGCTTATTAAATACATTTCATTTTCAAAATTGAGCTATCAGTTGTTAAAGTGTACATACATTTTTGGGGGGATACTGTGTAGTATCCATTTCATGTAGGCTTACAAATATATTTACATGTAATTTGATTTCATCTGAAATCCCTCATATTGTTTTCACTTATATTTATTATTTATATTATATATACTGAATTTTTTCTTTGTTTCTCTGTTTCTTTTACTTTCTTCTGTATATATTTTATATTCAAAAAAGTATGTATAGTTTTTCTCATGGTACACTTTTAATAATACATTTTATAATAACTTACACATTCATTACCTTACTTAGATTTCTAGTATTTGGTTTAACCATTTAAAATAAAATCTCCCCCAATATCACCTATAATCTACACAGAAACCAATGAGTTTCATTGTATACTTTCCCTTTTGTTTTTTAAAATCATTTTATTTTCATGTTTACCTTAAACCCTGTCCCCACCTTTGCTTTAATCTTTGATCTACTATGAAATATGTTAAATTCTCCCCAGAACTTTCCAAACATTAACAGAGAATAAAAGTAAAATAAAAAATTATTGGACAAACAAAAATCAAGATTTATCATTCATAGACACTCAATGATTCAAGTACTAAAGGAGATTTTTCAAAAGAAGAACGTTAATATAGAATGAAGGAGTATGATATGAGGACAGTGACGATCAAGTAAACTGATAAATGTAGATAAATAAAAAATAAGCATTAACACTAAAATAATGTGAAAATAACAATGGTGACTAATTCTAGTGGGACTTAAAGAGAAGATGGAGCTAAAATATTAGACAATTGTAGCATGGACAATAAGAAAGGATAATTAGAAATAAACTATGTCAATTGCCTTATACTGTTTGTGAAGGTAAAAATAGTTATTAATTTTGAGTAGTGATGCTTTCACTAATTGTAAAAGTCATATTTAGCCATTGCAGACCACTATGACACAGACCAAAAAAAAAAAAATTCTACTAGAAAATATAATACAAATATAACATCTACAACGTTATGCATTATTATAGAAAGCCTTTGGAGGAATTATATTTATCTCACATAATTTTAATATAACTATTGTTGATATAATTGAAAACCTTTTATGTTGGCTAAAGGAGAAGAAAAATAATTGAAATTTATATTGGTTATGTTGATTTTATAAATTTTATAACATTAAAAATAGTACAAATACATAATCTCATATACCCATATCAATTTTAAAAGAAAGAATGGGCTTTTTTCATATTTATATATTAGTAATTTACATTTGTAAAGAATACATTTTTCAAATTATAGTTATTAATTTATAGAGTTCACATTCAAACTCAATTTTTTACTTCAGTGGATAGATAGAGCGTCGGCCTAAGGACTGAAGGGTCCCTGGTTCGATTCTGGTCAAAGGCACATGCCTGGGTTGTGGGCTCACTTCCCAGTAGGGGGCATGCAGGAGGTGGCTGATCAATGATTCTCTCTCATCACTGATGTGTCTACCTCTCTCTCCCTCTCCCTTCCTTTCTGAAATCAATAAAAATATTTTTAAAAATGCAGAATGTCAATCAACATAGTTAGGGCCACCCTGTTAGTGTCCCCAGAAAGGCCAGCAGGAGTGCCTCTTCTATCTGGCCAGATGGACTCTGGGCTCTATGTGTATCTGGTTTCCTCTGTCCCTTTATTTACATGGCACGGTCTCCAAATCGAATAGAATGGTTGGAGAACCACAAGAAGTTGCCTCAAGGAGACAACCTGATTTATTACACATTCCACTCTTGTTGGTAAGCAAAATCACTAAGGCCCTGCAAAAGCTCCAGGGACAATAATTAGAGAAAGGCTCCTAATACCTCTGAAAGGACATGCTCTAGTTAGAATGCATTCCCAGGAAAGCAGCTGACCTGTAATTCTCACGCTAAGTGATATTCACTTATTCACTTATTTAAGTTTTCCATGGAGAACTCGAGAAATCTCACATAAAACAAAGAAAGTTATTTCATGACTGTGATTCGTAGGGCCGACCAAAAGCAATTTGCTTAAAAGTTTGCTCAGAAAACTCAAAAAAGCTGAGCCTCAATTGAGGAAGTGGTACTCTCTGGAGACATGGCCAAAATGAACATTAACCAAAGGACTTGTATGCATGCATATAGGCCTAACCAATGGACACAGATAACAGGGGGGTAAGGGCATGAGTGGGGGGATGGGGAGTAATGGGGGGATAAGGACACATATGTAATAACTTAATCAATCAAGAAATTAAAACAAATAAATAAATAAAATAAGTAATTTTACTCAGACCTGGACAGCCTTTCTCTTCCCCTTTCAGCTTGCCTCTTTTTCGCTTGGAAAACAATATGCTGATGATTGCTCCTGCCTGTGTCTCCCCTCCAAAAGGGGAGAAATAAAAATTCCCTTTGTACCCCTACCCCAAAGGCATTCATTTATCTTTCATTCTGAAATTTGTCCCTCGGGCATTCCATTTGGGTCACTCCTTCACCTTTTCTTTGCCACCCATTGTATTTCAACAGTGTTCCAGAAGCCTCTATAATCCTTTAAGTATATAAGTGTATTGTTACACTGACTTTAGGTGAATTTAATGTTTTCTATTTCATAAGGCAGCATTATCACATTATTTTGGGGTATAGAACAACACATGAAAGCCTCCACATCTGTCCGTCTACACCTTGTGCCAAAACTAAGAGCCAAACTTTGATGGTAGTTTTGTCCCTCATGCAACAAACATTTTACAAATAAAGACAAAACATTGTTATGCCAGAGGAAGACTGAGGAAGGGTTGTGTTTTTTTTTAATGCAAAAAAAAATTATATATATATATATATATATATATATATATATATATATATATATAAATCCTGTCTCTTGTGACCTAACATAGTGCTCTTGTTGTGGGGAGAGGATTTCCAAAACTGTAATATAACACAGGCTGGGATAAATGCATTTGGATCTAACTGGATGTAAGTGCATAGGCATTTATAAAATAAGAAGTAGTAACGTGCTTAGGTAATAAAAGAAAATATGCTTAAGGAGTTAGTATAGTCAGACAGGTCCAATAAATCAAGAAGAAAAAGAGATTTCCTGTATTATTTGAACTGAGAGCTGCCAAGATGAAACAAATATTTATTGAACCAGGTACTATGCTGGTTCTGATCCATATTCTGATTAAATGTCATTATCAACCCTATGCCATAGAGCAAACTAATTTTATGTACATGAAGACCAGGCAGAAGAGATAACTAACAAAAATGTCAGTTCCCAATAACTGATATCGAAACTAGGTCAGTATTATCCACCGTCTTTTTCCCAAACCACATCAGGGTATTTGTTTTTTCACATCAAGGCCTTTTGAATTGAAGTACCATTGCCTGCCTAGGAAAAGGATCTGGTGAGTAAAATAAATTTCATAAAAGGCAATAGGCGAGTGGAATATATCTTGTGAAAATAATACAGTTATTTTTCACATTTTACTCCATTAAGAGACTTTATTGAGCAGGACTGCTATAACTCTCTGAATTAGGAACATCTCACTCCATTTTCAAGGGCAAGTAGTGCACTCGCCGCAGGAGAGTGAAGGATTCTGACAGCGGCTTTTAGCCTAGTCTGTCTTCTTCTGAAGTGTGCATTTCCTATTTTCACAGAAGGGGCTGGCATTTCTCCTTTTTTATCCATTTATCCCTGGTTGGTTCTATTCAAGGTTAATTTACCTTGAGAGCAAAGAAATCTTATATTCTGTAAGAAAGAGAACTGATCTGCAGTAACAGAAAAGGATTCTGTGTCGTTTTTCTATTTTCACAAAACAACCAGTAAAAGCAAAGCTCTTCCCACATCAGTTACACGGAGAAATAAACTACAGAAACAAAGCTGGCGTGTACAATGTTCAGGAAAATGTTGGTAACTTGCTCTGTTTGTGTTTCTTTGTATTGATTATTGAGGCTGTCAGACTTAAACAAATGAAGTCCAGTTTTTATACCTTTTTTATTATTTATAAAGCAAGGGTAGGAAGAGCATTTTTCCTCTTGTCTCCTAGCAATGTATCAGCCCCAGAATGAATGGATTTCTGCCCAGACACAAGTGGGTCATTCAGCTGGTCAACAAGGATGCTTCTTATGAGAGCAGATTTTTTTTTATGGGGACAGCTGTCTAGCAGGAAGTATATTGCCATGTGGTGTTCTTGAATTTTGCAAAAGGCAGTCAAATACTCTTAGTAATGACCCACTTAATTTTATAATCAGGACTTTTACATAGAAGTGTATTAATAACAATAAATCTGGATCTGGAATCAAGGTTACTATCAGGTGGTTGCAGACGAGACCAAAGTGTGAAACATGTACTACATAATAAATGACACATTTCTATATTCAAGTAACATGACTTCCAGTCACTCTGCAGAAACACATAACCTTGAACGCAACTTCATTTCCTAGACCTTGGAGTCCCATCCTGAAAAATGCGCAACCATCAATTTACAATCAGCTCACGGAAGAGACGTTTTCTGCTCTTAAATGGCGATGGAGCGATGGAGCGACGGAGTAATTTTTAAGTTTGCCTATGAAACCTTTCAAGAACCAGCTTTTCCTAAGCTACTATGGGACTATTTAGCTCCATTTCACTTTCTGTAGGCGTTGACCTTGAACAAAATAGGAAGCGTTTCCGTGAGGTCATTCCTATGAGCAATGGCCATTTGGGGGAATGGGCCCATCTCTTGTTTGCCGTCGTGACAAGTTCTTTGTTTGGGGAATTTAACATAGTGACTTCCATCATATGGATACAAGTCTCTGGTATTATGCTAATGGTACTGATATCAACATCACTGCATTGGATTTATGGGACTCTCTGGTGGTAACAAAAGCATTTACCTTGAAGGAGATAAATTTATAAAGTTTAAGAAACCAGACTCTTAATTTGACATTTATTGCCACCAAAGAGTTTACACAGCTACTCAGCTGAGATGAAGTGTCTGTACGTGCTCCTGTCTCAGGAGCACATGCAGACTATTTCTATTTCACAGGCCCACGTTTATACCACGTGATACATCGGATAACTGGCCTTACTTTGAATCAGGTCTTGATCCTTGTACGCTTTTAAAAATCTATTAATCATGGAGATGAGCTTTTAATCATGTCACAGGCTTGTTATAATATGTGCTTTGATTCCTATATCTTATTGCCACTTCTCACATTCTAAAAGACGTTCCTCAGGAGCCAGTAGTAGTGAAAAAACATCACTTAGTGTTGCTTATCAGGTAAATGTTTACATCCTATTTTCTGGTATCCCCACTTTTATCAGATCAAGTCCATGAACACACAGAATCCTTTCTTTCCTCCCTTATTCCGTACAATGGCAAACCCAAATGCTCGAACAATCCTAAGGGGATGGGAAGGTAACTGAGGCTCTTGATTACAGAGGAGTCTAAGCTTTATGCCAAGGACCCATTATAAGGGCAGATGGCATTAGTGCTTTGGCAAGACACAGGTTTGGTGGACCAACTTGAGCATACTGTTCATCCGGTGATTTCCCACCCCTATTTGCCTGAGATGTTTTCAGTTTTAGCACTGAAAGGACTTTATCCCAGCAAATAGAGATGGTTGTTTATTCTAGTTCTAAATCTGATATAGACAATAATTCATTTCAAAGTCATGTCATCATGCTTCCAATATGTGTGAGAAAGAACACCATCTTATTTTGCCAGGATTGCTGATTCCATGAAATGTTGTCCTTTGGTTCCGGTGTGGGCCTTTTCCAATTAAAATGAGTCTGGCTGGCCGAAACCGGTTTGGCTCAGTGGATAGAGCGTCGGCCTGCGGACTGAAGGGTCCCAAGTTTGATTCCGGTCAAGGGCATGTACCTTGGTTGCGGGCACATCCCCAGTGGGAGGTGTGCAGGAGGCAGCTGATCGATGTTTCTCTCTCATCGATGTTTCTAGCTCTCTATCCCTCTCCCTTCCTCTCTGTAAAATATCAATAAAATATATTAAAAAAAAAATAAAAAAAAATAAAATGAGTCTGGCTGACTTCTTGCAGAATAAGGCTAAATGGATAGGTTGTTTAGCTAACAGGACCCTAATAACCAGTGAGATAATAGAGATACAACCATCTGATAAATTAAAGCAATATAAAGTTTTCTGTAGTGTAAACCACATGAATATAATGATGACAATAATACCTTTTTAAAAATAAAAGACTTCTATAGTTGCTAGCAAGTTTAGCATAGTATTATATAGACATGTATTTGATGAGCTACTAATTCAAATTGCACTATTGGATGATTGTGATTGCCTGGTTTGATGATAGTTATGATTGAATCACTCCACCTTTCTTGATTTCATGACGTGTCTTTTATCAATCAGCTAAAAAAGGTTTTGTTTGTTTGTTTTTAATTTTTAAGGCTCGGAATGAACCATGGAATATGAGATATTCACTCTCACTGATTTTCTATTCCTTCATCATGTAAGACCCCCAAAGGGACCCTTACTCTATCTCACGGATCGGCGGCAACCCCAATCATCCGCAGGAGGCGTCACTTGATGCAAACAGCAAGAGGCTTTATTCCAGCGCGCTGGGGCTCAACTCCTGACTCACGCGAGCGAGGAGTAGAACCCCGAGCAGACAGTCTTACAAGTATATATAGGCAAAAACTATACATCGGGGGGTTACACATGTGAGGGGGAAGAGAGGACAAAGCCGCCAGGAAATTCCAACAGGGCTCGTTAATAACATGTTTAATGACAGGGCCTAAGTTTTCAGTCAACAGTCCCATCCTGTAATCTCCTGTCCTGCTTTTCTTATCTGTCAGAGCACTATTTGCTTTATCTGCTCTTAACTCAGTGCTATTTTCCTGAGACAGGTCCAAGGGTCTTGTTCCCACCACAGGCGAAGGGGGAAGACCTTGGAGTTTTAAGATAAAACGAACAGCTGTAAGAAAACTTTACTCTTTCAGTTAGGGTTTGCTTTTTTCCTGAAGCTCCATTTTCCATTGTTGCTTTTTAATCTCTGGAGTTAAGAAGTTCAGGATTTGCCTCGATAAGATAAAGTAAACAAAATTCTTTACCTTTCAATCATAGCCCAGGAAGCTCTCCCAGTCTTCATCAGACTTATTTATCATGTACCTGTTCTATTTCTAAAAGATCCTTATTTTTTATTTGTTTGTTGTTTGTTTTATAATGTTGGGCAGATATATTACCTTGGGATTTTAGAGTAAAAGCATCCAATTTTTTTTTCAATGTTTTTACAGTTTTTAACTTTTTTTGGTAAACCATTATTTTTTGTTCTAACTTAACATCCATATAACTTCAAAATAGGAGGTGCTCAAGAAGTGCTACAGATAAGTTGATTACTACTTTGCTAAAATCATATAAGTTATTAAACCTATCTTAGTTATATAAAGTAACATATTGAAGAAGAGTTTGATGAGAAGCATAATCAAATACAATTAAAGCTAGGAAATAGGTTTTCGGCTTCAAACCACATGATTTCAAGCAAAAGTACTTTACTATTTTTCATCTGTTGAGAATGTTCTCATTCTCTTTTTTGCTATATAATAAAATAAAACAGATAGTTTAACATTACAAAAAGTAATGGCCATTGAGGATTTGGTGGAGGCAAGGATTGCTGTGTTTTTGAGACGCAACATATCAGATCATAACAGAAGCACAGATTCTGGTATCAACTTGCCTGGGTTCAAAACAACTCTGTATCAGCCTGTGCACTGAAGTATCGTGGGTTGGATTCCTGGTCAAAGGCACATACCTGGGTTGCAGGTTCCATCCCCCACCCAAAGTTTGGACGTACAGGAGGCAACCAATCAATGTGTCCTCTCTCTCTCTCTCTCTCTCTCTCTCTCTCTCTCTCTCTCTCTCTCTCTCTCTCTCCCTCCCTTCTATTCTATCTAAAAGCAATGAAAAATATCCTCAGATGAAAATTAACAACAACAACAACAAAAAAAAAACACAGAAAAAAAACAAAAACCACATAACTCTGCTACTTACCAGCTCTATGATCTTTGGCAAAATATTCAAACTAGTTGTGTCCTAATTTCTTATCTGACAAATTAAAGTACCAATAGTAACTACCTTATAGGGATATCAAACAAGTTAATATAGTAAACAAGTTAATATATGTAAAGCGCTTAGAATAGTACTGGTATAAGAAGAACTATTACTATTAGTTATTATATTTATTATTTGACTCCCACCTCTATTTTTCAGTATTGTTTGTACAAAAAAGAAAAGCTATATGCCATGAGTAACTTATCTTCCTACATTTTAAAATCCTTCACTATAGGTTAGGACAGTGGTTGGCAAACCACGGCTCGTGAGCCACATGCGGCTCTTTGGCCCCTTGAGTGTGGCTCTTCCACAAAATACCATGACCTGGGCAAGTCTATTTTGAAGAAGTGGCTCTCAAAAGAAATTTCAATCGTTGTACTATTGATATTTGGTTCTGTTGACTAATGAGTTTGCCGACCACTGGGTTAGGAAAATAGAGTAAACAAACAAACAAAAGAAAACTCCACTTAAGAATATCCTATATAATAAAGAGGTAATATGCAAATTGACCATCACTCTAACACACAAGATGGCCACCCCCATGTGGTCAAAGATGGCCACCACAAGATGGCTGGCAGGAGAGGGCAGTTGTGGGCGATGAGGCCAGCAGGGGAGGGCAGTTGGGAGGGACCAGGCCTACAGGAGAGGGCAGTTGAGGGCAACCAGGCTTGCATAGGAGGACAGTTAAGGGTGACCAGGCCAGGAGGGGAGGGCAGTTAGGGGCAATAGGGCTGGCAAGGGAAGGAAGTTAGAGGGAACCAGGCCTGCAGGGGAGGGCAGTTGAGGGGGACCAGGCCTGCAGGAGAGGGCAGTTGAGGGCAACCAGGCTTGCATAGGAGGACAGTTAAGGGTGACCAGGCCAGCAGGAGAGGGCAGTTAGGGGCAATCGGGCTGGCAGGGGAGTGGTTAGGGGGTGATCAGGCTGGCAGGCAGAAGCATTTAGGGGCAATCAGGCAGGCAGGCAGGCGAGCAGTTGGGAGCCAGCAGTCCTGGATTGTGAGAGGGATGTCCGACTGCCTGTTTAGGCCGGATCCCACCGGGATTGGGCCTAAACGGGCAATCGGACATCCCTTGAGGGGTCCCAGATTGGAGAAGGTTCAGGCTGGGCTGAATTTCATGCACTGGGCCTCTAGTCTATATAATAAAAGGGTAATACGCTAATTAGATTGTACTTCTTCCAGACAACCTTCCTGACAAAGCCAGAGTGGCTGTGAAGGGCCAGAATCAGGCCGGCAGTGGCAGTAGCAGTGGAGTAATGGGGAAGGCGCCTTCCCCTGATCTGCCAGGTCACCTCCCACAGAGGGAGGCCAGACTGCAGCTTAGGCTGGGGGCCAAGGCAGAGGATGTTAGGGCCGGTCAGGCCAGCAGGGGAGCAAGTTAGGGGTGATCAAGCCGGCAGGCAAAGGCAGTTAGGGGCAATCAGACCCCAAGCAGAGGCAGTTAGGGACGATCAGGCAGGCAGGCAGAGGGGTTAGGGGCAATCAGGCAGGCAGGCAGGCAAGCAGTTGCGAGAGGGATGTCCTACTGCTGGTTTAGACCCGATCCCCTAAACCAGCAGTCGGACATTCCCCAAGGGGTCCAGATTGGAGAGGACGCAGGCCAGGCTGAGGGACCCATATGATAATACCTCAACAATTTATTATTTAGAAAATGTTTTCCACTTGTCAGATATTAAAATAGTTTATATTTTTCCCAAGTCCAAAACATGGCTCTTTAAAATGATAAGAAATTATAAGCACATGCTCTTTGTCAATCAACTCAACTTGGTAAGTGCTGATTAAAGGAATTTATCCTAAAATGAAAAGAAGCTGTCAATAGATGTGTGTGTGTGTGTGTGTGTGTGTGTGTGTTTTAATTGTGTATTGAAGCCTTACATGTCATTTGTCTTTTTTCCTTTCTTGTCAAGTCTAAATAAACAAATAAATTCTTAAACATTTTCGTTAAATTTTTATTAGTCCCAGTTTTTTAATCAGTAAAACAGAGATAGTATCTACTTTATAAAACTAATGAAAGAACTGAAAGGGATAATGAATATGGAGCAACTTGCACATAAAAATGATTATATCTTAGAATGAAAATTCTTACATTTCTGAAAATTATACTCAAGTGAATCCAGATATAAAGATTTGACCCCAGATATAAGAATAATGCAAAAGGAGATACAGCATTTGGATAGAGATTACTCCATTATGACTCCCAGTAGCACTTAGATATGGGAGTCTTTAATTTTATATTAAATCATATACTAATGAACACATATACGTACACAGATCCATTAATTCACACTTTTTATTCATGCTGTCTATGTCTTAAAATTAATATAAACTTATTCCTATAAAGTTCACCTTTCTACTCATACATGAATTTGTAGAAGGAAAAGCAAACAAAAGAACAAATAGCATCTAGAAATTCCTCTTATATAAGACATAATTACGAAGAAAGACATTTGTTTATCTTTGGTTGATATGTTAGAAGTAAATAATCTTTTTGTAAAAGAAAACATAATATCTGTTGTCCATTTCTACTGCTATCCATCTCTAACCAAGAAAAGGACTTTTGTAAACTTAGAGAGTATTAGTTTGAGTGAACATAACTTTTTACAGACATACAAACATGAAGTGATTAACATACTCTGTCTTCTATAAAACAAAATCTGAATCAAGACACTTGGGATCTGTTGAAGTTCATGATTTGATTGTTTAATGGTTTGTACAGTTGAGTTGATCACCCAATAGCACACTTCTGCCAGGGAGCCTGGTTTCCTTCAAGCTCAACTCAAAAGATACATCGCATTTAAACTGAAATCTTCAATTAAGAGATACACCCTGCTTAATGTTTAAATAAACAACATCGCAAATCTCCTTTGTTCTGATGATAGTTGGGTATGTGCTAAGAACAGGACTGAAAGTTACTTAAACTCTGAGGTGGTTAATTGTGCTCAATTATATTACAGACACAGGGTGGAGCATGGTCTTTTGCCCTGTGCCAAGAGTCATATTCAATCAAGTTTCACTATCACGTCTTCACCCTAAGAACAAAACTAAACCCAAACAGGAGGAAAAGGATCAGGAGAGGTAGGTGAAGGAGGAGGAGAAAGGGGGCAAAATTAAAGACATTTAAAATCCCCCTTTTCTGGTATAGCAGGTGACAATCTTAGAGGTCATATGTATGATCTTTTTAATGAAGCAAAAGGTGTGCTTCCCCTTTTTATGTTTGCCACCCTCATGCACTCATGTTTCCTTTGAGAGATATTTCAGGCTGTAAAATCATGAAACCACTTCTTAGGGGTCAGTTGAGATTCTGAGTTCTGTAACTGAAAGTGCACATACTCTTCCACATATTGAGGTCCCACTTTTTTATTTCCTTCTTTATGTGTTATTTTAAATCACTAAAGAAAAATTAACAGATAAAGGGCTTTCAGTTTTCTGTCAAAAAAAAAAAAATACACCCTATTTTATCTTTTCTGTAACCTCGGGGGGAAAAAGAAAAAATGTTGGGTAGAAGTTGCAGTCATAGTTTTGCATCATTGAATTCTTTGCTCTGCCGTGAGTTAGATAAATGACTTCAGAAATTCTTAAAATCAGTAGATTTGAATGATCTCACTCCTTACCAAATATAATGAACAATATAAAAGAGAATTAACTTGAATTGAATATAGACTGTGAACAAGGCACTGAGTAAAGTGCCACATACATGTTAATTTTATTTCTGACTGAAGGCCCAGTGCACGAATTCGTGCACCTTGAAAGGAACTGTGGGCTGCGAGGCTGCAGTGTGAATAGGGACGGGTCTTGGCCCATCCTCCACGCCCCGGCCTGGCCCCTCCTACCAAGGCTCCTAGTCCCCTGTCTGCCAGCAGCCCTGCTTGCTCCCATCACTGCTGCTCTCACACACTGATGGCATGGAGCTATTGGGGCTGGCGTCATCAGCGGGTGCAAGCGGCAGCTGCTGCCCCGATCACCCCTCAGGAGCAGGGGGAGGTGGAGAAGCCCTCTGACAGCTCCGAGCAATCAGGACCGGCGCCGGGTGCCAGTAGCGGGTGCGAGTGGGCCATCACTGGTAGTGGGTGTGAGAGGTGGCTACTGGCCAAGATCACCCCTCAGGAGCAGGGGAAGGTGGAGAAGGCCTGAGGGGTGATCGGGGCCAGCAGCGCCACTCGCACCTGCTGACAGCGCTGAGCCATTGGGACCAGTGCTGGGCACCAGCAGTGGGTGTGAGCGGCAGCTCTAGTACCAGCAATGGGTGCAAGCACTGGGTGGAACTGTGGCGTGCAGAAGCAAAGAATTTTCAGTAACCACCAGAGGCTCACCCCAATGACAGCGACTGGTGCCCTGCCTTGGTCTGGCACCCCCGCTCACCTGCTCCTCTATCCCACTGCAGCCAATGCCCACCATGTTCCACGCTCTGCCACCTGCTGCCGACGCCCACCATGTTCCACACACACCCCCTAGTGGTCAGCACATTTCATAGCGAACCAGTTGTTCGGTTGTTTGGTTGTTCTGCCATTCAGTCTATTTGCATATCAGGGTTTTATATAGAGAGATTAGCTTGCTTCTCATTTTGAAAATTAAACTATGTATTATGCGAATTTATTTTCAAAGATAGGATCCCAGTCATTTTATATTCATAAAATAAATTATAAGCTATGGAATTTCTAGCAAGATTTAGTTCTGGGCATTGCACAATAGAGACAAATCCATTGCCTTATTACTTAGATCCTCATTGTACTTGGAATCTATTTGGAAAAATAAGATGAACAAAGGTAGGATAAGTAGAGAACAACTGAGCATCTACTTGGTAATGTTGGTTACAAGGACTTTATCAGTTCAATGATGGGAGGGATAGATGTGGTTTAATATAGTGAAAATGAAAAGGGAGAAGTGTCTTTGATGATGATGAGTTGAGATGTGAGCAGAGACTGACATAAAGGGCAAGGTCAGTTGCAGATCTGATTGAGTAGAGAAGGAAGCATGCCTGCTGGGGACGATTATGATTGTTTAGAGGGAACACTCTGGAATTACAGGAAACCTATCCTCTGATAAAACCTCAAAAGTTTAAAGGTTTGATATATGGGGAAATATAATTTAACATTTTAATGAAGAAAATAAACTTGCTTGACACTTGTGGAACAGCAGTTATATTTAACCATATGCAGCAGAAAGACAGACAAATGATAATCTTATGTGCATGATCCTAGAGTCCAAAACAAAATCCCACTCTTTCTAAATTCTCAAAAAAGTCTCTGAAAAGCAAATGAGTAAATAAACTGGCATGGCATCACCGTAGGGTCAGAATCCTAAAGTAGAATCCACTCTGTTACATATTTAAAAATAAACTATCTGCAAAGTTGGGTGTCTTTTTTACTACTATTAACACATCTCTTTAGAATGCAGTGCTTCAATACTACAGCTGAGAACCAGTCCTCTGCGCTTCATGCACATGTCACCTGTTTGTGCAGCTGTGAAATTCATGAGGTGGTTAGAGTGAGAAGAATTCCACGTCTGAGATGTTCCCTTGCCAGGCAGAGGTGGTCTGCCCTCTATACACAATTGCACATTCAACCCCCTTTAGTTTCAAGTAACTAAGGGGGAGATATGGGAAAACCAACAGAGATACACTTCT
This sequence comes from Plecotus auritus, assembly GCF_963455305.1. Taxonomy (NCBI): domain Eukaryota; kingdom Metazoa; phylum Chordata; class Mammalia; order Chiroptera; family Vespertilionidae; genus Plecotus; species Plecotus auritus. The sequence continues at coordinate 18,208,406 of NC_137770.1, read as the reverse complement.
TTTCTCAAAAGGGAATGCCTTCCTAGGAAAGCATTCTGGCACTAGCCATTTCTTCCCACCAGTTAAGAAAAAAAAAAAAAAATGGCTGATGGGGTATTAAAAAAAATACCCCAGCACAACTTCTTAAGAGAAGAAATTGTATGATTCACTGGTAAGTCAAAAGAACAGAAAAGGGGAATTTGGTGACTTGTATTAATGCTGGACAGCAAAATAAGCTTTGTTTGTCTATGCCCAAATAAAGTTTCTAGATTTTATGATTTATTTTTAAGAAAGGTAGATGAATTGGGGGTGGGTCTTGAGAACCTTGCTGTTCAAAGTGTAGTACATAAATCAACAGCAACAGTAGTAGCTGGGAGCTCATTAGAAATGCAGACTGCCAGGCATCTCTGCAGTGTTTCTAAAATTTGAGTCTGCATCTTCTTTAGAATCTCCAGGTCATTTATAAAATCTAAAACTCCCTATCATTGAAGACTGGAAGGCCTAAAATGTGTGATAACAGGGCAAATAGTTAATGAAAACAGAAATCCTGAGGAGAGAAAAGATGAGTTCTGGAAATTCTGTGGAATGATGAGGATTGTCCATGAGAACTTCCAGGACAATCCAGAGGAGCTCCAGGAGTGAGAAGGAAAGAGAGACAAGTTTCAAAGGTTCACTGGGAAACTAAGTAAAGCACAGAATATGTCAACCTATCACCAACCAGATGTGGAGAAGAGGTCATGATAATGTCAATGCTGGCAACTACAGAGAATTGCTTGCAGTGAAACTTAAGTAGACATGAAGAGTTTTAGATAAAATGTGGGAGCCTCTGTAGCCATGGCATTCAACAAATTACTTTGAAGTCCATACTATATGCTAGACATGATGGTAGTTGTATTTGTTAAGCAAGACCACATCTCCACCTTTACTGCAGTTAAAAGGCATTTGGTTTTAAGTCAGGGAGGCAATAACTATCAAAAATCACAGCTCTGAAGAGAAACAAATGGCCTGTTATCTCTATCAGAGCTTCTAAGCACCTGGCAGAAAGGATTTGCAAAGCACTTAGGGGTAGACATTTTTGAAAGAACAAGGCCACACTTGTATTACATAGTTGTGATTTTGTGTGTGTGTGTGTGTGTGTGAGAGAGAGAGAGAGAGAGAGAGAGAGAGAGAGAGAGAGAGAGAGAGAGAATTTATAAATTGGTAGTGTTCAGTTTGATCATACTGTTTTGGGTTTTATTAACTGTATTTCTTCTAAATCCCTAGGTCATAAATCAAACTCAAGCCCAAGCTTTAGAAATTTCCAAGTGTGGCCCCAGCAGCCATATTTATAATTTAGTCTTCCTACATATTTGATTGGATGAAGGGTAAAATCTTTATCAAATTGGTCCTAGAGAATTCTCTCTCCCAGAGATTTAACCCAGGAATAACAGGTAGCTATGAGAGGGGCCAGAACTTGGAGAGTGTAAACTTGAGGACCATTGAGTCACCATATCCCACCATGCTCTTGGAAAAGAAGAGACCAGACTGCAGAGAGAGAAAAGTAAAGCTGGGGCAAAAAGGAACGGATTTTAGAGATCATGCAGCCTTTCCAACTTTGCTTCAATTCTATCTTCAACTTTGGCTTTACTCAATGCCTTTACATTATATGAGAAATGCATCTCATGATGAATTCCTTCACTTAAGCTGTTTAAGTTAATTCCTTAAATGGCTTTTCAATAGATTTAGTTCCACTTGCAACAACAACAACAACAACAAAAATAAATAAATAAAAAATAGAATCTCAACCAAGATGCCCAGGGTCTGTGCTGATATAATCTTAATGAGTCAGGTTGTTTTTCTTGAGCAGGATGCAAGGGTGATTTCTTTCCCGGGTTCTTGTCCAGGTGGATTCAAAGAATGAAGCACGGACAAAAGGTGGTAGATGAAAAGGGTGGAAATTTATTGAAAGCAAGTACAGACTTCCACGTAGGGAGGAGATCCCAAGGGGGTAATCCACTAAGCTCCTTTTTGCTAAGGTTTATAAAGGCTGCAGTTCTTTGTCTCAATGCTCCTTTCTCATTGGCCACCCTTTTGCAGATATCACCTTCCAAGCCCAAACCCCATGTGGTGCCCCCCCTCTTTTTCTTCCCTTTCAGTGGTAGAATTCTCTATCTCCCGTGAAAATCTGTTTTCCTCTTCCTCCCATTTGTTGGAATTCCTCTATCTTCTGTGAAAGTTTGTTTCCTTTTTCTCCCCATACTCTGTGGCTTTTCCTTATCTTCTGTGAATGCATGTCTTCCTCTCCCCTTATCCTGTGGCACCCTTTTTTCTCTCTGTGAATGTATGCCTTTTGGCAGCTCTAAGGCCTCACCTATGCAGTCCTCCCCCATGGACCAACTTTATTCCTAAATCTGCATAAACCTGCCTATTTTACCCCTAAAACTTATTTCATGAACCTTAAGACAGCTGGGCCACTAATAGAAAAGTAACTGATGAAAAAACTGGTACCCATACCCAATAATGTTCAAACTTCCTTTTTCTTTAAAGATGTATCATGCTTTAAAGTGAAGTAGTGTTCTCACTTGGTAGTGCCCTTATGGCTACATCTCAACTCAACTGCAATTGGTCAAGAACAATGAAACCATGATCCTTTAATGTTGACCTTGGATTTTGCAGGCCCAGTCTTTCAGAAACTTCAATGTGCATTACCATCTGCGGGGTCTTCTAAAAAGTCCAGATTCTCCAGCCTTGTTCCGGCCCTGTTGTATTTGATCAAAATCTGGGAATGTGTACTTTTAACATCTCCTTTAGATTATTCTGATTCAGATAATCCAGGGAACTAACTTCTAAAAACATTTTAAACTTTGGGTCTTATTAATTCAGAATGGCTCATACAATAATTTGAGAAGCCTTTAAAAAGTATACATGCTGAGTACCACCTCAGACCAACTAATTCAGAATTTTAGCCAGCATGTGTTTGCACAAGATCCCCAAGTGATATTTAAGCACACTTCTAGTTAAGAATGGTAGATTTGAGGTACTCAAGGGTGATTGACTCAGCTGTGCTACGGAGGCGGCCTCCTTCCATGCAGAACTCTGCAACACCAACAATATTTTATTTTAATAGCCACTTTCAATGTTTAAAATTGCTCAAGTACAAATTATTCAGACTATATCTACATTGACCTATTTGAAAATCAGCATTTAAAATACCGCCCTTCCTTTATCCTCGGATCAGAAGTGCATTTTTCTAATTGGAAAGTTTGCCTACCACTGTTATTTAAATGGTAACTAAATGGGGATGGAATTGACTTTAGATATATTCTTCATTTATTTGCTTCACTTTGCAGTATATCAAAGTTTTATGGAAAGCCAAAAAACCAGATTCCTCCAAAGGAAAAGTGTATTCCCTCTGTCCGACTTCCTGCCATTTTTTTTTTAATTTTTAGAACTTCTTATCTCAGAAAACAAACAAGGTCTTCTCTATTTTAAATGCCAAGATCAGAGCAAAAAATCAATATCCTCAACATGATTGAACTGCATAATTTAGCCTTTTTAAAGTTTTCTTGTGGAACACTAGCAATGGATTTCAGTGAGTATAAAAATGCCCAATTTTCTGCAAATCTATAAAGTACATTGCCATTTGTATATGAAATGGACATACCCTCTGTGATTTTTAAGTACTTCCTTAACTCATTGGTTTCTTGATGAGGTGAGTTCCCATTATTTATGTAGAACTGACCTTTGAGGAAACCTCTGCTACAGAACTAAAAGCAATAGTGTGCAAGGATATGCATGTGCATGCATGCATGTATGTGTGTGATACATGTATGTGTTGATCTATAAATTAATTTATGCAGCATTTCTTATAAAAACAATTAATTAGTTAACAAATAAACCAGAACTAGTTAGACTACCCATAAAAGGGAATTTATTTGAATATATTAGTGTATTCATTTCATGAAATAATATGCAATTATTTTAAAAATATGTATAATAATTGACCTAGAGGCATTAATAAGATGTTAGGGTAAAAGGAAGCTATGGAATAATGCATGTAGTAAAATTGCTAACCAAAATGGCAGCAATAAAGTGTAGATCTGTTTATAAGCACAGGATATGTGAACAAGAATGTTCCCATTTAAATGTTTCTTCAAGGAGTGGGATAAGGAGGGAGTAATATTGTCTTTATACATTTCTTTCTATAGCATCTGGTGGTTGCATGAGCATGCTTGTTTTTGTGCGTTCCAAAAATGTGAGAAATAAAAAAAAATTGTAGACCAAGTGAGAAAAATAGGAAATAAAGATGAATAAGCATTCCTGGTAAAGTAAATAAAAATGGGTAAGAATAATAAAATATTCTGCAATACTGGTCATTAAAGATGCAGATTCAAGCAATGAAATTCATTTTTCACCTCTTAAATTGGAACATATTAAAGAAAAGATCTTTCTTGATGCTGATTAAGGCACTGTGAGAGCGACACTTTAACGCAATGCTGAAGTATAATTTGAAATAATCTTCCTGGAAATTGGTTGAAAATAGGTATGAAGCACATAATGTTAATATCTTTGACTAAGTGGATCTCCTTTTATTTATTTTTTAAATTAATCATCAGCCAGGATATTTTTTCAAGGTACGTGCCCTTGATTAGAATCGAACCTGGGGACCTTCAAACCACAGGCCTATGCTCTATCCACTGAACTAAACTGGCTAGGGTATCAGTGGATCTCCTTTCAGGGGCTTATATTAAGTAAACAAGCAGAAATGAGGGCAATCATGGGTGTAAAATGACTTTACTATAGTTTCCTTAAGAAGTGTCACAATGATCACACTGTCCACTTATAAAATATCCATAAATAATTTCTTACATTCCTCTCTCTCTCACCATGTCCCTCACACCCAGAGCTTCTAAAACCCCTTTCCTTCCTTCTCTCACCCACATAGTCCCCGGAGAGCCATGCTGTCCTTGTTCACTCCATCGGTCCCCAGGCAGAGGGACAGGGACATCCCCAGCCCAGTTCCCTGGAGACCAGGCTTTTCTTGTCTGACTCTTGTTCTTCAGAAAATTAACCTCAACAGGTGAATTTTGTTGAATAAAATGACTAGCTCTACATCAAAGTGGGTAATCCAAGATCTAACCATGAAACACTAGTTAGGAGCTTTATTGACAATGGCTTTTATTTTTCTATATTTTACTAATTTTTCTAAGAGGAATATAGGCCAACTTTATAACCTAATTTAAGAATGGCTTAATTGTTAAATATTTGCAGTCCTTTTCAGGGCCCTGCTGCTTTCTACAACTTGTGTAAAATACTTATTGTAAGATTAAGTATTTCTAGTTTGTGAAAACAAACAATTTATCCCTTTCAGATAGACTCAGATATTTGGAGTGAAGCCTGAGAAAGACTTTCTAAAATAAAAATATTCTGATTTAATATATGCACAGTAGTTCTCTAAGCTGTTAAGTAAAATGGTGGTTCCTCATTCTTTTTAGATTAAGTATCCCCTGAGAATCTGACTAATGGCATGACCTTCTCTCCTGAGAAATAAACATCTGCCCCCATATATGGGTGTCCTAGGGCTACACACACTGGGTGACTCACAACAGCAGAGCTTTCTTGTCCCACAGTTCCTGGACCAGAAGTCCGAGGTCAAGGTGTCAGCAGGGCCATGTTCCCTCTGTAACCTGTAGGCAATCCTGCCTTGCTTCTTCTTGCGTCTGGTGGTTTGCCTGCATCTCTGGCATTCCTAGATCTGTAGATGCATCGCTCCTATCCTCCATCTTCACATGAATATCTTCTCATGCCTTCACAAGATCTCCCTCTGTGTGTATCTGTGTCCAAATTCCCCCTTTTTATAAAAACACCAGTTGCACTGGGTTGAAGCCCAGTGTAATATCCTCATTTTAACTTGATTACCTCCATAAAGAACCTGTTTCCTTTTGAGGTACAAAAGGTAAGGCTTTGTATATTTTAGAGGTAAAACAATTCAACCTGAAACACCATCCCAGCACATCTTATCATCCAATACCAGGATATAGACATGCTAAGATTGTGTCTCCAGACCCCAGCTTAATCCAGATCTGAGGATTGTTGGAAATCTATTATCCCTGATCAGACCCCCTCACTAATTAGCTAATGAAGCTTCCAAAGACAAGCCAGATCAACCCAAAAGGCAAGAAAACCTTCCATTAAGAATATTAAGAAGAGGTAAGGAAAATATTTTCTTAACTCTTCACTTCAATGTAAGAAGTATAAGAATTGAGACATCCAGGAGACGTTGCTGATAGATATTGGCTTCTTTCCCAGTGGAAATCCAAGTCACAATTCATCTCAACAGAGATTACAAATAGATATAATACTGATTTCCCACAAAATGCAAATGCTTCTGAAGTTTACCTCCCTAGAGCAGTAAATACTCCTTGAACCCCTTTATTTGTAATTTTATTTGTAACTAGAGGCCCGGTGCATGAAATTCGTGCATGGGAGGGTGTCCCCACAGCCCAGCCTGGATCCTCTCCAATCCGGGACCCCTCAGGGGATGTCCGACTGCCGATCCCTGGGATGGGGCCGAAACCGGCAGTCGGACATCCCTCTCACAATTGGGACCGCTGGCTCCTAACTGCTCACCTGCCTGCCTGCCTGATCACCCCTAACTGCCCCCCCTGCCAGCCTGATCACCCCTAACAGCCTCGCCTCTGCATGCCAGCCTGATCACCCCTAACTGCCCCCTCTGCCAGCCTGGTCACCCCCAACTGCTCCCCCCCGCCCCGCCACCAGCCTGGTTTCCCCTCACTGTCCCCTCTGCTGGTTTGGTCGCCACTAACTGCCCCCATCTGCTGGCCTGGTCACCCCACACAGCCTGCTGGTCAGTCATTTAGTCGTCCCTTCTAACCCCCCTGATGGCCTGGTTGCCCCACGCAGCCTGCTGTTCGGCTGTTACTGTGAGGGCATTGTGACCAATTTGCATATTACCATTTTATTAGTATAGATTTTATATTACCATCACATGTATGTAATGTTATTAGCACTGAACTTACCATGGTTTTACTTAATATCATATGAAAGTTGCTATACTTTGCTCAGATTCTACATTTTTGTATTGTAATTAGTCATTAATATGAAATCTGAAATCAGAGAGGCATTGATTTTCTAGTTACTAGCTATTTGATGATGGATATATTACTTATCTCTCCTCATTTTCAACTTTCTGATTTGTAAAATGAGAAAAATAATATCTACCTCAGGGATTCATATCTGTGAAGTAAGAATGACTACCTTTAAACCTCCCTAACTCTGAAACATATTAGCAATACTTCCCAGATATTTGGCCAATATGTGCCTCAGTTTACCCATATCCGTAAATAAATAAATAAATAAATAAATAATAAAAGTAAGGATGGAAAAATTATTCATTGTACATGTTTGCTATGCAAATTAAATTGAGTACATCACATAGAAGGGAATCCCTATGTATTATTCTCTGCTAGCCAGCATTCTCCAGAGAAAAAGACCTAATAGTATGTGACTATATAAGAAAGACCATTTATTACAAGAAATTGCCTCAAGCAATTATGGAGGTTGTAGGTGCAAGTCTGCTGGCTTTTGGGAACAGTGGTGATGAGCACACTTTAGGGCAGAGACTGGAAAGCTGTTCCTCTTGGTCAACATCCTCATCTTTTTTCCACACCCTGCAGCATCTGCACACAGCCCGTGACTCCTCTCCTAGTCCCAGGTCACAGGGCTCCTTCACTTCTTTTCGAAGTGTTCTCAGAGCAAAGAGGTGTCTAGGCCTTGGGTGTCAGGGTTCAGACTTTTCTGTGGGGCAACATGAGGGCAGCCAGTGCCTGAGATGTTGGTGGTGTTGATGTTGGCTCTGTGAAGTTGGCTCAGCCAGGTCTGCACATTGAGCCAGCCTGTCAGGACATTGTCACCCACACCAGGAACACACAGGAGGCAGTCAGGGACACCTTCCTCTCTTCCTCTTTTGCTGGCTAGGGCCCGGGAGCCTGCATGCACCTCACCTCAACTCCTGTTGCAGTGTGTGAAGCCAAGTGCATATTATACTCTCAAAACTGGCCAAAAATGAAAAAGCAAAGTGTGGACTGGCACACTGGAGACCCAGGAGAGCCAATAATGCAGTTCCCGTCCAAAGGCCAGCAGATGGGGGCCCAGGGAGCTCATATTGCAGAGGAAGTCCAAAGATCCTCTGTTGGAGCATTCCCTCCTGCTTAGAAAGGCTGACCATTTTGTTTTATTCAGACCTTTAACTGATTGAATGAGTCCCACCCACATTATGAGGGCAAACTGCTTACTCAAGTTCACTAATTTAAATGTTACTCTGATTCAAAAATGCCCACCAAGTTGACACATAACATTAATGTCACACGTACTAAATAAATCTTTAATCTTCTTTCAAGTCACTGTGCTCTAGGTAGGTGAATGTTCTGGCCAGCAGGAGGAGATTGTTAGAAGGCCATCCAATATTTTTTTTAAGTCTGGAAGTAATAAAGGCTTAAGAGTGAAAAGGGTTAAGAGTGAAAAGATAAGAGGTAAAACAAAAAAAGAGCACTTGCATTTGAGATTTTTAGGAGTAGGGAACGTCTGGCCTGTGGGCTGTATAAGGCCTGCTAAGTCAATTGGTCTGGCCCTGCCAAGGCATTAGGGGTGAGTTAATTATATATTTGACCAAATATAGCAGGCTAATTTTTAAGTTGATAATTTTGCATGGCCTGAGACTCCTATATAATAAAAGCCTAATATGCAAATTATGCCCTCAGCTGGGAGTTCGACCAAGGGGCAGGGCCGGCCAGCCAACCTCCCATATCCCCTCCCCCTCAGAAGGCCTGGCCCTATCGGCCAGGATTAGGGAGGGCCAGCTAGACCTCACCCATGCACGAATTCGTGCACCAGGCCTCTAATAATGTTATAAATATCCAAATGTCCCTTGGCAGAAAAAAGTTCCCACCCCTGTTTTAGAATATTAACAGAAACAACTGAGAAGGAAGCTTGCTTACCACGAATGACCCAATAAAACATGCACAGACATCTTGGGGAGGCAGTGATTACCCTGTAGAAAGAGATTTCCAATAAGACTGAAAGACTTGATATTCACCATTCCATCCTTCCATGAATCCTTTATGTGATAAGATTCCTGGTCAGGGACAATATAGATCTTTTAAGATTAGGATAACATGGGGAATTTCATAGAATTGGAGAATAATGGAAGACATTCTTGAGTTAACATGGCTATTTCTGCACCAAACTGTATCTTTACTAATTGACTGGCTAAGTTAATTATGAAAATTGACCCAAATGCACATCCTACCTTTTGGGTTGAATTTAACACAATGCTGTGTAATTAGCAGACATGGTTGACATTGGATTGACAATGAAATTGATGACTTGATGTTACAAGTGAGGTACTGGCCAAGATTACTTTTCCAATAAATTCAGTAGTAGGGTCTCATTGCCTGCATTTTTTCAAGTCTGTAGTGTGCAGAAAGTAGGCACCATAATAGCCCATCAAAAATATGTTGAATTCCTGAGATAAAACTGCCATAGTCTTTTAATTAGTATCTCTTTGCACAGCCCTCTCTTGAACATATTTTAAAACTTCTTCTTTTATCACATCTTTGCTATAAATTAATAGCAACTTCTCTCATGCCTCAAATTAAATTTATCTCAAAGAGAATCAGTGTTACACTAGCATTTCCAGCAAACTGCTCTGCTAATATTTTGAGATAATATCTCTGGGAGTATTTTAAGACAGTGAAGATTTTTATGGGTGTGGCAACAAAAACATAATAGCCCTACTCACTTACGTTAGAAAAAGTATATTTTTTGGAATTTGTTTCTAGCTAATAACACTATTCTTCTGATGTTATGTGAATGCTTGAGAGTGTTTATGCAAGTATTGTGCATGCATTACTCTTGACTTTTTAAAAAATATTATCATTATACTATACACCCATTGATCTTCTAACATGTGATACACTTATATTTCATGAGACAATGTGTAGAAACCAAACTACAGGATGCTTTTAAAATATATGATTTCTTCAAATTTCTCAGTGGAAACCTATAAGGTACTAATTATGAACAAGGAAACCGAGTTTCAAAGTAGTTGGTGACTTTTCTAGGATCCCACAGGTCTATCCACTTCCAAGGCCTGCTTTCCCCCCACTAGGCCAGAAGTCAGACAAATTCAGGCCAGATTTGGCTGGCTGCCTGTTTTTGTGAATAGGTTTTATTGGAGCACAGCCATGTTCATTCATGTACATATGGCCTATGACTGCTTTCACACGACAAGGGCAGAGTCTGGCTGTTCCAACATAGACCATGTGGCTGCCAAAGCCTCAAATATTTACTACCTGGCCCTGTGCAGAAAATGTTGCTGACTCCTGCACTAGACTATGCTGTCTGCTTCATGTTTGGGCTATTTTTAACAAACAAGGATATGACTAGACTTTTCCTCTGAGATAATCAGTAAGAACAAAGAAATAAGATACACGTTTTTGTTCCTGTTATCATTGTTCAAATACCTGATAAATAAGTTTAACCATTTTTACTTCTTTGGATTGTTTGTTGTAAATGAAATTAAACAACTCTGATGAACTGAAATTTAAAAAAAAAAATTGTTGGATAAATAACAACTACTGAATCAAAAGAAAGCCTGGAGAACAAAGCTTGGGAGGGACCAGAGATACTGAGCTACATGAGGTCCCTGACTCAGGATTCATCCTGAGGGCACTGCTTTTGAGCTGTCATGCATGGGGACCCCAGCTCAGCATCTAGGGATTAGCAGTGCTGAATACTCCACGCAGCAGGAGAAAATCTCTCCAACCAAGCACAATATTTGAAGCCCAGGCACAGCATCTGAATGCTTGTACTTGGACAACATGACCCTTTGATCACCAGGAGTACAGAGAGGAATATGTATGCCTACCATTCCCATTAGCAGAACATATCATAGGTTGTCTTCCTACCTCAGAAGGATATGAAAGTGCTGAGCTGGAAATTTAGTAAGTGTGCATTATACCATACCTATGCCTTCCTATAGTCATCCACTGACCACAGAAATTTAAATAATATATTAAATTATGCCCAACTTTTGATAGTTATGGATGTAGAACCTTAGTACCCTGTACAAATACACACACACACACACACACACAGGCACACATATGCACTCACACACACTCACATGCACACTTATATCTAGATTCCTTCCCTTTTTGTGGTAACTGGAGCTGCTCCCAAGAGTGTCCTGGTGTATTTATGAATAAATATATTATCTTCTCCTGCAAGTGGTTACAAAATTACCTTAGCTCCCTTCTGTCCTGATGTTCCATAATCCCTCAGTGTCAATATTTTTGTCATTAGGTTGCTCCAGGACATGATCCTTTCATTTTGTTCCTTTTGCCAGAAGCAACTTTAAATCATCACTCCATACTCCCTTGGCCACCATCCATATGGCTGCCATCTGTCACCTTGGGGCCATGCTCCTACAGCTCCACTCCAGCTGCCACCTGCATTGCCAGACTCCCAGCTCTGTAGCCTCCGCCTCTATCTTCCTCTGGCTGTTGCTGTGGGATATCTTGCTCCCAGCTGATCTCTCTTTGCTCCATTTAATTGATGGCCCATTGGTGGCTGTGGTTAAGGGGGCTGCCACAACTCTCTTAAATAAGTTTAGAAACAATTCCCTTCTCCTTTCATAAAGCTTTTAAACAGCAGGTATCCAGATACGGAGTTTTAAAACTCTTAGCTTGCACATGCGGTTTACTTTTCCTCCCTAGATTGTACATGCTATGCCTGATGGTTAGATTGAGTTTGGTTCAAGTAACAATGAGCAGGCGATACTTGGAACCATTATCCTACTCTGATCCTTGCGGGGGCTGACCAGCAACCCCTGAACAACAGATGAGCAGATTACTCCCATACAGTTTGACTGTGGGGGAGAGGGCTAAGGGATGGCCTGGCTGATAGCAGCCAGGCAGCCTCAATTGCCTGCCTCGTTAGCCTTTTATTGGAGTTCTTATCTTTAGATATAATCAATAGGGTGAGTAATCTTGGGAGGGCACATGTGTTTAAATTGTCCTCTTGGAAAGGGCATCCAGGGATTAAGCATAAGGATTCCAGTAAACACCTGGGGGTCTGCAGGTACACAGACTTGTTTAGGAAGGTCAGGAGTAATTAAGGGCACTGCCTAAGTCTCCCCTAAGTCGGAATTCTGATAAACAGGGAGGCAGCCTTCCACACACTTCCCTTTTATCAGAATGTCCTCCTTACAAACTTTCCAACCAAGTCCCATGCTTTCTCACAGATCTTCAGAGTAGGTTGGTTCCAATTTGTGTTGCATCCTTTTCTTAAGAGATCTTTGCAAATGGTTCTATAATCCCATTCTGAAAATTCTCCCTAAATCAGCTAAACTTCAAGTTCTGGGTTGCTTGGTGTGGGGGAAAAAAAAATTCTACCTAATTGGTGGCCATAAATATTGAGAGTACAGTATAGAAAGAGTATAGTGAGAACAACAGTGAGTGTCTTTCTTTTGAAATACCACCATTCAAAGACACACTATTAGTATGTGGTAGAGTCAGAAAGTGAGTCCATGCAGTCTGACATCAGAGTCTATGTTTCTAAATGCTATGCTTGCTGTCTTTAATCCATGGACCTTCCCCACATGCCACGTGTGTCTATAAAAACAAATGTTTTCCCTAAGTGGCAGCCCTGACCAACATTAAAATAATTGTTCCTGAGAATTTTCAGCTGAAAATATTCAAGAACACCCAAATTGTGAGTAATATATTTATTTTTATAATATTCATTGCAAATTGATTTTTTTTAATTAGATTCAAAATATCATGGTGTGTGGGGATCATTTCCATTTTGGATGCATGGTAGTTAACTGGTTAATAATAGGTGGCTTAGCTTAGTCCACTGCTATTGTTGTTACTTATTGCATTGATTCATGTAAATAAGGGTGCAATTCTTTTGATATAAAAAATTTTATTTGGGCGGTACCTAATCAGTATAAACTATTTCATAGTTATTAGATAAATATTCTGATATATGTTATTATTTTTGTTTACTTATAATTTCCCATACTTTTTTCTTCTTTATATACAGTTATATTCTGAAATCTCATTGCATACCTTGTTAACTGCTGAATTTTCAATGTTTACCAAAATTCATGAAATAAGATTTTTGAATGAATGAATATTAATTAATTGGTACCTTAGTACCAGGCACTGTGCTATATGTTAATATTACACAGGTAAAATGAGATGGAGTTCTTGACAATATGGCATTGAAATATAAAAAGAACACCATGTAATAAATGCTGAGATGGATAAGTTTAGAATATTAGGGAACACAAAAGGTTGATGCATATTTGTGCTTCTCAGACATTTAAAAAAGTAGATATTTTAAAACAGAACCACAGAACTTTGGTTTCTATTATGTGCACACACATATTCCTTTTTTTTTTTTTCTGGTTTAAAGATGACCCTGCTAATGGTACCACTATAGTGTCTGAGAATATCTAAAGAGAGATGCATTTGTCCTGATAAATGCTTTACAAATTGAAACATAAGTGGTCAGTGTGTTTTCTGTTTAGTATCCGTAGTCACAGTCTTGGGTTCTTTTGATCTTTGTAGCAATGACTAATTTCCTTTAATAGCCAAAGAAAAGCTCTATTCCAAAAGGCATGTTTTACATCTATTTCAGCTTGGTTCACACTTAAATTTTGTTATCTCTCCCTGCCATTGATTCTTGGATGCCTGACTTAATGTTGGGTATTTTCTCCAGCCCACTCTGGCTTCAGTTAAAATCATGTCCTTACTCCTTTCTTGGTCAAGGTACATGCTGATATACTACATTCTACTAGTGCATTTTTGACCAAGATAAAGTTTGTAAATCCATTGCTAATGAAGATACCTTTTACCTACTCTGTGCTGTGAGAGACAAAGAAGAAAAGAAAACCTAGTCCTTGTCCTCAAATATTTGAAATATGGCTAAAAAGATTCAATTTCTGTTCAGGGAGCAACTGAAGAACCATAAAAGTAAGTAATCAAGAGGTGAAATGTGTGGAACAGTTAATAAATATTATAAGGAAAACTTTTCATCACATCATAATGGAACTGCTGAAAATTAAAGACAAAAATGAAAACCTTGAAAACAACAAGAGAAAAAAAGATAATCATCTAAAGGGGGCAAAGATCTGAATGCCTGCGGATTTCTCATCGGAAACCATGAGCCAGAAGGAAACGGCTGGGCATTTATAAAGTGCTAAAGTGAGATAAAGGAAATGTCAACCTAGAATTCAATATTCTGCAAAAATATCCTTCAGAAATAAAGGTGAAATAAAGGAAACTAAGAGAATTCATTGCCTACAGACCTGCTCTAAAAGAACTGTTAAATGAAGTTCTTCACACAGAAGGGTAGTGATTCCAGCATGAAAACTGAGACATCAGACATGTAGGAAGAGCAACAGAAATGGTAAATATCTGGATACGTCTTAACAGGCTATTCTTCTTCTCTTGAGTTCCTTAAAATATATTTCACAGTTAAATGCAATGTTAAAACTTTTCCTCATGGAGATTTTAAAGTACATACATTTAATATATAGGACTACTATAAGTAGTCCTATCCTATCTAATAAAGAGGGAATATGCAAATTGACTGTCACGCTGTAACAAGATGGCTGCGCCCATAGCGGAGGCGGGGATCCCATAACACAAGATGGCTGCGCCCACAGTAGATGCCAAGTTCCCATAACGAGCCTTAACAAGCAATCAGCAGGGACCTGAGGCTGTGTCCCCCCGCCTGGTGGTGCTTGACAGGGGACCTCAGGCCGGAGGAATTCAGGTCGTGCCCCTCGCCCTGGTGCCAGGCTGGGAGACCTCAGGCCATGCCCCCCACCCAGCAGGGCTTGACGGGGGACCTCAAGCTGCACCCCCCGCCCTAGCACCAGGCCAGGGGACCTGAGGCTGTGTCCCACGTCCCAGGGCCAGGCCATGGGTCCTGAGGCTGCACCCCCTGCCCGCCAGGGCTTGACAGAGGACCTCAGGCCATGCCCCCCCTCCCAGCAGGGCTTGACTGGGACCTCAGGGTGCACCCCCTGCCCCGGCGCCTGGCCGGAGGACCTCAGGCCACGCCCCCTGCACCAGCGCCAGTCCAGGGGACCTGAGGCCGTGACCCTGCCTGGCAGGGCTTGACATGGACCTCAAGGTGTTCTCCCTGCTCCGGCCTGGGCTAGGGGACCTCAGGCTGCACACCCCACCCCGGCGCTGGACCAGGGGACCTGAGGTTGTGCCCCCTGCCTGGCAGGGCTTGATGGGGGACCTCAAGCCACGCCCTCTGTCCCAGGCCAGGGGACTTCAAGGCGAGCCCCCTGGCCCGGGCTGGGGGACCTCAGGCCACATCCCATGCCTTGGCGCCAGGACAGGTGACCTGAGGCCGTGCCCCCCCCACCTGGCGGGGCTTGACGGAGGTGGGGCCAGCTGGGTCTGGATCTAGCCCAATGGGGGTGGAGATGGCCAGGTCTGGGTCTCGCACGATTTCGAGGCGCACGTGGGTGGGTGGCGACTTGACTCTGGGTCCCATGGCATGCCCCAGACTCTGACAGGAGGAAGATTTTTATGTACATTTTACTAATTTTCTTTCCTCTCTGACACTTTTATTATAGAGAAAGGGCAAATAGCAATATTAAAATATTTCCTCTAATTAATTCCCTTTTAATGTGCACAAATTTTGTGCACCAGGTCACTAGTATATTAAATAAAGGTGCAAGGGTAAATATGTAAAATAAAGGGGTGAAGGTAAAAGGACCCATACTATAATTTATATTCCACTTGGAAGGGTAAAATATTGATTCTAAGCATAATGTGAAAAATATGATTTTTTTAAAATATTATAATCCCTGGAGCTATCATAACTATAAATATCAAGGAGATACAATAAAATGTACTAGAAACTTAAAATGAAATAAAAAAGTTCAAATAACCCCAAAGAAGGCCTTATGATAAAAACATATAGCTCAAATAGAAAACAAATATAAAATAGTAAACCTAAGTCCAAACAGAGAAAAAAAATTACATTAAATTACCAATTAAAAGATAGGGGTAACAGAATGGATAAAAATGACTCCATTATATTTTGAATATAAAAAAAAAGGAACTTCAGATATGATTATATGCATACAAATAAAAGGCAGACCCTGATGAAAATTTTGAATAGCTATATTAATATCAGACAACGTAGATTTCAGAGCAAGGAGTATTACTAGTGACAAAATGGGATTATTGCATAATGATAAAAGGGTCACTTCACAAAAAGACTCAACAATAACAAACAATAAATGTGTATGCACCTAACAGCAGAAGTTCAAAATACACAAAGCAAATCTCTCAAAACCACTGTGAAGGATTTTGACAATTTCTTATAAACACACACCTGATGACTCAGCAATGTCACTCTTGAGTATTTATCTTAGAGAAATAAAAACTTGTGCTCCCATGCGAATCTGTACAGGAATGTTTGTATCAGCTCTATTCACAATTATAAAAGACTGGAAAATACCCAAATGTTCTTCAGCTAGTGAGTGGATAAACACTGTGGCACATCCATAAAGTGAAACACCAATCAGCAACAAAAGTGGATGAACTGCTGACACAACAGCTTAGATGGATATCAAATGCATTATACCCAAAATGTTACACACAGCATGTTTCCTCTTCCATACCATTCTTGAAGGGATCAAAATATAAGTAATGAGGAGCTTATCATTGGTTCTTGGGGTTCAGAGGTAGGAAGAAGATCCAAGTTTGGGGAGGTGATGAAGCTGTTTTGAATTTTAATTGTGATGGTAGTTATCTGAATCTATACATGAATTAAAATTCATAGAACTATACACCAAAATGAGTAAATTTCACTGTATTATAAATTAAAAATCCTATATAATAAAGAGGTAATATGTAAATTGACCATCATCCAAAACACAAGATGGCCGCCCCCATGTGGTCAAAGATGGCCACCCCCATGTGGACACAAGATGGCTGTCACAAGATGGCCGGCAGGGAAGGGCAGTTGGGAGGGACCAGGGCTGCAGGGGAGGGCAGTTGGGGGCAACCAGGCCTGCAAGAGAGGGCAGTTGGGGGGACCAGGCCTGCAGGGGAGGGCAGTTGGGGGAGACCAGGTCTGAAAGGGAGGGAAGTTGGGGGGAACCAGGCCTGCAGGGGAGGGCAGTTGGGGGGAACCAGGCCTGCAGGGGTGGGCAGTTGGGATCAGGCCTAAACGGGCAGTCGGACATCCCTCAAGGGGTCCCAGATGGAGAGGGTGCAGGCTGGGCTGAGGGACACACACCCCCATGCACAAATTTTGTGCACCGGGCCTCTAGTCTATATATATATAAAACCCTAATATGCAAATAGACCAAACAGCAGAACAACTGAACAACTGGTCTCTATGATGTATGCTGACCACCAGGGATCATGTGCAGAACATGGTGGGTGTCAGCAACAGGTGACAGAGTGAGGAACATGGCGGACATCGACTGTGGCAGGGTGCTGGAGCAGGTGAGTGGGGGTGCCAGTCACTGTCATCAGGGTGAGCTTCTGGTAGTTACTGAAAATTCTTTGCTTCCACGCATCGCGGTCCCGCCCAGCACTCACACTTGCTGCCGGCGCCAGCCCTGCTTGCAGCTTCTGCCGGCATTGGAGCCACCACTTGCACCCACTGCTGGCACCGTCAGCAGGTGCTAGTGGCAGCTACCAGCACTGATCGCCCCTGAGGGCTTCTCCACCTCCCCCTGCTCCTAAGGGGTGATTGCAGCAGCACTGGCCCCACTCATACCTGCTGCTGGCACCAGCCCCAATCGCTCCATGCGGGAGCGGGGCTGTCAGTAGTCAGGGGACCAGGGGCAGTGGCAGGAAGGGCCGGGCGGGGGCACTGAGGATGGGCTGAGACACACCCCTGTGCCTACCTCAGCCTCACAACCCACAGTTCCTTTCAAGGTGCACCAATTTGTACACTGGGCCCTTAGTCCTATCTAATAAAAGAGTAATATGTAAATTGACCATACCTCCACTAAACCCACAAGCGATGCCCACCAGCCAGTCAGGAACGAGTATGCAAATTAACCCAACCAAGATGGCTGCAGCCATAGAGCGATCAGGAGGCTTGGGTTTCCCCAGCAATGGAGGAAGCCAAGCTTTTCACCTGCCCTGGCCTGCCTTGGCCTCTGCTCAAGGCTACAAAGTTTCAATTATAGAAGATAAAAAAATCCCAATAAAAATGGCTGTGGCCACAGAGCAAGTAGGAGGCTTGGCTCTGCTCAAGGTTACAAAGTTTCAATTACAGAAGATAAATAAATCCCAGATACCAGGGCCTCCGCTTGGGTTGCCAGGGGGCGTGGCCAGCCTGCAAACCACCACAGGCCCCTTCCCCAAGCTGGCCCATACCCTAAGAGAACCCCTACCCTGATCCAGGACACCCTTCAGGGCAAACCAGCTGGACCCCACCCATGCACCAGACCTCTATCCTATTTAATAAAAGAGTAATATGCAGATTGATCATCACTCCAACACACATGATGGCTGCCCCCATGTGGTCAAAGATGGCTGCCCCCATGTGGACACAAGATGGCCAGCAGGGGAGGGCAGTTGGGAGGGACCAGGTCTGCAAGGGAGGGCAGTTGTGGGTGATCAGGCCAGCAGGGGAGGGCAGTTGGGAGGTACCAGGCCTGAAAGGGAGGGAAGTTGGGGGTGATCAAGCCTGCAGGGGAGGGCAGTTAGGGGTGACCAGGCCTGCAGGGGAGGGCAGTTAGGGATGACCAGGCCTGCAGGGGAGGGCAGTTAGGGGTGACCAGGCCTGCAGGGGAGGGCAGTTAGGGGCAAACAGACTGGCAGGGGAGCAGTTAGGCATAAATCAGGCTGGCAGGGAGTGGTTAGGGGGTGATCAGGCTGGCAGGCAGAAGCAGTTAGGGGCAATCAGGCAGGCAGGCAGGCAGGCGAGCAGTAGGGAGCCAGCAGTACTGGACTGTGAGAGGGATGTCGAACTGCCCGTTTAGGTCCGATCCCGGGATCGAGCCTAAACGGGCAGTCGGACATCCCTTGAGGGGTCCCAGATTGGAGAGGGTGCAGGCTGGGCTGAGGGACACCTCCCCCCCATGCATGAATTTCATGCACTGGGCCTCTAGTAATAAAATAAAATGCTAAACATCACATTCAGACTTTCTCTGAACTGTTCTCAATTCCATGGATTATTCCACCCATACATGCACAGTAAATGACCATTATTCCCAATATGTGTTAGCTTCATTTTTATCTTCTGATATTAGAATAAGGCATTTTTTTCTGCCTATATTCTTTTATTCTCTGCCTGAGAAATGTTAAAATCAAAATAGGGCTTATCTTTTGAGGGAAGTGAAAAGATTGGCAGGAGAATCCTTGAGAGTCTATGGGGTGATGATGATATTCAGTCTCCTGATCATGGTGGTGTTTATAGGAGTGGGCACATTTTTCTACATTCATCAAGTCCTCTGTGCTCTTTTCTATATGCATAAAAAAAGATTTTAAATAAACAATAAATGTACCCAGCATTTAAAACCCATTTAAAATGTTGAATCGCCTAAAGCCTTCCCCAGCTTTCCAGAGAATAGTCCCTCCTCCATCAATGCACCCATCCCCGTGTGACCATGCCTCACTGGTAAAACTTGTCATATTTGATTATACTTATCCATGCCTGTGTGTATGCACACATGTGTATGTGTGTATGGCTCCCTCGCTATGTTCACTGAAAACAGAACAGTTAAACATATTCTTGGCACTCTGCAAGCACTAGCCTCGTACCAATAACCAGAAAAAGAAAGAATGTCAAGTTACTAAGCCCTGCTTTCTTTCTCCTGGCATCTCACCCCTGGCCATCCTTTCCTAGTTGGAACATATCTAATGCTGCATTATCAAAGCAATACTTTTTATTTCCTTGTTGATTTTTTTACTTGAGTGCAAACAACACTAATCCCATTACTAACGGCATGGAACCTGCCCCAGTCACATGAGATACACGCAGAGGTGCGTGCTAGCAGAGGATTCCAGAGATGAGAGCAGTGGTAGAGAGAAACATAATGTTCCAGTGTTTCACAGATAGGCAGGGTCACTGGAAATTCCCTTGGTCACTAGAAATATCCTTGTTGGATTTTCACAATTTTTAAAAATGTGGACCTTTGAGCAAAAAAAATTGTTATATAATCTAACCTGAAAGGTGAAATTATTGTGACTTTAAAAAAGCCTCACCCAGATCTTTGTGGGATTTCTGTAACTGGTGCTACTGTCACATTGTACGGAAAAATCCTAATATGGATTTACCTTGCCAACGCCCCTCCCTCCTCTGTGATTCATGGCCATGATTAATCCCTATAATGGTTACTGTATTCATTTGGTGATTTTAGGACCAACAATCATATCAGCTATATTAATTTTAGTTGACAGTGTTCATTTTTTTTTAACGTTTGACCCCTAAAAATCATTATGTAGGGATGATCTCAATTGAAAAGAGAAAAAGCAATGTGTTTGAAGAAAACTATGTGCTTCCTCTTTTGACCACAAGAGAGGAAGAAAATATTTGATTCCTTTCAACTCTTTTTATCTCTATCAAAACTAGTATCCCCTTGAAATAAGCCAGTCAATGAAAGAAAAATACCACATGATCTCACTCATTTGTGGATAATAAAAAACATTATAAACTGATGAACAAAAAGATAGATACAGAGGCAGTAAAGCATCAAACAGACTGTCAAATTACAGCGGGAAGGTTAGGCAGAGGTGTGGGAAATAAGAGATCAACTGAAGGACTTATATGCATGCATATAAGAGTAACCAATGGATGCAAAACATTGGGGAGTGAGGGCATGTATGGGAGTGGGGTGGGGGGACAATGGTAAGATATGTACACATATAATACCTTAATAAAAAAATAAATAAATAAACACACAAAAAATTAAAAAAACTAGTGTCCCTTGACCTTTGATTAATCGGTCATAGGTACATTTTTTTGGATTGCTCTGTATAATTAAAAACAGCTCAAAGGGATAAGCTTATTCAAGTGAATACTGACTCCCTTTCTAACTCAACAATCATGTTAAAAGTATTAAAATTCCAAAGAATATGAGTTGAGATACTTCAACAAATGTGATGAGTCACAAACTGTAAATTTGCACCAGAAACTCCATCAGCTTTATTCTCAAGCCCTGATGTAATGCCTACACATTATATAAAATTTAAGCAATTGCAGAATTCCATGGAGACAGCAAGGTCGTGCTTCCAGACTGAGTCACCTGCTTTTCTGTGTTAAAAAGGAGGAAATAAATGCTTGTTACTAAGCTGGTTTATATGTACAGAGGCTTTTTAATGAATGCTTAAAATGAATAGTAACTATTAGAATTATAATATTAAGCTTTTAGAAAATGGTTTTTATCTTCAATGTAGTTCACAAATGTGCCTGTAGTTAATCTCTGCACCCTAAATGCAACTTCCCAAAATATTTTGTTTTACAACAGATGCATTTCAGAAGGGTTTCACTCATCTTTATATTTTCTGGGGCATAATTCCGTATTAAAAATTAAAAAGAAAAAACAGGAGGTAGAAAATAAAATCCCAAAGCCTTATTTTTTTTCTTTTTAATGCAAATGAGCTTTTTTCTATTCTTGCTGGAGGAAAGAAATGTTCAGTTAAAAATGATGATAAGCCCAATTCTGTTGACTCTGTGTAATAAGGGTCATTTTGTATAGGACTGGGGTTCAGCTGTTCTCTGCTCCACTCAGGTTCAAGCAAATGGAAATAGGTTTAAAAGGCAAAGGGCTGAGTAAATATATATTTTAGATGCTGTTGTGCAGGAATTAAATTCACTTAAAATAAAAATCTTTACTAAAAGTGCTAATTAAGTGGGACTGAGCTGGACCTTAGGTTGATGGAGTCAAATCCTTTCCAGCAGCTTCTGGAAAAGCATTTTCAGATGAATACCCAGAGCGGCCCTGACAGGAGAACACACTAGTGCTCAGTGGAGGAATCAGAGCTTGGACACCTGCCTCAGTGCCCTGCATTCAATGAGACGAAGCCCACACCTCTCCACAAATTGTACACCAGGTGCCAGCCTCACGTTCCTTTCCTTTTGTTCCTTTCTTCATTTTTCATTTTAAATATATTTTTATTGATTTCAGAGAGGGAGGGAGAGGGAGCGAAAGATAGAAACATCAATGATGAGAGAGAATCATTGATCGGCTGCCTCCTGCACACCCCAGCATGTGCCCTGACTGGGAATTGAACCATGACCTCCTGGTTCATAGGTTGATGCTCAATCACTGAGCCACGCCAACCGATTTATTTTTTTTAATTATATAAGCAGCACATGCTGGTTGTTGAAATATTAAATTTAGGTAGTTAAATAGGAAGGAAATAAATGTAAAAAGTCTTCTCCATTTTCATCACAGATCTTGGTAGTGAATTCTTCCAAACCTTTCCAATAAATATATATCTTACTTGACAAATACAGGTTCTCACTATACTTGTGAAATTTAACATTTTTTAAAATATCTAGTTAATATCCTTAGAAATGTTCATGACAATATAAGTATACATACCACTGGTCTAACCTTTACATAGCATTTTCTGTGTTAATGTCATTTACTAACTGTAATGATCCTTAAATTTACACTATCATAATGATCACCTGGAGGATTGCTTTAAAACAAAGTTATAGTCTTAGACTGAATGTACTGCATTGGACTATCCAGGAAAGGGCCTTAAGAATTTCTGCCCTAGCTGGTTTGGCTCAGTGGATAGAGCACTGGCCTATGGACCAAAGGGTCCCGGGTTTTGACTCCGGTCAAGGGCACTTACCTCGGCTGCAGGATTCTCCCTAGAGAGTGCATGTGCAGGAAGCAACCAATCCATGTGTTTCTCTCACATCGATGTTTCTCTCTGTCTTTCCCTCTCTCTCCCACTCTCTCTAAAAGAGCAATGGAAAAAGATTCTCAGGTGAGGATTTAAAAAAATAAAAAAGAATCTGTATTTCTAACAAACTCCAAGTTATTTTGGAAAACACTGATTTAAGTCATGTTTTGTATGTTTCATTTAATTTCCATTTAAGAAATAACTCTCCAATACTTTATTGTATCTACTCATTATGTTCCAGCCTGATTATTTTCTTAATTTAAATTCAAAAGGCTGAAATTGCTTGCTTACAGATTATGCACATTTTAAATCTTTTAGCATATGTTGCCAAACTATTCTTCATCAGGCTGTAATAACTAGCATTTTTACACTGACAACTCTCCACTGGTTGTCAGAATCAAAGGCAATTGGTGCAAGATATTCAGATGTGCTTCCCTTTGGTGGCATTTTGCTTTCAGAACAGGTCAAGAGGAGTGCTTTCATCTTTAATCAGTTATAAGTTTTAACCTCTGTCGCTAGCAGTAAAAAGTGTAGTTGAATTCTAAAGCGGGTCCCACTCATTTTGTAGAAAGAATCAAATATGTGAGTTAGATAAGAATTCCTTGTTTACTCCCCTACTTATTCCACATGTTAGTATTGTAATTATTGACTGTAGATTTATTTGGAAGTACAAATTTTACAATTCTTCTAATAGAATATTTGGTTATTCATTAAGCCATATGGGATAATAATTAGAAAAATCAAAACAGGTTTTCAGACTCACCTGAGTCAGTGGAGATGTCTGGAAATTTGCTTTTTCCTAAACCTCCTTAGATGTTTCTTGTGCACAGTCAGGAGACAGAACCTGGGCTCTTGTCCACACTGCTGACTTTGTGGATGACAAAAGCAACCCAGGCTGATTCATCGTGTGGCTTTGTGGCAGTTGCAAGTGAGTGGCAAAGCTGTAGTTGGAAGCCATGTCGCTGTCAGTGGATACAGTGTACTTTCTGGTATTTCAATACATCTATGATTAGGTCTATGTGTTTGCCTCCAAATGGGCATTTTTGTTAAAACACCACAAATAAATGCCACTCTTTTGCAAATTCAATTATACTTGGAAATATAACATTTGATAAAGTAGCTAATACTACTTTAACAACCAATAAAATAGCACTTAACCTAATGCTCTTAGGTTTTATAACAAGTAAAGCATCCCTATTAATGGAAAATAAAGACAAATATTTCAGAACTTCATCCAAATATAAAGTGTTTCCCTTAACAGCCTACTTTACTCTCCAAATAGCTCCTGTTTAAAATTTGTTCTTCGGTTCTGAATATATCAGTGAGAAAGCCTCATTTCTGCGCTAATGGCTTTAAAGATGTTCTTTCATAGTTATTCAGCTCCTCCTCTAACCTGAGCACATGTGCCAACCCTGGAGGAACCCAGAGGAGACAGGAAGGAGGGAACAGGGGGTATTTAACAAGCATTAAATATATGAAGCTTCAGTTACTCAGCCCCAAATCTTTAAGAGTTCCTTTATCGTTGATTACCAAGGAAGTTTATTCTAAGTGCACGATCACTGTGTTTTTCTTATTCTTCCTTATCTTTCATACTTTAAAATGCATGTGATTCTAGACTGATTTATGTGACTGAGTTAGATAGGTGCCTAAACAAACATGTGATTTTTGCTCCAAGAAAAGCTCTAAAGTTACATTTAGTCTGTGTAAGCAATTTGACCTGCTCACTTGGGATTGCGCAGGTGAAACCCTTTATTCTATGATATATATCTCATTAATGCTACAGAAATTCTGGGCATTTCAATTTTGAGCCAATATTTCCATTACTTTTATCTTTCTCTAAGGATTACTACTCTGAATTGGAATTTCTTATGGTTGATGTCACCCTGCCAAACAACTGTGCTCCTTCTGAGTGCTATGAATGAGGATAAACAATGTGTTGTTGTTTTGTTTTGTTTTTTTACTACTGCAAAATGCATCCACAATGTTTCATGTTGGAAAAATAAGTTCATCACGTGAATTATCCCAAATTTAACTTGTTGAAGATATAAAGTGTTTTCATTCAAGTTTAAAAATTTTTAAACATTACTTTCATCATTGTGTGTGTGTGTGTGTGTGTGTGTGTGTGTACACATAGACAGCATCAGGAAACCCATTTATTGAAGGAGCTGTGCCTTAACACATGCAGGCTGAATAACCTCTAGTTCTTACATGCTGTATGTACTTCAAATAAATACGTAAGCACGTGTGTGTATGGATAGAAATATAGATTTTATTAAACTAGTTACTGAAATATTTGAAGACCTAATAGACACAGGTGTATTCAGTTACATGTTCCTCAAGCTTCTTAAATTATGCTAACAGGGGAGTCTTCCCAAGGCCCTATCTGCATTTACTCTTGTACTGTAAGCTGCCTTCAGTGGCATCACCATTGCGCACCACACTCTGCTCCACACGAGGAGAGTCATAAAAGCCCAAAGATACTAATTTCTAGCTATCCCTGATGGCTAGATGTTCACCTAATTATATGTCAAAGAATATAAGTTTTGTGGAATATGAATAGGTATTAGCTAAAAAAAAAAAAAAAAAAAAAAAAAAGGACAGGAAGAAAAAGGAAGAGGAGAAAAACAAAGAAAGCATTCTGGAGTAATTACATTTGAAGAACACCGCATTAAGCAAATTAAACATATTTCTTAATTTCAGGCTTTGGATGGAAACTTTAAAGAATTAAAATACAGAATATTTACCATTTTAAAATTAGCTTCATCAAAGAATCATTTCACTAAAACGTTTTGGGAAACCCTACTTAGTCTATTACCCTTTTAACCGGATATCCACCATCAATCAAACCTTCATCTTCCTTTACTTGGTATAATTGAGAGCTAAGAGCTCTCAACTATTATCCTTAACTTTATCTGAATGCTGGTCCCAGCCTAAACCTCACAGTCCTCACTCTCATTCCACACTTACCAGCTCTGTCTGGTTGAACACTCTACAATTGGAATCTGCACTCAAAATCTCTTCATATCATTAAAGACAAAGTCCAGATGCCTTAACATAAAACACACATACATCTTTGGTCTCACATCTTTGCCTCTGATCTGGGAACAGCCCCACTCAACTTGCTTCCAGATATGTCCTGTGCTTTCATTCTTCTGCATATTTGTACACACTCCTCCATGGCTT
This sequence comes from Plecotus auritus, assembly GCF_963455305.1. Taxonomy (NCBI): domain Eukaryota; kingdom Metazoa; phylum Chordata; class Mammalia; order Chiroptera; family Vespertilionidae; genus Plecotus; species Plecotus auritus. Next base: position 18,182,316 of record NC_137770.1, on the reverse strand, counting down.
CTCCATCCTGTGGCTGGCTAGCTGATGCTCATCCTTATGATTTACCCTGGGAGTCCTTTCTCAGAGATATCCTCTCTGAATTGCTCCCAATCCACAGAACATGGGTGTCCCTTCTTCATCTCACAGATACCCCACCCTGACTTACCCTTATAGCACTAAGCACTGAGTGAATTTTAATTGTCAGTTTACTTATTTACCCCCAACCCAGGAGCTTGACATTCAGCTTTCTTTGAAGATTTTTTTAATAATTTCATTTGGATGTAATCCTAAACAATACACATAAAAATCCAGGGAATATTTTCAGAAAAAAATATTGAAGATGACAGATGAATATAAGAACATAGAAGCTTAGAAAAACAAGAGAAATGCTGTCATTCTTTATGGCTAGTTATCACATTGCAGTTTTTATTATAATCATTAATTTTTAAGGTTCTATAATAGGGAAAGTAAAGAGAACAAACATTTTTTGGTCACCCACTATATGTTATACCTACAGACATGCTTTATATCCTTTCTCAGAATTCTGAATGCAACTTCCCTCCCTAAAATTCTTAACAAAATTTCATACTATAATCAAACGGCCTTTTTATTGTAATGTAACAAGTTTAATGATCTCCATTACTGTGTTGTCTCTAGAATTTGTCTTCTCTTCTAGAATCAAAATCTTCAAAATTGTTAATTTTCTGTAGAATAAAAATGTATTTAAGTGATCTCTAAATGATTAATAAGCACAATAAAATATTTAGATCGCTTTACCTTTCCTCTTACTGTATAAAATGTTAGAGTTAAAAGGAAATGCTGAGGCATCTAGGTAACTTGGAAATAACTTGGTTACCTTTGCACCGTTTTAATGATCTCTACTTGACTCATATAGTCTGACTTGTTTTCCTGGATGCTTAGCCCCTTAAGATATATTGGTTTCTCGATGTCTATTATAGCATTTATCCTAGGATTCATACTTTTGACTTTAATAATAAATTGCAATTTACTTGAACAATTCATAATGCTCAGACATTTGAATCCAGGCATGTGGAAGTAAAGAAAAAATGTCCTTAGATAATTACATTTCGCCCTAATTAATCCGCTTGTTTCACTCTTGCCCCGTAGGCTACACTCAACAGAGCAACCTTAGCAATGCTATTAAAGCTGAATCCCATCATGTCATTTCTCTTCTAAAATTTCTGAAATGGCTCCCAATTTCAAAATTAAACACAAAGTCAGCCTTAAGCCAATAAGATCCTACATGATCAGCCCCACTCAGCCATGCAGCTCTAGGCTCACGGGGTTCCTCGCCATTCTCAACCCAGAAGTTGTCAATCCAAGGACACCTCTATCAATCTGGACAGTGCTTCTCAGATACCCAGGTGAATTACGCCTTTGCTTCCTTCAAGATTTTGCTTTAATGCCAACTTCTCAATGAAAGATCTACTTTGTTTAAAATGTAACCCCTCATATTCCCTCCTCTGTTTTTTCCCAAAATATTTATAGAAAGGTACAAGTCAATTCTTATTGCTATTGTCCATTTCTGTCTATGAGAATGTAATGTCTATGAGACCACAGTTTTCTATCTATTTGGTTTTCTGTGTGCCTATTCTTATAATATTGTGTTCAAAATACACTTTTTGCTTACATAAACTCAACCTAAGTCTTAGGCTTCTATGTAGAACATGGTTTTAGTGGGGGAAGTATTGGAAAATAAGTCTTAACACATTTTGTATCCACATCCCTAGAACAGAGCTTTCTAATTTTAGCAGACATCACTTTGTGCTCAGACATACCTAAAACTTTGGGAATAGGAGAATTCTATAATTAAATGAAGAGAGATGCTGCAGAATTATTATGGTTGACTATTTCCATCATTTCTCTCTCTTCTCTAGAAGTTGTATTTATTTTACATTCTAAAAGTCTCTTGAAATTATTCCTTCTCAATTATTTCCTCTCAAGTCCCCGGTCAATGTTTTTGGTCAGCTATCCTTAGACTTTGTTACATTGTGCCACCATATGTCCTCACGGCACCCTTCTGTTCCTTATGCCACAATCATCCTATCTTATTGGAACCACTGGTAGTTTCATCAAAATCTCTAAGGGCCACACTGGGTCTGTTTTGCTCACCATGCTGTACACCTTTTGGCAAGTACAGTTTCTCACACTGAATAAGTGACAAATAAATGTTGATTCAATGAGTGGAACTCTTACCTACACCTCTCTCATCTGCTCCTTTTTAAAATTTTTTATTTATTGATTTAAGAGAGACAGAAAGAGAGAGAGGCATTCATTGATATACACTGAGTGGCCAGATTATGATCTCTGAACGCATAATAATCTGGCCACTCAGTGTGTGTGTGTGTGTGTGTGTGTGTGTGTGTGTGTATTTGAGGCCCGGTGCATGAATTCGTGCATGGGTGGGGTCCAGCCAGCCTGGCCAGGGTGGGGGGGGACATGGGCAGTTGGCCGGCCTGCCTGCTGGCCGAACTCCTGGTCTAGGGGACAATTTGCATATTAGCCTTTTATTATATAGGATATACACTGAGTGGCCAGATTATTATGCATTCAGAAATCATAATAATCTGGCCACTCAGTGTGTGTGTGTGTGTGTGTGTGTGTGTGTGTGTGTGTGTGTGTGTTGATTTCAGAAAGGAAGGGAGAGGAGAGAGGTAGAAACATCAATAATGAGAGAGAATCATTGATTGGCTGACTCCTGCATGCCCCCTACTGGGGATAGAGCCCACAACCAGGGCATGTGCCCTTGACTGGAATCAAACCTGGGTGGGACCTTTCAGTCCACAGGCCAATGCTCTACCCACTGAGGCAAACCAGCTAGGGTCCATCTGCTCCTTTTGACTTCAATTTCTCCTCTGGTCCTTCCACCCAATGTTCTGCAGAAGCAGCATTTTTCTAAAAAAATATAAAGTGCTCAATTCTTCTTCTGGCAACCATGTATTACCTACAGAACGACTCAAAATCCCTTCAATATCTCCATAATAGGATCTCAGATTCCCTTTATGGCTTTTATTCTTGTGATTATTTCTGCATCCCTTATATTTTGCTCACAGCCTGAAGATGAAAAATGGTACTTCTTCATATCAAAATATCTTTACACATACTGTTGGCCCTGCCTTACTTATCTTGATTGCTGTCTGTTTTACCCATTAGAATTCAAGCTTTATTGAGAGCAAAGATTCCTTGCATCTCTTTTTAGACTGCTGAATTCTCACTGGCTAGAACACTAAACAACACAAAACACACAACACATGCTCTACAAATGATCATTGAACAAAGGGATGACCCTTCTATATATGTCTGTTTCCTCAACTAAGTAATACGTTTCTTTTTGATGGGGGTGGAAAGGTGATGGCTTATTTGCTTCTCAGCCCCTTCACCTAATGCAGCCATTGCACACAGCACATAATAACTAATGTTGGTACTTCTTTGTGTTCAACGTAAATCCTATAAAGGATCCCTCCACTATATTCACTTTGAAGACTGATTTTTCCATAATGACATTTTGCATAGTTGGGAGCGTATTTTTGTGATTTTTAAAAAAACAGTAGATGTAAGGGAAAAATTGTTATTCTCCTTTCACAGCCAGGGATATTAAGGCACATGACAAATAAGACCCACATGTAGGTCAATGACAAGGTCAGAATTAAAATCCAAAATGTTCTTGGTGTAGGATCTCCTAAGTCATACACATACCTATGAATTACACTTGGATAAGTGTGTTAGAGGAGTAATAAACCCTTTTGTTTTCATCAGGAAGTCTATTTGTTGCTATCTGTCTTTTTCAAAGACAGAATGTTTGTGTGGGTGTTGTTTTTTTGAAAGCAGAGAAAAGGAAACACCTCTCCTCCCTAGAGATCTTTGAAAATTAAGTACATTTAAGAGTACAGTCAATGCCTGATTGTCATTTCTTTAATTCAAATCACCATAAATTGCATTAAAAGAACATAATAATGCACTTGACTCCATTCAAAATTTTCTGGCATATTTAAAATATTTCTTAGCAAAGAGAAAAATGGAAATAAGAAATGTAAACCTATGAAATGTATCTAAAATTTCAGCACCCATCTCAGAACATCTTGCTATGTGGGAGTCTGCTCAGAATTCTTTCTTAAGTAAATATTTATGAATAAACACTTGAATTTTGTATGAAAACAGTATATCTATTTCCAAGACATGAAATCTTTCTTCTCGGCACTGATGTTGCAGAATGGTGAGTGGAAGGAATGGGGAGAAAATAAAGTCAGAGGGAGCATATAACAGATAATTGCAATGGTTTAGGTAAGTGTTTACTTCATTCAATAAATATGTATTCACCCTCCTCCTTGCCAATAGGGACATCCTGGTGAACAAGACAGATCAGGCTGGGCCACTAGAGGGCTTGGTGAAACTGACCAGTGAGCCTAAAAATGGACGAAGCTCAAGGAAGAGGCTGGTGCCATGAAGGTATATGCTGGCTGGTTTTACATAGTCTAGTATGTATGCTTTGATCCAAAGCAATGGCCTGAGAATTGAGAGGAAGAAATACACCCAATAGGTGTTTTGAATGTAAATCAACACAATTTCTAGAGAGGGGAGAGGGGGTGAGGGTTTGTAGGTGTGTGAGAGAGAACTACTATTCATTAGCATTGTGCCGAAGATTCTAGAAAACCTTGCCACCCCTGTCTTCATTATTCCTCCTTCTCACTTATTCTTCAACATTACATTCCAGGCTTCCATGGAGTCTTCTATCTACATGCCTTCACTCACATTCCTCTTCCTGGAACTGCATCCCTTACTTCTTCACCTGGTTACCTCTTGCCAATACTTAAGATTCATCTCTGCTATGACCCCTTTCAGAAAACTTCTCTGACTCAACATTCAAGGTCATCCCATTCTCTGGTGCTTTCAAAGAACTTTGATCATATCTAGAAGATGGATTGGAATCATGACAACTTCCCCTGGACCAGGGTAGGTGGTATGTGTGTTTGAAGCCTATTTGTAATGCTCATGACTAAAGATTATTTGGATTTGCACCCCCCACACACACTCTTCTGGTGATAAAAAAATCATACATTTCTATAGCCAGTTTCTTTTTTTATCTCCTTTGTAGTTAGTTGGTGTTTGTTTAGCTTGGTTTGGTTATTTTTGTCCTATGCCCTTTTATTTTCTCTGACATACCTTGTAAGAACTTATTGAGCAGCTCCTTCAGGTTTTGCTCTGTGATGAATAAGTGTGACTCGATTAGCTGAGTGTTTATTTCAAGAGAAGCAAGTAGCCTCTGCCTCTGCTGCTGCTCTGTGATTGTGGTGTATCAGTGACTCATATCCAGGCCAAGGTCACGGACTTTCACAGTTGAGACATCATATCTCTCCCTTTCTCCTGGGTGGGTAATTGAGGTGGATGGGGCTAGGGATAGAGATGTTCAAATTGAAATGTGACATTTTCTAGCCTCACTTCCTTTCCATGTGTCATTGCAACTTTTTGTGAATCATTCCTGCCCTACTGAATCTATCTACTTTGTGACAAATAATATGAAAAGATACTTCATAAATAATTCAGCATATCCATTCACATATTCCTAGAATGTCTACTACACTAAAAACCTTAAGCTCTGCACTGGGATGGTTGCATGGATGACTAAGTCATGGTCTCTGTTGTCAATTAGGAACCACTGACACAAAGTGGGCATCTGTCAAATGCTTACCCAGTCACTGAATAGCAAATACTTCTACTTGAGCTGAGAAGGTAAAAATGAGAAGTTTTCAAGTAAAAAGTTAAATAATATGCTACTCCAATATAATAATTTGAGCGCATATGATTTAAAACTAAACTCCAATGGATTAATATTTTCTTTTCTAAACATATATTTACTGATATTTAAACTTTATTGAAATGAATTTTGGGGAGATTTCTTCCATCTTTTATATCTTTACTAGAGGACCGGTGCACGAAATTCGTGCACAGGGGAGGGGGGGGTGTCCCTCAGCCCAGCCTGCACCCTCTCCAATCTGGGATCCCTCTCACAATCCAGGACTGCTGGCTCCCAACTGCTCGCCTGCCTGCCTTCCTGATTGCCCCTAACTGCTTCTGCCTGCCAGCCTGATCACCCCCTAACCACTCCCCTTCCAGCCTGATTGATGCCTAACTGCTCCCTTGCCAGCCTGTTTGCTCCTAACTGCCCTCCCCTGCAGGCCTGGTCCCCCCCAACTGCTCTCCCCTGCAGGACTGGGTTCCTCCTAACTGCCTTTCCCTACAGGCCTGGTTGCCCCCAACTTCCCTCCTCTGCTGGCTTGGTCACCCCTAACTACCCTCCCCTGCAGGCTTGATTGCCCACAACTGCCCTCCCTTGCAGACCTGGTTCCTCCCAACTGCCTTCCCTTGCTGGCCTTCTTGTGGTGGCCATCTTGTGTCCACATGGGAGCAGGATCTTTGACCACATGGGGCCAGCCATCTTGTGTGTTGGAGTGATGGTCAATCTGCATATTACTCTTTTATTAGATAGGATAGAGGCCTGGTGCATGGGTGGGGGCCAGCTGGTTTGCCCTGAAGGGTGTCCCGGATCAGGGTGGGGGTTCCCTTGGGGCATGGAGCAGCCTGGGCGAGGGGCCTGTGGTGGTTTGCAGGCCGGCCACGCCCCCTGGCGACCCAAGTGGAGGCCCTGGTATCTGGGGTTTATTTATCTTCTACAATTGAAACTTTGTAGCCTGGAGCGGAGCCAAGCCTTCTACTTGCTCCGTGGCGGCAGCCATTTCTTTTGGGATTTATGTATCTTCCATAATTGAAACTTTGTAGCCTTAAGCGGAGGCCTGGGCCAGCCAGGGTCTGCGGAAAATTTGGCTTCCTCCATCACCGGGGGCAACCCTAGCCTCCTGCTCTTTCCAGCTCCGTGGCTGCCGCCATTTCTGTTTGGGTTTATGTAACTTCTGTCCTTGAAACTTTGTAGCCTTGAGTGGAGGCCTAGGCTGGCAAGGGCAGGCGGAAAGCTTGGCTTCCTCCATTGCCGGGGAAACCCAAGCCTCCCTCCTGCTCTCTGTGGCTGTAGCCATCATGGTTGGGTTTATTTGCATATTCACTCCTGATTGGCTTGTGGGCATGGTTTGTGGGCATGGCTTGTGGGTATGGTTAATTTGCATATTACTCTTTTATTAGATAGGATATGAAACACTAGGGGTCCAGTGCACGAATCTGTGCAACTTGAAAGGAACTGTGGGCCATGAGGCTGTGGTGGGCACAGGGGCGGGTCTCAGCCCATCCTCTGTGCCCCCTTCCTGGCCCCTCCCACTGTGGTCCCAGGGCCCCTGTCTACCTGTAGCCCTTCTCCGTCTGCCGCTGTTCCCATGCACTGATGGTGCCAGCCCCACTCACACCCACTGATGGTGCAGAGCAATTGGGGCTGGCACCAGCAGTGGGTGCCAGCAGCGGCTGCTGCCCCGATGGCCCCTCAGGAGCAGGGGGAGGTGGAGAAGCCCTCAGGGGTGATCAGGGTTGGCAGCCGCTGCTCGGACCTGCTGCCGGCACTGAGTGATCTGGACCAGCGCTGGGCACCAGCGGCAGGTGCTTGCAACCGCTGATGGCGCAGAACGATCAGGGCAAGGGCCAGGCACCAGCAATGGGTGCGAGCGGTGGCTCCAGTGCCCGCAGTGGATGTGAGTGGACCCAGCGTTGGCAGCAGGTGTAAGCGTTGGGTGGGACCAGGGTCCGTGGGAGCAAAGAATTTTCAGTAACCGCCAGAGGCTCGCCCCAATGACAGCGATTGGCGCCCCACCTTGGTCTGGCACCCCCCACTCACCTGCTCCACCATCATGCCACAGCCAATGCCTGCCATGTTCTGTGCGTGCCCCTTGGTGGTCAGCGCACATCATAGCAACCAGTTGTTCAGTTGTTCGGTTGTTTGGTTGTTCCACTGTTCGGTCTATTTGCATATTAGGTTTTTATATCTCTCTCTATATATATATAAAATAGAGAAATATGCTAATTAACCAGGATGCCATAATGGGTTGACCGGACAGGAGGAGGTTGCACGCACAGCGTCAGGGGCAGGGTGGAAGGGCCTTCCACACACCTGCGCTGAGGGAGGGCCTGATCAGCAGCAGCTGTGGCTGCTTCAAGGGCTGGAGAGGGAGGCAGGGCCGGACCTGCAGTGGCCGTGGCTGCTGTGGGGCCCGGGGAGCGAGGCAGGGCCCGGGGAGGGAGACAGGGCTGGGATGGCAGTGGCCACGGCTGCTGCGGGGTCCAGGGAGCAAGGCAGGGCCAGACTGGTGACTCGAAGGTGAGCGGCGCCACACAATTTCAACTCGCGCTGGACTCCCAGTATATAGATAAACTAGCACATTAAAGTCACAAAAAATAAAGTTATTATTTAGACATATATACACATATACACAAATAAAATAAAAGTAAATCTCTTGTAACCTGCTTCTTTATTCTGTACTTTTCATCCTGATTTATTCCAGGTTTATATAGTCTAACAATGTTGCAAAATTCAGGGTTAGAACTGTGTATGGACTAGTTAGTTTTGATAAAGGGGGGAAAAAAGGAAATTAAATGGGCAATACCAGGACAGTTGTATTGCAAATGTCTGCCACTACTTATAGAGTTTTACTTCACAATGTTCTCATGTGAATTGGAAAAAACAAACAAACAGCTAATGAACTGTCTTGTATTCTGCTCATAATTGTTACTTGGTCATTTTGAATTGATTCACCATCCTATCTAATAGAAAAGTAATATGCAGATTGACCGTCACTCCAACACACAAGATGGCTGCCCCCATGTGGTCAAAGATGGCTGCCCCCATGTGGACACAAGATGGCCGCCACAAGATGGCCAGCAGGGGAGGGCAGTTGGGAGGGACCAGGCCTACAGGGGAGGGCAGTTAGGGGTGACCAGGCTGGCAAAGGAGGGAAGTTGGGGGCGACTGAGCCTGCAGGGAAGGGCAGTTGGGGGGACCAGGCCTGTAGGGGAGGGCAGTTAGGGGCAAACAGGCTGGCAGGGGAGCAGTTAGGCATCAATCAGGCTGGCAGGGGAGTGGTTAGGGAGTGATCAGGCTGGCAGGCAGAAGCAGTTAGGGGCAATCAGGCAGGCAGGCATGCGAGCAATTGGGAGCCAGCAGTCCTGGATTGTGAGAGGGATGTCTGATATTGGCAAGGGTGCAGGCTGGGCTGAGGGACGCTCCCTCCCCCCCCCGTGCACGAATTTCATGCACCGGGCCTCTAATGGAAAATAAAAATGGAAAGAATTAGTTTTGCTAGTGCTTTTCATTGATTTTTTACTGCCCCACCACCACCTCCCATGCCAAAAAAAAAGAAACATCCTGTTTTAGCTTACTCATAGTAATGAAATACATTTTATGTTTTATTGCTCAGCCTGGCTGATGTTGCTCAGTGGTTGAGCATTGACTTATTAACCAAGAGGTCACAGTAGGATCCCTGATTTGGACACATGCCTGGGTTGCAGCTCAGCCCCGGTAGGGGGTGTGCAGGAGGCAGCTGATCGGTGATCCTCTCTCATCACTGATGTTTCTATTTCTCTCTCTCCCTCTCCTTTATAAAAATGTGTGTGTGTGTGTGTGTGTGTGTGTGTGTGTGTGTGTGTGTATAATCGTAACCAACAATCCCCCTATGAAAGAGATGGCTGAAATAATATTTTTGTTTCACATTTGAAGTTAAAAGGGTTGAAGAACAAAATGGCATTTTTGCATCAAGCCAGCTGAGCACAATGTATTGAGAGTTAAACAAACAAAATCCAACAATGCATTTGAAGGAGCAAACAAGACAGAACTTATCCTTCTTTATCTCTTACATTACAAATGCATATGAGTATGCTGATGTTCAATTCTCCTATAGTTGAAACTAAGATCCAGAACATGCTTTACTCTTTGCTGTGAAGTGGTGAATAGAAAATCCACTATAATCCTGCAAATACTTAGTAAATCAAACTATCTCTCATAATACACATTGTCCAGAAAAATACCAATAATACCTAAAGGGCACCTGAGATTTATACATTTTAAAAAGATTTTATGCTTTATGTTAATTAATTTTAGGTAAGAAATACTTAAATATAAAAAATCATTATTCAGATACATAAAATAAAAAACAAAGATTGTTACTTTAATGTGCTAGTTTATATACTGGATTTAAAGAAACCCAACTACACTTTACCAAATACCAGCATACTTTAAGTATAATTTTACACATCTTATTTACTTTAAAATCTTACTTTAAAGCAAGGAAAATTCTAGAGAGAAAAAAAGACATTTCATATTGATTAAAGATTTAATCTATGTACATGCATCATATAATATAGTTTTAAAAAACAATATATGAGTTGGCAGAACTAAATGAAAATAGTAAGGGCAAAGAAGAAATCAATAATCTGATAAATTTATTTTATCTAAGTCTATTGTGACCCAAACTGACAGTTACACATTCTTTAAAATGTATCTAAAACTGTACTAATATTAATCATATGATGAGCCATGAAACAGTTCTTATGAACTTTCAAAGATTTAACAATAATTTAGACTGTCTTCTCTGAGCAATAATAATAATAACAATAATAGTAAATTAGAATTATGTAAAACAAGATAAATAGAAAATATCCACATATTTTGACACTACTCATACATGTCTATATAATCATTGGGACAAAAGGAAATTAGCAAATATTAAATTGAATAATTTTGAAAATGGAATATATCGACACTTGTAATATACAATTAACTCTGTGTTTATCAGGAAATTTATAACCTTAAGTGCATATTTTAAGAGTACAACCTATAACTTAATGATCTAAAGATGCATCTCAAGAAGTGAGAAAAAAAGCAGTAAATTAAACCCAAAGAAAGAGGAAGGTAGATGTATTAGTTTTCTAGGGTTGCATAACAAATTCCCCAAAATTTAGTGACTTAAAAAGCAGAAATGTGGTGTTTTTTCACCATTCACGATGCCAGGAGGCCAAAAATCAAAGTATCAGGGTTGGTTCCTTCTTGGAGACTCAGGAGGTAAGTTCATTCCATACACTCTCTTCTAGCTTCAGGTGGTTTCAGGCAATCCTTGGCATTCCTTGCCTTGCAACTTCAAAATTCCAATCTCTGCCTCTGTTGTCATGTGGCTATCTTCCCTCTGTGTTCATATGTGCCCTTTCTTCTCTCCTTATAACTACACCTGTCATATTGGATTACAGACCCACTCATTCCAGTAGGCTGTCATCTTAATTGGCATCTTAATTACATCTGCAAATACTCTCTTTTTTAAAAACATATTCCTAGGATTGGGACTTTTTATGGGGGGACACAATCCAACCCAAAACAGAAGGGTTTATAAAAAGCAGAACTTAAAAAATGTAAAAAAGAAAAGAAGAAAGCACAATAGAAAATGATGAAAGTCAAAGGTTGGCTTTGATGGAGAAACACACTTTAATGAAAGTTGGAAGCATCTCATTTTTCTCCCTAATCAAATATTAATTTCCCTTATATATACATATGTATGATTCAAATGAAGAATAAAAGATGTCTGTGATGTAGTTGAAAGAACCCTAGTTTTAAAGCTATAAAACAAAGGATTCAAGTCTCATATCTATGATTTATGAACTATAGGAGCATAAGATAATCAGTGAAATTCTAGGAATTTCTTTTTTCTCATCTGTGAAATATGAAGAGACACAATCACCATCTCATGGTATTGATTTTAATAGTATGTATAAATGAAAACATATTTTAAATTTGAATGGTAGTAAATAGAAGTTTTAATGTTATTATAGAATATATACTAAGAATTTACCAATCATTTCCCCTTGATTATTTAGATATTATATAAATTACTACATATCATGCTTCTAAAACTTCCTTCTTAGAAAACTATTGGTCATTAAATCACCCTTAATTTTTATTTTTTTTTAAATTTATTTTTATTGATTTCAGAGAGGGAAGGAGAGGGAAAGAGAGATAGAAATATCCTATATAATAAAAGCCTAATATGCTAAGTGTCCAGTTGTCTGTTCAATCAATCAAAGAGTAATATGCTAATGATATGCTAAGGCCACTCAACCGCTAAGGTCACTATGACATGCACTGACCACTAGGATGCAGATGCTCCAACCAGTAGGTTAGCTTGCTGCTGGGATCCGGCTGATTGGCACTGAGCAAGATGGGCCAGACAGGCCCTGGAGCCCTCCTACAGTCCCTCCCTGGCCCCAATCTTACATTGGCGGGGTCCCTCGGCCTGTCCTGTGCCCTCTGGCAATACAGAACCCTTTGGGGGATGTCGGAGAGCCAGTTTTGGCCCAATCCCACAGGCCAGGCTGAGGAACCTCACTTGTGCACAAATTCATGCACTGGGCCTCTAGTCAATGATAAGAGATAATCATTGATCGGCTGCCTCCTGCACACCCCACATTAGGGATAGAGCCGCAACCCAGGCATGTGCCCTGACCTGGAAATGAACTATGACCTTCTGGTCCATAGGTCAGTGTTCAACCAGGGTACTCCAGCCAGGGCACTCCTTCATTTTAGTTCATAAATCATAGATATGAGACTTGAATCCTTTGTTTTATAGCTTTAAAACTAGGGTTCTTTCAACTACATCACAGACATCTTACTTTTATTCTTCATTTGAATCATACATATGTATATATAAGGGAAATTAATATTTGATTAGGAAGAAAAATGAGATGCTTCCAACTTTCATTAAAGTGTGTTTCTCCATCAAAGCCAACCTTTGACTTTCATCATTTTCTATTGTGCTTTCTTCTTTTCTTTTTTACATTTTTTTAAGTTTGGCTTTTTATAAATCCCCTCTGTTTTGGGTTGGATTGTGTCCCCCCATAAAAATATCTTCAAGTCCCAATAATTAGATTTTTCTGTTTTCTTTATTTTGATAATGTTTCATATGAAATAGCTACTTCGATTAGAATTAAAATGTTATTTTAATATCACCATGCTTTAAACACTAAATTCAAGAGGTGGGAGGCAAATAGAAGCAAAATGATTCTTAAACACAATATAAAAATATGATGATACAATTTTTGACAGGAATTCTAAGATCAATTAGATCTAATTATAACAAAACACAGGACTGAATTTATGACTGGCACAAGATCCAAATCTTCCTCCCCAAATGATAGTCTTATCTTCACAAAGTAAATATTTTAAGAACACATTTGGGAAAAGATGTGTTTTCCACTGAAATTTAGAAAAATAAACATAGACATAATTCTTTACCCTGATTGCTATATATGGTGAAGAAAAGCCCTCAACCTAGGATGCAAAAACATTATTTCAACGTGTGGCTGCAAATAAAGCGGCAAAAGAAAAAGGCAGAGAAAAACCACAGCAGGAGGTAGTTTATGGTGTGCAAGACAAGTTCTGGTCCCATTCAGTGTCATTGTTTGAGCAGCAGTGGCCATAAAAGAACCGCATTGTGCTTCCATTTTTGGTTCAGCACAAGTGGCAGTAAATTTTGGATTACAAGGATGTAGTGGAGCATGGCCCACTTTTCCTCTCTGCATCTTCTTTCACAGCCTTCATCACTGGTGCCTTGTGCTACTTCTTACAAAGACCACACACATCCTTTTCTATGGCTCATGAGAAGACAGGGAGATACTCGTGTTCACTAAGACTCACTCAGGAAGGCTGGTGGCCTTTCTGACTGCCGGGTAGTTACAGTGGATGCATCCAAGGCAGGTTAGAGGAAAACAGAAACATAACACCTCAAACTGGATCATGTTATTCATCCAGGGATAATCACTCTCATGGTCCCCAAAGGCCCTCAGATGGTGCCTTGGTAGATGAGATCTAATGGTCCATATAATACCTTTGCTTTGTAAGTACTAATGTTATAACTGACTCTGACTATGAAATTAGCCAGACTTTTCTTTTTTAAAATATATTTTTTATTGATTTCAGAGAGGAAGGGAGAGAGAGAGAGAGATAGAAGCATCAATGATGAGAGAGAATCATCCATTGGCTCCCTCCTGCACACCCCCTACTGGGGATCGAGCCCACAACCCAGGCATGTGCCCTTGACCAGAATCAAACCTTGAGCCTTCAGTCCACAGGCTGACACTCTTTCCACTGAGCCAAACCAGCTAGGGCTTAGCCAGCCTTTTCAAAAATCCATCCAGAGTATTTTACTTGATCACCTCCTTCTTTAAGTGAAATAAAATTATATATGCTTTGTTTAGACTTATACTAAAAACTAGAGGCCCTGTGCACGAAATCCGTGCACGGGGGTGGGGGTGTCCCTCAGCCCAGCCTGCACCTTCTCTAATCTAGGACCCCTCGAGGGATGTCCGACTGCCCGTTTAGACCCGATCCCAGTGGACATCCTTCTCACAATCCAGGACTGCTGGATCCCAACTGCTCAGCTGCCTGCCTTCCTGATTGCCCCTAACCGCTTCTGCCTGCCAGCCTGATCACCCCTAACCACTCCGCTGCCAGCCTGATTGGTACTTAACTGCTCCCCTGCCAGCCTGTTTTCCCCTAACTGCCCTCCCCTGCAGGCCTAGTCACCCCTAACTGTCCTCCCCTGCAGGCCTGGTCACCCCTAACTGCCCTCCCCTGCAGGCCTGGTCCCCCCAACTGCTCTCCCCTGTAGGCCTGGGTCCCTCCCAACTGCCTTTCCCTGCAGGCCTGGTCGCCCCCAACTTCCCTACTCTGCCGGCTTGGTCAACCCTAACTACCCTCCCCTGCAGGCTTGATCGCCCCCAACTGCCCTCCTTTGCAGGCCTGGTCCCTCCGAACTGCTCTCCCTTGCTGGCCATCTTGTGGTGGCCATCTTGTGTCCACATGGGGGCAGGATCTTTGACCACATGGGGGCAGCCATCTTGTGTGTTGGAGTGATGGTCTATCTGCATATTACTCTTTTATTAGATAGGATAGAGGCCTGGTGCATGGGTGGGGGCCAGCTGGTTTTCCCCTAAGGGTGTCCCGGATCAGGGTGGGGGTTCCCTTGGGGTGTGGGGCAGCCTGGGTGAGGGGCCTGTGGTGGTTTGCAGGCCAGACACGCCCCCTGGAGACCCAAGCGGAGGCCCTGGTATCTGGGGTTTATTTATCTTCTACAATTGAAACTTTGTAGCCTGGAGCGGAGCCAAGCCTTCTGCTTGCTCTGTGGGGGCAGCCATTTCTATTGGGATTTATGTATCTTCTATAATTGAAACTTTGTAGCCTTAAGTGAGGCCTGGGCCCACCAGGGTGTGCAGAAAGCTTGGCTTCCTCCATCGCCGGGGGCAACCCTAGCCTCCTGCTCTTTCCAGCTTTGTGGCTGCCGCCATTTCTGTTTGGATTTATTTATCTTCTATCCTTGAAACTTTGTAGCCTTGAGTGGAGGCCTAGGCTGGCAAGGGCAGGCGGAAAGCTTGGCTTCCTCCATTGCCGGGGAAACCCAAGCCTCCCTCTTGATCTCTGTGGCCATAGCCATCTTGGTTGGGTTTATTTGCATATTCGCTCCTGATTGGCTTTGTGGGCATGGCTTGTGGGCGTGGCTTATTGGTGTAGCAGAGTGATGGTTAATTTGCATATTACTCTTTTATTAGATAGGATTAGTTGCACAATAGGTTTTATTTTTTAATTTTTATTATTGAAAGTATTACACGTGTCCTCTTTTTTCCCCCTATTGACCCTTTACAGCCTGCCCCTGCCCCCTGCCCCAGGCTTTCACCACCCTATTGTCTATGTCCATGGGTCATTCATATATGGATACAAGTTCTTTGGTTGATCTCTTCCCACCCACCCAACCCTGTCTTCACTCTGAGATTCCACAGTCTGCTCCATGCTTCTATGTCTCTGGATCTATTTTGTTTATCAATTTATTTTTTTCATTAGATATATTTTAAATAAATAAAATATACTGGTAGCTTATAGTATGCTGTCATATTTTTAATTATCACAATTCAATCATTTATAAAGCTTACCTCTATTACATTAGTCAGATTTTTGCACTCCTAAGTATGCCAGCTTTTTTTTTTATTCTTAACTTTTTTGTTTTGTTTTCTAAAGGGTATCTTTTTCTTTAGTCATTTAGGCCTTGAGACCATATTTTATAAATATTCTGTCTTTTTTTGCAATAGCTCTTACTATGGCACCTAAGTAACATTGATAAAAAATGTATGAGTATTGTACATAATGAATAAACCTTAATATTTTGTATTTTTATTAAGGCTAGTAAACAGTAAAATTAATTGGAAAATAGTTTTTATTTTAGGTTCACTAACATCACTATTAAAGTCTGTTGTTGTTGTTGTTTTTTTTTAATTTTTACAGAGATACCCTTATCAGAAAAGCAAATTAAGATATATACAACCCATAATCTAGTAATATACTCTAAATTTTACATTAAAAAATATTTCTTTGGAATCTAATGATTTATTATTAAACTCACAAATTTGTCAAAGTGTCTTACCTGAAAGTATACTAGTAAATAAGCATAGCCCTTGCACAAAAATATATCATCTATACTAATAAAAGGGTAATATGCAAATTGGTCAGGATACCCTCACAGTAATGACCAAACAGCAGGCTGCGTGGGGTGACCAGGCCGGCAGGGGGGTTAGTGAGGGACGACCAAACAACTGAACAAGCAGGCTGCGTGGGGCAACCAGGCCAGCGGGGGGGCAGTGAAGGCCGACCAGGCCAGCAGCAGGGGGCAGTGAGGGTCAACCCAGCCAGCAGGGGGGGCAGTTGGGGGAGACCAGGCTGGCAGTGGGGGGCCATAAGTGGCGACCAGGCCAACAGTGGGGGCAGTTAGGGGTGATCAGGCTGGCAGGGAGGGCAGTTAGGGGCGATCAGGCAGGCAGGCAGGTGAGCAGTTAGGAGCTAGCGGTCCCAGGATCGGGCCTAAACCGGCAGTTGAAAATCCCCCGAGGGGTCCCAGATTGAAGAGGGTTCAGGCTGGGCTGAGGGGACCCGCCCCACCCATGCATGAATTTTGTGCACCGGGCCTATAGTTTTTTATATAAGAACTGTGTTTGACTAAAGTTAAATCAAATGATTGGCTCACAAAAACACACACACACACACACACACAAATTAAGTAAAAGAAAGATTATGTTAAAATTGAGCACACATGCTATTTACCATGGGCTAGATATTTTCAGAAGTACATTTACAACATGAGGTAGCTACTTTCATTATACCCATTTCATAGACAAAAAAATTGAGGCACAGGGAAGTTAAGTAGTAACCTTCCAAGATATCCTAGAAAGTTGTAGAGAAATACTTTACAACTGGCTGGTTTCATAATTTGGGCCCTTAATCACTGTGCTCTCCAGAGATAAGAATAATATCAGAACTGATGGGCCATTATACTCAAAATCAAAGAAACTGATAACAAACAAAACTTCAAACACACACGATCATACTTCTATTATTAAATCCAAAGGCAGTTGAAGTTATTACTTTTTTGCAATTTTGTTCATACTTCATCTGTACTTTTGTTCTATAGATTGTAAGAATATCAGAAATTTATATTTTGTTTGTGCCTCTACATATTTAAATAATCTAAAAAAAAAACAATGTGAGCAAATACTAGACAGCTGTGTTTTTTTCCTTTAAAAAATTCATGTGTCACTTGTGTTTGAAAAACAGCTTGCTATGTACACTTTTCACAGATGCACGATGTGTAAGAGCTATATGCTTGTGTCTCTTACTATTATTTTTTATTTGTAGTCTTCATTTTATTCCATTTTTTACTTTAAAAATAAATCATAGCATGTTGATGCTATATTTGACATCTAAGGCTAACGACAGTTATATTTTCATTGTAGGTTGTACATTACAAGGGTAGAAAATATACTTTTTGTTAGTTTAATGCTTTTTGCCTTGATTTCCACTTGGTATGGAATTACTAACTACTTCACCACACCTCCCTACTCCTACCAAGCATGCCTTTGCCTAACATGTCTTGACCAGCTTTTTTATTTTATTTTCTTTTCTTACTTTTTTTCTTTTGCAAGAAGCATAGACTTGACTTTTCGTGTTCAATACACAGATCATATATTAATTGGCCTTATCCTTTTTTGCCATAATAGATATGTTTGCTCTTCCCTCTGTCACCTTGCCTTATGAATTTTATCATTTATAGCTTTGTGCTCTTTGTTTCTACAGCTTGATCTATATACTCCGTTCTCTTTGATGCTAAATTCTCATTCAATTTTATAAATAAGAATAGGAAACATCAAGTTCATATATGTTTCTGGCTCTCCTTTTCCCTCCTACCTCCCTGTGTGAATGAACCATTCATCAAACTAAGTTTACAGGTGTGGATTGGGGGAATTCCATAGGCTCTGAGGCTTTTAGATGTCCAATGAAATTGAATCTTCATTATGAATTGATGGCAGGCTTTTCCCCTGGGTAGAATGGAGCAGAGGTGACATTTATCTGAGAGACCCAGCAGACAAATGCAGGACAAGACTCTCTCTGTCCATTTACTGTTAACCCCTCAGGAGTGTTCCAACTTGCTGATGCAAGGGCTCCTGGGAGAGGAAAGCATTGATGGGCAATGTACTCAGAAAGAGGGGACATGCTTGCTTTTGGTTGATGACAAAGGGAGGCAACCTCACACACTTCCTCAGTGGAATTACGGTTCTAATCTTATAATTTATTATTAAACTCACAAATGTGGTAAGGTGTCTTACCTGAAAGTATACTAGTAAAAAAGCATAGTCCTTGCAAAAAATATATCATCTATACTAATAAAAGGGTAATATGCTAATTAGAGAAGGAGACCTTCCAGATGTCCTTCCGGACAAAGCCATGGTGGCGGGGCCAAGGCAGAGGCAGTTAGGGATGATCAGACCAGGAGGGGAGGGCAGTTGGGGGTAAGCAGGCCAGCTGGGGGGGCCAGTTGGGGACAAGCAGGGCAGCAGGGGGAGCAGTGGGGGTTGATCAGGCTGGCAGGGGGAGCAGTTAGAGGTGATCAGGCCAGCAAGGGGGGACAGTTGAGGGCAAGAAGGCTGGTAAGGGGCAGTTGGAGGTGAGTAGGCCAGCAGGCAGAGTGGTTAGGGGCAATCAGGCAGGCAGGCAGTTGAGCGGTTAGAAGCCAGCGGTCCCTGTGGGATCAGACCTAAACCGGCAGTCGGACATCCCCCAAGGGGTCCCAGATTGGAGAGGGTGCAGGCCAAGCTGAGGGACACCCCTCCCCCCATGCACAAATTTCATGCACCGGGCCATTAGTCTATATATAAAAGCCTAAGTGACTGGAATGACTGGAATGATCTGTCATTATGACACACACTGACCACCAGGGGGCAGATGCTCAATGCAGGAGCTGCCCCCTGGTAGTCAGTGCGCTCCCACAGCCAACCTCCCCCAGCTGGCCAACTTCCCATGGCCTCTCCACCCAGCCCAGAGGCCCAAACGGGCTTGGACAGGGAACCTGTTAGTCTATTAGTATTAAAGTGCCACCATTTCTTCATGAGCCACTGCTGCCTCACTATTACAGATGTCCCAGCAACCTGGTCTATGAGGTTTCCCAAAACAGTAGTACCCTTGGAGAAATTACCATGTCATTTATTCTCTCTTTACCCTCTCCTGCCTCCCCCTTTCCTTTTTCCCTCTGCTAATCTGGTAATGACCATACCCACATCTGTCTAGGAGGTTTGTTTGTTTTTGGTTGGCTTTACCTTTTTTTTTTTTTTTTTTTTTTTTTTGCTTAATGCCTTCTCCTTTTTCATCCACCCCCTCTCCCCACATACACACCCTGCCCTCTGACAGCTATGAGTCTGTTTCTGTTTCTTTAGTTTATTTTGTTCATTAAATTCCACATTAAGTGAAATCACATGACACAATACAATATACAGATGATGTTTTATAGAACTGTACACCTTAAATCTATGTAATTTTATTAACCAAAATAATCCCAATACATCCAATAAAAAAGAAAAATTAGCATATCAAACAAAATTCATCATGAAAGGGTCTCATAATGAATTTAAAGAGATTTAAAGGAATTAAAACTAAGCTAAATAATGAGAACAAGGATGTCCTATTTAGGCAGAACTAAAGATAAAAAAAAAGAAAACATTATATCCATAAAAATTAGCTTATGGTTCTGAGAAAAATTCTTATAATATTTAGAATTGATATTGCTATAAGTGAAATATACTAGTACATCAAATGTGTTAAAAAAAAATCAGAATGTATTGACAAGTATGGCTAAATCCAGGTGCTTAAATTGCATTAATCTATCGCTTCAAATGTTAACTTAATTTCCAGATAGTAACACTACATGTTGATCTTTCCAAACTCCAGTCAGCCTATCAGCTTCAAATTCAAAAGAGAGAGAACTTTTATTAACTAACAGGTTTGGCAAAAAAAGTTTAAGGACTAAGTTTCACTTAGTTAATCTGGATTGACTGTCTTTCCCAGGAGACTCTTTTGGGAGAGAGTAAAGAGATATTGGAGAGGATGAATCCTTCAGAAAAAAACACATTTTGCTCTCACTAAAAGAAAGGATAAGGCAAAGACATGGATGTTCATAATTTTTACACACATGTGTTTAGTATTTCAGAAAATTTTTAAAATAAGATGAAATGTTTTAACTTGCAGACAGCATGATATGCTTTCCTCTCAATATGCTCTTTTCTTTATCACTAAAACTTATGTTTTGAGACCTTGTGTATTATTTGTTTAAATATGAATCACTGTGTTATGGGACTTTATATAAAGAATCATCATGAGCATTTCCAAAGTGTTTTGTGTTCCCATTTGTATTAATAATCTCAGTGTACCACTGATTTAAATGTCCACCAACAGTCCTTTTATTTCATAACTAGAGGCCCGGTGCATGAAATTCGTGCACGGGGGAGGGGTTGTCCCTCAGCCCAACCTGCACCATCTCCAATCTGGGACCCCTCAAGGGATGCTCGACTGCCCGTTTAGGCCTGATCCTACTGGGATCAGGCCTAAATGGGCAGTCAGACATCACTCTCACAATCCAGGTCTGCTGGCTCCCAACTGCTTGCCTGCCTGCCTGCCTTATTGCCCCTAACCACTTCTGCCTGCCAGCCTGATCACCCCCTAACCACTCCTCTGCCAGCCCGATTGCCCTAACTGCCCTCCCCTGCTGGCCTGGTCCCCCCCCTCAACTGCCCTCTCCTGCTGGCCTGATCGTCTACAACTGCCCTCCCCTGCCAAGCCATCTTGTGGTGGCCATCTTGTGTCCACATGGGGGAAACCATCTTTGACCACATGGGGGAAGCCATCTTTTATGTTGGAGTGATGGTCAATTTGCATATTACCCTTTTATTAGATAGGACTAGAGGCCCAGTGCACAAGATTCGTGCACTGGGGGAGGGGTCCCTCAGCCTGGCCTGTGTCCTCTCACTGTCCAGGACCCCTCAGGGGATTTCTACCTGCTGGCTTAGGCCCAATGTCCCTGGGCCTAAGCCGGCAGTCAGACATCCCTCTCACAGTCCAGGGCTTTTGCAGTTCGGGACCCCTCGCTCCTTAATGCCTGCCTGCAGCAGAGGCGGGAGAGGCCATGAGCCTGGCTTCTGGCTGAGTGGCGCTTCCCCTGTGGGAGCATACTGACCACCAGGGGACATCTCCTGCATTGAGCATCTGCTCCCTGGTGGTCAGTGTGCATCATAGCGACTGATTATTCTGCCATTCGGTTGATTTGCATATTGGGGTTTTATTATATAGGATTTTATCATTTTTTTGTTAGTATGTGTAGTTCTCACTAAGCACCCTAGCATAGGAATTCAACATTTTCAAAGGGATTTTTGAGATGATCTATTGAACACATATTTCTCTTATAGTTCCATGGAATGTAATTGAAACTCAATATAATACTTGTGCATATAATATAAATATTAAGTATATATCATTTAAACTGTCCTACTTCCCAACTCTTTTAGTATGTAAGGGGAATCTGATTTATTGTAGGATTCTGCTCTCACCTTGCCCTAAATGATTGGACCAAGGGGAATATTAACTATCAGCTGGCCAGTGACCAATCACATTTTCTTTCTAACTATTGAAGAGACAAAAATTGTGAGCAGCTATTGGGATTAGCTGCCATGAATGGTCAAAACCATGGCAAGGCCAGGTGACATTCACTCTGAACTTGAAAAACAAAACTACAACTATCAAATGGAAACTGACTGTGCCCTGCAGAGCATATCTATCCAAAAGTTAAAGAGGAAACAAAAGACTTATACAATCATCTTATATAATAAAGAGGTAATATGCAAATTGACCATCACTCCAACACACAAGATGGCCACCCCCATGCAGTCAAAGATGGCCGCCCCCAGGTGGACACAAGATGGCCACCACAAGATGGCTGGCAGGGGAGGGCAGTTGTGGACGATCAGGCCATCAAGGGAGGGCAGTTGGCAGGGACCAGACCTCAAGGAGGGCAGGTGGGGGCGATCAGGCCTGTAGAGGAGGGCAGTTAGGGGTGATCAGGCCAGCAGGGGAGGGGAGTTGGGGGTAACCAGGCCTGCAGATGAGGGCAGTTGGGGAGGACTCAGGCCTGCAGGGGAGGGCAGTTGGGGGGGACCAGGCCTGCAGAGGAGGGCAGTTGGGGGTGACCAGGCCATCAGGGGAGGGCAGTTAGATGTGACCAGGCCTGGAGGGGAGGGCAGTTGGGGGTGACTAGTCTAGCAGGGGAGGGCAGTTAGGGGCAATCGGGCCAGCAGGGGAGCAGTTAGGTATCGATCAGGCTGGCAGGGGAGTGGTTAGGAGGTTATCAGGCTGGCAGGCAGAAGTGGTTAAGGGCAATCAGGCAGGCAGGCAGGCAAGTGGTTGGGAGACAGCAGTCCTGGATTGTGAGAGGGATGTCTGACTTCCCATTTTGGCCTGATCCCGATGGGCAGCCAGACATCCCTCAAGGGGTCCCAGATTGGAGAAGGTGCAGGCTGGGCTGAGGGACACACACACACACACACACACACACACACACACACACACCCTCCGTGCACGAATTTCATGCACTGGGCTTCTAGTGCTAATAATAAATAGGATGTGTCCCATTTTACAGAAATCAAGAGGCATCCATAACCTTTTTCAAATTTTTAACATGTCTCTGTTAAGACTTTATTGTGTTTTCTAAACACACCATCCATATGCTTCACTCTCCAAACTAAGACCTTAATCATAAAGCAAAGGCAGTTTGCAGTTATAATCACTTTATCTCAAGAACGTAGCTTGAATTTTTAGTTGGGTATTCTCAACATATCACACCATATTCGAGAAGACCATGACATTATGCAAAACCAGAACTCAGATTCATTGATTCAATCTGTGATTCACACTCAGAAAACTCGGTCCACTCGGAAAACTCATACATGTCAACATCCTGTAAGATGCAATACTTAACTGACTTTAGGGCATGTAGATGTGTAAGAAAAAACATTAAATAATACCAACCAATACTGGGTCATAACTCTCAGTGACTTCCACAGTTTACTGGTGGAAAATAATCAAACTGGCTACATTTTATTTTATAAATGGTAAGTTGGCAATAGGAACAGAGAATGATAGGAGTGAGAGGCATATACTAGTAGAGCAAGGAAGATACATTAAGAATGTGACACTATCTCCTGAGACAGTGAGTAGTTTCCCTAATGTTGTTTCTGTGGTCTTGACCTCTTCCATTACTAGTCTCTTTAATTATTTAGTGAGCAGTAGATACACGGTCATTATGGATAAACGTTTGCATCATTGAGGTGAGATGAAAATGAGTTTTTGAAACTCTTAGCTGGAAAATATCTAGGGAACCATGGTACTTGTGGTCTGTGGGGCAAATCTATATTCAAATTCTGACTATTTTCCTTTGAAACTGCATGATGTAGGGGAAACACAGAAACCTAACGTTTAAAATAAAGGTTCTTGTAGTTATCTCACAGTAAGGTTTAATTGAAATACCTAATAATATACCTGGTAGGTAAGAGAGAATATTGTTTTCATCAAACAGAAATACACACACACTCAACTCAATCTCCCTTTTTATTCTAAAAAAGGTTTCTTTCTTAAATGAATTTTAGTGCTTTGCAAAGCTGCTCCCATATGTAGAACTAACTCATTTGGGAGAACCATAATCTGATGCTTTCTCTCCTGCTTTGGAGCCTTTTTAAGAGTTTCACTTTCCAAGTAATATGCAAGGCATATATTCAAATGATGTGGATCCTTTGAGGTAAAGAAGACACTTACAATGAAAGTTAGATAATCAAATCTTGGTTCAGAAAGGAGTGTTTTCTCTCCATTTGAGTATTTGGAGATTGAAGACACACCTTTATACCATAGTTAGATGAACAGGAGAGACAGAAGCAAACACAGGTAGGTATGTCTAAAACAAATAGATGAGTCTTTTTGCAAATTAATGGTCTCTGTGGATGTTTTTACAAATGTCCTTCATTTTATTACTATAGATACCAAAAGAGGAATTCTAAAGAAGGGAGCAAGTATTGGGTAGACACGCAGACACTCTTAGATCACCCAGGTAATCCACTAAGTGCCATTTTAACACATTAACACTTTAGCCACTTGAGAAGGACATTCCTGAATGCAAAATGGCTAAGTAAGTCCAGCTGGCGTGACTCAGGGGTTGAGCGTCGACCTATCAGCCAGGAGGTCACAGTTTGATTCCCAGTCTGGGCATATGCCTAGGTCTGTGGTCAGCAAACTGCAGCTCGCGAGCCACATGAGGCTCTTTGGCCCCTTGAGTGTGGCTCTTCCACAAAATACCATGGCCTAGGCAAGTCTATTTTGAAGAAGTGGCATTAGAAGAAGTTTAAGTTTAAAAAATTTGGCTCTCAAAAGAAATTTCAATCGTTGTACTGTTGACAAATGAGTTTGCCGACCACTAGCCTAGGTTATAGGCTCAGTCCCCAGTGTGGAATGTGCAAGAGGCAGCCAATCAATGATTATCTCTCATCATTGAGGTTTCTATCTCTCTTTCCTCTTCCTTCCTCTCTGAAATTAATAAAAATATATTTTAAAACAACAAAACAGCTAAACAAAAGAGGAATAGGTACAAGCTAGAGATACTTTTAAGATAAGATAGGATAAAATATCCTGTCCTATTGTTTATAGATTTTATACATATATGCACAATTTATCATTTTTTAAATATATATATTTTTTTTATTTCAGAGAGGAAGGCAGAGAGAGAGAGAGAGAGAGAGAGAGAGAGAGAGAGAGAGAGAGAAACATTAATGATGGGAGAGAACCATTGATTAGCTGCCTCCTGCATGATCATCAAGCTCACAACCCAAACATGGGCCTTTGACTGGAATCGAACCCAGGTTCCTTCCATCTGCAGGCCGACACTCTATCCACTGAGCCAAACCAGCTAGGGCTATCATTTTATTCAATTAAAAATTAATTTATAAAGTTAAAATAAATACTATTTTCTTAGTGAAGGCTCACCCTTCCCTAATTCTAACCCCAAGTAATGTCCAGCATCTGAGTTTATCACCTGTTTAGACTATCCATTGTAAAATCTGCTCTGGGTTCTAAGATCATTTACCCACAACAGTCTATGTGAGGATTGCCTAATCATATAGGAGAGGTTATTTAAATATTTGTGTGTTAGTTTCCTCACTGGGTAATGGAAGCATCATTTGGAGCCAGAGAAAGTTGGATTTGAAAATCCACAAACTGTTCTATTAAATATGTCAAATATGTCATATTCAGTGTGAATAGATTTATTCCTTTTGAAGTTCTAGTTGGAGACCACACAACTTTCTCTGGGAGGTTGTTGAAGGCAGTATCCTATATAATAAAAGCCTAGGTGGTGTCACAGGACGTTGTCACAAGATGGCCACCACAACGTCATCATAAGATGGCCGCCGCAATGTCATCACAAGATGGCCACCCCCCATTGTCACAAGATGGCCTCCACAAGATGGCCACCACAAGATGGCCACCACACGATGGTTGCCACAAGTGGCCAGCAGGGGAGGGCAGTTAGGGGTGAACAGGCTAGCAGGGGAGGCAGTTGTGGGTGAACAAGCCAGCAGGAGAGGGCAGTTGGGTGCAACTCGGCTGGCAGGGGAGAGCAGTTGGGGGCGACCAGGCCTGCAGGGGAGGGCAGTTGGGGGCAATTGGGCTAGCAGGGGAGGGCAGTTGGAGGTGATTGGGTCGGCAGGGGATCAGTTGGGCGTCAATCAGGCCAGCAGGGGATTGATTAGGGGGTGATCAGGCATGCAGGCAGGCGAGCAGTTAGGAGCCAGCAATCCCAGGGATAGGGCCTAAACTAGCAGTTGGACATCCCCCAAGGGGTCCCAGATTGGAGAGAGTGAAGGCCAGGCTGAGGGACAACCCCGTCTCCTCCGTGCACAATTTCATGCACTGGGCCTTTAGTATATAATGTATGTCTAACACATAAGTGGTGGTAGCATAGTAGTTATCCTATAAAATCTATTCATTACAATATTTCAGGCATTATAAAAAAAGATGTAGGGGAAAACTCTTTTTAGGACATGATTACTTGGTATATTTTTGTCTCATTTTACAAAATTATGTCTAACAAACAAACCAAATCAACCAAACAAAAAAACCTTCTAGTAGCTATTCCCATTCTCCTTGGTAATTGATTTTGACTATGTATTGGCGTCTATCTGTTTAGATTTGCAGACGCTGTTTTATTTAAGTTAAAAAATATGTTGCATGTCGTAGTAAGTCTTCTGTTCACTGATGTTTCCTCCAGCACTCATAATAATACCAATATCACAGTAGGCATTCAAAAATATTTTCAAACTCATATATACATAATTTTTACAATCTTTGTTAATGTGGACTCTAAAAGAATACATGTTTGCTTTCAGTTCCTGGATCTGACATTACTTTGGGCAAGCTACATAACTTCACTAGGATTCCATTGTCTTATCAGTAAAGCAGAGATAATGAACTTAGTCTCCTAGGACTCCTATATAGATAAGTTAAAACATTCCCATAGTACATGGGAAACAGGAAATGAACAACAAGTGGTAACTATTATTACTGGAGCTCTTAACATTGTGTGACCGATCAGCTATGTTTTATAGAGAATATCAGATGCAGGTCAATATTTGTCTTTCTGGAAATAAAAAATAAAAAAAGAAGAAAGTAAATAATATCTTTAATGTGAAAACCTGCTAACATATTTTCTAGTTTTCCAATGAAACTGGTCTGTCTGAGAATATATTCAAGTATTAAAAATGTTGGGACAGGTAATTTTTTGGAGTGAATACAAATCAATACTTCTATAGAGAAATAATAGTATACCCCCATCCTCTTCTATGTGTCATAATTAAAGAAGATTTTGGAAGTTTCCAAGTTATCCATTTAACTCTAAAATGACAAACACCCTACTTGCATTTCCTCCAAGAAACAATGAAAATTGCTCAAGGAATTTTCTTAGGGATTTTAGAAATGGCCCTGAAAATCTTATGAGCACATTCCTGACAGCCCACACAAAGAAACAATTTATTTGCTATCAATGTTTAGTCCTATTTCTCAAAGTAGAGAATCTAGGTGATGTGATTGCTTCCTGTAATTTTGTTTGCTCATAATTAAGCAGAATAGATCTTTAACTTGCAACCAGAATAGATGGGACCCTATTTTTTTTAAAAGAACTAACATTTGCTAAAATAATTCCAAATCCTTCACTTGATCTCAAGTTTCCTTTTCTCTTATCAGTTCTGGTTTATTTTATTAGTATCAGCTGACCAGCTGAAAAATTAAATCCCCTGTCTTGAGTCTTCGATTTGAAAATGTTTGTTTGCTGACTTATGCGTTCTCTTCTTTACTCCTAGATGATCAGTCACAGTGACAAGCAGAGAGTCTGTCGCCACCCTGAATGTTTTGTGCAGTCAATTAAACAATAACGCAAACAGTGTGGTGGACTACAGAATTGTGTTTTCTTTTTCAAGTTAATGTAAATCATCTGATTGTTTCTATATTATGGCTGTGTATTTTAAGGAAATAATTTACTTCTTTTGGCTTGCATTTCCCCATTCATTTTGAAAGCTGGTAATGGTAATGACTAACCTCCTTTTTTGACATTGAAGTTAGAATGATGACACTTGCATGTGCAACTGATTTTGAGGAGTGATTTTTGTTAGTTTACTTCTAAGTTGTTAACGTGGAGACAGGGAATATTTTCATCCCATGTCACCATTCATTCAGTTAGTCGCTCTTCTTTTCTAATTTTCTGGGCCCATGTTATACTATCATATTTAAATTTGCCATTGTCGTGGAAAGGATCCTGTCTCTGCATCCAAAGTGTTTTTTTTCTCTCTCTATTTTTTTTTTTTTTTGCAAGTTGACTTGTAGAGGGGGTCGTTCACAAAGTCGGGACTGCGTTGCTAATTTGTTTCGAAGTCCATAATGTCTTCTTTGCTCACTGTTAAATGACCTGTATACAAATTGTAAAAGTTCCCCACATCTCTCACAATTCCCCAAGCAACCATGATTTCTTCAAAGCAGTGTCATTTTAATGTAAATAATTTAACCCTATTAGTTTTTATGTTTAAGACCCTGACATAAAGTGTTAAGCATGAAAACTTTCAAATCCAGGCTTCCATGAAATTTTATTCTATCCTGTGTCATATATGTCTATACTTTCAGGTTCTACCTCTTGCCCCTTTTCCCTGAATTTTTATGTAAATGCCTTCTGAGCCTAATGTGTTTATAGCTATTAAATGCCATGTGTTGGTCTTCTGTGCTCTAATAAAGTACATCCGTGCCTTCCGAAATGCTCTGGCAGCTATCTCCGCATTCACTGTCCGCCAATCAGCATCTGCAAATGTAACCACTTAAATCTGATCCCATTGTCTGAGTCAGTTACTCAGATGAAAGGCAGCCAAGATCTAAGCCCTGCTCCATGTGGGACCCTCTTAATACTTCCCCCCAAAGTGGACATGGTTCCTCTTACCGAGAGTGTCTGTTTTCTGTTTCTTTCACTCATTCTTTATCTACTCCCATGTCTCCTCCTGGATTCTTGCAAGCTCTGTCTTAAGCAGGAACCAATTATGCAGAATTTAACCAAAGGCTTTCTGAAATTCAAACAGTCATAACATATGTACTGTCATTCTCAACACCGCTGGTACCACTTCAGATTGGAAAAGATGTTAACTAGGCAGATATGTTGTTGAAAACTGAACTTATCATTTTGGTTTTATTCTCTGGGTTAAAAAAATCATTATTTAGTTAACTATTTTTTTAAATCTTTAATTGTTAACTGTATAGTTATACTGCATAATCCTCATGAAAATTAGTCAGATTCCTAAAAACTTTGCTTGAGTTTCTTTGAATCACCTTTAAGCCAATGGACTATTCAGTTCTATTTTCTGTCAAAGCAAAAGTGTGATATTCATATGCAAGTAAAATAAAAAATAATTTAAAGCTCTGATATGGGTTCATGTTTGCAAAAATATTCAGTTTTACTTATGGCTACCATTAGAAATAAGCTAGAAACTTGCATTAATACATGCTCTTCCAAGCTGCATTTCATTAAGCTCATTTTCCGGCATCTCATCATTCTACTGTCTGGAGAGCATGGGCACAGTACATTTCATTCTTAAATAAGTTAGCAAGTCTTAGTGAGGCTTTATTTGGTATCATTATGATGCCTAACTTTTCTTAGCTTGAGTTTAATTCAGAAACAAGAGGGGGAATTGAGCTTTTTCTGGCATTGAGTATTCAACAGGTTTTCCACCTAGTGGAGAGGCGCTGTTGGTGAGCACTTGATACCAGTATGTGCCTTAGGAACATCATAGACAATGTCAAATTTATTTTTAGCCACACAAATTATTTTCATTTAACTATTGATAGGTCTATTTTTCAGGTGAGAAAATCAAGAGTTCTGTGCCTTAGTAATGTGCACTAAAGCCCCACAGCTAAACTATTCTTGCACTCAAAGACAAGAATCATTTGAATCTGAAATATATTCTTAGCCACTGAGTATATGCTTCTCCAGAAAACACACATACAATGCCCCAAAAATAAATCTCATTTATGAACCTCAGAATAAGAACCCCTCTCCTAAATGAAAGAGAAAGCTGAAGGAGATCTTGAGATTTCTTCTGGGTTGGCCATCACATTTTAATGGGAAAGGGAAGGATACTAGACACTAGGACAGAGACTTTATCTTAGTAATTATTATTGTTCTTCATTGAACAATAGGCTTGAAAACTTTTTTTCAAGCCAGATTGTAAATATTTTTGGTGTTGGCAGACCATGCTATGGTCTCTATTGCAACTTCTCAAGTACACAGCTGTAGGCCAAAGCAGCCATGGACAAGAATAAATGAATGGGTGTGGCCAAATGGGTTGTGCCTTGATTCCTATTGCTGACCCAGAGGTGAGAACTTACAATATACTCTTTTATAGGAGCCTGCGTTTTGCAATCAAAAAAAAAAGTAGAAGGCACAGCAGGAAAGTCATGGTTTTAAACTTATTCTACTCTGGTTTGTTGCTCAATCATTATTCATTCATATGCTTTATCAAGAATAAAGGCTTCTCAAGGGAGCTCTGTTACTATCAGCAGAGACCAGGCCATGGCAACTAGGTTTTTACTCTGGTGGTGAAAATAGGTATCCAATATTGGCTATTTAGGGGATAAAGAGGATGGAGAACTTTGCTAAATGTAAAGCGTCTCAAGTACGAACCATAACATTTGGTGTGAGCTCTTGGTACTGACAAGTTCTGGAAGAAATTAGTCACACAGTTGCAAAGCTCATTATTAGATTTTTGGAAGAAGGATAACATGAATGTGATGTTTAAGGAACGAATTCCACATGGAGATGTAGAAAGTCTAGTGGAAATATTAGAAATTAGGCTGTGAAATGGTGTTTGACAGCAGGGCTTTGAAATGACCCAAATACTGCCAGAAAGAAAAAACAGTCGACGTAAGACCTGGGACATGACACTGTAAGTTAAGAGCAGTGACAATTAAAAAAAGGAATTTGGACATGAAAACGGGTTTTCTATAAATAAAATATACATTTTAAGTAATTTATTTTTTTCAAATGAAGCACTTTAGGAAAAATGCGTGCATTTGGTCTTTTCAAAACAGGTTGGTCCAGAATAAAGTACTTAGAGATAGAAGACAAAGACCAATGGGATTACTGGTACATGAAAGTTAAAAAATGTTCATGTGAACACACTTTTACTTAATAGCATCTCTTGGCTTCAATTCACATTCTTGCCTATCCATTTCAGGGCCCTCCTCTCTTCACCCACTCAGACTCCATGCCGATTGTGTTGGTCAAGTGGTTATGATCAACTTGCAGACTTCTCATTAGACCTAATGAGTCACCCCCAACATTACGAATGATGCCAGCACAGCTTCTATATTCCATGGGCAAATAAAGCAGAAAACAGACCATATTCCTGACGTCTGTCTGCCTGGTTTGACATTTGAACACACAAAGCCACTCAGAGTTATTATTGTTTTTTTGTGGGAGCTTAGATTTATGAGAACTTACAGACATTTCCATTTCACCTACAGAAAAAACAGCAAAAAGAAAACCTGCGATGTAATATCGAAGATAGAACTTAATTGAACCCATCAGATGATAATAAAGAAACAATGCTACCCTTCAGATGGCTTAACTGCAGCTTTGTCCCTGGCCCTCTCCCCCAGCAGCCCCCTATGGATTTCTTCCATGGCCTTTCCCTTCTTTGAAGTCAGTAGGAGCTCTGAGCTTAGAAAAGTCACCCAGAGTCCAGAGGTGCACTGAGACAAGGCTGTTTGACTTTTCTTTCTTCACAGGGATCATGGGGTGGATGAATTAGTAAGCAGAAAGAAAAAAAGAAAAAAATCCTAACCTTAGTCCACATGCAAAGCAAGCACTTTTCTTTCCTTCTTTCTTTTTTTTGAAGTTCAATTTTGTTTCCTCTCCTTTTTTATTTTTATTTTGTGTTTTTACCTTTGCCCTTCCTGTTTCCAACAGGGGTTGGAAGTACTTAAAACTCTTCAGAAAGTATGCTCTGTTGATATTTCTAACAGGGACTGGAGCAGAAAGTATGACTTATGAACTTCTACCCCTTTGATGCACTATCACTGAAGCTGAGCGTGCAAAGCATGAATGTATCAGGCTTGCAATAGCTCTCAAGGGACAGCCAAGATCAAGGAGTCATTGACAGGAATTTCAAAAGATGAATAACCAAGCTGACTCCTTCAGTGTGCATTAGCACTAATAATTAGTAGAAGGCATCCCCCATGATTTTCTTAAAGCACAGATATTTAAAGTGTTCATTTAATTATATATGATTTTTAACAAGTATCATTTATTAAAA
The DNA here is from genome assembly GCF_963455305.1 of Plecotus auritus. NCBI lineage: Eukaryota > Metazoa > Chordata > Mammalia > Chiroptera > Vespertilionidae > Plecotus > Plecotus auritus. Next base: position 18,150,102 of record NC_137770.1, on the reverse strand, counting down.
CATTTTGAATACTTAAAAAGAAAGATATTTTATAAAGCCCTGCCATAATGATCCATTGCTACATTTTAATAAGCTGTTAGTATTTATTAAGCATACATTTACTATCTTATTAAAATAAAGGCTAATGTCAATGGAAGACACTTAATTTAATATCTTACTGCTTTGACTAGTTAATATCCACCTCTCCCATACTTTCCAATAGATGAATAAAAATTTTAATCACTGTATATTGAAATTTTCTGGGTGGTTTACTTTTATTGCACTATTGCATTTACTTTCTCATTTTAATCTTCTTTGACTTTCCTGGACCTACATCAATTTACCTGGTAATTTTTCAATCACATAATATGGCTAAGACATTTTCCTGGGCTGCACAGTCAAAGAACATGCCTGGTAGACACTGAACTGATGGATGGATTTTGACAGCAACAAACTGGATTTATTATATTTCAGGAGATGTTAATTTAAGACTTTGCTCATGTAAGAAACTATGCTACACATTTTAGAGAATAAACAAAGAGGCCCTAGGGTGATCAACTGTGTTGTTTTGCCCAAGACTGAGGGTTTTATGGATATGGGACTTTTAGTGCTAAAACTATGCAAGTCCCAGGATAACCAGGGCAGGTTTTCCCCTACCAAAGTCCTGTTTTTAGAAAGTGTACTCAAGAGAAAAATGACAATGAATAAAGAAGTCATGTCCTACTACCAACTTTTATAAGATAGGCCAGCAATACAAATAGGAATGTATTATTTCTGGATAAGTGGCTAGAAATGATACTGCTACAGTAGTGTTTGTTAATATTGATAAAAGTCATGATTTTGGCCATATCTTGTTTTATTGCAAAAACCTTATAGCATCTGTGATAATTATAGTACTTTTGTGAGAATTCTGAAATGCTACATATTTTAAAAATCTCCACTAAATTTTCCTTAACTGTACATTCTTAGTGCTAAAAATTATAAACATTGAGATAACTTGAGGTGTATCATCACTCCCAAGAGCTTTATGTCTTTCAGAGTATTTCCTGGTGTAATTCTGCTGATACTCTTGCACACTATATATAAATTAATTCATCCAAAAACAAATGAATACAGTATTTCTATCTTACCAGTAGAAATACTGAGGCTTAGGAAGGTCAAGCAATTGTCCAAGTTCAAAAGTATAAATCATAGACAGGATTTGAACTTGGGCAGTCTAGCTTCAAAGCCCAAGTTCTTAACCATAATAATTATCTACCTCTCTGCAGCAGTACTTGACATTGGGTTTATAGTAATTATTATTTAATTTAATTGGAACCTAACAATTAAGAAAGTTATCTCACTCCTATACTAGTATAGCAAGTTAATTGTAGTCTTGAACTAGCTTTCCTAACTTTCAGCCTGATTTTCTTTCCATTATACCACAACTAGAGGCCCAGTGCACGAAATTCATGTAAGAGTAAGCCTTACTTCCCCCGGCTGCCGGCACCAGCTACCCTCTGGCACCAGGACCCAGGCTTCCCTCGCAGGCCCGGCTTCGTCCAGAATGTTGTTCAGAGGGACGTCCAGAAGGACATCCTGTCTAATTAGCATATTACACATTTGTTTTTATAGATACTTTACTTTTTCTTCTACCTAGCATAATGTCAGCCCACACAATAGCATTTTATGTATTCCTTCACCAAATTATAGACAAAGTGGTGTTGGGGGAAATCAAATAAACTCAGGTAATGATTACTTTCTCGATATTTATAATACAACAGGAATAGGAGGTATTTGTTTTCTTTTGGATTCCATTTTTACTTTTTAAAAGTTGTGGTATTTTTTTTTAAAGAAATACACTTTTATTCATTTCAGAGAGGAAGAGAGAGATAGAAACATCAATAATGAGAATCATTGATTAGCTGCCTCCTGCACGCCCCCTACTGGAGATTGAGCCCGCAACTGGGCATGTATCCTGACTGGGAATCAAACTGTGACCTCCTGGTTCATAGGTCCACTCTCAACCACTGAGCCACTACAGCCAGGCAAGCTGTGGTATTCTTATATAGATGTATGCTGCATATGAACAAGGAAAAAAATGTAAAGGGTTTCCACTCTGGTTGAAGCAGGAAGGAAATATTTAGAACTCCATCTCCTCTATGCCCTATTCCCTTCATCAGCAGGAGGAGAGGTGACAGCATTTCTGACCAGCAACACTCAGAGACTATTGCTATAGTGTCTAGAGCAGCCGAGGGCCAACTACGGCCCGCGGGCCGGATCCGGCCCATTCGGCTGTTCTATCCAGCCCGCGGAGCCGAAAGAGTGGAGGGTTCTCTTGCTCTCCCCTCCACTCCTTTACTTTGAATTTATATTAGTTCACACAAACACTCCATCCATGCTTTTGTTCTGGCCCTCTGGTCCAGTTTAAGAACCCATTGTGGCCCTCGAGTCAAAAAATTTGCCCACCCCTGGTCTAGAGCCATGACACTTGTGGTTCCATCTGAGTGAAATAATGGGGGAAATATCTCACAGATATGGAAAGATCTGATTTTGGCCTTAAAGCATAGTAGGATTTCACTGATTCTACACAGGGAAGTCACTTTATTGTGTGGGGATGGTCAGCAAGAAAAGCCATTTATCAAAAATCAGGGAATCAGCCTTGAGAAATAATGACAAATAAGAGGGTGTGAGCTGATAAAAGGCTTGAATGTCACATCCTGCCACCTGGGTTTCTTGTAAGAGAGGAGAGGAGCTCAAAAGAGTTAAATCAAAGGGAGGAAACTGATTAGTCCTCAAAACGGACTCATGTGAAATTTTGTTCCCACAGGATGTAGATGACTACCACACTTCAAGATTTTTCATAATTTCAGCATAAATGACATTGGACATTTAGCAAAACTAAAATTCAGTCATATTTCATTTGATTATCAAAGACTTATAGAGGCCAGTCCAATTACTTACTATACCTAGATGAGAATACACCTAAAAGAATAAAAAGACAAATAATGCAGAATCTCATTACATGATATAGCGTATTGGTGATACTTGCAGACTTGCATAAGTTATCAGAAGTGTAATGATTGACATGGATATTTCTGTCTTGGCTACTCCCTTAAGTTACAAAGCCCCATTGCAGACTTTTTAAGAAAGAGTTCAGGTTGTACCATTTGGAATCACAATTTATGTTCCTGGTCATTATTGAATCAAGCCATCAGAATAGGAAAAGCCAAGTGTTCTAGGATGGATTATAATTTCTAACTGAGTTACATTATTAACCTTAAGAAGATTAAAATTAAGTAGAACAATATTTAAAAGAATTTAACCTGGACTATTAATATTTTGATTTCAGAATACACTGTATGTATTTGGCAGATGGAGAATTTTGTCATTTAGAGTCAGAATTGTAATTTCATTTTTAAATATGTTGAGTAAAAATCTAGTCTCACACTTTTATATTAAGGTATATTGAAATTTATACACACTAATAAATGATTTAAGATAATACCATTTACATATCTTACTTATTTAATTTCTAAGATTCAGTGGAGTACTTGGGGTGATTTATTGCCAATTTAATAATTTAAGTATTTTTTAAAAGAAATATAATCAGCCCTGCCAGTGTGGCTCAGTGATTGGTGGTTGAGCATCGACCTATGAACCAGGAGATCATAGTTAGATTCCTGGTCAAGGCTCAAGCCTAGGTTACAGGCTCAATCCCCAGTGGGGGGCAGGCAGAAGGCAGCCAATCAATGATTCTTTCTCATTATTGATGTCTCTCTATCGCCCTTCCTCTCTGAAATCAATAAAAAACATATTTTAAAAAATAAAATATAATCATTCTATAAATATAATTTAAACTATTGGAGTAGCATATTTAAATAAGTTTATAAATGGAAACAAACATTTATTAAGGTTTTTAAAAGTGATTATCATTTGTTATAGTTACTAATAGAGATTAAAAACAAAACAGAACCAAAATACCCGAAATTTTAGGACATGTAATATTAATAACTTTAATATTGACTGCTTAAATCAAAATATTTGTGAACCCTTGAGTGCATCAAAACTCCCACTGACATAAGATAGGTGAACTGAATTCACCATAAATGAAAATGCCTTCTCTGCTACTTAATAATTATGTAACACTTTAGAGATGGAGAACTAGTTTACTAAAGAAATAAAGCAAATTAAAAGCTACTGTGGTATTAAAGACACTCCAAGAAAACTCAGGAAAGGTTGAATTTCTAACAAATATCATGTTGATCTATCAAATGTGTTGGCCTTTAGACAACTAAGAATTCTGAGAGTCAAGATAAATATTGTTACAAGGAAGAAGTTTCCATGGCCTAATGGACCACTTCACACCCTGCATAATGAATGTCATGATCTGTCTTTCATAAGTCTCTTGCCAGCCCTAAAAGCAAAGTGATTGAGACATTTCACACTGTAATTAAGAAGTAGATGGTGATTTTAGACTTAACTTCATTTGATTGAAAAGTGTTGGCATTCATGATTTAAAGTCAGTGTGGGCCATGTAGTACTTAACAGTACATCACCATTCAGTCGCCAGTTAAGGTGTGGGGTGGGAGTGAGGGGCTCTGTCTGATGCTTTTACTATAATCACCCATTACTCCTCAAGTCTGCCAGGAGAGCAGTAGTTCTGTATTACGAATGATTGAATGATCTTCTATCATTTTGGACATGGTTGATGAAGGTGATATTTTGTGCTAATTTTATTAAATAGCTATCTAGCCCACACAGTCTCATAGTTTTATTTGATGATCAAATTTGAAAGCCATTTTGCTTCCTCCATAGTTTGGATCCCTCTGAAGGCAAACAAATCCCACACACTTTTCAGCCACCACAGGAGGTAAAAGTACTCATTTGTAGAACCACATCAAGGCAAAGGTTGGGGGTTTGCTTCAAAATGAAACATTTGTGGTCAGTTGACATTGCAGAAGGTTGGGTTGAGCAAACTGTATCAAGAGGGAAGTGTTTGCTGACAGTTTGACAAAAGTACACATTGCTTTTGCTTTACCAGAAAAGAGCTTAGGCGTTACACCACCGCTCCCAATGAGACCTTGGGGTATTGCGTAGCTATCCATTCACAGCTCTCGCAGTGATGAATGAGGTCTTAGCAGATGCCTTGCAGAGGGCTGGAGAAGAACAGATTCCTCATATGTCTGCCCTTTTCCCCTCAGATTGGGCCAGGCAGATGATTAGAGAAAGAATGATCTGGGCAGTTTAATGAAACCCATCTGCTTTGGCTGTTAACAGAAAAGTCCTTCAGAAGCTCTTGAAAAGCAACAGTAATTTAAATTTTAAAAATTATATAGATATAGCTAGATATGAATATGTATTTTATGTATGTGTCTATACTTTACACACGCACATAATACAAAATATCTATTTATTTATTTAAACAAAACTTCCCTTTCCTGCAATCCCAGATGAATGGATATATGGCTATATATACATCCAACATAGGACCCTGACTACATAGTTTTGACATCAATAGATGGTAGTGTTGATTGAATGTAAAGGAAACGGAATCAATGTAAATTCAAACCGATTTAACCTGTTAGATGTACTAAACAGCATAGAAATTTTTATAGCAAAAGATAATTTATTGAAATTACCTGAATGTACTGACTGCCGGAGGTATTGAAGTCACACTGAAGGCTCCCTTTCTCACAATGTCTTCAGGACTGGTTTTTACATACAAGCTCATGGAGGCAGCTGGAAGCTGAAAAAGGAGAGGCAAAGTCATTATTTCAACCTATGCACTTTAAAAATCATAGCTGATGTTGGAGATTTTATTCTATACATACTAGCTTAGAGAATCTTTTATTCCATTGGATATATTTTTGTTTGTCTCAGGTTTATATAAAAATTCAGTTAAACGTAATTTCATTCCTGTCCAGTGTTTAGCAATATTGCAAAATATAGATAAATATGTAATATATAACATGCATATCTATCTCCTATAGACAGAATAAAACATGCAGAGAAATACTGATGAAATAAAGAGAGCAAAAATCACTAATTTTGTTGAATATTTTCTTATCAAAATTTTAGTTTTTGATACTTTGTCATTTTTTAAATTTTTAACAATGTATCATTGGAGCCAGGCAAATTATATTTATAAAGAGAAATATGATGGGCTGATACATTATAAATAAATTGAAATTTTAGGGACTAGCTCTTAAAATATTTTTTATTTTATTACATTTATTTTTATTGAAAATATTTTCTAGATAACAAAAGTATTTAGTGACTAATGTCTAGCTAAAATCAAGGCACAATCCAGGCAAACATTTTCAAATCTTTTTTTTTTTAAATATATTTTATTGATTTTTTGCAGAGAGGAAGGGAGAGGGATAGAGAGTTAGAAACATCCATGAGAGAGAAACATCGATCAGCTGCCTCCTGCACACTCCTCACCGGGTATGTGCCCGCAACCAAGGTACATGCCCTTGACCGGAATCGAACCCGGGACCCTTGAGTCCGCAGGCCGACGCTCTATCCACTGAGCCAAACTGGTTATGGCAACATTTTCAAATCTTTATGAAGAATAAATAAAAGCTAATCTAATGGTTCTTTAATTCACAGCACACGACATTATTCGTACCTATTAAGTGGTTTGCTTATTCTTTATGAAGAAACAACTCATTACCATCAGTTTCAGAACATGGGCTTTTATCTACATTCATGTATACAAAACACCTGTTTATCAACAAATAATTAAATTGAGTACTTCTGTGCTGAGGTAAGTTGAATAAGAACAAGTTCTAAAAACTTTAGGGATCTGAATGTTTATAACAATGGTTCTGAAAATTTAAGAATGCACCACAATCACCTGGAAGGCTTTATAAAACAAACTGCTGAGCTCCACCCTAGAATTTCTGATTCAGTTGGTTGGAACAGGGCTGATTACATGCCTTTTTTACAAATTCCCTGGTAATGCTGATGCTGCTTATCCAAGGACTGCTGTCTGAGAGCCACAGGTTTATATGATCAATTGGATCTTGGAATGTGAACCCCCTGCTGCTGAAGACAGAACAAATATATGAAATGATGAAGGGAGTTAATCATAAAGAAAAGAGACTGTTCTTCCTTTTGTGTGAAGAGATTTCATTTTTTTAAATGTATTTCTTTATTGATTTCAGAGAGAAAGCAAGATGGAGAGAGAGACAGAAACATCAATGATGAGAGAGAATCACTGATCGGCTGCCTCCTGCACACCCCCTACTGGGGATCGAGCCTGCAACCCAGGCATATGCCCTGGGCCAGAATCTAACCTGGGACCCTTCAGTCCACAGGCCGACACTCTATCCACTGAGCCAAATTGGCTAGGGCAAGAAATTTCATTTTTTGTTTCTTTATCTTTGTATTATTTATTTGTTTGTTTGTTTGTTTGTTTATTTAATTTGCTTGCTCAGAAAACCAAAGAGGAACCAGGAAATTGGAAGAGGAAATGCTAATGGGAAATTTCCCTGTAGTTGGTGCAGTTTGACCTTGCTGTAGAAGAGCTTCCCAACTCTCACTCAGCCTTCTTAAGTCATGAGGAGTCCTCTTCCTTTTCTATAACTTAGACGCTTTGGTCATTTTTTATAGTTACCTTATTTTTTCCTTCATATATATTAATTTTCTTGCAAAAGTTCTTCTTCCTTCACTTATGCAAACATTATTTTTCTAGACCTGCTGAGATATTCATAGCACTCGATTATTTCTATCACAAATTTACATAAACTCTAAGGGCTGTGGCTTTTCCTCTTCATACTGGGCCAGTCCACAGTAGGCTTTCCCGTTGACCTAGCCATTGTCACGGCTCCATCACCGGGCACGTCAAAACTGGGCACCGTGTCTGGATCACAAGGATATGCTTTCATATCTGGTCCATGCACCAAGCGAAACCTCTTTCCCCAAATGAGAGCAAGAGCTACCCCTTTCTTTGTGTTTGCCTTTAAATTGCATCTGAACTTAAGTGGCCATTGCAGTAACAGGGTGATTTTTCTAGAACCTGGGTTCCTAGCCCAGTTCCCACAACATCAATACTCAACAGGAGACTAAATTTAAGAAGGAATGTGAACTTCATCAATAGGATGGCATCATTTTATATGCCCCCTCCCCCCTCCTTTTTTTTCTACAAAATGAGCATCTCTTTGCCACATCCACTTCCCTTCCTTTTGGCAAAAGGTTGATTTTTTAAATATATTTTCATTGATTTCAGAGATGAAGGAAGAGGGACAGATAGAAAGAAATATCAATGATGAGAGAGACTCATTGATTGGCTGACTCCTGCACACCCCACACTGGGAATCCAGCCCACAACCCAGGCAAGTGCCCTGATCTTGAATCAGACCATGAATTCCTGGTTCTTAGACTGACACTTAACCACTGAGTCACCCTGGATGGGCCCAAGGTTGATATGTATGTATGTACTCACTAGCGGCTACTGTGGAGCTTTGTGACTGTCTCTTAAGTTTCCTTCAGTATGAGCATCTGGGTGCTCTCTCAACTGCTTTTCAGCTTTAAGACAGGAAGTCTGTGGTGCCATGGAAAAGCAATTACAGTCCCAATCATAGTTTTAAAAATAACTTGGTTTGAGGCGCAAGTTCTTTTTCCTTCTTTATCACTAGATGCCTAATCATACCAGATGCAAAGCTCAATAGATAAGCAATGCATGACATGAGAAGTCCCAGCCTAAAAAGAAGTTCACTTCTCTCTAATTTATAGACTGTCTCACTGACCGTCTTAAAGTCAATTTGACAACATCATGAACTCTAAACTCAACACTGGCTACATACATTTACCTCTGATCAGAACACCAAATAATGTTTTGGGTTTTCGTTTCATTTTGTTTTGCATCAGAAAGTTTATTTTCAGCAAGAATGTCCCCAAATTTCCTCTCCAAAAGTCCATATCAAAGAGATGATGGTAAATAGTCATTTCACGAATGTGTCACATTATTAGCTCTCTGTATATTTTTCCCTCGCACCCTGTGGTTGAATTAGTCTTTTAAAGGAAGTCCAGGTAAGCTCTCAGCATCTGCCGACACTTAATGGTAAGTAACAGCATTGTGAGAGACCCAGAATTTTCCTCATTGGATCTCTTCAGGGGGTGCTGCACAGAGTCAGTCCTCCCCTAATCTCTGACTGGTTTTCAGTGCAAACACTGATTGCCTTACTAGCTCCTGGCCAGAGGATTTAGTGAAGCACTTGACTGAAAACCATGTCAATGCAAATTTAGAGGATAAACCAATTTGCAAATCCCCAAGACTTAAGCAAATTATACTTCTGCCACAGTATCAGCAAAACAAGATAGCAATTATGCAAGAAATCAGCTGAAAGGTTATTTTTAATTTAAAATTTTGTGTCTTTACAACTAGAAAAAAAAAATGAAACCCTGTCTATTCTTTCTTGTAAAACCCACCCAGTAGAAGCCAAAGCCATATGGTACATTATCACAGCCATGTTCTAAGATGAGGTACACACGCATGCGTACATATGGTCACACAAACTGCTTCAGGAAGAATAGAGAGTTAAAGTTAAATTGTCAGATGAAGTTAAATTGTCATATTTTCTCCCAGTGTTCTTTACTAATCTTTTAGAGATCCGAGCATAATTCGCTTCCAGGAAAAGCTAGCTATCTGAAGGTGATCAGCCTTGGCCATTCCTTCAATCTCATGTCTGAACTCTTAACTCCAGTCTCACCATTTCTCTGGATGCAGTCCCACTTCTAGATGCTCTAGCCAAGATAACTTCAGCTGATTTCTAAAAAAAAAAAAAAAAAAAAAAAAAAAAAAAAAAAAAAAAAAAAAAGGCATCACAGTGTAAATACCTATGCTGTATTCAGAAAGGCAGATTCATCACTGGTGGATCTTTTAGTTTATGTACTTTTGGTCTAGAGAAATCAAAGTCTTCCTAAAGCATGCAGTCTCTGAAGGCAGGTACCTCCAGTTCACAATGCCCTGCAGGCAATGCATGTTCTGTTGCAGTATTTTCAGGAGCCCCAAACACAGGTGCAATTTTTGTTGTTGTTAATCCTCACGCAAGGATATTTTTTTATTTATTTTTAAAGAGAGTGGAGGGAGGGAGAAAGGCAGAGAGAGAGAAACATCAATGTGTCTCATGGATTGGTTGCCTTCCGCATGCACCTTGACCAGGGCCAAGGCTTGAGTCTGTAATCTAGGTATGTGCCCTTTATGGGAATCAAACCCGGGATCCTTCAGTCTGCAAGCTGACACTCTATCCACTGAGCCAAACTGGCTAGGGTGACAGGTGCAATTTTTGTAGGGAGATGGGATTATGGGGCCACATTTAGGAATGACTGAAGTTTAGAAAGCAAATAGCATGCTTGAGAACTAGGGGTCAGCCTGGTCTGGGTTAGAATCCAGAGTCTCTCCCCAAACTACTGGGTGAATTAGATAAATTCCTAAGCTTTCTAGACCTCAGATGTTCAACCATAAGTGCCTAACTCCTTGTTTCTCAAAGTGTGGCCAGCATCATCGAATCCCAAAACTACTGAATCAAACCCACCTTATAGTAAAATTCTTGGTGATTCTGTGCGTGTTAAAATTTTTACCATCATCAGAATACTATACAATAAGACCTCCCTAAATGGTAACTATGATTGAGTACCGACTATCTCCCTGATGCCATGGTAGGCTCAGTGGATAATCATAGAAACCAGAAACTAATATTAACCTATACTCCCATATTAGGAGAAAGAAACTTGAATTTCATAAGTAACATACCCAATTACAGATTGAGATGAGAGCCCTAAGGACATTGAAGAATGCCTTTCGATCTTAAGAAAATTGACTTGGGCAGGGGTGTCCTAGGAGCTCTATGATTATTCTTAAAGATCATTATTAGCTCTGTTGTTTATAGATCCCTGTCATTTCTTCTTTCCCATTTTAGTTTTAACATCTTATGTATGAACCAATCTTATACATTTGAATGCATGTTTGATCCCCTTAGGATTATAGATTGTCTTTCTCCTCCTTGACATCCAATTCTGGACTCCCAAACAGCTACGTGCCCTGCATTAACTCAACAGACATAAATCCCTCAGTTTCTTCCTCAGTGGGGTTCTCTCCAAAAGGATATGGAGCTGGTAGGGGAGAAGTGCCTCTTCACTATTCCAGGCAGCAAATGAAGCATTCGCTGCAGCTCACAGCATTCTGAGAGGTCGAGCTCCCTCACTGGACATGTTATATTACAGTAATTATTTTCCCTTGGTTTCTCCTCCTTTAAGTACTATTCTCTGGCTCCATTGAGTCCTGACCTGCCCACACAACTCTGCTGGTGCCTGAGTTACCACATCAAGAATTATAGCACAGCTGCACACACCAAAATAGTGATGGATAGAGACCCAGAGAGACCAAACCTCCAAAATAGAAAAAGAGAAAAGAAGGAATAATCTTAGACCCATTCCCTCCACCAACACTTGATACTTGGAGATTCAAGTAAACAATGGCAAGGACTTATGAGTTCTAAGTACCACACTGCAATCTGCACTTTCCAGAAATATTTTAAAAATTGCCATTCGTTAATATGTATAGAGCGTCTTATCTTGTATGTTTTTCATGTTGTTCAGCAAATTACCTTTAAATGCATATTTGAACACCTCACTCTCCACGGCTTAAGGTGCTTTAGTGGCTGCCCATTAAGTAATGTCCACAAGGTTCAATTTCCTACAAGGCCTTTCGTCTCATGACTCTTTCACCTTGAATCATGCCTACCACCCATCACATCAAAGACATAGAGATTGCCAATATGTTTTATTACTCCATGAACCTGAGCCTTTTATTATATTTACTAGAGGCACGGTGCATGAAATTCATGCACGGGGTGGGGGGGGGGGTGCCCTCAGCCCGGCCTGCACCCTCTCCAATCCGGGACCCCTTGGGGGATGTCCCTCTCACAATCCGGGACTGTTGGCTCCTAACCACTCACCTGCCTGCCTGCCTGATTGCCCCTAACCACTCTGCCTGCTGGCCTGATGCCCCTAACTGCTCCCCTGTCTACCTGATTGCCCCTAACCACCTCTGCCTGCTGGCCTGATTGCCCCTAACTGCTCCCCAGCCTGCCTGCCTGATCACCCCTAACTGCCTCTGCCTGCCTGCCTGATTGCCCCTAACCGCATCTGCCTGCCAGCCTGGTACCCTTAACTGCCCTCCCCTGCTAGCCTGATCGCCCCTAACTGCCTCTGCCTTGGTCCCAGCCACCATGGCTTTGTCCGGAAGGATGTCCTTATAGATGTCCGGAAGACATCTGGTCTAATTAGCATATTACCCTTTTATTAGTATAGATTCTTTGATCTGAAATCTGCTTATCATTCCATTCTCCCAGAAGACTCTCTTTTTCCATCAATAGTTACTCATATCTTCTGGATGAAGCCTTTTCTGACTCCCTCAGAAGATGTAATTGATTAAAAATTCTCAAAAATGACTGCTGTTAACTATTTTATTGCACTATATTTTTGTGTTACGCAACATTTGATACATAAATATTTCTGAGTTTTCGCAGCTATTTTCTCATTATATTGTGATCTCAAAAGTGGATAGGCAGCCTTTTGATTGTTCATTCCCAGACTCTAATACAGTGTCTGGAGCATAGTATGTTCTTGGAGAAAAATGTGCTTAGAACAGCAGGCAGGAAAAATTGTGTACATTTTAATACATGAATGAATGAATGCACAGGAATGGTAAACTGCATCCATCCATAACTAAAAGCAGAACGAAATTAAATGCCATGTCCCTGCACACTGCCTGTTTTGTAATCAATGCTGAAATATTTGTCAAATCAACAAAAAGAATATATGGACAAAAACAGAGAGACAGCTCTACTTCCTACTTCCTGTGCACTGAAATTGTATCGCTTGCTTACAATAACCCCCTCGTGTATATAAGTACTTTTCAAACCTTTCAAATCAAATGTCATGTTAGGAACATACTCTATATTAAAAGAACAACATCCATAGTTTCCAGAGCAATTTGTAAATGTTATCTTATCAACTTGACTAAGGTAGACAGGCTGAAAACTTTACATTTATGCTCCAGATGAGACAGTCCCAGGGAGTGCGTGTATGTGTGTGTGTGCGTGTGTTCATGTGTGAGTGTGTGTGTGTGTGTATGTGTGTGTGTGTTGGGTGAACGTCAGCCTGCACTATGCTAAAGTCTCCTTACTCTGTCTCTCTCAGCTCTTTGCATATCTAAATAAAGATCACAGGGACAAGTTAATCATGATCGGGCAGTGATCTGGAGCTATGATTTAAATGACTCTCCTAGCAGGTTTCATACATGGTGTTCTTTCTATGTAATGCTAGAGAGGTCAGCAACGCTATTTCTCTCATCTTCCTCTAAATCTCTGTATCAATCTCTTTTTCAATAATGGATTTCTACAATACTTCCTGTCTCCAAATTGAGGAAAAACTAAAAAAGTATAAGCTATGTATTCTGCTCTAGGAGGATTCACAATTTGATGGAATGCCAAAACTATGTCACTGTTTCAATTATTGATTATTTATACATGGTGATGCGTACACAGTGTAGGACAGAAATGTATGTGTCAATGTGTTAGAAATAGAATATTGGGGACCAGCTATAACTATAGGACATATTAAACATGCTCTGGTAACTGTGATTGTTTTGTTCTGATTAAAGAAAGCACATTCTAACCTGGCTGGGAGTTGCATGTGGGACCTGGGAGCTCACCTGGAAATGTGGCCCATCCTCTACATTTAGGTGCTGCCTATTATCATGGAAAGATTAACAGTCTTATTGAAAGATTAACAACCTTGTTGCAGAAACCAGAAGTGCCAGCCCTTTGAAAACCCTCAGCCTTTTGTATATCCCCAGGCCTTTGGAAAACGCTGGCTGGAATTACCTGTAAACTGACCATTTTGCATACTCTTTCTTATTGTTTTTGCCTACTTCCCCATGTAATCTTCCTCCTTCTACCCAATATAAGCAGCTGGCTTATTGTGAGGAGATAGCAGATTTTTGTGGATGACCTGCTGCTCTCCCATACTGCTGGCATAATTGGAATAAACGCTCATATACGATTCAACCCTGTCTGCTTAATTGTCTCAAGTAGTGACAGGCAGAGCTCTCCAGTGGGCTCCTTCAGGGGCTCCCGGCCTACTATGGAAGGGTTTAAGAGTGCCAGGCAGAAGCCCATATGGTTGCAAATATGATCCATTCTATTTGAGAAAGGCTTCCATGAGCCTCCTGCCTGGCGCTCTTAAACCCTTCCATAGTAGGACACATCTTCATTTATACAAATCATCCTATATAATAAAAGCCTAATATGCTAAGTGTCCAGTCACCCAGTTGGCAGTTCAACCAATCAAAGCATAATATGCTAATGATATGCTAAAGCCATTCAACCGTTCGCTATGATGCACACTGACCATCAGGGGGAAGACGCTCCAACCAGTAGGTGATCTTGCTGCTGGGATCCGGCTGATCAGGACAGAGCGAGATGGGCTGGACACACCCTGGAGCCATCCAGTGGTCCCTCTTTGGCTGGCTAACCTCCTGCATCACTCTCTGGCCCTGATCATGCACCGGTGGGGTCCGACAGCCTGGCCTGTGCCCTCTTGCAATCCAGAATCCCTCAGGGGATGTTGGAGAGCCAGTTTCGGCCTGACGGTGGAAAGACTGGTTGCTATGACGCGCACTGACTACCAGGGGGCAGATGCTCAATGCGGAAGCTATCCCCTGGTGGTCAGTGCACTCCCACAAGGGAAGCACTGCTCAGCCAGAAGCCGGTCTCATGGCTGGGGAGCACAGCGGCGATAGTGGGAGCCTCTACCACCCTCTGGCCTCCTCGGCAGCACTAAGGATGTCTGACTGACGGCTTAGGCCTGCTCCCCAGTGGGCTTTGCAGGCCAGGCTGAGAGAACCCCCAAGTGCAAGAATTTTGTGCACCGGGCCTCTAGTTTTTTTTATAGTCTTCAAGGGACTGAATTTATACTCTTGGTCTCTTGTTCTCTAGGATGACTCTCAATCCTTCTTTAACTCATTTTTCTTTCCTCTGCTCAAACTACTTTGCACATTCTATCTTCTCTACATACTCAAATTCCACCCATTATTCATGATCCATCCCTTCTCTTCCTAAATAAATCTGTTTCCTGGTGATTTCTTTTTATCCCTGAAGTCCTGGTACATATCACAAAGTTTAGCATCCAATTACATATTGACTAACATTTTTCCTGTATGCACATCTTATTTACCCAAGGATAATCTAAGTTAACAGACTTTCAAAAACATATTATTTTAAATTAGTTTGTATCCTCCAAAGGCTGAGCAATTCAAAAGATACTCTTAATTAGGAGTTGGGGTTATGATATATACCTTTATTTTTCCTTTGTTTATAGCATAGGCCCATAGCTCCTTGCTGTTATTTCTATGGTTCCCTAGGTTTGGGCTTCCATCTCTACCCCCTCAACCTTGCAAACTCCTACTCTTTCTTCCAGGGCACAGAAGTACTTCTATTTAGATATGTCCGGAATGAGTGTGTTTTCTTTTGATGCTCCTATAAACTTTACACAGTACTCCATTTTAGCTATAATTACATATCCTTATAATTTATTACATTTATAAATTTATCAAATTCAGTACTATCTGTAGTAGAAAGAAAAATGGGCCCCAATAACAACAACAAAAAGAAATGCTTATTGAGTCCCTCCCAGGTTCCTGGACATGTCTCTGCAATAAGGATCATAAAGACTGCATTTACCCTGATAATGTTATGTTCTTATATATCTGAATTTAAACTTTCCCTGATATTTCAGATCTGAATATCCAACTGCCTATTTTAGTTTTTTTTTCTTATATTTCAAAACAGTGCCTCAAACTTGATATAACTAAAACATTACTCTTGATACATTCACTCTAGGTATATTCTCTAGATGGCACACTCTGCTTCTCAAAAGTGCCCATCACTAACCAAACTGCACAAGCAAAAACTTTTTTCTCTGTCCTCACTCTCAGCATCCAACCTGTCCCATGAAATCTTCTCATTCCTGTCTCAAACTCACATTCTATGTTCATTCATTTCTGACCATCATTACCACCATCTCCCACCTCCACACCCATGAGGACTACAGTGGACTCTTAACTGGTTTTCTTACTTCCATTCTTGACCCTATTCCTTATAACTTATTCTGTATGCATTTTCCAAAGTGTTCTTTTAGCAAAAGAAACCACTTGGTCTCCTACCTAAACATACTCTAGTGTCTTACCACTGCTAACTTAGCTCAGTCTGCTATAACAACATATCATAAAGTGCGTAACTAATCAACAGAAATTTGTTGTTCACAGTTCTGGAGATTGGGAAGTCCAAAATTAATGTGTTGGTCAATTATTGTCATAAGGGTTGCTTCTTGGTTGCAGAAGGCTGTCCTGTTAAGTCCCCACTTGGTGGAACGAGAACTTGCTAGCTATGCAACTTCTTCTTATAAGGGAACTAATTCCGTTGATGAGGGCTCCACCTCCAAATACCATCCCATTAGGGTTAGATTTCAACTTATGAATTTTGAGAAAATACAAACATTCAGATTACAACCGCATTTCAAATAAAGCTCCAGAATCTTATCTCATCTCATGAATCCTATGTCTCAGACTTCATTCCCTACCACTGTTTGCTTTGTTCATTATGCTCTAACACACTGTCTTTATTTTAGATTTTTTTAAGAAATCAAGCCAACTTTTACTTTAGAGCCTTTGCAAAGGGCTTGCATTGTCTGCCTGGAATGTTATTTCCTCATAATCACCTAATCACTACTACCATCACTTTTAAGTCTAATCTTGGGAAGTGAAAGTCCTTTGGTGCTACAGCAGCCAATTATAATTCTTTGCACAATACTTTGCACATTCGTTTGCATATTGTCTATCACTCCTCACTAAAATGTGAGCTTCATGAGAGTAGGAAGACCCTATCTGTTTTATTTATCTCTACCTCCAAGATTTAAATTAATGTTTCACATACAATGGTTTCCCAATAAATATCTGTTAAAAGAATAGAATGCAAAAGTCACAACACCCTATAAATGAACACTCTACCAATTATAGTATAAGAACTCTTCCTAGGTCACCAATCTATATTATAACAGAGACATGCGAAAATATACGAAGACGGTATTTCTCTGCCTCAGTTCCCATTAGAAGAACTGTTAAAATTGCAGCTCAAAGGAGGGGAGGCCCCTTGTATTTCAAGGAGGACCATGTCCACTTCTCTGCATGCCTCCAATGTCAGGTTACATTTTTGTCTTCACATGTTATTTCCATGTTCCCAGCCCATTCTCCTATTTGAGGATGTGCATGGCCCTGCTTGTAGGCCTCCTGCCAAGAGTGCCACCTGAGGATACCCTTATACTAGTATTTCTTCTGCCTGTGCCTCTCTCTGTCTGGTTTACCTGGTGGTTTTCACAGCTCTGGTGGCACCACCATCACGGCTTCCAGTTTATCCTTTTGAAGATACTGCCCCAACATAAGCCTGGCAACTACCATCCCCATTCCTTCCATCTGTGACACCTTATTTACATTCACTTCTGCTCCTGGAAGTCCCCGCTCCTATCAACAGTTTATACCATATCCTTTGTCTCTTTGAAACCATTCTCCTGCCCTAGTCTCTCTACTCACAAAAGGATCAAATTACCAATCTAATGTCTGCTTATACTTTCCTTCCTTTTTCTCCTTTTGCTACAGTTTGAGTGGAAGACTTGAACATTTGCAGATTTGCAGACTTAGCTGAATGCTTATTTAATTATTTTAAAAGAAGTTTTGTTTTTGTTTTTATTTTATTTTTTACAGAATATATCATTGCCTATATAGTCCTTTATTCCCATTTTGTATACTTACTAGGCCCAATTTCTTTACATGTAAATTATTAATATGAGATAAGACAAATAGAAATGCTCAATAAATGGGACACATCATCATTGTTAGTGTTATTAAGCACAATTAACAAGGTAACACCTAACCTTTATATCTTTTCAAAAAATCTCTGAAAAAATTGTGAGTTTCCAATTTCTCCCAGGGCTCCACAGCAATGAGCTGAAAACAGAATATTCTGTCAGTCAAGGAATGAGGTTTGTACATGATGTCAAACATCCCACTTAATTTAATTACTCGATCAATGTGCCTTTTGAAGTTATGCATACGTTGTCTCATGTGCAATTGAAAATTATAGTTGGTGCTTACAGAAGGGGTGGGGGGAGGAAACAAGAAGCAGTGTCCAGCATATGATAGCAATTTTCCTTTGATCATGTCAAAAGTAAGATATGTATAAAAGATGTGCTCTGCAGTTGATACTGCACATCCTCTTTCTTAAGTTTATGATGATGGTTTATGTTTTATGTTCTCAATATTAGAACACTGAAATACAGTCACTCCCTCAATAAAATCTTAGTTCTCTAAAGACAAACAGCGTTACAAAATAATATGTAGTGCCCACAGTACGGGTGATTACTTTTGATTAATAAATAAACTTACATAACACACTCATCTAGGAAAATTATATGTTTTAGGTCCATACTTTGAAATCTCCAAATTTCAAAGAGGAGGGAAATTAGCTTTCTTGTGTCTAAAGATTAGGTTTAGAAAATATATACTAAAATTATAAAAAAATATAATTTTATTTTAAAAAGGAAGACAAAAATACATCCAAGGGAGATAAGATAGGTAATTAGCAAAAGGAAATATTCAGCTCAAAAATAAAATGAATTTTAAAAATTATAATAGATGAAATTTACATTTAGATTGATTTTAAAGAATAAGAGGAAAGTTTTCAAGAATTTCTTATCTGTTTTAGGAATCAGCAATCAGCAAATAAGTCAGTTTTTAAAGGTTATCCTTACCTGTCTTCTACACTGCCTCTAGGGAGCTCTCAGCTCTCTGTCAGCTGGATCCCAGACGTTTTCTGCTGTAAAAGGGCACCATGGCTTTCTAGAAATCCTTCAGGTCATAATGCTGCCAGCCATGCAATGAAATTTCTTTAGGCAAAACTGTGACTTACTCTGCTCTCTCCTCTCTTATCTCTCCATAGCCCTCTAGTGTCTTCTACAGTCCTAAACACTAAGGGGAGGCTGAGATGGTGATTATGACAGCTGCGTTATTTTATTTTCAACCAAACACACTTCCTCTTTTTCCAGGATCAGGAACTAAAATAGTTCATATTTGTTTCAAATGGAGAATCCGCATTCTTAGCTAGGAAGCAGAGGTGTTCCCTCTGCACTGTCCCAGTTGAGGGGGCTCTGGAGCTCTCATCGTCACCCCCAACTACAGGAACTCACCCCATCCCATTGCTGGGTGCCCAGGTTTTCCCTCTGGTCTCATAATTATCTTGGGTTGGAAGACACTGCGGGGAGAGTGCTGCAGAATAACCAGGTAGGCGACCAGATTTGCTGGCATCCTGCTGGCTGGACGGTGATGGCATAAGCAGGACCACTGTCATTTACAAAAAAAAGCTGTTAGAGAGCTGGCAGGCACTCTGGACATTCTAATGTCTCATTTTTTTACAGTGGTTCTTTGATAAGCTCAACCCCAGAGACTGCCCAAACATTAGTACACCTGGAGAGTTCACCCAGCTCAATGCCCTTATTCTTCTCTTGTTTCCTCAGTCTCATTCAATGTATGTTCACATCCCTTTATTCCTCTCTACTGAACCATTTTTCCTCTTCCTTCTCCTCTCCCTTGTCTCCCTCCCCCTCCTCCTCTTCCTCCTTCTCCTCCTCTTTCTTCTCCTCCTTCTCCTTCTCCTTCTCCTCCTTCTCCTTCTCCTTCTCCTTCTTCTTCATTCATATCACAATACATATAAATGACATATCAGGAAGAGCCTGTCTACTCATAACAACAACACAAAGCCATTAGCAATATACATTCTTGTTCTCCTTTCCACAAGAAAAAGGAGGCCCAGGACTTTGGAAATAACTCTGCTCTCATGTTTCATCCCAGGAGAGAGACAGGAGATGTTCATATGTCATTCTTGGAAAAATTATCTTTCCACAAGTATAAACAGATGACTCCAATAATTATTCTCTATTCTAAGCAAAGGAGAATGCAAGCAAATTAACAAAAATTAATTGACTTTTAAAAACAAATGAAATTAAATTTTTATAATCCATTTTATCTGTATAGACAACCTCAAGCCTGAATAGTTCTTTTTTTTTGAAAAACCATTTGAATTGAACTCTAGTCAAATTTTAAATTTCAGCAGTCAGTGATACTTATGAGGCCACTGGTCAGTTGAGAACATTTTGATTCTGTAAGCCAATTGACAATTTGATGCCTTTCTTCTGTTAGCTCAATGAATTTGTAGTCCAAATTGTCATTTATTAATTTTCCAATGTCTTGACACTGATAAAAATTGCAAACATAGACCTTTCAGAGTTCTTCATAAAAAGTGCCCACAAAGGTTAATCGGATACTCCTCAAATGCATTCATTTTACTATCAAATGCTAAACCTTAATGTAAAAGATTTAAGAGCAAAATAAAATGTGAATTATTGCCAGATCAGTCAATAAAGATCAATAATTATCATTCCCTCTTATATTCTGCATGCTAACATTTTCCCATTTCTATATACGCAACTCCTAGGATAACAGCCTTAAGATTCTGACATGTTTGCTTTATAATTTTATGAGAGCACTAACAAGATAAAATGATATCGGGTTCAAATACATAGATTATGTAGAAGTGAAGTATAGAGCCTTAGATGCTCTCTGCAAAAATGCAAAGAACTTCTCTGTGAAATAAGACCATTGGACTAGATGATTTCTGCATTTCCTTCCAACTCCTGGGATCTGTGATATTTGTTAGACATTTTGTTCATTTTTCTTTTAGAGACTAGATACAGGGGTGGGCAGAGGGCCACAATGGGTTCTTAAACTGGACCGGAGGGCCGGAACAAAAGCATGGATGGAGTGTTTGTGTGAACTAATATAAATTCAAAGTAAAGGAGTGGAGGGGAGAGCAAGAGAACCCTCTGCTCTTTTGGCTCCGCGGGCCGGATAGAACAGCCAAACGGCTGGCTAGAAGCACCATTTGTAAATGTGGAATGGTCTAGTTCAGTGGTTGGCAAACTCATTAGTCAACAGAGCCAAATATCAACAGTACAACGATTGAAATTTTTTTTGAAAGCCAAATTTTTTAAACTTAAACTACTTCTAACACCACTTCTTCAAAATAGACTCACCCAGGCCGTGGTATTTTGTTGAAGAGCCACACTCAAGGGGCCAAAGAGCCGCATGTGGCTCGCATCTGCAAGAAGGATACCATATCTTCACCGTCTTGCCTCAGTGGGTTTCTGTGAAAATACAGCATGTAGAAGCCCATTATGGACTAGAAATGTTTCACAAGTCAGGATGGTACTTTTAGTATCTATGGCACAATTGCCATAAAAAAGCAGAATTTAGGGGTTAAATTGTGTGGTCTTGAGAGTATGACTCAATTGGAATCTTCATCTTTTTAAGCCACTGAGTCTGGAGACTACTTGGAAAATAGGGAGGCAAGTACCTACCTTATGAGATGATTGTGAGAATTGAACAGGATAACATATGTGCATCTCATATCACAAGTACTGAGACATGATAAGCACTCAATAAATGTGATTACTTCATGTACATTCCTGGCTTTGTAAAGTATGCATCTAGGCAGTAATCATGAGAGAGAAAAAGTGAAGAGAAAAGCAATAAGAGAAGAACATAAGTGTACTATTTCTAAATCTGGCTATTTCCCAGAGATTGTGCTCTCTAACAATAAGGAAGACAGAACTAAATAAAAAAAGATGTTTGAATTCTAGGAATATCAGAATTTGAGTAGAGAAGATCAATGGGCATAAGTCTGAATCTCTTTATCATAGACAAGTGCTTTTACATCTTACTTTTCTAGCTTTTGGGGTACTTTTACTATCAGCACTTTTTCCAGGGGAGTACTGGAGTGATGGAGCTGGTATGTATCAGCTTGCCAATTATTAAATGTTCAGGAGCTGGTATGTATCAGCTTGCCAATTATTAAATGTTCAGGAGTTTTATGAGCTGGTTGGAAACCTATGGTTGTTTGAAATCTGCCTAGATGGAAGTATTTACATCTAGAAAATTGACAGCACAAATCACAACCTTTCTTTTGGGTCTTGGAATTCTTGCTGTTTACCAGCACACCACTGGTTCCTCTCTTTGGAAATGATCCATTGATCTTGTGAAGTTAGCCCACGTATTGCTCAGGAAGAAAGAAAGTCACTTATCTTTTCAAAAAACATGAAACCAATGCTTATGGTGACCCAGATAATTATTCTCTATTCTAAGCTGACCAGCAAATTAGTTTACAGTCTACTGATCAGACTAAAAATACTGAGTAAAACCTAAACAAAAAGAAAATTCAGACAAAAGCAATCTAATGATAAAAGCCAAAGAAAAAGGGGTGGCCCCAAAAGTGGTATTCTTCAGAACTGGCATCAGACACCAGTAAGTGCAGCTCCTGAGAGACATCAGTGCCAGCCTTCAGGATTCCCTTGAAATTTTCGGCTTGCAAAAGACTGTGATTGTAGTTCAGATACTGTGATCTCAACTTCATCATAAAAAAATGATAATATTTTCAATAGGTTTAAGAAACCAGTCCTAAATGTCCTTTGGTTTCTTGTGTACAGTTGCTCTGAACTGAACGATTCATTGTTGTCAAAGGAATAGGGCCATTGTGGAATCTCCTCATAGGAACAAAGACGATGCATTGGCAACATTCTTTGTTTTGCAATATGGAAGCTTATAAAAACTTATTTGCTTTTAACATTAAAAATGTTCCAATTCACCTGTCACCAACTACATTAACTGTTTTAAAAGCAAGCAGTTCAGCCACATGCTCACTCCCACAAGTGATATTCATTAATTTATTTAAACTCCTTCAATATGTATTTTGAAACACAGAAACTGTAGGATAAGCACTATGTGGTCACGTAATATGACATTTCTACAGCCAAAAACAATGGTTTAACGAGAGCCTCAGACTGCTGATGTGGAAGAAAAACTACCTTAGAAATCAGAAAAACAATATTAAAATTTTAACATTTGCCATTTTCTGACCAATGTTAATTTAGTTACCATAGTCTCTTAGCTTCAGTTTCTCAATTCATTAATTTATATAAGGATTTATAAGACCGGAGGATTGGACAAAGGTAACTTTTAAATATGTGGACTACTAATCGTGGAGTAAGAGAGTTGAGTTTACATGGTGCATGGCTAAGCACTGAGTCAAATATTTTGAATCACCAAGTGATAGAGGCATTTCCTCAATATTTTGATAAAACTAACAAAATTACTTAGCTGGGGATTGGGAATTCTAAATAAAAATGTAGATTTAAGGTTCAAAGTTTTCTTGAAGAAAAGTATCTAAATATGATTTTTAAAAATGTTCAAAGTCACTGAACATCAGAGAGATTAAAATTAGAATGACAATGAGGTATTGCTTCAAACCTGTCAGAATGGCTACCATCAACAAATGACAAGTTCTGGTGAGGATGTAGAGAAAAGGGAACCTTAGTACACTGCTGGTGGAAATATAGACTGGTGCAGCCATTATAGAAAACAGTGTGGAGTTTCCTAAAAAAAAATAAATATGGAACTGCCAATTGATCCAATGATTCCATTTCTAGGAAAATATCCCAAGGAACCAGAATAACAATCAGAAAGAATGTCTGCACCCCTGTGTTCATAGCAGCACAATTTACAATAGCTAAGATCTGGAAACAGCCCAAGTGCCCATCAGTAGATAAATGGATAAAAAAAAAGCTGTGGTACATTTATACCATGGAATACTATACAGCAGCAAAAAAGAAGAATCTCTTTCCCTTTGAGACAGCATGGAGGGACCTGGAGAGTATCATGCTAAGTGAAACAAGTCAGTCAGAGAAAGGCAAATATCACATGATCTCACTCACATGTGGAATCTAGGTAACAAAATAAATTGATGAACGAAGTATACCCAGAGACATGGAAGCATAGAACAGAGTGTGGAATCTTGGAGGGAAGGCAGGGGAGGGTGTGTGGGTGGGAGGTAATCAACCAAGGACTTTGTATGCTATATACATGGTCCATGGGCACAGACAATGGGGCAGTGAGGGCATGAGCAGGGGGCAGGGGCAGATAGGAGGGGGTCAATGAGGAAAAAATGGGACATATGTAATACTTTAAAAAATAAAGAATTATTAAAAATTACTGTTTTTATTTTATAACTATATACATGATTTTCATTACTTTTAGATTATCCATCATCATTTAATAAATTATCTGAGAGTATATTTCATACCACTCTGTTCCCTGCTACCTGTTAACAAAATTCTGTTAGAGCATTTCTTTCCTTCTTTTTTGAGCTCAATTTCATGTTTCTTAAAAGCAAAATAGGCAGCATAATGCCTGCATTCATTCCATCATTCATGTGTTTATTCACTTTTTTTGTAGCAAAAAATACAGAACAAAATGTATCATCTTAACTACTTTAAGTGTATAGTCAGGAGCAATAAGTAAGTACATTCACACTGTTGTTCAATGTTCACCGACAGAAATTTGTTCATACCTGTAAGTGGAATCGTACTATATTTATCCTCTTGTGAGGGCTTATTTCACTTATGGTGAGGTCTTCAAGGTTCATCTATGCTTGTAATATGTATCAGAATTTCCTTCCTTTTTAAATCTGAGTAATATTCCATTATATGTACCTGTTACATTTTGTTTGTCCATTCCCCCCAATAATAGATGTTTGGGTTGCTTCCACATTTTGGCTGTTGTGAATAATGCTGCAGTGAGGACAAGTATACAAATTTATGTTCTTGCTTTCAGTTCTTTTGGACATATACCCAGAAATGGAATCGCTGAATGATATTGTAATTCTATGTTGAATTTTCTGAGGAAATTTCTTGTTTTTCATTTTATATTTTGTACCTTTTACACTTTGCATTGTTTTATATTTCCATGTGCAATGAACAAAGATCCAATTTCTTCACAGCTTCTCCAGCACTTTTTATTTTCTGTATTTTTTATAATAGTAATTTTAGTGGTATCTCATTATAGTTTTGATGTATACTTTCATAATAATTAGTATGTTGAAAATCCTATAAAATAAAAGCATAGAATGCAAATTGTCTCCTTGACTAGTTCATCTGGGAGTTCGATCAGGGAGGGAGTACTCGGCTGGCAGCTGCTAGGGACCTTACCATACACGAATTTTGTGCACTGGGCCTCTAGTCTTATTATATGCTTATTGACCATTTGCATATTTTCTTTAGAAAAATGTCTATTCAAATAATTTGCCCATTTATTAGATCAGCTTGTCTGGTTTTGGTTTCTGGGGTCATTTTATTCCCCCAAACATGACCTACATTCTAATGGCAGAGGAACATCAATAAAAGTACAGGAAACTGAATGGCCTTGCTAAGTTATAAACTGAGAGCCATGTGACTACCAAGCCTTGAAGCAACTAGCTCTTTCGGAGAGAGTAATAGAAGTTTCACTAATGCCCGTTTCACCAGTGTGCCTTGGTGGTTGAGTGTCTGCCCATGAGCCAGGAAGTCTAAGTAAATGGTTACATGAGCCCAAACAATTATAATAATGTCATTGTTGTGAAAAAAAAATATTTTAGTCACACTGTCCTCATTTATATGGATTTAAATAAACAATTACAAAATTTCCAAATTATCACACATAAGCCATACAAAACTGGGAATATTGTAAAGAAAAACGTGAAGAATTAGAATTTCAAAATGTTTTTCTCTCATGGAATAGAAAAGAACAATGTATATGGGTCTCTAATCTCCATTTTTAAGATCCTTATAAATTCTTAGAATAGATGAAGACTGGTGTAGTATTCCAGCAGACTTGATTTTTCACAAACTGTGCTGACAAATACTGGAATTCCACAGGTGTTAAACATGAAGGATAATTTTATAATATAGTAAAGCATGGGGATGCTGGGTTAAACAAATTTACATTCATTTCTTTACTGTAAACCTTCTCATAGATATTAATAAAATAATGTGCATTATAAATATTTGAAAGGAAAACAGTATGCAATAGTTTTTAAATTTTCTGGTTGAAATCACATCATTAATTTAGTTATCCCTCGCTGCTTCATATTTTTTCTGGTATCTAGTAGGTCTTCAATTACGTTATTTGAATAGATGAATAAGATCCAGGCAAAATGAAAGGTGGGGGGGGGGGGAAGCACTCAGACTAGCATACGGCACTTATTAGAAAGTCTTACTTTTGCAAAAACACCTGGTTCAAGGAAAGAGGAAGCATATTCTGAGAAATAATATTAAAAACAGAAACATAGAATGCTATTTTTAGTTGAGAATTGGACTGAAGTTGAGTAGATTTTCTATGGCCTAGAAAGATCATTGTCCAATTAATTGCTACCTTTTAATAACAATGGCATCACAGATTGAAGGGAGGAAATTCTTTCTTAGTTTCCGTTGCAATTAGTTTATTCCACTGGAATATGATAAATGATTACCCTTATCTTAAGACAAATACACAAACATTATTAATGATTAATGAAATAAAGTACTCAACTTTTAAATTATCCAGGGATCAGATTTGATTCTGTGACCTTCTAATGCAGGAAATTTGAAGAGGTAAGCTAAATTCTATCTGAAACAATCTTTTTTAGGTTTGTTGTGCATTTAATGACCTTTGATTTCATCTGAAGTCATCCTGTTCCCATGATCTGGAAAATATCTGCATAGGGAACACTGAAGGCTTTTCACTATGTCTGTTGAACTCGAGACAAGCACCACACGAACAGTCCAGAGTCCTTCTCTGCTACAGATATCGCAGTGAACCCATCAGTCTGGAAATACGTCCACTCCCCCTACACACTGGGCACTTGCTTCTATCAATATCCAGCTGCTCTCTCATTTACACCTTCTAATGTTTCACTTTTTCCCTCAAGGAAAGTTCAGCCTTTCTGACATAGCTTAGGAGGAAATCCATAACAATCTCATAGACTCATCTCTCCATATTCCCAGCTCACTATCTAGGTTCCAGTTATATCAAATTTCTTTCAATATCCTGAGTCAACTAGTTTTTATCTCATCTCCATATCTCCATAAATGCTGTTTCCTCTCTCTGAAATATCTCATTCTCAGCACCTTCCATCCTCTTTATCTTTTAATTTTCTTTTGCCTTAGTGTCCACCAGCAACTCCATATAGATTCCCTTTAATAGGTAAGGAGCACCTCGTAGAAATTTGAAAGAAAAAAACCACACACACCACACAACTATTGTTTTTCTCTATTATACCACTTATCACACTGCATTCCAAACTGTCTGAGTACGCATCTGTTCCTCTCAGTAGATTTGAAACAGGACTAGCATTGGCTTGCACTCTCTGTGTTCTCTCTCTCAGTCTCTCTCTCTCAGTCTCTCTCTGTCTCTCTCTCTCTCCTTTCTACCTGTAAGGTCTAAGGCAATGCCTACTTGATAGTAACTACACAAAAATGGTTGTATAAGTAAGGAATAAAAAGATATAGACATGCATTATTTTAATAAATAATGCCTATATGTGAACTGGTTAAAAGGTAATGAATATGTTGGGCAAAGTCTCTGAACTCATTACATTCAAAGGGAGAAGAGACAAAAAACATGATCTCAAATATATAATATTGTGACAGCTCTGTTTTGTAAGTGGAAAAATTGTAGTCAAGAGGTGGGCAGATTCTATTTTACATATTAAGGAGATAGAGAAAAAATAAACCTGGAAAAGAAGCAAAATATATTTTAGGAAACAGATAGATACAAAATACAATTTTAAAAAAAAAATAAACAGGCCCATTTCAAATAAAGAGAAACCATGTATTTGTTCAGAAAAACAAAGGGCCTATTGATATTGAAAAAGAGTAAATAGACCATGGTGCTTACTGAAGTGGATTAATCTCAGGGGAGTAAAATTATACTACCTGATCACCGAATACATTCTCTCTTCATCCTGGACACGTTAGACTAACTTTTCAGCCTCTCTTACTCTTAGGGGTAGCTGACATAAAATAGGCTATGTCACTTCCAGTCTCTCTGTTTCTGCTGGCTTGATGCCCACTACAGTGAGATTGTAGGCTGGGGATCCTGGAGCCACAATATAGAAAGAACCTGGGTCTCCAAAACATTGGTAACTTGAAATCTGCTCCTCAGTGAAGAACACCTCAGTTTGACATGGGAGCAAGAAGTATTTTCTACATTTCATATTTTAGAATTCAGAATGGCTTAATGCAAAAATTACTATTATAAACTTCAAAGTAACCATCATTTTCATATATATATATATATATATATATATATATATATATATATATTGCATTTTCTGATTTAGGCATTGCAAATACTTTACTTTCATCAAAGATATTGAGATTAGCAAGTTTTGTCTGTGAATATAGTTGCCATTGGTAATACTTTATTTATATTTCTCTGGAGCTATTTGTTATCCAGAAGATATTGTAAGAAGTAAACAATAAACATTGATATGGATATATATCCATGTATAGTATAATTATCAATAGAAACTTACAAGTAAATGTTTAAATCATATAATGCTTTTAAGACCATAGAAAGTTAAACATATTAGCAACCTTATCTGCCACATTCTACTTGGAATACCCACTATCCCTGAGCGATAATCATAGGCTAATCATTTTATAGGTGCTTACAGAACTCTGGCTCACTCCATCTTCTGTTAAACTCATCCAGCACCAAAGAATACAGCACTAGTTATTTAAACAATTCCCCACTATACTAATAAAATACATGGTTTTATATGACTATATCCCAGTGGGTATTTAAGTATTAACTGTTGTCTATTTTTACATTATATACATTCTAAGCATATATAGGAGTTTAGTTGGGTTTGAAAGAATATTTATTTTTTTTCTTATAGCTTACAGCCTTTACATCTACTTGGCATGCTTTGGAGGTGGTGAAATTGTGAGATCTGCAGAGATTAATTGCAATTGAAGACTCAACTGAGCCTCTTTAAAAAAGTGAATTGTGTTAAGGAGAAATTTACAGGTAGAAGGCACAGGATGTTGAGTCTGGACTGAGCAACCTGGTTCTTCTATTCACTGCAGAACTAGAAACACACACACACACACACACACACAACAGATGAACTTGAGAACATCGGTCTGAAAAATAGTAATGATTAGTAACCTTAGATTTGGACATCTTACCAATTAGGCCTAAGCAGAGCTAGGATGGGCAAAGGATTGCCTCTCATGCCATAACAATAAAAAAACAAACAAACAAAAAATAACCCCACAAAATAAATTAATTAATTAAAAGTTTGATTTTAGTTTACTTGGACATGTGACTTGAATGTGTGATATTTTCATTCCCAAATCCTGACATAGTCCTTCCAAGAAATCCCATGAAGCAGCTGGTTGCAGTAGCATGGACACGCACAGTTCAGAATAGAACTGAAATATGGTCTTGTTTGCTTGTTTTGTTTTAAAACATGCCCTAAGAGTGAAAATCTGTCTTCTTGTAACCAAAGGAGTACTAAAACTGTGATTTTTATAGTTAACAAACAAGGTTATCAAAATTACATTACTCATAGTTGCACAGCAGAGCAGTCAGTCAGGGGCTCCTCTCATGGAGCAACATGGAGTCCTCCTCTCATCAGGCAGGAGACATTGACTGAAGAAGGTCCGGTGCTTATATAGCCAGTAGTAAACAACTTGTGTCTTATCGGTGTGGGCCAGTGTGCCTTAGGGCATTCACATCAAGATAGTGGGGTGTTCACCAATTTGGAAGTTACAGAGTATTGGGGTCTCCACACAGCAAACATTTCACACAGTAATCATTTCACACATTAGAGGGGTTTCCTTATGACCATAACATTTTTATAACAATAGTTACAGAGAACAGACTGATTGATGGTTGGCATAGAGGAGAGGAGCTGGGGGACTGGGTGAAAAAGGTGAAGGGATTGATAAGTACAGATTGGTAGAGGATGTAAAGTACAGAATAGGAAAAAAGTCAATAATGTTATAATAACTATATATGGTGCCAGATGGGTTCTGGAAATACCAGGGGGAACACTTTGTAAAGTATATGATTGTCTAACCACTATGCTGCACAACTGAAACTAACACAGAACAATATTGAATGCAAACAGTACATTAAAATTTAAAAAAATACATCAAAATTATATAAAGTGTCCAAGGGGATGAGGAATTTTTCTTATATGCAGGCTACAGACCCTGACTAAAATATAATGTTACCTACTTGCATACAAGCATAACAATTTAATCAAAATAACACTCTAATATCAGAATAGAATTTTTTTATTTATACAACTAGATATGAGGGACATAATATTCATAATAAGATAATAGTACATATCAACACCATATAAATGGCCTACCTATTGTTGCTGAGCAATTATGATTAACTCATTATTTATTAATCTTCCACCTGAAACATAGCTATAATTACTGATGCCATAGTACTCTCTCATTTAATAATTGAGGCAGCTGTCATGTTTACAAAGATGCCAAGGATGATACAAAAATTCTTGCAACATAGCCTAGCTTTGACAATTATTCTTTTGTTGTATGACTGCTGCCGTCATACTAGATAAGATTAGATGAAATAATCATTTACATTTGAATATTGCAATCTTTGTGTTCTTTCCTTATTAAAAACACACAATACTCTTGAAATATACAATTGAATTTAAATGGTTATTCATGGAATACAAGACATTGTTTACTTAAAAAAAACAGTCCCTATTTTTACATCTAAATGTGCTGAAATGTATTTGGATTGGACACATCTGTTAGAAGAGTTGTATTCTTCTCTTGTCTAAACCAGCAGACTGGTGCTTGAAAGAGAACTAAATAAGCCTGCTTGATTTTCTTTTGTCCCAGAAGGAGGATGATTTCTGATTACCCCTTGGGGAAACAGGCAAATTTGTTCTGTCTGCAGCTAGGAAGTGAAGGCTTCACACCATTCAGAAATTGTAATTCAGGTTCATACTTCAACTACAGAAGAATGTGTGAAACACAAAAATCTAAAAGCTTAGTCACTAAATCCGAGAGATGTCCATTTGGGAACAATAACCTGGAAGGAAATAGAGATAATGTATCTCCATATTTGCATAAATGAGCTTTCAAAGTAGGTGCAGAAAAGAAAAGAGGTAAAAGCAAATTACAGACAGACGTGACGAGGGGGTAAAAATGAATAGGAACTTTAGGGGACAAATAAGAATAAGATGTCCTACTCTGGGTGGAGAGAATTACACACGTTTGCCTATCCTCAACTTCATCACAATTATATCAATGACTTCTAACGCCTAAATTCAATGAAGGATATTCGTGAGTTCTGCATATCAGAGGAGTAAGGGGAAAAACTGTGTAGAGATGTAGAAGCAAAAACATCAATTTTATTTTAGGCTCTCTCCTAGACTAACTCCTGGGTAAAAACTATCTGCTTCAAGGAGAAGAAGATAGGAAACATTAAGACTTTGATATTCAAACCTACCAATGGGGATGGCAGCGTAGGTAAACACCTAAACTGCTGCCTCGCACAACAATTTCAAAACTACAACTAAAAGACAAAACGTCTATCACCCAGAACCACGGGAAAGCTGGCTGAGTGGAAGTTCTACAACTAGAAGGAAAGAGCAAACAGCATTGAGGGGTGCACAAGTGCTTAAAAGCTGAGGTACAGAGACGCGCTTATCGGGCTGGCGATGGGTGACTGGGAGCGCTGCTGTTTTCAACCCGAAGGGAGATAAGCTCCCGATTACTCTGAACTCCAGTTTCTGGGGAGACGCGGGGGACCCAAACTCCTACGGGGAGAAGCTGGACTGTCTGCTGTGTGTCGGAAAGTGAGGGAGGCTTGCTTGCAGGGCCGCGCAGGAACAGTTGTTTATTGTGCTGGGGCGCGGGACGCGGGGACACGGTCGGAGACGCAGAGCCGGCTTACTGGCAGCCATCGCTGTTTGCCACACCCTAGCCTAGTCATGCCCTGAGACCCCGCCCTGCACAATCTAAGAACCCACCCAAGCTCCAAGCAGCGGCTTTAGCATATAAATGGTCTGCCCTATCGCAGCTTAACCTAGCAAACTTGCAGCCCGGGTCAGACAGCTCCAAAATCTCCAAACCCCAAGCAAAGAGGAGAAAACTGTAGTTCTCGCTGTAGCTCCTGCTGGGTGGCCTCAGAGAGTAGCTGACCTGCACCCCATTGGAGATCCAGAAGCCAGTGTACCTAGTGGTCAGTGTGAGACACCAGATTTCAGTTCCTCACATCCATAAGTGATACATTCAAGAGGCAGACTCAGTGAGCACCAAAGCCCCACTGAAACAAGTCCTGCACCATAAGCATGTCTCCAGCGCAGCAGTTCTTCCATTATAGACACAGCGGGTCCTCACAGCCAATTGGCCTGGAGGTCAATTCCTCCCAGTGTACCAACAGCAATCAAGGCTTAACTACACCAAGACTTTGCACTCAGCCCACAAAGGGGTGTACCAAACGCGTCCACCTCAGGTGATTGGGGAGGCTGAGCTACTGGCCCCTATAGGTCACCTACCACACAAAGCCACTCCATCAACACAAGGAAGCAGCAAAATGCGGAGACAAAGAAACATGTCACGAATGAGAGAAATGGAGGAAAGCAAACTAATGGACGACATAGAGTTCAGAACCACATTTATAAGGTTACTCAAGAATCGTCTAAAAACCGCCGAGAAACTTGATGAGACCTCCGAGGAGCTTAGTGAGACCTTCAAGGACCTTAATGAGAATGCCAAAAAAATGGAAAAGGACCAGTCAGAAATTAAGCATACACTGTCTGAAATAAAGAATATACAGAAACTCAACTTCAGATCAATGTACCCCAAGAATCAAACCAAAGATCTGAAATATGAGGAAACAAAAAACACCCAACCAGAAAAACAAAAAGAAAAAATCCAAAAATATGAAGATAGTGTAAGGAGCCTCTGGGACAACTTTAAGCGTACCAACATCTGAATTTTTGGGGTGCCAGAAGAAGAGAAAGAGCAAAATATTGAAAACCTATTAGAAGAAATAATGACAGAAAACTTTCCTTACCTGGTGAAAGAAATAGACTTACAAGTTCAGGAAGCACACAGAACCCCATACAAGAGGAATCCAAAGAGGACCACACCAAGACACATCATAATTAAAATGCCAAGAGCAAAAGACAAAGAGAGAATATTAAAAACAGCAAGAGAAAAACAGTTAATTACCTACAAGGGAGCACCCATACGATTGTCTGCTGATTTCTCGGCAGAAACTATGCAGGCCAGAAGGGAGTGGCAAGAAATATTCAAAGTGATGAACAGCAAGAACCTACAACCAAGATTACTCTACCCAGCAAAGCTATCATTCAGAGTTGAAGGTCAGATAAAGAGCTTCACAGATAAGAAAAAGCTAAAGGAGTTCATCACCACCAAACCAGGATTACATGAAATGCTGAAGGGTGTTCTTTAAGAAGAGGAAGAAGAAGAAAAAGGTAAAGATAAAAATTATGAACAACAAAATGACATCAAATACATACCTACCAACAAGTGAATCTAAAAATTCAAGTGAATAAAAAATCTGAAGAACAGAATGGACTGGTGAATATAATAGAATCAGGGACATAGAAAGGGAGTGGACTGACAATTCTCAGGGGGGAGGGGGTGTGAGGGGTGCGGGAAGAGACTGGACAAAAAGCTTACACCTATGGATGAAGACAGTGGAGGGGGGTAAGGGCATGGGGTGGGGTGGGGAATCAGGTGGAGGGGAGCTATGGGGGAAAAAAAGAGGAACACCTGTAATAATCTGAACAATAAAGATTTATTTAAAACAAACAAACAAACAAACAAAAAAAAACCTACCAATGGACCAGTGAAAATATCCTGAAACATTCCAAGGCATATATGCTTACTTTCTACTCATTTCTTCAATATATTTTTCTTACATCTATTTATTATTTTTCTCTAATTCGCATGGCAATATTTCTTATATACTAGAGGCCCAGTGCACAAAATTCATGCATGGGGGAGGAGGGAAGGTGTTCTTCAGCCAGGCCTGCACCCTCTCCAATCTGGGACCCCTCGAAGGATGTCCTACTGCCGGTTTACAGGGATCGGGCCTAAACCGGCAGTCAGATATACCTCTCACAATCTGGGCCTGCTGGCTCCAGCCACTCACCTGCCTGCCTGCCTGCCTGATTGCCCCTAACCACTCTGCCTGCCGGCCTGCTGGCTCCCAATTGCCCCCCGCCGCTGGCCTGCTTACCCCCAATGCCCCCCGCCAGCCTTATCACCCCCAACTGCCCCCCCTGCTGGCCTGCTCACCCCCAACTGCCCCCCTGCTGGCCTGCGCGCCCTACCTTCCCTCCCCACTGGCCTGCTCACCCCCAACTGCCCCCCTGCTGGCCTGCTCACTCCAAACTCCCCCCCCCCACTGTCCTGATCATCTCCAACTGACCCCCACTGATGGCCTGCTCACCTCAACTGGCCCCCCCTGTTGATCTGCTTACCCCCAACGGCCCCTGCTGTCCCATCCTGGCCTGATCACCCCCAGGCAGCCCAAGGTCCCAGCCCCTCCTTTTTTTCTTTTTCTTTTTTTTTTTTTTTTTTCAGCACCTATTTTTGCGGAGACCAGGGCTAGCTGGAAGCAAGTATCTAGAATTTATTTATCTTCTATAATTGAAACTTTGTAGCCTTGAGCGGAGGTCAGGGCTGGCCAGGGCGGTGGGAAAGATTGGCTTCTACCATTGCTGGGGCAACCTAAGCCTCCTCCTTGCTCCAGCTCTGTGGCCAGCCTCCATCTTGGTTGGGTTAATTTGCATACTTGCTCCTGATTGGCTGGTGGACGTGGCTTGGCATAGTGGAGTGATGGTTAATTTGCATGTTTCTCTTTTATTAGTGTAGATGGTTGTTTTGCTTGTTAGGTTTAGCATACTACCTTAAATAATAAAAAGTTTTCCCAATGAATGATTATTTTAATAATATTTATGGAACTTATATTTAAAAAGTTAATTCAGTTGCTCTTTAGCAGGATGTTATAGTAAATCATTTTGTAGAATAAGTTACCCCAAATTTATTTATTTATTTATTTATTTTATATATGTTTTTAATTGATTTTTTTTTTTTTTTTTTTTTTTTTTTTACAGAGAGGAAGGGAAAGGGATAGAGAGTTAGAAACATTGATGAGAGAGAAACATCAACCAGCTGCCTCCTGCACACCTGCCACTGGGGATGTGCCTGCAACCAAGGTACGTGCCCTTGACCGGAATCGAACCTGGGACTCTTCAGTCCACAGGCCAATGCTCTATCCACTAAGCCAAACCGGTTTCAGCCCAAATTTATTTTGTGTGCAAGTTCAGATTTATACATACTGGTTGTGTTTAAAAGAGATTTCTAATGTGGTTGTAGGTTAGTCTTAGGTAAGGATCCAGTCCTTATAATTTTCTTTGTAGAGCATCAAGCACAAGCCTGGATTCTTGATGACTAGTCCATAATGCAGCAGCATTAACATTTCCTGGAAGCTTCTCAAGTCACACTCAAGACCTAATATATCAGAATTTGTATTTTAATAAGATCCTTCATTGCTCATATACTCATTGAACATTGAGAAGCACTGGACTAAATGGTTTTGTGAGTAATATATATATACTATAACGGCAGTGATTTTCATACTGATGACAATGATGCAATGATGGTAGTATCCTGTTTATAATGTTGGTAATGGTGATTGTTTTTGTGGAGGAGGGAGAGGTGGTATCAGCCTACTTCTCAGGATCCATTATAAGGGGAATATGACTTCAGTACAAAAGAATCATTGGAAAAAAACAATAAATAAAAGTGAGAAATTTTTATTTACCAGATCTCCTATGGGGAGAATTTTATGCATTTGAGAAGAAAACCTTGATAAATCGCTTGAAAGAGAAATGACATTCCCAACCCTTATATTTGAGAAGGCCAGAGGATAGATCTGGTGAGTGAAGAGAAAATTTGGAGACAGGAGCTGAACTTGATTCATAGAGTAAGTTGTGCATGATACATCCTATAAACCTCTCCATACAGCACTCCGATGCTTATCTAAGTCAATGTTGACCAAACAGTTAACATCATTTTGAATCCTAAATACATTATTCGCTTTTCCATAACATAAATTATTAACTTGCTCACTGTGTTCTTATGTCTCAGTTCAGTCCAAATTACCTCGATGTAAAAATTTTTATTTTTTTTCTTCCTCTACAAAGGAATACAATACAGGAACAATGAGTGTTTTCAAAGTGCTGGATTAAAGTAAGACCCCAGATCCTGGATTACTTTTCATGAGCAATCAGCTCATCCTCTATATTTTCAGGCTTGTGGAGTTTTCTGTGATGACCTAATAAAGCAATAGGATTAAGGTTTGGGGGCTTGTAAAGAAAGATACAATCTGCATTTATTGCTTTGTTACAATCTCCCTCTGTAGTGCAGGATGTTTCTACAGCACAAATGATGTGTTGGGAATCACATTTCATCAGACAGTTTACAGTGCACTGTCTAGGGGTGCTGAATGTGGCACTCCCCTGGTTTGAATTAGTGTCTTCATTTGCTATCAACACAAAGTCATCATGAGCTTCGGGGTCATTGGGTGAACTTAAAGCAGCATATTAAAATTGTAATTGCAGCTATTCTGTCAAGCAACTTTTCCTATTCATAATTTAAAAAGAATATGATAACAGATGTCCACAGTCATTCTGCAACCTGGGTCCTCCAAAGCTGTGTGTGGACCGCTATCATGTCTGGGTGACAAGAACTGCTTCTTGGTATAGCACTTCATTCTTAAAGTGTGGCCTTTACATGAGTTCAAAGAGAAAGATTAAACTATCTTTTTTAACTATAAAATGCAAAAAAAAAAAAAAGCAAACCCAACAAATATGGAGAATGAGAATGTTTATCTTGTATTTACCATCTTCCAGAGAAACAATTTTATGGGGTTAATATTCACAGTGCCTGTCTAGGGCAGGAAATTGAACCAAGTCTCTAGAGTTCTACTGTCAATTCATCAGGATAAATAAGAGTCTGTAATCCAGCATGTTCCAGATGAGAAACAGGCCCTAGGTTTCTTCTGCCATACTTCATTAGCAACCTTTCTGATCACAGTGCAATACCTAAAGAAAAACATGTATGTCACATAATGCAGTGAGGACCAAAACAGGTGGTCAGAAAAAACAAAAAAAAGAAAAGAAAAAAAACTCAAAGTTCTGACTGCTGTAGATTATGTGAAAAAATAAAACTTGAACACAATATAATGTATACTGATTTAATATAGTAAAGTGTTAAGTTTTTATTGGGTTATTTATTGGGTTGTTTAGGTTATTTTTGATCTGTCATTTTATAATCATTTATAAGTGGCCTATGAAATATAAATATTTATATTAAGCATTGGGGGAAGATAGCAAATAAGGAAGGATCACAATCTTTGAGTACTTCTAGGAGTAGAAGGGATTTGTTGTGTACAGTCTGTCCTGGGATATGCATGCATCTGACTTGGATTACCAAATTTCCAGGCCCCTGTAGAATATATCAACTATATATTTTTCTATCAGTAGGTAAGCCTTTTTCATCATATTAAACCTCAGTTTTCTCATGTTCAAAATGAAAAATAATTACAACTATATTATTATTGTATGTAGACTTACTCTGAGAACTAAATAAGCTGTGTTTTATAAAATATCAAAATTTAAACTGTAAAATGTTGTTCAATTGTATAATACAAGTACAAAGTCATGCTGTTTATTTCAGAGGAAAAAGTGTCCCAGTGGGAAAGTACAGCAGGAAATGGAGACCAATTGTATTCACAGGCATGAGATAACCAAGGGAATGGGGGAAGAACATTTAGAAATGGACATTGAGGCCATTTTGTTGAGAACCTTGAATATAAATTCCTGATGTTTTTTGAATTGTGTTAAGAGGAAATAAGCTAGTGATCACTGGCAAATGGACTTTATTAAATTAACTTTCATGTGGTTGTGAACTGATTTAGGAAAGAACGCACAGATGTGGAAAGGAAAGGGTAACTGGGACAGGTATAGTAGAGAAGATAACCCCAGAGTGCAGTGTCTCAGCGTAGAAACAGATAAAACATGGGAGAAGGAGTTTTTTTTAACCTAACCCACGTTACCTCATAGAAATAAAAAACTAGCAAGAATAGTTGTAGATGAGATTATCATTTCTAACCACAAATTTTCCAAAGAGAATGTTTTTTTTTTTTATGTTTTCTTATAAGAATTCCAGTACCTTTTTGACATAAAAGTTCTGATACAAATTAAACTTCAACAAATGGAAAATTTTTGTTGAAAAGGACTATTAACAATCTAATAAAATACTTTAGGTTTTCTCATCCTTTGTGTGGTCCTCCATATTGAAAATATTTGACGGGTTCTAAAAGACCACCCAGAGTTTCAATTATTTTTTTTCCTGACTGCTTCCATAATAATATTTACATTCTCTTCCTATTTGTCTTTTTTTCTTTTTTTTTTCTTTTTTTTTTTTTTTTTTTTGCTTTATTTGAATCTGGATTCCTTGTGTATCTTAAACATCCTCATCAATGGTGATTCATTGAATACTATGGCAGAGGTGTAGACAAGGAGGCCAGTTCTACAGCAGTCACATTTTCTATGTATTGCATAAATGATCACAGACCAATCTATGTAGTATCATCTACAGATAGGTTGGATAAGGTTTATCATATCTTTTGCATAAAAACTTCTAAACAGTATAAACAACCAACGGTAAGTTCAACTTAACCACAATGATAAGGAGCACTGGTCATTTTCAGATGTAGATTAATTAATGATACCTCTCTAAACACAAAATAAGAATTTTTGGCAACTACCTATCATGTATGACAAAATCTCCAAGGTATTTTTTAGATTGACTCGTTTACTCTCTAAAATCTATGGAGTTGTTTAGCAAAACAAACATCATTAAAGTATAACATTTCCTTAATGTAAAACTTTCAATGAGCCTAGTTGTATTGTTTGTATAGGTGCTTTAAGACTCCAGTATAAAAAGTTTAAATATTTATCAGTTCATCACATAAATCAGCAAATGAAACTTTTGCAGTAGCTAAGGATTATGTTTGTGTCCTTGGTTTTAAATTCCTTTCTTTAATAAGGAAAATCCTTTCTATGACATAAGATAGAAAACAGTGTTTTCATAGAAGAGAAACAGAGTTTAGTAATATATACTTATGAGGATTACCATAAATCTTGATAGAACCAACCATAATTTTCTTCTATTTTTAATTATTTTGCTATGTGATTTTTTGAAACCAAAGCTATATCTTTTTTAGAAAAATACCACTTTTAGCCGAAACCGGTTTGGCTCAGTGGATAGAGCGTCGGCCTGCGGACTGAAGGGTCCTGGGTTCAATTCCGGTCAAGGGCATGTACCTTGGTTGCGGGCACATCCCCAGTGGGAGGTGTGCAGGAGGCAGCTGATCGATGTTTCTCTCTTATCGATGTTTCTGGCTTTCTATCCCTCTCCTTTCCTCTCTGTAAAATATCAATAAAATATATTTAAAAAAAAAAAGAAAAAGAAAAATACCACTTTTAAATCTAAATTTCAAACTCTTAGCTAATTTATGTGTTTCCAATGATTTCCATGTGATGACAAATACACTTTCAATGTTAAAAAAGTGATTTGAGAGCCTTGAAAATTTGTCTCATATATTTGTTACTCCAAGTTCTTTTTAATAGAGTTAAGCATTTCACAAGCGCCAAGTATTGCTCTTGAACACCATAATTAACACGCAAATTTCGATTTGGAAAACTTCATATTTTTATGAACTAAAATACTTAATTTTTTTTTTAATTAAGAGAGACTCAAATCATCTCAGACTCTCAACTTAGCCAACGTACATTTAGTCTTAGGGAAACTGTAGCACACAGATGAAAGTTTTTAAAGACAATTTTAAAATTTGAAAGAAAGATAAAGTTTGTTTTCTTAATATTAGAAATAGTGGGTGATGGTGGGCATGTAATACAACATCTCACCAATCAGCAAGGTTTAGAAAATGCATTTATCATACATGTGCTAACATAGAAATGAGAGACTAAAGATGTTTCTTAATTGTTGCTTGTGACCATTCCGATTGTTTTCAGGAAAATAAAAAATGGAAACAAAAATAAAGAATAAAAAGCTCACTACATTCTAAAGCTCATCTCAAACCAAAAATGGCCTCTTTTTTTTGGAGTAGGGGTGAGGCTAGGCCACAAAGAAGCCCATTTTCTGAAACATAAATTCACTGTGAAGGAATTAGAGTTTCTAGTTCAGTATCTGTTTGCCCTTATCCTTCCTTGCAGGCTACTCTTCTCACAACTGCCAATGGAAGGCAGAGGCAGTAGACTGGATAGGTGGTACAGGGAGGTGAGGGAGGAAGGGCACCCCCTTCCTTTCCTGTCTTTCTCAGTTAGCAACTCTAGCAGTGGCTACATCTCCTCCAAGGCTCCAGTTCCAAATGGACAGGCCAGGATGTGGTCTCAACTTCCAGTTCTCCACTCTCTGCCCCTCCAGTGCACGGATGGTGGAACTTCCTGCTGTTCCAACATCATCCTCTGTTGATTTGTAGGCTCTTCTATCAACTGGTTAACCAACCCTCCATGTTCCAGTAATTACTGTATACTTGCTGAACTCTGTTCATCCTTTTTCAGGTGCCTAATTTTTTATTATTTCATCTGAATATTCTCTAATATGCTTTTCCTAGCACAGGTAGCATTTTCAGCATATTTCTTTTTTAAAAAAAAATCTCTTAAATGTTTTTACATATGTATATTTTTATTGATTCCAGAGAGAAATGGAGAGGGAGAGGAAGATAGAAACATCAATGATAAGAGAGAATCATTGATTGGCTGTCTCCTGAACAACCCCCACTGGAAATTGAGCCACAACCCAGGCATGTACCCTGACTGGGAATCAAACTGTGATCTCCTGGTTCATAGGTCAACACTCAACCACTGAGCCACGCCAATCAGGTGAGCGTATTTCTAATGTTAGCTAATCTATACTATTTTTTTTTATTATATACATCAATTAACATGAACAATATAGTGCTTGACATTACATTTAAAAATTCCTGTATTGTTATAAGTTATTTTATTTAGATACTAGAGTTTACAGAATATGTTTGACCTATATTTTAGGAAAGTTGGCATAAGAAGAAAATTAGAATGTATTAAATTTTTCACTTTTCAGAATCATGCCTAAGAAACAATCTCTTAATAAGTCATGTATTTTGTTAGGAACTTAAGGGATTCTAATGCAGATAATAATATTGACTAAGTCCTAACTATAGAAATACTTCAAATAATCTCTAGTGCAGTGGGTGGAGCATGGAATAACATAGAACTAGGGATGACAACTTTACAGAAGGATTGCATGATTGTTTCTATGTCTGGTTCCTAATAAAAGTTGCCACATGAGGAAAAAGTTGTTCAGATTTTTTTGCATTGAAGTTGTGCAGAAGAGCTAGCAGAGACCAATATTGGCAGCTACTGTTATGTACAAAGAAAAAAGAAAAAGTAGGAAGGAAGATAGGAAAGAAGGAAGAATAAAGGTAAGAAACATTTTTAAAAGACAAAGAAATCCAACTAATATCTATATATTGACACAGAACTAGCCAAGTTCACAACACATAAAATATCATAACTATGCTACAGAATTCTGAGAGACACCCTGCCTTACATTACCACTCAATTCAATATAAAAATCATATTCTGTTTGTATGTATTCTCTTGTCTCAATTTATATCAGCAGTAGGAAATTTTCATTTAGAATGCTTTTTAGACATTCAGAACATGCAAACACTTGAAATAAGAATGATACTAGTTGGAGATGATTGATGGGCTTCAATAGGAAGAAATACAAAGATACTACTGCTTGGTATGTTGGTGTGCACATGTGTGTGTTTGTACTTATATTTATCATAACAATGTAAAGTATGATCAGCTAACGTTTATCAGGACTGATAAAATTTTCTACCAAGTAATTGGGGAAGCCATTTTAAATATAAATAAAATGGGTATGACAAAGAGAAAAATACTGAAATAAAATATTAAATTCCCCAATGCAAACTTGTGCATATGTATTCAAAGTAACTAAGCTTCATCAACATAAGAGTTTGATTCGGATTCCCCTGAAAGAAAAATATCAGAAAGTGTGAAAATAAAATATATAGGAATAAAGAATCAAAACACCCCTCCTCTTCAAAAACAGATCAGCTTTCTATTCATTCAACCCATCCTATATAATAAAATGCTAATATGCAAATAGACCGAATGAAGGAATGACTGGTTGCTATGGCATGCACTGACCACCAGGGGGCAGACGCTCGATGCAGGAGCTGGGGCTCATGGCTGGCAAGTGCAGCTGTGGTGGCCTGAGCCTTTCCCGCCTCGTGGCAGTGCTAAGGATGTCCAACTGACTGCTTAGGACCGTAGAAAGTGGGCTCCCGGACTGTGAGAGGGTGCAAGCTGGGCTGAGGGATCCCCTGAGTGCATGATTTCCAGTTTCATAATATTTCAATATCTAATATAAAAAATAACATATTTTAACAAATATATTTTATAACATATGTTATATTTCTAAAACATAAAAATATTTATTTTAATAAATTTATAACTTCATACCATAATTTATAGTTATAAAAGTATATTTTTTAGCACTGTATGGCATGGCTATTCTTGTTCAATACTGGAATCACCATGGCTTAGTACACATTAGGTCTTTTTTGAATTAAATTCTTTTACTTAAATCAGAATTATTCTACTACTTTCTGTTTATGTAAATAATCCTTTTACATAGTATGATGTTTTAAATAAGGTTATGCATTGTGCTCTGGGAATTTCATCACTATATATAATGGTAATTCTAGGTACAATCATTCCAAGTTCTGAACACCTTACCAATAGGCTTTGAATTCAGTTTGCCAAGAGATTAATATCCCCTAATCGAAGTGGTATTTTCCATCTCCACTTTACAGTATAGTAAGTTAATGAAAGTTAGTCAGTTAAAAATTGTTATTTGAAATCAGAAGAGAAAAATGCAAAATTTTGGCTGAAATTAGAGTTACCTAAAAAAATATTCCATCCACAATTGGGGCCTTCAGGCATGTCAAAGATTAAGAAAGACCCAATATATATGAACTCACAAATGAAGATTACCAAACTCAGGTAATAAAGGATATTCATTATCTGTGAGGGAGAGCTGAAAAGGTAAAGGTCAAATTTAAATATTGAAATAACTAGATATGAACTATAACAATTATATATGACATGTCTATACTAATAAAAGCCTAGGTGGCCCTCATGCCCTCATGTCATCACAAGATGGCTGTTCCCATGTCATCACAAGATGGCTGCCCCACATCATCAAAAGTTGGCCGTCCCCACATTGTCACAAGATGGCTGCCCACACATTGTCACAAGATGGCCAGCAGTGGAGAGCAGTTGTGGGCAATGAGGCCGGCAGGGGAGGGAAGTTGGGGCCAAGATCAGGCCTGCAGGGGAGGGCAATTGGGGGTGATCAGGCTGGCAGGCAGAAGCGGTTAGGGGCAATCAGGCAGGCAGGCAAGTGGTTAGTATCCAGCAGTCTCGGATTGTGAGAGGGATGTCTGACTCCTGGTTTAGGCCCGATCCCGCAGGGTCCCAGATTGTAGAGGGTGCAGGCTAGGCATACTCCCTGTGCACAAATTTCATGCACCGGGCCTCTAGTTTAATATTAATAAAGGTGTAACTATGATATTGGCCAAACATATGCAGAAGAGAAATTGTTTTTTTTATAAATGGAAATAATAGATATGAAAAAAAATCAATGAATGGGTTAATATTTCATTCAGCTGAAGAGGGACTTTGTAGATGAGAAAATAAATCTGAAGAATTTATTTAGAATGTAGGAAATGGATTCAGAATAAGGATGAATGGGAAAGACTTTAAGAGTTAGGAAAACAACCAAAAAGAGAAATTCTAAAATATACTTAAGGGACATAGTTGCTTTTTTCAGTTAGAATTTGCAATCATACCCAAGAGAAACCCATAGGCTTTAATCTAGTACTATGTTAACTTTATAGAAGGATATGAGGTAGAAAGTACAGCAAGTATAGCATCTTCATTTAATCAGAAGGCACCACAGCTACTCAAGTACCCAAGATGTATGAGGGCCACATAGCAGATAGAGACTCTGTTTCCCATCAATCTTATATATCACTAGAAGCCCGGTGCACAGATTTGTGCACTGGTGGGGTCCCTCCACCTGGCCTGCACCTCTCCCAATCCAGAACCCCTTGGGCGATGTTGGAGGCCTGGTGCACAGTTCCACCTGGTCCCTGCAGGGGGTCTTTCTCTGGCTCTCTCTCCTTTCTCTCTCTCCCCACCTCCTTTTCTCCTTTCCTCCCAGTCTCTCTAAAAATCAATGGGAAAAAAATAACTTCAGGTGAGGATTAACAAAAAAATAGAGGTGTGGGAAATTT
The DNA here is from genome assembly GCF_963455305.1 of Plecotus auritus. Lineage (NCBI taxonomy): Eukaryota > Metazoa > Chordata > Mammalia > Chiroptera > Vespertilionidae > Plecotus > Plecotus auritus. The sequence continues at coordinate 18,105,614 of NC_137770.1, read as the reverse complement.
TCTTTTCAAATATTACACAATCTAATGACTATGTATAAGAGCGAATATATCTATGGTTTATTTTTCTGTTCCAGTAATCTCCTATTGACTTAATTCACCTAGCTTTATAATAAGTCTTAAACTCAGGTCTATAAATAATCCTACTCTATTCTTCTTTCTGAAGATGGTTTTGAATATTTCATGTTAATTTTGGAATCAACTTGTCATTTTCTAAAAACACAAACAAACACACACCCAAATTGAGAGTTAGAAATTTCTGAGCTTTTTGTGATTAATGTTTTAAAAAGATTACTCTAGCATTCACGTAGGGAATGGATCAGAGTACAATAAGAATACAGTAGGGAATCCAGATTAGCACAGTGGTCCTGGAGAGAAAGACAGAAATCAGGCCTGTAGGATAGCAGTGAGATGGACAGGAGTGGATGGGTTCAGGCTAGGCTTTACAACGCATCCAAAAAGAAAAAAGTCGAAATCAAGCGTATGAGAGCATGGTTTAGGGCAGTGGTTGGCAAACTGTGGCTCTCGAGCCACATGCAGCTCTTTGGCCCCTTGAGTGTGGCTCTTCCACAAAATACCACATGCAGGCGCGCACATACAGTGCGATTGAAACTTCGTGGCCCATGCGCAGAAGTCGGTTTTCGGCTATCAGAAGAAATTTCAATCATTGTACTGTTGATATTTGGCTCTGTTGACTAATGAGTTTGCCGACCACAGGTTGAGGGCATTTATGAATATAATTCAAATGTGATGTCACAGGCAAAGATGTAAATTTTGGATTCACCCGACATGCAAATTTAACCTGTACAAACCATGATTATATGAGACATGCATGGGAATACCTTGTTAAATTATTGTGGAAAAGTGTTACATGCTATTTTGGGAGATGATAGGAGGCTAAACAAATTAGTCTGCAAAGGAACCTTGAAGTTGCATTTGAAAGCATGATGATCTGTAATTATAATGCTCATTCTGTAAGCCTATTTAATCAGTCTAGGTGTATAATAAGCCAAAATGCATATATGCCTTGTGAATAAATGTTATTCAGGGTGAAAATCAGTGCTAAACGAGTTTGATGTGGTAATGGGTAGGGTGGGTGGCTCATCCTTAAATTAAAAGAATTGTGTTAAAGAAGTAAAATTGGCCTCAGCTGAAGTAAAACCACCAGCACCTGCATTATAAAATCTCAGAATTTCTCTTCCTTCTGTGTGTGTATGTGTGTGTTTGAACAATAAGTCAGAAGCTGGTCTCTGTTTCATCCAAAAATCAGCATACTGACATGTTAGCTCTAACAATTTCCTTATATGTAACCTTCTATAGCAAAAGACTGAAAATGCAAAGTTATAAAAAATGTTATTTTCTAAAAATTTCAGGAGAAGAAAGAAGCTTAACTTTTTGACTGGTTCTAAAAAGCTGAGTGTCACTTGACAAAGGAAGGGAAAATTATTAGATATAAAATATTCATTCATCACACATAAGTTACATGAGCACATCCTACATACACTATACAAATTCCTATTTAATGACCTCATCTGTAAACAGTCCAATTAATGTCTTGCTCCAATGCTTTCCTGTTTGCTAGACTCTTAACAATTGCAGGTCCATTATAAATATCTTCTTTATGATCCTCTTACCTGTATATCACATAAATGTCACAAGTCATAGGAACAACCTAGAAGTGAGGGTATTTTCAATAAATAATACTCTAGGTCAGGTATTTTTGTAGTCCATTGGGCCAAAGTTCTGAGGGATAGAAAGATGTTTAATAGGGCTATGTTCTCTTAGACATTCATAAAGGCCAGGAATAAATCCATAATAATTACACTATGGGGAGCTGTAAAGAAACACTTTGGTGCATATCAGGCCTATAGTTATAGAAGTGCCACTAAAATACCATTTCCTGTTTAGAGAACTATTCAGTCACAGAATCTTTCCATATAGAAGTTCCTGATAAAATATGAGTAGCACACTTTGTCTTTGAATGATATCCCTGAGTACAGTTTTAACAGCGTAGGGAGGATTTTCACGCAGGTGAGGAGACAGAAAGCAAAAAGAAATAGTTTGGAAGTTGGATGATTAACCAAGGGTTATATTTATAGACTAGAGGCCTGGTGCACGAAATTCGTGCATGGGGGGGTGTGTCCCTCAGCCCAGACTGCACCCTCTCCAATCTGGGATCCCTCAAGGGATCCCTCTCACAATCCAGGACTGCTGGCTTCCAACTGCTTGCTTGCCTGCCTTCCTGATTGCCCCTAACTGCTTCTCCCTGCCAGCCTGATTGATGCCTAATGCTCCCCTGCCAGCCTGTTTGCCCCTAACTGCCCTCCCCTGCAGGCCTTGTCACCCTTAACTGCCCTTCCCTGCAGGCTTCATTGTCCCCAACTTCCCTCCCTTGTAGGCCTGGTCCCTCCCAACTACCCTCCCCTGCTGGCCATCTTGTGGTGGCCATCTTGTGTCCACATGGGGACAGCCATCTTTGACCACATGGGGGCAGCCATCTTGTGTGTTGGAGTGATGGTCAATTTGCATATTACTCTTTATTAGATAGGATAGAGGCCTGGTGAATGGGTGGGGGTGGGGGCCAGCTGGTTTGCCCTGAAGGGTGTCCCGGATCAGGGTGGGGGTTCCCTTGGGGCAAGGGGCAGCCTGGGCGAGGGGCCTGTGGTGGTTTCCAGGCCAGAAATGCCCCCCAGCGACCCAAGCAGAGGCCCTGGTATCTGGGATTTATCTATAATTGAAACTTTGTAGCCTTGAGTGGAGGCCTGGGCCTGCCAGGGTGTGCGGAAAGCTTGGCTTCCTCCATTGCCAGGGAAACCCAAGCCTCCTGCTCGCTCTGTGGCCGCAGACATCTTGGTTGGGTTAATTTGCATACTTGCTCCTGATTGGCTGGTGGGCTTGGCTTGTGGGTGTAGCCGAGTGATGGTTAATTTGCATATTACTTTTTTATTAGGTAGAATATCCTATCATTTTAACCCAGGCTGTTAAAAATGTTTGTTTGCATAGTGCACACTAAATTGTGTAGCCTACTGTGGCACTTTGAAGAGAAATAATAAAACCAGACTTACTTTCAGAGAGTCTACAACTTATTTAGGGAGCCTGCCACTCATAAAGCCAAATATTCAAAATAACACAGCATTTTCTTAACTTTGGAACATGCAGTGACTGACAGAGGTCTACTCAATAACCAACCTGCCCTTAGGCTTTTATGAAAGAACCATAATTTCATTCTGTGCAGTGATATATCCTGTTGAAATATCTACTTTCTCAGACTGTCCAGAACCCGGGAGCAGCCATTTGGCACATTTCTAGCCATTGGCATGTAAACAAAACATCCCATCTGGGTACCCAGGAAAGTCATGCTGCAATAATGAAAATGAATACATTCAGGGGGCAGCAACTCTTTGCCATTTGCTTTTTCTGTTTTTAATCCTTTCTTTCTGAAGAATGGATGCAATACCTGAAAATGGAACAGCCATCCTCTGACAAGGAGAACAAAAGACACAGGCCCAGAGGGCAAGGTGGGCAAGTAAAAGAAATCTGTTACCCCAGTGGCATCATGAAGCCACCATCATGGCTATGGCATGCCTACCTTTGGACTTCTTTTTATGTGAGGAAACATGACAATCTATTTGCTTAAATGTCAGACAACTGAATCCAATCCTAACTGATAACTATGCTATCAAAGTTAACATATGAATCATGTCATTAATCCTAATAAAATCTTCAAATTCTCTGAGCACTATCTCATTTATTTCTCACAACAGCCCTATTGGACTAAGTGACGGTATCCACTTTTCTGATGAGGAATCTGAGACGACCCATGGAGGTTGTGTCTGTCTTGGGACCATATGGATAGTTCATCATAGAGATAGTATTTGCAGTTGCTTACTTCAGCATATCATGTTATCAATTCAATATCAGTGGTTTCCTTAAAATCTATTAACTAAATAATGTTATTTTCTATTAAAAACAAACAAACAAAAAAACCTTTGCCTGATGTAGGTCTTATAATTCTATAATATATTTGGGGTACAATATCTTACTTGAAGTTCACAATTTTAGAATGGAAATAAGAATTTGTAATTCATATTTTATAGCTGCAGAAGTTGAGTTTAGAAGGTGATGAGCCTACTCAAGGAAATGAAGGAGGCGGAACAGGTGAATGCCCTGGAACCTCAAAGTCAATGCTTTTATAGGCCTGGTTACTCAATGAGCTCTTTTTCCTTTCTCTTTCCCCAATGAGGCTCTCTGTCTGAACCGGAAAATAATTTGTTGAGGAAGCTGAGTCAGCTCTGAGGATCCAATGCCATGTTGGTTGTGTCAGTGACTCCTAAGGAATTCTGACCAGAGATTGAAACTTGTTCCTAGCAAGCTTCAACCTCCTGCCAACCCTGAACCTCAAGCTGAAGAAAGGAAGGGGGTTCATCGGTGTATATCCAACAACTGAATGTTGTGACACATGCAGATGCTTAGAGGGAAAGCAGCGTCATGAGGGCTGCAACAGAGCCAGCGAGACATACAGATGAAGGTGCTGGGTGACATCTGAGAAGACTGTCTCAGTTATGTCTAGAGCCTTCCAAGGTGAGTCTGAGGTTTGCTGGTGGTCTGTCTGAGTTTTCCCATTTTGCCAAATGTGTCCGGTGGATTTGGAAAATGAAATATTTATGCACCATGTACACCCTGCCAGTCTGATTGCCACTATACGCCCCACAGAGGCACAATGTTGAATAAACAGGAAAGCTTTTATCGTGCCCACCTGCTGGGAGCCTTTCTCCAAGGCTGAGTCAACACAGCAATGGTTATATGATCTATTTGAAAGTCTAGGGTGGGGGGTGATCTTTACCAGATTTATTAGGCAAGGATGGCTTTAGGGGCTTTCGATTTTCAGCATATATAATGCTGCATTACTCTAATTCGAGTATTATTAATAGATATATATATATATATATATATATTGTTTAAAATCTAGAATTAAATAAACGTTACATAAAGTCTGTTAGTTACTATAAATACGCAGGGAGGGATGAATTTCATGAAATCTTAAGGGAATTTAAAACCAAGCACAAATTTAAATTAGCACATTGCATATGGCGTGAGGGCACACTTTGGTCATTGCTTTCAGATTTATTTTTTACTTTTTTTAAGAAAACACATATCTTTTCTGTTGTTTCTCGGTGGGCACCAAAAGCATCTGGAGTCATTTACATTTATTTATGTTTTATTCTAACTAAAATGGCTCAGCTGAAAAGCATTTCAAAATTTATTTAAGGAAAAATAAAACTGACTGGAGACTCACATGCCAGATTTTAGCCCAGAGCAAAGTGTCATAGCTGATTCTTAAATGAAATGGAAACACTGACAGACTCTTGATCCTGGCAGTGTAATAAGGATAACAGGTACAAACAATAGCTTAAGCTAATAATAGGTAACATTTTCCAGGTTTTGTTATTAAAGGTCCCTCATAACAAACAAGATTTTTCAAGTTTCTCCAAGAAAACTTTGCTTATAAGATAAAAAGCCAAAATTCAGCCAATTTTCCATTGCAATAAAATATGATTTCTCTTTTGTTTTTATAGTGTTAGATCCTTTTTGCAAGTTCCCCAGTATTAGAATATGTATTTCTAGATGTCATGCTTCTCTTTAAAAGAGACTTCATTGGCATCAATAAAAGGAGGGCATTTAAAAATATATTACCAATGTTCCTTTTAATGCAGGTTAGATGTTTACAAGGTCTTTTAAAAATGAGTATTTTTAATGAGATATCCCTTACCTCACTGGTTTCCTATATTACTTCCACTTGCAACATGATTCTTTAGTGTTTGTATTTAATTGGAATTCCTAACATGCTGCCATTGTAGTTTGTATTTATTTGAAGTGGCCACATACTCATGTTTATTTGTTTTGTTTTGTTTTTATTATTAATGTTCCTCCTGCAGAGAAATGCAAAACCTGGCAGGTGGTTGAGTGCATGGATTTGGGAGAGGAGAGCAATGTTTTTATCCTGGCTCAGACACTCCTGAGCTTTCCAGCGTAGGTAGTGTTCTAATTCTTTTTAAATGCAACCTAAAATAGTCGCAAAATCAAAGAGTGAGTCTGGAAATGAAAGGAGATGAGGGGCTTAACACAACTCCTGGCTTAAGGCAAATGCTTTATAAAGCTTAGCTGGAATCATTTACTGTGTAATTTTTTTTAAATAGCATATAACATAATTTCCCCTCATCAAGCACCAGTTAGCCAACTGTTCTGAACTGAAGTGTTTATCGCTACTGTTTTACAGAGGGATTATTGCCATTATGAATTTCTATACTTGCAAGGAGCTGTTTCTGGCCTGCGCCAATACTGTATTGCCATCATAGTTTTATAAGATGCTTTGAAAGCTAATTGTCCAAGTCCTCTCATCTTGTTGGTTTGTTTTAATAAGTATATTGGCTCTAATAGGCTCATTTACTCCTCTGCATATATGTTAGGATCTACTTGTGTCAAATTCTGAAGAACCTCATTGCAACATGTGTTAAAAATTCAGATTCTATAAGTCAATTTGGTACAATTGCCATCTTTTGCATTTTGATTCTTCCTTTCCATAATCATGGCATTGTTTTCTACTTATTTCAATGTGTTGTATATACATATGTATATGCATGCATATATATTCATAAACACATGCCTGTGTATATTCTTGTATACCTTCCAATAATACTTCTTGCATCGATTTATGAAAGAGTATTATATTAATATTTTTTATTTTATCCTGAAATTAGTTTTCCTGTTTGTTGTTTGGGGGTAGAAAATTAATTAACTCTGTTATTAATTCTAAATAAAATTATATGTAGATTATGATTATTTTGTGATTAGACAGTTATACTTTGTGCAATATTTAGAATGTTGAATAAAATTTTTAAATAAGAATGAATAGTAAGCATACTTTCTTATTCCTGTTTTTAAGAGAAAAGTCCATTAGTTTACCATTATGTATATCACTATATATATTATTTGGTTTGGCAGATAATCTGGTTAAGAAAGTTCCCCATTTTGCCCTGGCTGGGTAGCTCAGTTGATTGGAGTGGCATCCCATACACTGAAAGTTTATGGGTTTGATTCGGGATCAGGGCACATACCTAGGTTGTGGGTTCAATCCCTGGTTGGAACACATACAGAAGGCAACAGATCAATGTTTCTCACATCGATGTTTCTCTCTCTCCCCCTTCTTCTCTCTCTAAAATCAATAAAAGCATATCCTCAAGTGAGGATTGAAAAAAGAAAAAAAAGTTGCCCATTTTGTAGAATTTATGATTTATTTATTTGTAAGTATTGATACTCACATGGTTTTCTCCTTTAATCACTGAATTTGATGAATTATATTTGTAGAATATTTTCTAAAGTTAATCTACACTCATTTATGGGATTAGTTTATTCAACATACACTTATTGACAACTTTCTATATAAGGTCCTGGTCTAAGTATGTGGGCTTAGCAGCAAACAAAACAGACATGCCTTAACAGAGCTCATACCATAGTTAGAGAAAATCACTGTACCTAATTTTTTAAATGAAATAGGTAATATATTGCACAATCATAATCACAATGGATGGAAATCAGAAAATTAACTTGTTCATAGTACATTATATCATGTACATATTTCTGGATTTGTTTGCCAATATTTTGTTTAAGATATGTGTGATTTCATGAATATGGTTGGTCTACCATTTTTCTTTTCTCTTGGGATCTTTATTTGGTTTGGATAACAAGGTATCATGAGCCTCATAAAATGAGTTTAGAAGCATTTCCTCATTTGAATTTATTTTTGTATTGTATTAGTTTGTTTTTAACAGCAAACTAATTTGTATATGTTTTCTTTAATCAAGTAATGAGCAAAATTCCTCCAAATATATTCATATGTGGAATATGTAAACTAATTATCTCTTCTGTATGACTCATATTTGAGATTGCAATAATTCAGTAATATTTAGCATTTTCAATTCAATATAATTTATGTCATTGCATCTGTTCATATTTGGATCATTTGATTTTGTATGCCAATGCACAAAATAATGTGAAATATTTTCTGTTATCAACATTTGTATTCTGATAAAATTCTTCCAGAATGTCATCAAATTTAGTAGTGGTTATAGCTAATAGAAGAACATTCCCACGCTCACATTATTTTTGAAATTATCTGCTCAATGCCAGACATGGCCTTGCTAAGATCAGAATCATGTAGATTATGCATTCAAACACAGAGTTGTTCTCATTTTCACATATTTTTATGCAGGAAGACAGTAATTATTAATTTTAAAAATTATGTTTCAATTTAGAATCCTTAAATCTATTTCATTATTCATGTTACAATAAATATGTGGTAATGCTGCTAGTTATTTAACAAACTATTTTTCATCACCAAATTATTTCTAATGTAATAAATTTAACAAAAATATTTTGAGGCAAAACAAAGGTTCTCATTGTTTCAACATGTGCAAGAAAGATGGGTTAAATATGTCTAACAACTTCCTACATATACCATCTTTAGACAATTAACAGATTGTAACTGAAGTGTATCATTTTCAACAAAAGTAACTAATAATTTAATATTCAAATTTCAAATTTTATGTGATTTAATCCAAATTCAAAACAGCTTATTTGTTTCAATGGGGTCTTTGGGATAGTCTTCCTGTTTTTCCCAAAATTCATCCGTTGTGACTTAAATGGTAGATAGAATGTTTATATCATGTCCTATCAGTGAAGTATCTTTTGCTATATAATGGCCAAATTTGAAGCTCTGAAGTCATTTCCCATTTTCTGGCATTTTGTCTAATTTCTCAAAAACTGTATTTACTTATGTAGATAATTGCATTTATTTTTTTATTCTAATGGCTTTTTTATTTTTTCCTGATAGTACCTTGAGCATGTATTTCTCTAACCCAGTGATCTTCAGCCAATGTGTCACAGCACTGGTGTGCCTAAAAAAATTGAAACATTCAATACCTAACTTTAGTCAGGAATACTAACTTCTTTTCCCTTAGATTGTTAAATAAAACAAAAAAGTGACAACAGTAGACATCCAGTGTAAATGAATCAGAATGATGCCTAATTTTTGTTAGATTGGCAAAAAAATATATTTATTGATATGCAGCAGAATGTTAGTAATTAGCTTATGTGTGTCATGAGATGAAAAAGGTTGAAAATCGCTGCTCTAACCATTGGAGACATGATATAAAAGTTTAGTACTGTAACACACAATTTGTATAAATATAAAATATTATCTATTTCACTAAAAAAATTGTTAGAGCAATTAAATTTGTACTCATGGCATTTTTATTTCATCAAATAATTACATGCTATAATAAAATTAGTGGATCATTATGTATTAATGTCGACATTATTAATACACTCAACTTTGTGACTTATTAATGATAAATGAAAATTAGTTACTACTTACCAATGCATATTAAAAAAAAAAAAGTAATTGTGGATTTAAATTAAGAGCTTGACTATTATTCTGGCGCATAAAATGAGCAGTAGCCCTGGCATGTTTGGCTCAGTGGATAGAGCATCGGCCTGCAGACTGAAGGGTCCCAGGTTCAATTCCAGTCAAGGGCATAGGCCTGGGTTGTGGGCTCGATCCCCAATAGGGGGCGTGCAGGAGGCAGCCAATTAATGATTCTCTCTCATCATTAATGTTTCTATCTCTCTCCCCCTCTCCCTTCCTTTCTAAAATCAATAAAAATATATTATAAAAAAATGAGCAGTAGACCACATGACTATAATGTGAAATGTATTAAATCAAAGACCTAGTACAAGTAGGGGGTTTAGATACTCATCAATAGGCACATTGGCCAGAGGATGATTTTTAACTTTAATCATATTTATTTTAAATATTTTTTATGTGGTAGATCTGCAATGTATTTATTTTCTCTAATTCAGGCCTCCTTTGTAAATGCAGCAGGAAAAAATGTACTATTCCAATAAAACAAGACAATATATTTTCTTCTGTCAAAAATCTCAATGTATTGATTTCTTGGAATACACCATTTTCCAGTAATTATTTTATCATATAAATTATCTATCTTTGGATTTAGCAAAGTCATAAAAAATAATTTCCAAATTAATGAGGAAGACTACTACTGTATGGCCAGTGCCTCCTACAACATGGCTGCTGGGGACAGCCTGCCACAGACAGCCTGCCATGGTGTCTCCTACTCTGAGATTGGTCCACAGAAGGTATCTACAGACAAATCCATCCATACCATTTCACAAAAGTAGCCAATGACTTTTTTCAATTTTTCCCAATATATCTCTAGAGTTATTTTCAATTGTTTATCTTTGTATAAATTAGCCACTCTCTGCCTCCCACATGTAAAACTCAAATATACTCTGGTTACTTAACGTAAGAAGGGAATAGTCTTCTGCCTGGTGTTGAATTGCAGAATCCTGGAAGTGTGAAAACAAATGATCCTAGAGTCTCAAAAACTCCGAACTGTGTGGCATCATATGGATCACCAACAAATTCAACTCCATAACTTTATATAAAGTTTCATTGATCGAGCAGAAGGCTCTCAATGTTGGAGTTTTCAGATATGCAATAGAGTGCACGAGGCTCAGAGAACAAGTATTTCATTATTGCCCCAATTTGCCAAAGTTAAGGCTAAATTATTTTCTTAGACAAAGAGAAAATTATTTGATTGAGTGAACCCTGAGGATCCTGTTATGTAAGAAGAGCCTGAAGTTACATGGAAAGGAAATCAGATTGTCAATGGGGACGAGGATAGGGAATAAATTTGCTGATGCAGGGCTGGAGGGTATATTTAATAGCTTTTTCCTCTTTCATTTTCCATTTTTACTGACTTGCCCTTCAAAATCAAGAATGTGTCATTGAGCTTTGGGATTGGCAGATAAGATGTGAAATGTGTTTTCATCAGAGGAGCAAAATCTAATGTGAACAAACAGCAGCAACAACAAAAGATGACAGAAGATAAACCAGCCATATACTATGAAAAAGAAAGCTGATTTCAAAGAAAATGGAGTTTAAGATGAATACATTATTGGAGATTTAAAAAAATTTAATTCTGTGAGAAGTTTTAATAAGCACTTATTTAAATTAACATATTAAGTATCTCTTAATGTGTAAACAAAAATTTAGAGTGTAGAATTTAGTAAAATAAACATTAGTGTGAGATATTTAAATAAATTATTATTGATAATTAATAGAACAAAAATATTTATAAAAATATAGGAGCTTTTAACAACAAAATTAGAAGCTCAATTTAATGGATAAAGTCTGCTCATTAATAAGCAATTTGTGAGAAAGAAGTAATTACAAAACCACAAAAAATGCAAAACCAAACAAAAAGAGTGTCCATATTCTTCAGGGCTTACATGCAAAATTTATAAAATTTGATGGTACCTTAGATTACATTTTTTCAAGACATTAGAAAGAATCAGAATCATGTAAAGTTATTAAAAATTAATAATGAAAATATACTTAAAAAACAATGATTGGAAAATATAAACATTGTTCTGAATAATTCATCTACCACAGAAGAAATCATACTGCAATGAATATACTTGGAACTAAAAAATAAACACACTTCCTATTGGGTGGCTTGAAGAACAGAAATTTCTTTTTTCAGAATTCTGGAAGCTACAAGTCCATGATCAAGAAGTCAGCAGATTTGGTTTCTCCCAAAGTCTCTTTCCTTGGCTTGCAGACAACTACCTTCTCCTTATATCTTCACAAGGTCTTTCATTCCTGCAAGTGCGTCTCTACTATATCTAAATTTCCTCTTCTTATAACACCATTCAGACTGGATTAAGGTCCAACCTAATGGCTTCACTGGAATTTAATTGCCACTTTAAATACACCTACTATTTGAGGTACTGGGGTTAGGGCTTCAACATACAATGCTAAATAGAATACAATTAAGCCCCAACCAAGAAGCAAGTCTGACCCTGGATGGGTGGCTCAGTTGATTGGATCATTGTCCCATATACCAATAGATTGTGGGTTTGATCCCTTGTCTGTGTGGTTACAAGAGGCAATCAACTGATATATGTGTCTCTCTCACATTGATGTTTCTCTCTCTCTCTCTCTCTCTAAAAATTCCTCTCTCTCGCTCTAAAAATCCCTTCCTCTCACTCTAAAAATCAGTAAAAGCATATCCTCTTATGAAGATTTAAAAAAAGAAGTCTGCTCATTAATGAGCAATTTGTGATAAAGAAGTAATTATAAAACCATAAAAAATGCTACCCAAATGAGCATAAATAAAAGAGACAATAAAGAACAGAAAAGCAATGGAATATAAACCAGAGATACATGAGAAAAATAATTTTAAAAAAAGACAAAGAAAAATCTTTGAAAAAACTAAAACCATAAAAATAAATAAGTAAACAAACATCTGGCTTACTTATTGAAAAATAGCCCTCGTCATTTTGGTTCAGTGGATAGTGTGTCAGCCTATGGACTGAAGGGTCCTAGGTTTGATTCCGGTCAAGGAAACATACCCCGGTTGTGGGCTCCATCCCCAGTGTGGGGTGTGCAAGAGGCAGCCAGTCAATGATTATCTCTCATAATTGATGTTTCTGTCTCTCTCTCCCTCTCCATTCCTCTCTAAAATCAATAAAAATAATAATAATAAAGAAAAAAAACAACAAAACAAAACTGAAAAATAAATAAATAATATTAGGAATGGAAAAAAGAAACAACAACTCTAAGGAGCTTCCTCTATCCAAAAACATCAGTAAAATATCTCCTACTAATTATTACTGGGAGATTGTTTTCTGCACTTGATAGCCACATCCCCCATGCCTTCAGAATGGAGGCCATTTATTTCTCTCATTCCCCACAGTGCCTGGCTATGGAATAGGTATCGTTCTTCCTCCCAACTATACTTCAATATCATATTCTTTTTTTCTCCCACAAAGCTCCTGTTAATAGCCATCCCTGTCCTTCTTTGTTGCTATCACTCATTGACCTCCTTGATGTATCTTACTTGCTGAAGATGTCAACACTTGGTTCTTCATCGACTTTCTTCATGTTTGCTCTTATCATCTTTCTTGGTGATTTTAATGTATTGGATTCTCTGAATGACAAATTGACATCCAGTGCTTAAATATAATTAACCTCCTCATGTACAATGGTCTAGTCCTTCATCTTAATTTTACCATTATAAGGGTTATACCACTGATTTTGTTATCACTTCTGAAATCTCATGTCTCAATATTGAAATTTCTCACACCAGCTCCTCTTCTTCCAGGTGACCTACTTTTCTGTCTTATCCAACAATCCTTTTGCCTTCTTCATTGGTCTGCCCTAGTATTTCTATGAAATATTTTTTGAGGTCATTAATTCCTCCTTTACTCACCTTAGATTTGATGATATCCTAATATATAAAAAGCTAGGGGCCATCATGACTGAAACAACTGGACAGAGGACCGAACAGCAGGCTGCGTGGGGCGACCAGGTTGGCAGAGGGGGCAGTGAGGGATGACCACGCCAGCAGAGGGGGGCGTTAGGGGTGACCAGGCCAGCAGGGGGAGGCAGTGAGGGCCGACTAGGCCAGCAGGGGAGGCAATTAGGGGTGACCAGGCAGGCAGGAAGGTGTGTGGTTAGGAGCCAGCAGTCCAGGTTTGTGAGAGGGATGTCCAACTGCCAGTTTAGGGCCTAAACCGGCAGTTGGACATCCTCTGAGGGGTCCCAGATTGGAGAGGGTGCTGGCTGGGCTGAGGGGACCCCCCCATGCATGAATTTCATGCACCAGGCCTCTAGTATCATTATAATTATTTCCTTGCAAACACTCACAAATCTCTTGCCCCAATCTTGCTATATTGTTCTTGCTTAAAGACATGAAATATAGTTAAACACCTACTTCTCTGTGCTTGTGCTCAAGAAATTATACGTGGCTAATGCAGTTAGATATAATGTAAACCTGAACTGAGCAACCACAATTTAAACTTAGCACTTTGAATACCAAATGGGACATTTCTTTCCATTCATTTTTAATGTTCATTCTTGGATCTCCCCAAATAATTATTTTACACCTTCCACTCTCTTCTAAAACCTTTAACACCCATCCATCCAATGGTTAGAAGCAATTGAAAGAAATCTATTTTGCCGTATTACTACTGCACAATCTCTCATGTATCTCATCTCATCTCATACTCTCTTGCTTTCTTTCCATTATAAGAGATGATGCCTCAAAAAGCTGGTTCTTCATGTTTTTTCAAGGTCTGATTACTAGTATTTAATCTCTCATCTAAAACACAATTTATTTCCATTTCTATTTATTTGTTCCTAGTGGCATATAAATATGCTCTAAGATTTACCATCTTAAAAATGCACATTAATGACAAAACATGCTTCAAATCCATCTCTCTGATCCTCTTCCTAGTAAAACATTCTAAAGTGTTGACTATCACTGCTATTCTACATGTCCTTCCTATTTCTCTTCCTCTTGATGTAATAAGGTTTTTCTTTCCAACATACTGCTGCTACACTAATTGAGATTCTCAGTAACCTGCATGCTGCCAAGTGTAAAAGCCAACTCTTCATCTTCTTTTCCCTCTCAGCAATATTTGATTTAGGCACATTCTACTTCTTTAAGTATTTTCTTTTGCATTTAGAGATAGAGTACACTTCCACTTTTCCTCTGAACTCTACTCTCACTTTCCTTTATTAAAAAAATATAGTTTTTATTGATTTCAGAGAGGAAGGGAGAAGGAGAGAGAAATAGAAACATCAATGATAAGAGAGAATCATTGATTGGCTGCCTCCCCATGCCCCACACTCAGGATCAAGTCTGCAACCTGGGCATATGCCCTGACCAGGAATCAAACCGTGACCTCCTTGTTCATAGGTTGAAACTCAACCACTGAGCAACTCTGGTCAGGCATTACTTTCCATTTTTAAACTTCCTTTGCTAACACCCCCTCTTCTGTTTCACCTTTAACTATTGGGATATAACTGATATATTGAATTGGAATATTATTATGTAATATAATTGATTATCAGTTTTCCTCTCTTCCCATATTTTATCAGTGACAGCAAGATAATAGCAGGGAGACTTCAGCAATTAATTAGCTAGTCTGTACTATGTGCCTGACATTTCCAAGTCCCTTACCAACATTAATTCAACCTATATTTCAATGATTCCCAAATATTATCTCCAGCCATGCTACATTGCCATCCAGTTTCATATATTCCACTGTATGCGTACCATCTCTATTGAATAATCATTTTTTCAAAATTAACATTGGCAAAACTCTGCCCTCCCAACACAGTAAATGTCATTATAATATACCCAGATAGTTAATAAAAAGAACTAGAATTCAAGTTTGAACTTTCTCTGTTTCTTTGTTTTGTTTTCTGTTTGTTTTGCCCTTTGAATCCAGTCTGTCAAAGAACCCCATTGGATTGGTCTCAAAATGTATTCTGATTTTTTCCATATCTTTCCTTTTCCTTTGTTCTCCTCATTCAAAAACATCCCCATCTCTAGCCTGGATTACCTCAATCACCTCAGAACTTTTAATTTGATTTTAAACTCTCATATAATCTTTTCCATGCAGAGCATCCAGAGTAATCTCTCCTTTTTATTTTTTAGAACACGAATTATGCCACATCACTTCCCTACTGAAAATTCTCAATTGCTTCCAATTACATGGTTTACAATGTAAACTCCTGATGACCCGTAAGGACTTCATGTGAAGGATCTGGCATGGCTTCTTGTCCCCCTCCAATGTTCCTAACTGTCATCTTGCTACACTGCAGCCACAGGGGTCTTTTTCTCTTAGTAAGACACAACAAATTTGTTCCTGCCTTAGATCTTTTGCACTTCCCAACTGTTCCTGGCCTAGAAGATTCTTTGTCATATTTTGCTATTCTGATTCCTTCCCCTCCTCAAGTCTGAGGTGTAATGTTGCTGCATCATAGAGATCTTGGCTGATCATCCATAGTAAATTGGCCTCTCTCTTGCCCTGGATACTGCATCCCTCTGCTTTTTTTATCTTTTAATAGTTACTGCTATATAATCTTATTTAAAATTCTCAATAATTCCTTGTAATAAATATTATTATTATTAATGTTTTTATATATATGATGAAATTGTGGTTCAGATTAGTTAATTTATCTACGTTCAACAAGACTTAAGCTGCAATGCTGTTTGTTCCCCCAAATCATTGTCGTTACAACTTGCCATACTGACTCCCTATATTAGATCACACACATATGTACAGATTGTCTCTACTTCATTTCAACTATATATAGACCAGCATACTCATTGTAGAAAGTATTAGAGAAAAGTATCTCTACCCCTTTTTAAATAAGAAAACACTCAATTTTTGTTCAGGGTGTGTCAATAATTGTGATTTCCAAATATCAGGCTTTCAGATTTAAGCTAGGTAACTCTCACATGCTTGTGTTTAAATCATTAAGCCCAGCTAATCTGACTGGCACTAGAATGAGAAAGTTGAAACAGAAACCAAGTTTTTCATACTAATGTTTACATCCTTTTAAAAGGCCTTCAGTGAGATCACCTAGGGAACTGAGTATTCCATTAGTTGAAAAATGCAGGTATATTGTACTTACAATATTCAGAGGTGGGGGTGAGAAGATAAAGGGGTGTGAAGTATTTCAAAGGCCATAACAATTTAGCAAACAATAAGTCCTTAACCAGGAACACATGGTTTCTCACACCATGTGTAAAACATTAAAAGGGGAAAGAAAGAAAAAGAGAATGATAGAGGGTATTATGTTACAATACCAAAAAATGTTTTGTTTCAAGAAGGCTTTTAATAAAAATAAAAGCTGTTCTTGGAATAAACTTTCTAATTACTAATTTTGTTTCTTCCTGGATGTATTTGCTTTGTGTGTGTTAAACACATTGTAAAATATTCAGTTGAGTGCACAGATCACTTATCAGACTTAGCTCATGGCCTTCATAAATTACAAAAATGCTTTGGTGGATCATGGGGAGTAACAGGATAACTGTCCAATAATATTTAGTTCTTTTAATTCACTTTAAACGTAGAAAATTGTTGTTTTGTGTTATTATTATTTGTTGTTGTTGCTTTAATCAACACTCATCTCTAAGAGAAAAGCCCTTGCAGATTTCTTCCCGTATCTACCATCACATAATGTGACAAGTAACCTTCTAAAATGGCTCATAATTATTCTTGTTTCCTGCTCCCCATGCCTTTGTCCAGTTCCCTCCTCTAGGGGCAAACTGGACCTAGTTACTTGTGTTCATCATTTGAATATGGCAAATGTGATTGGATATCACTTCCAAGCTCAGGCTATGAAAGACAGTGACTTCTGTTTGTTAACAGTCTTTCCTTTGCTTCACTCTCTCTGCTTATTCACTCTGGTGAAGAAAGCTACTGTATGGAGAGGGCCTTGTGCCAAGGAAATGAGAGTGACCTCAGGACAATAGTCAGAGAAAACATTCAAATAGCCAAGGGGAACTGGATTCTACCAACAAACAAGCCAGCTTAGATGGAGACCTTTCCCCAGTTGAGCCTTCAGATGACACTGCAGCTTAAACTGTCATCTTGGTCTAGCTCCAGATCTGTACATTCTATTTCAGCCTCCATGGCAACATTTCCCAAACTAGTGCTCACAGATTATTCAGGAAGAAAAAAGTTCTTTATCAGATTAATCTAGGGCAGGATAGGTATTATATGGTCTTTTGGAGAGTTGTAACAGAAGTGTGAGTCCAGCCAGTGTGGCTCAGTGGTCGAGCAGCAACCTATGAACCAGGAGGTCACAGTTTGATTGTTGATCAGGAAACATGCTTGGGTTGTGGGATCAATCCCCAGTAGGGGGGATGCAGGAGGCAGCTGATCAATGATTCTTTCTCATTATTAATGTTTCTATCTCTCCTTCTCACTTCCTCTCTGAAAATTAAAAAAAAAGCATTAAAAAAAGTTGTGACATCATTATATACCTTTCTTCAATATAGAGTTTCTCAAATGTATTTAACAATAAAACTGTCCTCTCCCTCTCTTATTGTTTTTTAAAAGCATTGATTACATTTTATGGGATCAATTTTGTCCCAAAAAATAAATTTAAAAAACCCTGTTTAGCAAACACTGCTCCAAATATCTGATTTTTTTTTTCTAAAATACACATCAAATCATATCACTGACTTGCTTAAAACACATTTTGGCAACTTTATGTTGTTTACAGAGTAAAGTACAAAGAAAGCATCCAAACAAAGCCATCTATGACCTGGCTCAACCTCTTCTCTCTTTCTTCTTAGTTACTTATCTGACTCACTGATCTATCTGCTGCCCTTATTCTCCACTCCAGTCTTACTAAAGTCCAATCAGTTTGCTAACTGTTTTTTAGTATCAGGATTATTAGTCTCCATTCATGTTTCTTCATGAGTAAACACTCTTATGCATGCATAAACCTATCTCTATTTTCCCAATGGTCTCACAAATTATAACTCATTTTCCTATTCACTTCAAGAGTCATTTGTGAAGCATTTACATAGCTTGAGGGCTGTGGGGGAAAGGAATTTGTTTCATCTCTGAACATGTTCTTTAAAAGTACCATAAATTTTTACAAAAATTAAGGTACATTCCTTTTAATATCTTTGCAACCCTTGTAATTCTGATGGTAAAATCATTTCACGTTCTCATCACACTGAATTTCTCTCTTTTCTTCCTTTCTGTCTCACTCCCATTGTACCCTGACCTCAAGAATATTTCTATTATTTTGTTATATGCAATTTTTGTGTCTTTCTACTTAAGATAGACAATAACCACTTTAAAGTCAGATAACGATACACTAATTTTTGTACCCTCATGACATTTAATAAATAATTAATGCTCAAACAACACAATATTCATAAATCAACTTTCTGATTTGTTCAGTTAACATTATTTCTAAATTTAAAATCACTCTAGCTTTCTCTTCCTCAAATAGACACTTCTCCATTAATTCTTATGATTTTTGTCCTGACTGGTGCATTCTACTTCCAAATATGAGTGGATTCATGATTTGTTGGGTTGTTATTTGTTTGATCTTCCCCCTTGTGATTCCTAGAGCTTTGCTGAGCTTGGTGATGCACTCTCTTTTGTAAGAAAATAAGAATAAAACTTTATGCAATATATTTTAGTAAATTTATGGAAATGTTAACCATCCATGTCTTGAATTGTACTAGAAAGGCACAATGCATAAACATAAATCAAAAGAGTTTATCTAAATCATGTTTCATTAATTACTGACTGTCATGTTTAGTTTTCACAAGTACATTCTTTATCCATATATAGATCCAGGTTGTTTAAAGTAATGATTGTCTAGGTATGAATATTAAAATATATATATAAAAATAGATGAAAGTTATTTATCTGAAATAAATGCCCACTACTATAAATATTCTTTATTTATAGCTTTGATGACATCAGTATTCATGAATTGTGAAACAGGCTGAATTTCTGTTGTTTTATTGTATGCCTCACAGATCTAAAAAGAAATTGTAATCATGTTATTTAAAAAGTTTATTTTTATATCATACTAGAGTCCTAGCACACAAAATTCATGTGTGGTTATGGCCCCTAGGCCTGGCCTGCGATCAGGGCCATCTTCCCATGCTGCCACCCACCCCCGGTTCCCTGTTTGCCATTGGGCAATGGGAACCTGCCGGCTGGGGAAAGGGACCAAGAGGTGGTCAGTGCACCTCATAGTGACTGGTTGAGTGGTCGTTCTGGTCATTCCGCCATTAGGGTCAATTTGCATATTACCCTTTTATTATATAGGGTTATAGCACATTATATCATACCCTTTTGGAGATTTTATCACTTAAACATCTTTATGCATCCTGTGCTTCACCAAAATTTTATTTGCTTTAACATTTTAACTATATACTCTTATATACCCTTATGTAATTAGGAATAAAATGAGAACATGAATAGAATCAGGAATAAAAATCTTATCATTGTTATGGTATTTCCATTCATATTTTATTGTTGCCAAATGTGCTAGGAAATGTTCATAGGACAGGATTAAATTTTGTAAATGGTAACTTCAATATATTTTTCCCATTTCCTGAATAAATTTAAACTCAATTATTTTCAGTGTTACAAAACTAATATTCAACAGATAACAGTAATGGCCCCAGCCTAGTGTAATAAATGTAATTTAAAACATTTATTGATTTTAGAGAAAAGAGAGAGAGAGAGAGGGAGAGAGAGAGAGAGAGAGAGAGAGAGAGAGAGAGAGAGAAATATTGATGTGTTGTTCAACCCATTTATGCATTCATTGGTTGACTCCTGTATGTGCCCTGACTGGGGATGGAACCCTCAACATGGAGACATATGGACAATGCTCCAATCAACTGAGCTACCTGGCCAAGGCTATAACTGATGTGTTGTACCTGTAAAACCTCTGATATTAATGAACAAAATTGTATTGGCATAGCAATCAAAGAGATATAGCCTAGTGGGGCATGATGTGCATCTATCATTTTGTCTTACCATCACAGATTCCTTCTTTCAGCAGTAATATACCAAACTTTTGGCAAACTTTTCTCCCTTCAGCAATCATATTGTTCTTCTGCAGTTTCTTATCATAATATTCCTCTGACAGATGACCCAAGCCAATAAAACGCCATTCTCTGAATTACAAGAACTGAAACAAGGATGGTTATGTATCACAAGCAGGTCAATCTGAGTCCTATCCTGGAATTTTCTTTACTGAAATGAGTGGGAGGCTCTTTTGATCCCTCTGAGAGCTTGGAGTAGCTACTTGGAGAAAGCTGGTCAGTGCTTCGGCAGAAAGGGAGAAGAGATAGGGAGACAAGATTACATATAAAGAATATCATGAAGCTCACTGATCAAGTCATACATATGTGGGGCCAGATCTATACCTTTCCAGTTACATGGACCACTATATTTCTTTAAGAAAATTGCTTTTCTTGAGTTATATATTTATAATTTGAATTCTGTCATTTGTAATAAAAATGTCCTCACTAAAACAAAATATATGTCTTGGGAGAAATGGCTGGGGGTTGGAATGGTAGATAAGAGAGGATGGATGGATAGTTACTCAACCTTGTAATTTAGTTTATAATTTATATTAAATTGGAACACTTTGAACTTTGAACTATTTTTTCTTCAAATATTTTATTTTCAGTGCTTTCTACATCTTCTCTCCTTCTGAGACTCTTATTACTCTTATTACATGTTAGACCCCTTGATTTTGTTACCACTCATCCAATGAGGTGTTAATTATATTTCAATTATTTTTTCTCTTTGATTAATTTTTGATTACTCTGACTTCAAGCTCACTGGTTATTTCCTCTGCTGCATCATATATGACATTAATCCCATTCAGTAGATTTTTAATTTCAGACCTGCTTTTTTTTTTCTCTAAAAGTTTCATTTGTTTTTTATATATGATTTAATGTACTTCAATTATGTTCATATCTTTGAGCATATTTATAATGTTTTAATAGATTCTTTAAAAAGCTTTTTCTGCTGATTCTAACATCTGGGTCATGTCTGGGTCTGTATCAATCAATGAAATTTTTTTCCAGTTATTGTTATAATTTGCTGCTTCTTCATTTGTCGCAAAATTTCTTATGAATAAAGGGCACTGTAAATGACACATTTGTGAGTGTTTGGTTTTTGATGTCTAATTTTATAGAACTGAAGTCTGTTTTTACAAGATCTTTGTATTTCTGTAGATCAAAATGATCCTTTCAAGATTTATTATTAAGCCCAATTATAGTGGCATTAAGTAGCATTTACTCAAGAACTGAATAGCCCTTTTATAAGGGTGATCTTTTGGAGCTCTCTACTAATGGCTCTAATTGATCAGCAAGGTCTCACTAGTCTGGCTAGATGAAAATCAAACATTTTCCAGCTCTGTGTGAGCTCTGGAAATGTTTAACTTTTTCCCCACCTCCGTACATGTCTGTATGTAGCCATTTAAGGGGACTCCTACCCAGATTTCTGAAGCTCTTTCTCTATGCAGCTCCATATTCTACAGTAATTGGGTCTACAAATTCTAGTCCCCTCTGCTTCCCTGACCTGCAATCTCTGTAAACATGACAGATAAACTTTACTTGAGTTTTCTTTCCCTCTAGTGTGGTCTGCCAAGCGCTTCCAGGCAGAGAGCAGAGTGACTGCACAGGTCACAATCTTTGTTTTCCTTCTTCTAGGGATGGCAGTCCTGTTCTGCGCTCGTTCAATGCCTGAAGGTCCTGGCGAGTTTTCTAGTTATTCATGGCACATGGGTTAATTTAATAATGACGTCTCTATCGTGGCTGAAACATTAAGGCTCAGCATTTAATTTCAATGTGGCATGAAAAGAATATCTCAGTTTTAATTTCATAAATTTCACAAAGGTTAAAAGCGAAGCAGGAATTTTAGGGGGATATAGGCAGGCCTAGGGATTTTTTAGAAGTGGGATCCATGGAAAAGCACAGGGCTGCAGACTTTTCCATGGTACATATCCATAACACAAGGAAGCCAGGTGCAGTTACATTTCCATAAGACAAGGGAGGCAGCAACAGGGGTATTTCCCTAAGACAAGGGAACTGGAAGTAGCCAAGAAAGGTCTATATTTACAAAATAAAGAGAAGGAAGCCCTTCATTCAGAAGGAGAAGAAGAAAGGAATAGGAAGGAAGGGGGAGAACTTCCCATGTCCCATGTGAGGTTCGACCTTTGAGCCCAGGAGTTACTATAGTAACCGGTCTAAGGGAATAATGACCTATCAGAGGGGATATCAGGCACCAGGATCTGCAGCCTTTATAAGCCATAGGGAAAGGAACCCAGTGGGACTCTTCCCCCACCCTACGTGGGAGTCCATTCTGTGGGACCCTTTTCCCCCTCCCTACTTGGGAGTCAGTTCTGTGGGACTCTTCCCTCTCCGACTCTTCCCTCTCCCCATGTGGGAGTCTGTACTTGTTCTTCAATAAATTTCCACCTTTGCTATACCACTTTCTGTCCGTGGATTCATTCTTTGATTCCGGCGGACAAAGAATCCAGGTTCCAGTCCAAAAATTTGGTATTAAAAGTATCTGCTTTTTTCTTGCTATTCTCACTGGCTAGTATTATGTCTGTCATATAATTGGCCCTCATTATATGTTTGTTAATTGAATTAATACAAAAAATATAGACTATTAAAAAAAAAGCCAATTTTATTTTTTTTTACCAGAAGAAAAGCTACTGCAGCAAAGAATTAGTTATGACAAAGGTCTGTGATTGAAGTTTGTGTAATATTTTGCCTATTGTTTATGGAATTTTTTATAGGAGAGTGATGCCTTCAGATATGTAAACAGCCCCAAATCAGGCATAGGCGAAGTGCTTTTGCATTGGGCTAGCAGACACCTTAGAAAGTTTGAAAATTTTCTTTTTGCATTAACATTCGAAGAAACTCCAAGAAGCAGTTATAATAAAAGCAACGCTCTTGATAAGGGTTATTAACCATCCAGAGACATTTAAGCTATCAATCTAAATGTGGGTGAGTCTGGGAGTCCTGATGAAACTCTTTAATTCTCTCGGCCATTATTAAAGATTTAAACTTGTCCAATTAATCTAAAGTGATTGAAATGATTCAAATGCTTTCATTTTAATATTTCAAACATAATCATTATTCATCCAGAGTTGTCCCAGATGCAATTGGAGTGTTCTTATACTTCAATCTGTAGGTCACTGAAGTTATTAGCCTTGCTTAGTAGACTGGCCTTATCCTGCACATTAACACTGTTTCCCTAGGTCTTGTGATTCAAGCCTAAAGAACCAGGAAACTCATAACAGAATCAGTTTCTTTGACTTCTGCGAACAATTCGCCATTTGGCCATCATTATAGGAACCGTTGCTAATCTGTGCTCTAATGAACTTTCCAAACCCATACTGATGTCTTGTTTTGTTCTTTTTGAATCTTTATTCATTGTTTGCTTTTAAGGATCATTTGGCTGAAACATGTTAAGGAGCTAAAACTTAATTGTATTTTAGATAAATTGTTAATACAGATAACCTATTAAGAAAACAATAAAAAATATTCTAGAAAAAGCAAAAGAAAATTCATGAACCTCAACTAATAAATATGCTATAAAGAAGATTCCTGTAATCAAGGATTTCAGTCTGCCAGTCAGTTACCAATTATGAATTTAGTTCCCACAGGGGCACACCATTGAAGAACCTAAAGCCATTCAGTTTTCAGACATATGGTTTCAAGTTGTGATGCAAATCTAAAGGTGAGGCATTCAATTTGAATAAAAGAAGAACAAAGATGTTTAAATTAGCCCCAAACTCAAACCTGTTCTTTGAAATGAATTTACCATCTTTACTGTGTCTTTTATTTTATATTGTCCTTGGCTTTTTGCACATTCTCATGGAATCACAGAACTTTGAACTTGAGAGGATCTATGGAAGTTATGCAGTGCACATGTTCCCTTTCAGACCTCTTTGCAAGGAGTGTAATGCAATTGCTCTGGAGCGGTCCTAATAATCTTCATTTTAAAAAAGAATGACTCTGATCCAAAGTACTGATATAGTTTAATTTCCATTTCACAAATAATGAAATGAACACCCAAAAAAGTTAACTGACTTGCACAAGGTTTTACCAAAGTTGGTGACAAAAAAGAAAACATATACCAAAAAAGCAAAAAGCAGGGTCATGATTCTGAAATTATGTTTTCTAATTTAGAACTTTTTACTATGCTTTATAATCATTTTTCCCCAGAGGAAGAAACTGCTTTGTATAATATTAAATAGTACAAATCCTTGGGCTTCTGCCTTAAGTTCGTGTCTCTTATCAAGTTCTACTTTCTCCTCAGGAGCTGGTCATGGTGTTATTTCATGTCTTCCAACTCTATATCTTTAGTCCAGATCTATGTCCTAAGTTCTAGATTTGTATAGCCAACCTTTTAATTAACCGTTTTATTTAAACAACTTTAAACAAAATACAGGTAAATCTCAACTCTTCATTAATATGCGTCAAACCTCATCTGCCATTATTCTCCGTCTTAGGAAATCACACTGTCAGTACACCCAGGTAAGTGAGTCATAGTCCTGAGAGTGATTCTGGGTACTCTTTCTCACTCACCTACATATCCCACAACTAGCAAATGTTTGTATGTATTGTTAAGTTAATTAAACAAGGAGGTCCTTAGGCTCAGGTAGTTCTAATGCCTTAGCAGCCTATGCAATCCAAAACCTGGGCTATAAATGCCTCAAAGTTAAGAAATAAAGACATAAAGCCAAGCACTCAGATTATGACTGTTGAACTTTAGTTTTCTATAACCTTGCTCCAAAATTTCCCTTTGCCCATATAAGAAAAATAACCCTTGTGTAAGAAATCAGTTTTGCCGTCTTATAGCTTCTTATTCCCGCTCACTTTGTACAAGTTTTGAAGCTTATTTCTGTTTTCCTGAGTCGATGCTTCCTGATTCATGGATCACCAAATAAAGCCAATTACATTTGAAATTTACATCTCAGTGAAATTTCCAACCCACCTCAGTCCATGCTAAGATCCAGTTGACAATAGAAGTGATTTTGATGTAATTGCTTTCAGCCTTGCCTATGTCCAATCCATTCTTCACACAGTTGAAGATAAACCTTCTGAAAATGCAAATCTGATCATCTCATATACTCCAATGTCTTTCCATTGTCCTTGAGATATATTGTAAAAATGTCAGCCTAATTTATGTGGCTCTGCTTAATCTATGCCTGCATTTAATCTCCATATAATGCAGTTCTCTTTTTTACTCTGTGTTTCAGTCATAGTGTGGCCACTTTTTTTTTAAATCATCAAACAGGATTTAAATAGAATTGTAATTGTACTTAAGAAATAAAGTTTAATTTCTCTTTTTACACATTAATCCAAGGCCAACATAATTTTGTCATTATTTCCTCTTCATCATATTTAATGTCATCTGTAAGTTTTCCTTGTTCTTGAATTTATTCCTTTTGTTATATAAGAAGATACTCTAATTTTGTGGTTTATTTTTAATACTGTTAGCATATTTATGTAAATAGAAAATCATTTTTGAAAAAGATTGTTCTACAGTAGGAATTATCAATTTTATAAAAAGTCTTGAAGAAAGGCAAAGAAAATCTAGAATATCACTTTCTTTTATTGCCCTAGTGTGTTGTGATCTTTACAAATACTATTAGCTTAGTTCTTTATAATGATATGCAATAATATAATTTATCATTCAAGAAACATTTGTCAATGCACTGTTTAAATCCTTCACATTTAAGTAATATTTTTTGAGGGTATATTAGCTACAAGAAAATAACATAAATGTTTTTATTGAACTTTTAATCATCTGGAACAGTAATAAATGTGATACCCGAGTGCCCAGCACTATGACACAACATTTACCTAATTTACCTCACTTGATCCTCATATCTAGAACATAGATTCTATCCATTGTGTGAACACATTAACAGTGCCTGTTAATAAGTACTCAATACATTTTGCTGTTACTGTTTTTATTTTATTTTTAAATTTTGCACATTTATTGATTGATTTACTTATTTATCTATTTATTATTTACTAGAGGTTCCATGCACAAAATTCGTGCAAGGGGCTCGGCCCCCACCACTGTGGTGGCAGCCTCTGCCTTGGCCCCTGCTGCTGTGGCTTCATCCAGAAGGTCATCTGGAAGTTCATCTGGTCTAATTAGTATATTATGCTTTTATTATTATAGATTATTATAGATTGTAAAGAGAGAGTGGAAGGGAGAGAGAGAGAGAGTGAAAAGCATCGATGTGAGAGAGACATATCCCTTGGTTGCCTCTGGCATGTGTCCCAACCAGGGCCAGGAATGAAGCCTGCAACCGAGGTACATATCCTTGACTGTAATCGAACCTGGGACCCTTCAGTCCACAGGCTGACGCTCTCTCCACTGAGCCAAACCTACCAGAGCTACTATTTTTATTTATTTTTAATTTATTTTGAGAGATGAGGAACAAATGAGGCACATAGTACAGACTTTTAGGCTGTGGTCTAGCCAGAATTAAATTTCAGGTCCTCTAGCTTCATTCCAAATATTCTGCCAATAAGATTTTTAACAGGGAAATACAAGAATGAAATAAACACTGACGTTTCTTTATATTTTAGGTAGGTGGTTGGTTTTCCTTCCTCCAGATGGCAATATCAACCCTTGGCCCTGACCATGTAGGAGAGAACAAGTATTCCAGAGAGCCAATGAAAGGTATACAACTGATAATGTTTATAGGGGTTCCAGAAATGAGTACGTGACCTAAGTGGATACCTGATAATCAGAGCTCTATTTCTGCATTCACAGTGGGTATCAGAAATAGGTTTCTCTCTCCTATAATTGCAGTTGCTAAGTAGATTTGTGACTTTGGAGATTCTGTGGGCCTTTTCTACCAAAACCTGCTAGAAAACTTGCTTGAGAATAAAGCCAAGATAAAGAAAAAGTTGTTCAAAGAGAAAATCATAATCTTGATGACAATTTTGGAATATCTCAAACTTTCCAGATTTAAGTAAAAATTATTGCTGTGAGAGGGAAAAAAAAGTGTTTCACTTAAGCCTGTATGAGTTATGCTTCAGTCAGTTTAATGGTTGGCCTAAAATAAAACACAGAACCTCAAATTAAAAATGGAATTAAAATATATTTTTTGGTTACATTTCTGAAATTATCATAAAGTTTTCAGAGTGTATCCATCTGTTTTTGCCTCCTTCTTTATTTCTATTCTTTATCTTTCCCTGTACACCTATATCCCTCTTTCTTTTCTTTCTCACCGTCCTTCCCTTCTACTCTCTCTAAATTTCAATGGAAAAAACATCATCAGGTGATAATTAACACTAAATAATAATCCATTTAAAGTTAAAACAAAACACAACATATGTTTACTCAATTAAGAAGTTGTACTTTTACATTTTCCTTTAAAATCAATACTAGTCATTGACCATAAATCTGTTTACATTGGAAATCACTTGCTCTGTGTACTGAGTTCTCTATATTCTGACATGAAGACAGTGCCTGGAGTGTTCATCCCTTGGCTTTGCCCTCTTAAATGCTTACTGTATTGTGCATTCACATGTTTAGAGGACTTTTCCAAATAGCATTCAGAGATTGTGTATTATTCCTACTGTTCAAAATTCAACTCCCTTTTTCTTTCTTGGGGAGAAACTTGGCTCAAACTTCCTGTGTTGGGCCTTCTGTGAATATGCTTCTGGTCCTAACACATATACACTGAGTGGCCAGATTATTATGATCTCTGAACGCATAATAATCTGGCTACTCAGTGCATATATATATATATGCACCAGGTCTCTATTAGTGCATGGGTGGGGTCCGGCTAGCCTGGCCAGGGGGAGGGGACATGGGCAGTTGGCTGGCCTGCCTGCTGGTCGAACTCCTGGTCGAGGGGACAATTTGCATGTTAGCCTTTTATTATATAGGATATACACTGAGTGGGCAGATTATTATGTGTTCAGAGATCATAGTAATCTGGCTACTCAGTGTAATAAAACATATTATGAAATACAGTTCTTCAAAGAATAAAGTGGACCTAAACTGGAACCAACTACCTTGTGAAACATTTTAATTTTTACAAACAAGGGAAAGTGATTCTTGTCTTTTTATTTACTAATAGTGTTGCCACAGTAATAGCAGTGAGAAATTTTCTCTAAACACTTGCATCTATAAAAAGTGGACCAAGGGTTTTCTGTGTCTTAATGGGAGTTCCGTGTAACTCCCCACTTGGCTTCAAATTGCAAATCTGTGAATCAATTTTTATCTTGGTACTGCTGCCCAGCTTGTTCTCTAGGTAGGTGGTTAGTCATTGCATCCCATTTGGCAATTTGAATAAAAATTGAGAAGGACAAGCATTTGACAAAATCTCTATGCCACATATTAACTTCTTGGGTCTTGAGAGTGGTGAAGTTAATGGAAGGGTTATAAAAACATCAATACAAGGAGCTAAAACAAAACCTATTCAGCACACCCTCAAAGAAAATAGAAGAACTAAGGGGAGATGATGTAAAAGAAAGGAAAAGAGGGATATAATTTTGCCTATAACAAGTAAGTACTGTTAAGAAATGAAAACAATTTCCAAAAAATTAGGAAAGAGCATCAATTTGTACGTTTGTATTATCTCTTCAGAAAGCTAAAAATATCTAAAATTCTAGCTACATGACACCATCATGACCTCTGCACAGTGAACCCTTGGCCATTTCAGAGAGCCACACCATACTGGGTAAAAGGTTGCTATTGATGAGTGACATTTGACATCATGACCATATATTTCTATATGATGTCCACCCCCCCTCCCAAATGTGTTAACTGGAAAGAAAAAACAAGGAAAATAATTATTTTTATGTAAACAAAATATCTTTCTGAACTGTGTGATTTAGTTTTCATACCTCAGCATACACCCAGACTCATTTGGGGTTAAACTTTTCTTAGGATGATATAGTTAGAACTTTTGTAGTATAAATATATACTCTGTTGGATCTGGGGGGAACACAAAAAATCTAAAAGTCCAAGGAATAGACTCAAGGAATTACTTCCACCTATGGTGCTTGTCCCCTTCCCCCAGATGCTTGATAACATCAACATTAAATAAAACATGAAAGAGAACACTGTAGATGATAAGTGAGCTAGAATTAGTGAGTACCAAGTACAGGAGTCTGCCTTATTTTCAAGAATACAAATTGTGTTTTACTGACTTCCACACCATCCATCCCCAAAGAAGTCCCGTGCTGAATCCATCCTTCAGTTTCAACTGCTGGTATTTTCTCAAAAACATCTTGAAGTCAGTGGAGAGTCATAATGTTATTTCTTTTGTTCTTTTTCACACCTAGACCCTATGCTTCTGATCTCCATTCTCCATAAAAATGACACTCTCCCAAGAGACTGACTTTTGTTTTCTTTCTTTTCTCTAAGAAACAATTGTTTAATCTCCTAAACAGATTAACAGCCAGCTATCAAGAGTAACTATTGCTACAAGGTACCTCTCCCTTGTCTTCTGAATTGATATTTTTCTATTGTTTTCAGTCTTTTAGATAAGTGCTTTTAATGTGTTATTGTCTACTTTCCAATTTTTGGCCAAAATGTGTCAGTAATGTATGAAAACGCAGATCACCTAAATGTCATGATCAAGAGACGCTACAGGAAGAGATACCAAGTCTCTATTCAACTGATGCCAGTGCCCCATATTGGAGTAGAAGATGGCACTCATGCACATGGATTTGTTGCTTGTGTTCACCACCTAGCAATGCCTCACACCTCTCCATCTAAACACACTGCTCAAGCTATAGTTTGATGTATTTACTAGAGGCATTGCAAACCTGGAAGAGATGAGAAAAAATTCTGGAAATAGGAACAAAGAGTATGATCTATGAAAGACTGACTAAACAGTATTTCTTGGAGTCATTAATATTATAAGACTAGAGGCAGGGTGCATGAAAATTCATGCACTGGAGGGGGGTCTCTCAGCCTGGCCTGCCCCCTCTCACAGTCCAGAAGCTCTCAGGGGCAGGAGGCGACCCAGCAATCAGGGGAAAGTGACACCCCATCACACCTCTGCTGCTGCTACTGCCGGCAGCACAAGCCTAGGCCGGCCCTGGTTACCTGAGCCTCAGGTGGCCCTGGGCAGCTGGGAAGCCGCCATCTGAGGCTTGCCTGCACCTTGGGCTGGTCCTGGACAGCTGGGCAGCCACCATTCGAGGCTTGCCTGTGCCTCGGCCTGGCCCTGGGTGGCTGGGCAGCCGCCATGCAAGGCTTGCCTGTGTCTTGAGCTGTCCCTGGGCAGCTGGGGGGCTGAGGGGACTGGGGGACTCCAGAGGCAGACACGCTAAGTGTCTAGGCCTGCCCTCAGGCTGCGTGCCTGCCGCCCCGGTGGGGCTGAGGGGACTAGGCGCTGCCATCTTGTGGCTGTGGGTGCTGCCATCTTTGAGGGTGTGGCAGTCAATTAGCATATTCCCTCCTTATTGGCTGTGGGCGCCACCATCTTTGCAATGGCATGAGGGTCAATTAGCATATTCCTTCTTTATTATATAGGATTACCACTATGAAATGCATGGATTTGCTAAATGAGCTCAAGATTTGTTCAGTCTCATTAAAGAAAACAAACTGGTCTGCGACAATTAATCTCTCTTATGTAGTCTTGACCAGGCCCCATTGAGTGAGATCTCAGGAAGGAAGGTTTGACAGAGGCAAGTAGATGAATTGTTCTCAAATTGGGTTTTACTGGGTAAGAGGTAGGATAATGAAAGCAATTCTTTGGAAGTCAGCTGCCTAGTCTGTCAGCTATTGGGGAAACACTATCATCATCTACTTAGAGTTTTTCCACCTAGTGATTTGGCCGAATGAAAGCCTCTTAAACATTTGGAATACTCAACACAACCCTAGAATCTAGACGAGGAGCCAAGAAGCACATAAAAGTCTTTGTCTGCCCTGGATGTGAAAGTCTTTTTGAGTAACCACACAAAACAGCAGGTATTCGGCTGTGACAATGGATGTGTGGAGCCTTTTCATGGACAAGATGGCAGTTAGCACAGTGTTCTATGTGCCACACTGTGCCTGTGGCTTGTTCTGTACCAATGGCCCTGGGTGGCCGCTAAAATGACATACTTTGTAGTAGCAATTTTGCACTTCAATATAAAGGCAAACACAGTCTTAAAAATACTCTGAATGCACAATTCCATAACATATTATCTGTACACTGTATTGTGTGTTTAGCACCCCATGTCAAGTCTCTTTCCATCACCATTTATCCCTCCTACACCCTCTTCTACCTCACTCCACCCTCCTTTCACTCTGGTAATCACCATACAGTCATTTGTGTCTATACATTTTTTGTTTGTTTGTTTTTTACTTAATTCCTTAACCTTTTTACCAAGCCCTTCAACCCCCAACCCCTTCAACTCTGTGAGTCCGTTCTCTATCTACGGGTCTGTTTCTGTTTTGTAGGTTTATTTTGTTCATTAGATTTCACATATGAGTAAAATCATATGGTACTTGTCTCCAACTGACTTATTTCACCTCGCATAATGCTCTCAAGGTCCAATATCACACCTGTGGTCCAATAATCTTGAAGCCACTTCATCTAATGCTCATTAGTGTTAAATGAAACAGACTGGTGGGAACTTGTTATATTCATATGTACATATTCGTGTATATGCATAAATGTGTGTGTGTGTCTGTGTGTATTAATATTTTTTAGCTAAAATTAGTTTTCACCAACTCTACAGGAAAGGGATTTCAATAGAAGTATAAGTTTAGTGAAAAGGACTTTGTAAAAGGTTTAAATACAGTAATGTTGAAAAAATTTTAAACCACCTTAAATAACCACCACTCAATAATTAAATGATATAATAATCACTTAACAAATAATTGTAGAGAATCTCTGTTTCAAGATTCTCTGTTAGATGTAATGGGGTAAGCAAGAATGGTGAGGTCTATAGACTATAGCCCCATCACTCTGCAAATCTCTACCACTTTAATACCTGAATATCATTGTTTTTGACATTATAACTTTCTATTGTTGAAAGGAAGCTTGAAGACAATTTTATTTTAAAAAAACTGAATTTAGAGATTAATAAAAACTGGAATTAAGCAATTTAGGTGTTTTTTTGTTTGTTTAGGGTCGCAAAAACATATCGTGAAAGATATGTACACTTAACTTAGTTATCACTAACCAACAAGCAAACTTCAAGAGTTGTATATTTTACTGTAAAAATTACACTTGTTTCTTTTTACCCAGACCACATCACTAAATGGGATGACTCATCTTCTAAAATCCATGCAACAGGGTACTCTTTAATATTTATTACTTAATCTTTTAATGAAATTTTGTAAGTAGAATTTCATTCAAGAATTAAATCTAACTTCTTATAATAATAAGTATTAATTTTTAAGTTGTCATTATTTGTGAAATGCAGATAATACAGGTCTTCACATGATGAGGGCAAAGTCAAAACTAGTTTAAAAAATTCAAGCTTAACCACAATCAAGCACATATTTCAAAAATTGGAAGTTTATTTCTCAAAATAATGTAATGCATAACATCTTCTCACTAATCTGTATACTTTTTAATGTGAAAAAAAAGTATAATAAGGAAAATAGTTAAGTAAATTGAATTATTCAGTTAGTTAAGTAAAAGATGCATGCTAAATATTAGATAACTAGAGGCCCGGTGCACGAAATTCATGCACGGCAGGGTGGGGGGGTTCCCCTCTGACCAGCCTGCACCCTCTCCAATCTGGGACCCCTCGAGGGATGTCTGACTGCTGGTTTAGGCCCATAAACCGGCAGTCGGACATCCCTCTAACAATCCGGGACTGCTGGTTCCTAACCGCTCACCTGAGTGCCTGCCTGATCACCCCTAATGGCCTCTGCCTGCCAGCCTGATCACCCCTAACCACCTCTGCCTGCTGGCCTGATCACCCATAACTGTCTGCCCCTGTCGGCCTGATTGCCTGTAACTGCCCCCTTTGCTTGCCTGGTCGTCCCCAACTGCCCCCCCCCTCTGCTGGACTGGTCGCCCCTCACTGCCCCCTCCGCTGGCCTGGTCACCCCTCACTGCCCCCCCTGCAACCTGGTTGCCCCCAACTGCCTCCCCCTGCCAGCCCAATTGCCCCACACAGCCTGCTGTTCAGTCATTGTGTGAGGGCGTCCCAACCAATTTTCATATCCCTCTATTATTAGTATAGATTATGAAGCTCTTGTTGATCCACATGAGCACTGGGGTATTTAAAACATCAAAGATTATATGGAACTCTTCTAATTTTCAGTAGTCAGAGCATGTATTACCTAAGGAAAAATAGAACTTTTTTCAATTAGTATAGGTTATGGGCCTATTCTATACATCTAATTAACAAACACTTATGATTACAGCATAAAATAAATTAAGGTTTAATATTAATTCTTTCTGTAATGCTCTGACATACAATGTTACATTTCTCCATTATCTGGGGCTGTTCATCAAGTGCATTTATCAAGAATACTAACCCTATGCTCTTTTATTCTATTCATAGCCTAATTTCTAGTGTTTCTATATGAGAGTGTCACATTCCTTTTGGATGCCTTTCCAGAGAGTAGAAAGCCAGAGCTTTTTAATCCTGTTTCCTTTGTTTTACTTACCTTTTTCAGAGTCATTTATATCCTCCTTTTCATCACCAGTTTCAAGAGGTATTAAATGTCAAAGTATTCAAAATAAAACCATACAATATTTATAGTTGAAGAAAAAAGTATTTCAGCTGCCTATTAAGATACAATTTATGATATTTATTAAATATTATTTCATATATGGTAGAATACATATTTTTAGAGCTTTTATGTGAAAATGGCTTTTATATATGCATATAAGCAATAACATAAATGAGTCATGGAAAATGTAATAAAATTATTATTCAAATCACTTGACAATTTCAGCATTTACATTTTAGGTCATTCATGATTAATTTACATATTTATAGATAGATATATGTATATGCATGTATGTTTATTCATCCATTTATATACTCATTTTATTTTTTTAAATTGATCAATAACACTACTATTCAAGGTAATCTTTTTAGCCAAACAGCAATATACTCATTATTTGACTTTGCTTTTCAAATTTATTTTTGCTTTTTTATTAAATATGTCCTGTTGAAGCAATGAAGAGTTTGTCTGCAGAGCCATGAATTATAATTCTATTCTCAGATTGTATTAAAGGGCATTGGATAACATAATGGAAAATCACCTTCAAAGTGTATTTTTTAATAGAAACAGCAAAAATATTTAGACACCTGCATATTTCTTAGCATTGACCATCAATCAAAAATCCAATGAAAAAATTTCTTTCATCTTTAAAATCTCTAGAGAAATGTATCCCCTGTGTTGGATTGATTGGATTCTCTCTCTCTCTCTCTCTCTCTCTCTCTCTCTCTCTCTCTCTCTCTCTCTCTCCTCTTTTATAATAGGCACAGCTATGACTGTGGCTTCTCTCTGACAGAATCTAGAAACAAAGTGAAGGGGGCTCTGAAGAGAATATCTAGATCTGAAATACCTCTGATGGTGAGAAGAAGGGGATACTGGGACTACTACACTATACCCAACGGAAGGGGGGTGAAATAATAAAAGTTAGAAGAGAAATAAATAAAATATATAATAGAAAAATAATAAAGAAAATAGACACAACTAAAAATTTCTTCTTTGATAGGATTAACAAAGTTGATGAAAGTTTAGATCTAGTAACCATGTAAACAAGGGAGATGGAAAAAATTAATAAAATAAAGAATAAATGAAGGTGCATTCCATGGAGCCAATATTATCTTTACCTGGAAATAAAAGACAACATAAGAAAACTATAGACTAATATATTTTATAAATATAATTAATTATTCCTCAACAAATACTAGAAAACTAAATCCAACAACATATAA
This sequence comes from Plecotus auritus, assembly GCF_963455305.1. Classification (NCBI taxonomy): domain Eukaryota; kingdom Metazoa; phylum Chordata; class Mammalia; order Chiroptera; family Vespertilionidae; genus Plecotus; species Plecotus auritus. The sequence continues at coordinate 18,070,266 of NC_137770.1, read as the reverse complement.
AAAGGATGGTACCATGACCCATTGGGATTTATCTTAGAAATACAAATACCAATCAATGTAAAGCACCATGTTAACATAATAAATAATAAACTGCATGATCATCTCGATAGATGCAGAAAAATTACTTCGCAAGCTCCAACAATGCCCTTTCAGGTTACAAAGCACTAAAAACCCAACTTCTAGAGTGGAATATTCTCAATCTGATAAAAGCAATCTATGAAAAACTCATAGCTTACATAATAATGGTAAAAGATTGACAACTCTCCTCCAACACTCAGTATCAAAACCAAGATTTCCATTCTTGCCATTCTGTTCAAAATTGTACTGGAGGTTTCAGCCAGTTGAATCAGTCATAAAACAGAAATAAGAGCCATCCATAATGGGAAAAAACAAGCAAAACTATTTTTTTTAATATATTTTATTGATATTTTACAGAGAGGAAGGGAGAGGGATAGAGAGCTAGAAACATCGATGAGAGAGAAACATCGATCAGCTGCCTCCTGCACACCCCCCACTGGGGATGTGCCCGCAACCAAGGTACATGCCCTTGACCGGAATCGAACCCGGGACCCTTCAGTTCGCAGGCCGACGCTCTATCCACTGAGCCAAACCGGTTTCGGCTTTTTTTTTCACATATAACATGAAATTGCATGTAGAAAATCCTAAGAAAATTATTATAGCTAATAAATGGTTCAGCATGTTAGCACATTAGAAGACAAATATGCAAAATAAATTTTATTTCTCTACATTTACAATGGGAATGCAAAAATAAAATTAAAAAACACAATCCATTAACAGTAACTTCAAAGATAATAAAATTCTTAGGAATAAATTTAACAAAAGAAGTACTAAGCTTACACTGAAAACTATAAAACATTAAAAAAAAAACCTAAAGATAACTTAGTTAAATGGATAGGCATTCTGCAATTATGAATTAGAAAATTTAATATTATTAAAATGGCACTATTCCATGAAAAATTGATCTACAGATTTACTAGTAACAATAATCCCTCTCAAAATACATGCTGCTAATTTTTTTTTTTTTTTTTTTTTTGCAGAAATTTACAAGTGGATCCTAAAATTTACACAGAAGTGCAAGGGACCTGGAATAGCCAACACAATCTTAAAAAAAAAACAAAAAAAAAACAAAAACAAAGTGGAAGTGTTATAGTAGTTAGACACATAAGCAGAGCTAGGATAATGGACGAGGTACAGAAACTCACCAGGGCAGAAATCCCCAGATGCCTAGCAAAGGTCAAAATTGGAAAACAAGAACCTCACCTCTAAGGTAGCCTATCCTCCTCTAGCATACCTCTGGTCATGCGGTTTGGACCCTGATATTTCATATCGCTGGTTAGGCACTTTTGACCCCCTGACCTTTCCCTCCCTAAAGATAACATCACGGTCTCAGTTGTATTTCAGCTCCAGGTCCAGAAAAGCAGCAAAACCAGACCAATGAAGTTGTGGCTGCTGCAAGACCAGCTGAATTGACCAATACCTGAAGCCAACCAATCAGTGGAGACCACGGCCCTGAAAGAGCACACCTGGAAAGCTGATGAATATTCTATTGAGACCCTTCCCTGCCAGCTCCCCTAAGATTTCCACCTGCGAGAGAAAAATAATCTCAGGATGAAAAACCCAGTGGGTGCTCTCTTCCAGGGGACCATGCCCACACCATTCTCTTCTCTCTAAGGGACCCTAGGAGACTTGCAACCCTGGTGAGCAATGGTCAGTGGCAGCTAATCCTAGGCTAAGCTCCCGACCCCCATCTTTTCTCTGACTTCCCAGTAAGCCAAAGCAGCCCAGCTAGGCTCTCCTGTTGCTTCTTCTTCTTTTTTTTTTTTTTTTTTTTTAAATATATTTTATTGATATTTTACAGAGAGGAAGGGAGAGGGATAGAGAGCTAGAAACATCGATGAGAGAGAAACATCGATCAGCTGCCTCTTGCACACCTCCCACCGGGGATGTGCCCACAACAAAGGCACGTGCCCTTGACCGGAACCGAACCTGGGACCTCTCAGTCCGCAGGCCGACGCTCTATCCACTGAGCCAAACCGGTTTCGGCTCCTGTTGCTTCTTCTATGCACCTTCTTTGTTTCACTGTTCTAAGTATATTTGCTACAGCCAATAGATTATTATTTACTTTGCTACACTTTGTCTCTCCATTGAAATCTTTCCTTCAGGAAGACAAGAACTAAGGTCTTGTTGCCTCACTACTAATAAGAGAACTCATACATTGCAATGTCAAAACATTTTAAAACATCCAATAGTCTAAACAGAGCAATGCTGTCATAAATATAGAAATATAAATCAATGGAGTAGGATTGTGAGTACAGAAATAAACCTTCAGAAACCTTCACATTTCCCTTTTCTTTTATTATGATGATGAAAAACCACATTTCTCATCAATTAATTTTATACAAATGTCAAATGTATAGTTTCACCAACAAGCATGCTGTACAACTGGATATTCACATGAAAATAGAATGCAGTTGGACCCTTTCAACAAAAATTAATTAAAAATGGTTCAAACACCTAAATGTAAGAGTAAAAAGTATATACCAATGAAAAGTAAACAGAGAAATAGATTGTCATAACCTCGAGTTAGGCAATGGTTTCTATCACATGACCATAATCACAGCAACAGAAAGAAAAAAAAAAAAAAAAACCAACAAATTAGACTACATCCAAACTTTAAAAACTGTGTTCCAAAGGAAACTATTTAGAAAAGTGAAAAGGACCCACAGGATGGGAGAGAGTATTTGCAAATCATTTACCTCAACATCCCCATGATTACCATGCACATTTTGGTTTTATGACAGCAAGGACTGATGTTGGGATAGCTTTCATTTTAGGTGGCTAGTGAAGTTACTGATTTGGATAGAACTAACCCCAGTTCTTACTGTTCTGCAAATATTGCTATAGCTTTCAAGAAAGACAATAGGAGCAATGGGTCCATTGCATTTGTCTTAGGCGGTTTCAACAATGCATTCTAGTCCATCTGGCCCTAATATCTTCAATGGGTCAGAAATTCCTACTGCCAGTGAGTCAGGACTGATTTGACTTTAGGAAGCAAATTCTCAAAGTACAGATGGCATAAATGTACCCTTCTATCCCTAATTTGTGTCTCATTCAAAGCAACTGTTTTCTGAAATTTCATTAGGATTAGGAGTTCTTGTATTAGGAAATAATAAGGTATCATCAGACCCCTAAAGTATGAGAACACTGTCCAAGGACCCCAAACTGAATGCATCCTTGCAAGAAAAAGATGTTTGCAAAGCCTCAACTTTCACCCTCTCCGGCATCTCCTTCATCACGGGGCTAATCTAAACCTCTCTGCTGTTTCCCACCATCATGTGTATCTCTTGTCAGCAAGATCTGCAAATTACCCTCTAACCATTCAATTCACATCTTGTAGTGTTTAATGTCTGTCTTTTGTGTCCTTTTTGTACATTAGTTCCTGCCAAATGCTTTCTTTGAAGGAAGAACAAAATAAATTCTGGCCACTAAGAAAGGCCAGACCTAATTCCATCTACAACACGTTAAAGTGATGAAATAGCATGTTGCTTCATTTGGGTCATAGTTGTGGAAGGGAGTGGAAAGTTTCTAGTTCACATAAACAAGTCCATCAACCATACAGGGAAGGACGCCTGCGTAACCGCACCGGGCCTGGCACTCTTAGAGCAGAGTTACACCTTCCAAAGTTCTAGCTGGGAGCAGACTAAGAATTTGTGTAATGCAGGTTGTTTTTATTCTTGGCAAACCTTAACTTCAAGAAGAAAAAATAAAAAAAATAAAAACTCCTTTGAAGTCTTCTTCTACCCACTATCACCCTCAGCAAACACTCTTTTGATACGCAGTAACAATGAATCATAAACAGATGGATTACATTTCCAATTTTTAAAACTGAGCAGTTTGCTACTTCCTGCTATTTTGCATCTTAAAGTAGAAAAAAGTGGCTGCAGATTACAGGCTAACATTAACTTTCTCCCAGGTCTTATTGTCCTTTAGTAAGCATGTTAAAGGACAGAACTGAAGTCATTCTTCTGATTTTTGTTTGGAGATAAAATTGTACTACCTTTTTTTTTTTTTTTTTTTTTTTTCTCTAAAAGCTGCCAAAGGTGCTTGTAGGACTGATACAGTGTATTGAATCTGAGTATAGATGGTCAAAGTGTACACATCAAGAAGACAATATTAGCTGCTTTTATTTTTTAAAAATATTTTTATTGATTTCAGAGAGGAAGGGAGAGGGAGGGAGTGAGAAACATCAATGATGAGAGAATCATTTATCTGCTGCCTCCTGCATGCACTCCACTGGGAATTGAGCCTGCAACCTGGGCACTTACCCTGACCTGGAATCAAACAATGACCTCCTGGTTCATAGGTCAATGCTCAACCATTGAGCCACTGCAGCCAGGCAGTATAAGCTGCTTTCCAACAGACATGCCAACTAATTCTATGTTGGGGGGCAGGGAAGTAGGGAATGGAAGGGGAAAGGAAGGAAGGAAGGAAGGAAGGAGCGAGGGAGAGAGGGAGGAAGGGAGGTACAAAGGTGGGGAGGGAGAGAGAGAGGGAGGGAGGGATGGGGAAAAATAGAAAAGAAAAAAAAAGAGGAAGGAAAACTCTACAGTGAAAATACCATTATTAAAATTTTAGAGTCAATATTTTCCATGCTGTGCTGCTATTAACTTGTTGGACTGACATTTCAAACCCAAGTAGGATTATGACACCCTCTTATCCATTTTCTCTCACTCACATGGCACTCTTCTCCAAGGTGATGGTAACGGAGTGCACATGCTCTGCTTTATCTGTGGAAGAGAGAAAGGAAAAGAGAGAGGGAGAAGGGGAGGAAGGGAGGGGGAGAGAGGGAGGTACGGAGGGATGGAGAGAGAAATGGAATCAGGAATGAGAGTGAATGAGGGAGTCAAAGTAATGAGAGCTACAAAGTAGCCACTGGAGGAGTCAAAGTGAGAAAGGACAGCTGTGTAGCACAGAAGCACACAGGCATTGCTATCTCATTAGGGTTTATTAGCTGCAAGGAAATGGGGCGTGAGAGAAAGGCATGGCTCCCTGGAAGAGAGGATGTCCTTCAGTTATTACTTGGAGGGGTCAAATTTCAGTGTCTCAACCTTCACTTCCTCTCTCCCCTTCCTACCCCCACCTCAGCAATAGTACTTATGCCTGATTTGCATACTTCTCAAGACCCTGAAATTTATGATAAAGCCAACAATGTCATATGGGGAAAGAAGGAAGAAAAGCTTTTCAGAGATTCATCACTATTCTCTTGATTGAAATAACAACTGACCCTAAAATAGCTGATGGAACATTACTGGTATTCTCAGTGTGAGAGAAACCATAGAAAATTAGCATTTTGAATAAGATATGAGCAGATTCAGAAAGCAGTTATCTTTCTATTGATTTAAAGAGCAGTAAAAATCCACTCTACTCCAACATAGCTCTCTACATTTTTATGCCACCTACTAGCAAGTTCCAGGTTTCTTTATCCTGAAATTCCTTTTAAATAATGGAATTTAAACTTGAGTTCCTTGGATGTTTTCAGGACTCTTAGCACATTTTTACTCAGGAGAAAGCTAAAATGCATTGCATCAAGAAGAAAGAATACAGGGGTCAGAAACTTGGCGTTAGGTGGCTGAGAATGAATACTACTGTTTGCTCCGATAAAGAGGATTTGTTAGAAGGAATTGACTAATTATCAGAAGTAGGACATAGGTTGAGAAGCTGAAGGAGGTCCAAGTAGGCTCAATAGGGAGTTGTTAAATAAGGAAGCAGGCAGTTCTGATTGTGGTGAAGTAAAACAGAGGCTAGATACTACCAACATTAGCAATACTGTTTAAGGGATTCTTGTAATGGGTAGGAATATTGCCTGTCTCCAGAAATACCTTCCACTATTCCTTTTAATCTAATCAATTACAACTTAAATTGCCAGTGTGGCTCAATTGGTTGAGCATTGTCCCATGTACCTTGAGGTCACAGGTTCTATTCCTGGTCAGGGAACATGCCTCAATCCCCAATAGGGGTGCAGGGGTGCATGCAGGAGGCAGCCAGTCGGCAATATTTCTCTTTCACAGATTTTTCTATCTCTCTATCCCTCTCCCTTTCTCTCTCTCTAAAAATTAATAAAAATGTATTTTAAGAAAAGCTCTCTAATATGAACTTTGCCTTAATACAAACGTTCCAAAGTTCTCTAGCCTTGAAATAAAAATTATATTTAAATTTCACCTCAACACCTTATTGCTTAAGCTATCTGAACTGGGAGTAAGCTGTTCTGCTGCCATGCATAAAATGGCCTCCATCACTGATTAAACCAACATCACTGGAAGCCATTCTGGAGGAAAACATCTATGGCTCCCTCCAGTTTCAAGGATGATGTTTCCATCCAAGCCAATGGCCCACACTCTTTCAAAACAGAGAAATGTTAGTGCTTGAGTCCAGCAAAACAACAGCATGCCCCCCACTGTCATTCTATATTCCACAGAATTTAAAATTCCGGAGTTAGATTTGTATAAAAATATTATTTGCAAAATATGCAAAGTGAAAATTGTTAGCAGCCAATGTTTTTTCTATATGAAATTCTTTCATACCACGGATCAGAAAAACATGGTGAATATGAATGGAGAGCAAAGGGTGTAGCTATGAAAGGTATAGCTGCCAGGGTGCTGTTTAAGAAATTCTGCTCCAGGTTGAGGACAAATGGGTAGCATGATGAGAACAATAGATTGTGAGGAAGTCAAACACAGGACAGTTAAGGCTGTTTGGTGTGATGTGAGTCAGGTAATGTCAGCTGGCCTACCCCAGCAGGAATTTGATAGAATGTATTTTTTGGAACACCAGTAAAATGGCAGCATAATCGTTCTGGGAGCTTGGTGAACAAAGGCAGAGTTATTATAGATATTTTAAGAAAGATTATTGTACCTGAAAGGAAGAGAAAGAAGAACTCAAACAGAAACCGCAAATGTCAAATTTGGTCTAAAAGAGATGGCAGATCCTTAAAGAAAAGCTTCGCTTGTGACCAGAGTGCACTTTAAGTTGCACTTACGCAGCAAGGTCTTCTCATTAGCAGGATTGGAATGCATGCTATTGGGTAAATAGAAGCCATAGACATAATATTTGATTGTTTTTATGCTGAGCAAATAGAGGAGAATTGGGGATAAATAAACGATCATAGGCACTATGAAACATTCATTGATCTTGAAATAGCATGTAAAATTCTCATGAGGCTGAGACACGGGCAGCTTTTGAATATGATAAGGTTGGCCAACCTTCAATTTCAAATATTTTACGTGGTTATGTAAAACTTGGAAAGAGTAGTACTAGGTCAGCTTAAGATGGCAAAGCTATATACACACATTAGGCAAATAGACCATAGCCTACATTGTGACAACAGCAGTAAATCTTCTTTCCTTGGTAAGTTCTGTTGACAGAGTGGAACAAACAGTCTTTGAGATACCAATGCCCCACCCGACACAAGTCCCAGGTTTACACTGACTAGGAGCATGATTATGCTCAAGAAAAGTTTATGTCTCTGATTTTCATGAGTTAGGAATTTCGTGTAAAGAAAGGACCACATATAAAGAAAATAACAGCAAGATTATCTGTCTCACAGAGTTATGAGAATCCAACGGTTTAGCATATGTGAAAACATTTTCTAAAATATAAAGTACTATGGAATTGTAAGCTATGTTTCATTGCTAACCAGATACATACACAGGAGGTTTCACCTCAGCCATAAAGGGCAAACTCAAACCCCTGGCTGTAAGGTGCTCAGACCCTTAAATTTACTGGGGATGGCTTTCATTTTCACCAAAAGAAGATTTGGTGAACCTATTAATATAATACTAAGTTGTACTCTCTTCAGGATTAGTCATTGGGTTTAACATTATATCCCCATTAGAATAAAGACCTTTATAAAAGACAGCATTTAAAATAAATTAACAAACTATAGTGGAGAGACATAACACCAAAAGATCCATAATGAACTGTTTCACTCTGTCTTTAATGGACTTGTCTTTTCCAGTGAGTCATGTAACTTCTATTCCTTCAGATTCATTCAAAAGCTATTGAATTTTTGGTTTGTGATTTAAGCAAAATGTGTTGTTAGATCAGAGAAACATTGGTAAAAACCAATTGTGTATATAGAAAATGACCCTATGGTATTGTTATCTAGCCATAGTGAAGGTCGTAATCTGGGTAGTATTTTAGGAATGACCATTAACAATAAAATATATTATTGTAGGCAATTTTCAATACAATTTGTCCTTCATTTCTATCTTAACAACCATAAGAAATCACATCATTTTTTATTTCCTGGATTCTTTTAAAATGCAAATTGTTTTTGAGCCTAGTACTTTTCCAGTTCATTGACAGCGAAAGCTATGAAATGGAGACAATTATAATATAACTCTTAATTCTCTGGGCTTGGATGACTGACAGGTCCCAGGTGCTCTGATCTAGAGATGATATTCTCCGGGTGGCAGAGCTTGGGTCCAGGGTAGATTTCACAGGCAGTTAGGTTGATGGCTCTACAATTGCTTCCTGGTCTGTCACTCGCCTGCCTGTTGATGGGTTTCAGTGGGCTCTCCAGGTCCCCTTAGGTGTAATTTTTCTTGACTTCTCTTTGATCCTGAGGTAATGGAGCATTTTATCAATTTTAGTGAATAGGTCTTGATCAGATTTTTTTTTTTTTCCAGAAGACCAACATTCTCAGCGGTTTGGTCAGGGAAAGCAGGAAAGGAGGTGAGGCAGAAGGCCTCTTTCCCTGTCTGTATGCTTTGTATGTTAACCTTTCTAATGCATTCCAGGTGGCAGCATTCCTACAACCGTCCACATGAGAAAGTTTTAAGTAACAAAGCAATGCCCAGTGAATCCTACTGAGAATGAAAGGCCCTTTATCAGAGGTCCACTGGCAAAGGATTTGGATGCTGCGTTTTTCTAACCTTACCTATATTGTGCTAGTGTGGTCTGGGACATTCGGGATCCCTTTTCTGAGTTTTGATATCCATTATGGATCCAGCAGGATGCAGTTATTTGATGATCTCTAGGATAAAAGAAGAGTGGGATAGCAAGCTCCAAAAAATTCAGTTATCCTGATAGGGAGTGTTTGAAGACGTGTGACTGTGCTGTGATTTGGTTCATCAGAGAGAAAGAGGGAATTATTTTTTCCAATTAAAGGCAATTATTAGAATGCTACATTGGCACAAAATTTAATTAGATTTATTCCCTGGCTCTTCATTAGCATTCATGGAACTTTAAATTGATTGTGATACGTCTTAGAAGAAATGGAGAAGCGGAGTTTATCTATTGGAAACAAACTTTTATTTACTTTAAAATTCTGGCTATATTAGAAGTTAAGTCCCCATACTTGGCCTTGGAAGTGGGATATTTTTTAAAAGTATTATAAATAATAAATCCAAGGCTCCAAAAGTTCAGCGAATACAATTTTATTACTCCTTTCTCATTTAAGTGCATGTGAGTTTTCTGAAGAAAGGCCAATGCTGACAGTGTGAAATGGACTTTTAGAGACAGTTTTGATTTCAGGTTATTTCATCTTCCTTATCAGTTATTTCTTTATATAACTAATATGTGTAATTTAATGTCAAATGTTCCAAATTTAAAAATAAATCCCCTGCTAATTCAATATCCATTTATGGGGTGTCTGCTTGTGCTCAATAAATGCAGTGATCAGTACAGAGACTAAAAAAGTGAATAAAACACTTGTCTTCCTGGGTTTTCTTTAACTTTTGTCTTAAAATATAGGCTACCATGACACGTCCAAGTCTTCTTTTCTCTAGCCCTTTGCTCTTTGTTTTAGCTGGTACAAAATGAAATTACTAGTCCATCATTATTATCTGTCCAGAACAATACAGCATGTAATTTTATTATTATTCTTACCCACTGTTTTAGCTTTATTTAATTTTTATTCTCATTTTTTCCTTTATTTAAAACTATTCCACTTATAATCTGCCTCATTTTACATTTTAAAATGAGATGTGACATCAATAAATGGGGGAAAAAACAAATTCATTATTTTTCTCTCCCACTGAGCATCTATAAAGCTGAACATATAGTTTTTAATAAATGTTTTGGCTGATTGATCACAAACTCAACGATTTTCACTAAGTGTTGGGCTTTATGATTGCTGGTGTCTTGCTATGCAGAGTTAAGAAAAGCATTCTTTCCAAATATAGTCCTTTCTTTTGTGAAAGAATAGTTTTTCCCTGAGATTTCCGCATCTGGGCCATTTTTACAAGAACTAGAATGGAACTAAGCTTGTGAGGGTACTTGTGCTCCTTACCTGGTGAGCCCTTTCACAGAAATGCAGTGTGGCCACCTGAACCCTTACTGATGCTCAACCCTTTCCCCACACAATTTCTTATGCTCTCTTCACCAGGACTGACTAAATGTTAATCAGGTGAGTCATAATGAGAGAATGGGATAAGTTTCAAATACAGACCAACAATACTGTAGAATAACACCACTAAGACAGTCCTGCTAATGGACACAGCAGAGTTTGGAAATGATTTCTTCTGAATATAATAAGATAGATTGCATATGACTCCTTTGTTTCAGCATCATAATTTTCTGAATTAATTATGATTGTGGCAACTCCTATTACCTGTACCTTTGTTGAATGAATGAATGGATAAACAATACTTTATTATACAACAGGCTCTAATTAACAGATATTTCAGTGGATGTTCTGATTGATGTAGACATGTATACTATGATCCTTCTTAAGGTATTGAATCTCTACTCTTTTCAAGATCCTGCATTGACTATGCAGTTGAATATTATCTAAATCCTGCCCTCATACTATAAACAAAAACATAACAGAAGAGATATGATTACCACTAATACTTAGAACATTATTTGTCTATAAGTGCTGCAAAAAGAAACAAAGAGTAATAACAGTCAAAGCTTATGTAGCATTAATTATGTGCTGGGAACATTTTAAGTACTTTAAATGTAGTGCACTTTTAAAATTCTACAAGAACTCTCTGAGGTATGTAATGTTATTAACATCATCTCCATATTCCAAAAAGAGAAAAAGAAAGAAAAAGTTAAAACCTACTGCCTAAGGGGGGAAATCAAGAAGAAAATAACAAACAAAAACCATTTGTGGATGCAGGGCATTTGTCAGAATAAATAAAATTGGAGTTGGGGCCAGATTATGAAGTGTTGGAAGCCACCCATTGTCTTCACTAGCAGAGAGGTGTGGACAAGGAACCCAGAAGGCTGGTCAACCTTGAAGCTCTGAAAGGTCAGACCCAACAACCCACTGTCTAGTTGAGATAATGATACCTAAAGCAACATCCACCTTTTAATCTTATGTAAATCCTTGCTGAATGGCTATTACTGGAATTGCCTGCCTAGAACTATGGGTGGATCCCATAGTCTTAATAAAAGGTATAGCAAGGCCAGAGCAAAGCAAAATTCTTCCCCTTGAGTTGGGCTCCCATCTGGCCCCCAATTCCCAAATTTATACTTTCTTGTCTAGTCTCTTTCATTTGTGTGCGGCCTCCTCCAGAGCCCGAACCCTGAACCTGAACCCTGAACCACTCGGGACATGAAAAGGATTCACTACAAACTGGAGCCCAAATGTGGGACACTACAAACTGGCATCTTCGACGTGGGACCTCAGGAGGAGATGATATTTTTTCCTAGAGCGAAGAAAGGAAGAATACACCAAAAAGGTATGGAAAAGATCACCATATAGGTGAAGGAAATTCACCACATGCAAAGCCCACGATCAGCTGCAGAAGTTGCGATCTGTAAGTAGGGTGGGAACGTTCTTTTCAGCCAGGCTAATGGGGCAGAATTAGGTTATAAAGTAAACTTTATTACAGACTTTTGGTTTGCATGCTTAAGGAATGTGGTTTCTTGTTCAAATTAAAATCTTAATTTGTATTTGGAATCTAAAATCTGTAATAAGAAATGAAACTCCGCTGATGAAACCACCTCTGGTGCAAAGAAATTCAAAGGTGGCAGGAGAGGGCAGGGCTATCTGCTCTCCTGCAATGAGATTACTTAAAGTTTTGTTTAAAAATTATAGAAGAACTGCCGAAACCGGTTTGGCTCAGTGGATAGAGCGTCAGCCTGCGGACTGAAGGGTCCTGGGTTCGATTCCGGTCAAGGGCATGTACCTTGGTTGCGGGCACATCTCCAGTGGGAGGTGTGCAGGAGGCAGCTGATGTTTCTCTCTCATCGATGTTTCTAACTCTCTATCCCTCTCCCTTCCTCTCTGTAAAAAATCAATAAAATATATTTTTAAAAAAAATTATAGAAGAACTTGCAGGGAAATGCAAATTTTGGCAAAGATAAGCATAAGTGCTAGTAATTACTCTGGAAAGCGAAGAAAGAAAAAATTTAAGATCTGTCTTTATCTATTAAGCATAAAAAGATATACAGCCAGATCTGTTACTGAAAACTTCCCCCAGAGCAAGCAGGATGTGGGGAAAGGGAGACACGTGGCAATCCAATATGGAAGGCCACTCTCCCAGTATGCTAATTTAAAGTCTCCTTTCTCGCCATGAAAAAGTCTTCTCACCTTAAAAATTTAGAAATGTGTCTGGGATATCTGTGCACATGTAAACAGAAAAGCTAGTGTAAGACAAAATGTGCGCACGGTCCAATTTCGGATATTAGATAAAGTCTTAAGCTGGACTTGACTCTCTACAAAAGCTACAGAAATGAAAAACCCAGAACTGGTTTTATTCCTAAGAAAAATGGCAAATTTGACCCAAGGAAAGAAATTCAAGCTAGTTCCAGCAATAGGATTCACATTTCCATAATAAAGAGTGGTTTTTAAAATGCTAATGAAGGGTGTTAAAAAATTTAACTTTAAAGCCTTCAAGAAAATCAGTGAATTGTTTTTGTTACAAAAATTCCAATGAAAATGCTTTAAAATAATTAGAATTGGATTTGAATCTCAAAAATTGTTGAAAAATATATTATAAAAATCTAAATAGCCCAGGTGAAGGCTGGTTATGCCCTTTGTTAATGGAGGAAGGGGTAGACGCCCTTCCCCCCAGAAGAACAGGTAATCCAGTTTCCTGCCAGCAGCCATCTTTAAAGTATGTGACAATTTTTGCATCTGAATACCTGCAGGCTTGCTACTCAATTTCCCCTGGCAGAGAAAAAACATGGTCGGTTTAAAGTTAATTATTGTATTTTTGAAATTTATTCTTAAAAATATGTGTTATTAATCTAAAGAAATGCTAAATAGTTGACTTGCCAACTATAAAAGTTTAAAGTTCAAATTAAATTGGGAGAAATTATATAGTGGTAATTAAATGCCTAAAGTATAGAAATTTAAAATGTGTTTTCTCTAATAATTAGGAATTCAAAATATGTTGCTTATTGGTCTAATTAAATAAGAAGGATTAATTCTGTGATCCCAACCAAAAATTTGAATATAATAACCAGTTTAAATTTAATTGATATCTTAAGATAATTATAAAAAGTAATATAATCTTTAAATCATATATAGACATTTGTTTGATGGTTTTTTTCCATGTTAAAATTTCAAGGCTTTAACCGAGAGATGATTCTTGGAAAGCTCCAAGGGCACCCAGAGTAAATCAAGAAGTTATTCTCTCTTCTTAAAGGAAATATTTTGAATTTAACCAATCTAATATACTTGAAATTGCATGGAAAGCTTTATCAAATAAAAATTAATAACTATATTTTACTTATAAATGTTATGAAAGTTTTTGCCTCTAAGGAGGTAACAAAATATTTCTTAAAATACAACAGCAAAATTTTAAGGTGGAAGTTTAAAATAACAAAAGCATCTAGCTGCCTGCATTTTTAATTAGGCTGAAAGTGGGGCTGCTTTTGTGCCTTGTGAATCAGATGTAAACATTTACTAAGTTTGCTTTGCTTTCTTATTTAAAGATACCTACTTAAATTATAAACAATTAAATTCTAATAAAGCCACCAGAAACAGCTAGTGAGATTTCTGTTTGTCTGCAGTGTAGTTTTAGCTTTAACAGTTTAGATAGTCACCATTTTTGGACTGCTTGACTTGGCAGCCGCCATGTTGGCCTCATGGGGGCCGCCATCTTGAAACAGCAAAGGCCAACCCCTCTCTTTGAATAAAGTTACTGAGACTCCCATGATCCCTCTGTATATGCTAATTAGCCAAAGGGGATACTCTTTAAAAATAATATTCTAAGAAAGACAAGGAGTTTTAAATGAAACTCTCTGTAGCCTGAGAACTATTTTGGAAGAAAATAAAGAGAGGTTTTCTTCAAACATCTGAAGAACTGTATTTGAAAGTCAATAAATTTGGCCTCATAAACTGAAGTAAATAATTTATGTTTTGGTCTCCCTGACAAAATTTATGTAAAGTTACTCAAAGACTAATTGCAAAAATTTGGTTAATGTTATTTATTGTCCATAACCTAGGACAAGTGAAGTTAAAAAATAAACCTTATTTCAGATTAATTTAAATTGGCTAATTGAAATAAGTGAATGTTCAAGAAAACTTAATTGTACTGGACAAAACCTGTTCCTGAAGTATTAAGTAAAAATTTTTTATTGATAGTTCATCTCATAGTAAAATTGCCTAACATGCAATGAATCCAAAGCAGTCACATTTTTGTGCAAAAAATTAAAATTAAAGTTATCAAAACGGCATTGTAAAAATTTCTAAAAGCCTCCTAATATTTAAATCAAAAAAGGGGGGATAGTAGAGTAATATCCTGTAAGTAAATTACATCAAGAAATTTTTACTTTGAAAATTAATTTTCATTTGTAATGCTAACAGCAAGACACCCATGAAAAAACACATGGAGTCAAAATAAGCCAAAGAAAAATTGTTTGGGCAAAAAATAAAAAGGATCCTAAGTCTAATTTATAGAAAAGATTCCTTTATTAACCTTTGGTTGAGAATATGTTTGTATATTTCCAGAAAACTACAAGCCCATGCGGATTCCTGCAACAATGGATTCCAGAGAGGAATTGACAGGACTGCTCCAGTCATGAATACAAGAGGAGAAACAGTCCAGAAATGAAGTTGCTGAAGACACCTTGCCATACTAGCAGTCAGCAGCTGTGCATCGCCGCAAGTTGCCCAGGACCAAACCAGAGAGGGTCGGACTTGCATTGCCACCGTTTGTCTACCATCCAGAACTGAAATATCATTGCTGACATGTACACATAGGAACTGTTGGACATTGAAATTGGGACTCAAAAAAACTGTTGGCCCAGGAAGAAATTTACTACAGACTGATTCATTTGCCTCTCAGCATAACCACTATTGCTTGTCTCATTTTTGTTCTCATATGTTTATACCTAGTCAAGAATTTTTAAGGAAAAAAAAACAAAAAACAGGGGATATGTTGGAAGCCGCCCATTGTCTTCACTAGTAGAAAGGTGTGGACAAGGAACCCAGAAGGCTGGTCAACCTTGAAGCTCTGAAAGGTCAGACCCAACCACCCACTGTCTAATTGAGACAATGATACCTAAAGCAACATCCACCTTTTAATCTTATGTAAATCCTTGCTGAATGGCTATTACTGGAATTGCCTGCCTAGAACTATGGGTGGATCCCATAGTCTTAATAAAAGGTATAGCAAGGCCAGAGCAAAGCAAAGTCCTCCCCCTTGAGTTGGGCTCCCACCTGGCCCCCAATTCCCAAATTTATACTTTCTTGTATAGTCTCTTTCATTTGTGTGCGGCCTCCTCCAGAGCCCGAACCCTGAACCTGAACCCTGAACTACACGGGACGTGAAAGGGGTTCACTACAATGAAGAATCTCACATTATAGATCATTTAATACTTCATTTTACAAATATCTATCAAGTACTACTAGATACCAAGAATTATCTTAGCATCTTGTGAATATATCAGTGAACAGTGATGTGATGAATGTAATTTCCCTATTTTACTGACATCAAGGTTCAGAAGTCTTAGGCCACATAAAAATTAGAAGTCTGTAAGAAAGTGGACCTTTGTTCATATCACTATCAGTTTAGTTATCACACCTCAACGCCACACTTCCTTTTACATGTTATTTTATTTTCTGATAAATCTGGAATTACATATTTTATTCTTCATTTGTACAGCATTTCTCCTTTTCTTGAGGTCAGTCTTACAGAATTGCAATCTCTTAGGTGGACAATGAATGCTTATGGAGTATATTAAGGGAGTTAATGAAAGTTAAAGGCAGATTTAGCCTTCAGGATTTGACACTTGCTACTCTCTTATCTTAAGACCCACTTCTGCCAGATGTTTGCTTAGCAAATTTTCTCATTCCATTAAGTTATGTTATTCTAATCCCTACTTGGACCATCTTATTTAATAGTGTAGCCTGTCCATCCTCCACATGCCCAGCACTCTTGATAAGCTTACTCTGTTTTACTGTCTCTTTTTCCTACAATATGATCATCTTACAACAAAGTATTTAACAGGCTTCTCAATGATATTTGATCATTTTTGTCTGTCATGTCTATTTAGAAAGTGAGTTCTGTGAAGGCAAGAAATTTCATTATGTTCACTGATGTATCCAAAGTACCCAGAACATGGTAGGTACTCATTATGTTTCTTGAATAAACGAGTAAATGACTAGGTAGGTTGCAATCTTGCTCATGTTCAAATACATTTTGTCCCCTGCTCTCAAAGGATAAGGAGGCAAAGAGCACAGAGGTACTCCAGACTCAGAGAACATTGTCAACTCGAGAATTCATTCTGAACACAAGTGGCTAGATATTTCTTTAATGAAAAAACAAAAAAACAAAAAAAAAAACAGAAAAAAAAGACTCAATATTATGAGATTATCTTCAAATATTTTTTTTTTTACTTAAAAGATATAATCTCTTTAAAAATGGATGGAGAAATAAGTGGGTTAAATTATGAATTAAAATAAATATATCAGAATATATTTCCATAATGGAATGGGAGCAGTTAGCAGCAGCTCTAGGAGAGATTTCTAAGCAATTAAACAAATATTCATAGTGATAAATTCCATTAATGTATTAATTCAGTTATTGCCTGTTTAGATTTTAGAGTCTAATTACATAAGTTGAATGTGTCTGGTTTGGGTTTTCACCACTTGTTTATTACCACTTGTGAAGTCCATTGGTTTTTAAAGCCAATAGATCTGAAATGAAACTGAGAATATCTGAACCATATGCTAGGAGTTTGTACTTAAAAATGTCAAATTTATGTTTTGACTACCTTATTTAAGCAGTTCAATTTTTAAAATATTTACATAAACAACACATCAATAATCCTTAAGTTATGAATTTAATTGTAAATTAAGGAAACAAAGTATAAAGTTATATATACAAAAAATATCTAAAAGATCATATTAGATTAATTAACCAGATTAAAAAGGTAATTGCTACAAATTATTTTCATACCGTACTATTTTGAAGACTTTCACTTGACAATTTGCTCCAAAAAGCAATAAAAGGATAGTATATAATAACTTTGATATGTAGTTTTGTCTGAAAATATTAAAGCTTTCCTAAAGAAAATGAGAGGGTGTTGTAGTTACTTAAAAGGGATACCAAAATATGGAAGCATTTGTGGCTCACGCTGCAAATAAGCACAGCTGCACAAGAATGCAGTTTAATGGCAACTGCACTTAACATTTTTCTTTCTTTATTGATTAAGGTATTACATATGTGTCCTTATCCCCCCTATTGCCCCCCCACTCCCACTCATGCCTTCACCCCCCTGGTGTCTGTGTCCATTGGTAATGCTTACATGCATGCATACAAGTCCTTTGGTTCATCTCTCCCTCTTACCCCACCCTCCCTTACCTTCCCTCTGAGGTTTGAGCATCTCATGGATGCTTCTCTGTCTCTGAATCTGTTCTTGTTCATCAGTTTATGTTGTTCATTATATTCCACAAATGAGTGAGATCATGTGATATTTATCTTTCTCTGACTGACTTATTTCGCTTAGCATAATGCTCTGCAGGTCCATCCATGCTGTTGCAAACGGTAGGAGTTCCTTCCTTTTTATAGCAGTGTAGTATTCCATTGTGTAGATGTACCACATTTTTTTTAATCCACTCATCTGCTGATGGGCACTTAGGCTGTTTCCAAATCTTAGCTATGGTGAATTGTGCTGCTGTGAACATAGGGGTGCACTTAATATTTTACCATCAAGTCTGACTGCTGCGCAGTGCTGTGAAACTCCTACTAGGTCAGCATACCCAGGAAGTTTTCAACATTTACAGTCTTCACTAGGAGTGCTTTCTATCAACATGCAATTGGTGACATGTGAAGTTGGACATACAGTTATTGATCGTTTTCCTTTTAATTTAAAAATAATCATCCTTTACTTTCATCATTATTTACTTTGCTTACTGTGAGTACCCAGACAACTAACTTAGGTACTGGTAAATACTTGAGTCATTGCTATTTTTGATAAATATTTTTGTAATTACTAGACTGTAAAATAGTATACATGGTAAATATCACCATTCTATTTCTAATATATTTATATATCTATATCTATATCTATATCTATATCTATATCTATATCTATATCTATATCTATATCTATATCTATATCTATATCTATCTATATCTATCTATATCCACTACCTGCCAATCCTCAGGCTTATCAGTTTACCTTTATTGGGACTATCTTGACAAAAAAAATTTGCTTTTTGAATAGCTTTAATACTGGGTCAAGTCCAGTGTCTAAGTAATTTTGTGAACATTGTCCTCAAAGATATGTTCATTAAGCTTTTTTTTAATGAAATAAATAACATGCAATAATTATGTATCATTAGAAACTGTTTACTTTTCTTTTTTAACTACTTGTCAACAACTTTGTTTGTTTGTTTTTAATAGAAATTAGAAATGTGCTGAGTAAAAGGCAACTGGCTCTTGGGCTTTTGTAAGTAGAGCCCCATTCCATCCCATCCCCCAGTTAAATGTTTGCTGGCTGCTGCTTCACATAACAGTCTATTGGATTTAATGATGTATTTCACCATTACTTTTTGTATTTTATAAATTTCTGTAAATTAAATAGCATTTTGGTTGTATCCAAAATTTAAGGCTGCTTCTGTTGTTGAACATACCAAAGGTCTGCACCATGGTTCAATTCTCAACATGGAGTAAGCTTTGATGAGCAAGACTCAGGCTTTGAAATTAACTTCCATAAAGGCAAATGGGAGAGCAAGAGGAGTGTGTATCGAGGGCTATGACATCCCTGGCCCTTGTCCATGCATTTTAGATCTCAGAAAACAAGGAGGCTAATGAGATCTATCCTAGATCCCTTGACTTCTCAGAGGCAGAGCTCAGATCAGAAGCCAGAATTATCTGACCCAATGTCCATGCTCTGTTCATTCCTGTGCTACCTCTCCTAAGCATGCTCATGCCATTAGGACATTGCCACTATTATTCCATGTGATCAAATTTTCACCTTCCATTCCAATTTCAGTCACTATATACCTGCTTTGTGCTTCTCTATGGAAGGCTGATTCTGACCCCCTTTCCTTTATCATAATAAGGAATACAAAAAAACAATTAGCCTGTAAAGTTGAGAAATTAATTAACAAACTGTCCATGATGCAGACCACTTTCTCATCAGTAGGTAGTGTCCTTTGTCATCTTTAAGGCAGAGGGAAAGCAGACACCAACATTCTTTAACGTGTCATGTCTGATGGGGGAATTATTTGATACCAGGGGTGAAATCAGGCTTATCTGTGTAACATAATGCTAATTAATGGAAAGGGGAAAATAATTAATTTGAAAGTATGCCATATAGCAGGCCACAACCTACTCACATGAAGATTTACATGAACAAGTAACTCTTTTCCAGTTGGTGCCTAAAGTTATTTAGAAGATTTCAGAGTCTTTTATGGAAGCCAAAATTTTAAGTCCCTGAAGAACCCATGACCTTCAGGAACTACATAAAGGGACTTTTCTAGTTGCATATCATCCTTAGACTTTCCTGCACCAGCTGTGAAAATCAGTTAGTCCTGGTGAAAACCGAGCTGCTCTGTGTTCTCAATAATGAAAATGGCCAACTGCGTACAAGCAATTTTCTCTGTCCTTACAACGACGGATGGGGACTTTGAATCCCGTTTCTCTGCTCTACGGGATTGTCTTTACTTCTATTTTGAAAGTTGCCAGACATGCCAGAAGATTAACATGGAAGACTCTTTGGAGCGGCAGGAAAATTATACCATCACACACCAGTGACATTTGTGACTCCTTCAGGCTGGTATGCAGCCACCAGACAGTCAAAACAAACACCTCCCAAACACATGCCTGAACTCAACTCCCAGTCGTCTCTGGTCTCTTGATAAAAACTGAAATGGCTGATGGTACCTCATCAATTTTAATGAGCCAGTCAGTAGCTCAGCTAATGTTTCAAGAAAACAATAATAGGAAAATGTTTGTGTAAAGCTAGATAAGGATGAGGCCACTGAGATGATGAGTGAGCACTGGGAAACACCAAGAGGGCAGCGGTTCACTCAATGGGCACAGAGATTTGAGACTGTCTTCATCTTCATCTCCTTGTGGGAAGGTGGCCACTTCTGAAGAGAAGAGTTAGAAATGAAGCTCCAGACCAGGGGTCCTCAAACTACGGCCCGCAGGCCACATGCGGCCCACCCGGTGCCGCTGCCTGTCCTGCTTAGCAGCCAACTCGTCCCGGGCCCGCAGTGCGCATAGGAATTTGTTCATAGTTGTTTTTTTTTTTTTTTAAACTATAGTCCGGCCCTCCAACGGTCTGAGGGACAGTGAACTGGCCCCCTGTTTAAAAAGTTTGAGGACCCCTGCTCCAGACCCTCCTCACCCTCTGCACCACTGCCATTCTTATGCTCACCATCAACTACCTGCTTTATAACATAATAGCCCCACAGTGCTTCTTCCCTCAGTGAAGCATCGTTTCTCAGTCTTGCTACTACTGACATGTTGGGTTGAATAATTCTTTGCTGGGGAGGTGGAGGGAATATTCTGAACATTTTAGGATATTTAGCAGCAGATCTGGACTCTACTCACTAGATCCTAGTACCTAATCTCTCCAATTGGTGCCAATCAAAAATGTTTCTAGATCTTGCCAAACGTACTCTGGGCAGCAAAATCAGCCTAGCCTAGAATCATTGAGTTACTGTGATATTTCCTTTTAAGTCCCCAAAGAACAAAAGAATTAGAAGACTCAGGGAAAATTCATGCTATTAAAACTGTTCAGTATATACTTAATCTGTCTCTGAGATTATATATATGTGTGTGTATATATATATATATATATATATATATATATATATTCCCTATTTATAACACAATTAATCAAAAGGTAATTGGGTTTTATTATTAGACTTTTAAATTAACATATAAATAGATAACTAGATAAACAAGATTTCATTTGTGCAATAATTAAAATTAAAGACATTGATCATTTGTTTAGTTGTTATTAAGTTATTTTGTGCTATGATAGACACTACATTCTCACATTGTTGTCTCATTTGTCTACATGTGAGAAAATAAAATTAATTTTCAATTTTTCATTGTGGAATCAGAGGGAGTGAGTTTAAATGACTTGTTAGAGAGCAAATAATCCTTTTTTAAAAAAAAAATATTATTTTTTTCTACATGACAGTCTTTATAGGTACCTGAAAAACAGAAATTATATTTTGTACTTTAAATAAAGTTAATTAAATAAGAATTTTAATTAAAAGTGTTGATTATAAAGAAAGAGTTGATGAAGGTTAGATTCTTTCTCTTCAGTTAAAACTGGTAATTCAATTAAGTTTAATTAACAACTACCATAAGCAAGTCACTACATTCATGTATGATATAAAAGACAAAGAATAGTAGCTTTTAAATGGGTTGTATGGTTAGTTTTCATTGTAAGTAGCTATTACATAGACTGTGGTAGATTGTAATACTTCAGTGGTTATAATGGTTACAAATTCCTCCCATATCTGTATGGATAACCAATTGATTTTGCAGCTTCTCCTAGAAAGTGGTGAAGTGTATTTTCCACTCTGAATCTGGGATTCACCATGTGACTTGCTTTGTCCAAGATTCCTTAGAAAATATAGCATAAATTGAAGCTTGAAAGTGCTTCTACATTGGGATTTGCCTTTTCTTTGGATTCTGCAACCACCACCGTGTAAATAGTTTAAGACTGTCTGCTGGAAAATGAGAGACAGATAGGTAACTCACTGTTCTTGTCAAAACTGGTGTCATATCAACATCTCGCCTGTGAGAGTACACATGATAGATTACCCAGCCCATGACCAACCACTGTCTGACTCCAATGATTACATGAGTTAGCCCAGACCAAAAGAATTGCACAGAGGACATGTAGAATCCTGAGAGATAATCAAGTTTATTGTCCTAAGTCATGAAGTTTAGGAGTTATTAGCAGAAAAAGCAAACTAATGCAGTTATATTTAAGTAGCAAGCTTTAAACCACATAAGCTGGCAAGCAAACCAAGTTGGAAACCAAAATTAGTCTGTCAAATGATCACATTCTTTTTCATTTATAAGAATTATGAAAGAAATTTAAGTTTCAATTGGGTGAATTTCCATAATAGACTGAAAGTATTAAGTGAAGAAGAGTAGACACCATATAAATTCAGATTCTATTGCTCTTAAGACATAATCTTCACCATCATCATTAGTTCTAAACACTTATTCTGAGACAGTCACAAGGTTTTTCATCTGTCACATTGTCCTCATCAGAAACACAGGGAAAATAGTAATACCTGCTAACTAGAGTTATTATAAGGAGAAAATATGGCTTATGGATTATGTAACTTATGCAGAATCCCATAATTGATAATTAGCAAAGTTAAGAAACAAACTTAGGCCTTAATCACTTCATAGATTATATTCTCAGTTGTTATGCTCACAAATTGCTTCAATTCATCTGCATTTTCTTAAACTGGATTCTGTCATATTTTCCCATCCATCCATCTTTCCATCCACTCATGCATGAATGGATACATTCAACAAACTTCAAGGGCATAATACGTGTCAGATGTTATTAAGGCAAAATTTAAAAGATAGGTATGGTTCCAGTTCTTGTAAAGCTAATGTACCTTATTCACTCTCTTTTTTAAAAAAATATTTTATTGATTTCAGAAAGGAAGAGATAGAAGCATCATTGAGGAGAGAGAATCATTGATCAGGTACCTCCTTCAGGCCTCACACTGAGGATCGAGCCTATAACCCAGGCATGTGTCCTGACCACAGAATAAAAAGGTGACCTTTTGGTCCATAGGTCGATGCTCAACCACCGAGCAACACTGGCTGAGCTGTACCTTATTCAATCTTAATCTCCACATTCTATCTCCCTCACATTACCTATCTTGAAACATTTTCTTTTTCTGTTTGTTTTTAAAACATTCATGAAGATGTTCCTTTAGAATGATAATGAATTTTTGGAGCTTGAATTAGGGTTCTCCAGAAAAACAGAATAAGAAATTACAGATATATCCCATGATCTGCCATCTGGAGAATTGGAGGCACAGATGATGTTGTAGTTCCAGTTCAAACATAAAGGCTGAGAACCAGAGGGGCTAATGGTTAAGTCCCAGTCTGAGTCCAAAGTTCCAAGAACCAGTAGCATTGCTATCTGAAGGCAAGAGAAGATGAATGTCCCAATTCAAACAGAGAGAACAAATCTGCTCTTCCTCAGCCTTTATTGTCTACTCAGGCCCTCAATGGATTGGATGATGCACCCCTGCATTCGTGAAAGCTATCTCCTTTACTCAGTCTATTTGTTCAGATACTTATCTTTTCCAGAAACACACACACACACACTGTCTTACCAGCCATCTGGGCATCCCTTAGCTCTATCAAGTTGATAGATAAAATTAACCATTGCACAGCTATAGAGAAAGAATGCAATACAACCCAGTGATCAGATTAGGAAACAGAATCCCAGAGTTAATGTTTAAACAAATTATATCACATATATGTGAGCATGTGTGTGTCCACCTACATTTGTTTGTGGCATTCACATAAACAGACAAGGAATATTTCCTTAGGAAAGCAAATAGAAGGAAAAGGCTTGCCTATCTCATTCTTAATGCCTGAGAGAGTAAACAGGTCAGCCATTATTATAGATCCTCCTTCTGTTCCAGATGTCATTGGAGGTGTTTTATATAAATTATTTTATTGAAATCTCACAACCTCTTGTAAGGCACAGGCTGGCATGGCTTCAGAGCTCATACTCAGAGTCCTGAGCTATCTACACTGCACTCTCATTTGTTAAAAACATTGAGACAAGTCATCTTTAAAGTCATGACAAGTTATTTCCAAGACTGTATCTGCGACCCTGACAAGAAAGGGTGCAGAGGATAAACCGCAGAGGAGCATTCAATACTGGCTCATTTTTACACAAAGGAAGACTAAATGATGTATGTAGTTTAGCACCCTCTGTAGAAATCTACACATTAATTTTTTCTTTACAGCATAGAACCTGATTTTATAAAATGGTGCTAATACAGAAACATTTCATAAAGACCTCAATATTTTATACTCTGTATGTTCCATCTGTGGTTGAGAGCATTAATATGCTCATATACCAGCATCTATACTTGAGATTCGAGGTTTATTTAAACCAACAAATTATCATCTTTTACAACAAAAGTGTAACATGAGTGATTTGTGAATTGCAAATTGATCTTCCCTGCTGGGAGCAGTAACTAGTTTTAGAGCTTATGCTATAACAGGGCCACATATAAGTATGTGAATTAAAAAACATGTCCTGGTCTTGATGACATAATTTATTCTTTGGACACAAGCTGTTTTATGTTCTATCCTCCCATAAGTGTTCTATTGCAGTAAACCAAGGAAAATGAATCAGACATGACACAAACTTCAGCTCTTGTGGATAGACTGGGAAGACTCAGGATACTATGCAAAGCACACAGCAAGCCAAGATTTCAAAGGTCTGTAAATCACTCCAATGGTTGCTATTTTAATTTGTCTTACAAACATGTCACACCACGTGTTGTAAAGATTTTTTCTTACACTTCAGAACTCTTAAGAGCATGAATTGTGAATATCAGGTGTTCTAAAGGTTCCATAAAATAGCTACTAGTATTGCCCAGGCTGGGTGGTTCAGTTGATTGGAATATGGTCCCATACACCAAAAGGTTTTGGGGTTAAATTCCGAGTCAGGGCACATACCTAGGTTGCAGGTTTCACTCCTATTGGGGTATGGGAGCAACCAATAGATGTTTGTCCCTTCCTCTGTCTCTAAAAACAATAAGCAGATCCTCATGTGAGTATAAAAAATAAAAGCTACTGGTATGGAATATTTCAGGTTGCCAGCATAACTGGGACTTGCAGGAGGCAGCCAATCAATGATTGTGTCACCACTGATGTTTCCATCTTTCTCTCCCTCTCCCTTCCTCTCTGAAATCAATAAAAATATATGTTTAAACAATAAGTAAATACTAACTCTATTTTAACAAGTGAGGTAACTATGATCCAGAGAAGTAAAAATCATCTGTCCAAGACTACCCAGGTTGTGTAAGAAGCAGGATTGAAACCTGGGTTTCGATATTCCAGGTTAGATATCCCAGAATCTGATTTTGTCAGATTACTCGAGTGACCTGACTGCTCTCATCTTAAGCTGATAGAATGTGCCAGATGTTTGCCACATCTTTTCATACACATATTTTATTCTTTGTCCCCAAGACTTTTCCAGGGATATTCAACAATGAGAATCAGCTTGTACCTGAAATGTGGTTAGATTTTTCAGCCCTTTTACCTGGAATTTAAAAAGTATATGTATTTCAGACATGGAAATAAATTGAAAGTTGATAAATATGAGGATGAAAATTGGAAGCTAGAAAGAAAATTGTTGTATAAGTGAAAATGGGTAAGCTTAGCTGGAGCCACAAAACCAGAGAAGCTGCTCTGAGGGAAGACGTCTAGGTAAAGGGAAAACTGGGTGAGTGGCCGCAGAGAAAAATCTGGGATTCTGAGAAGGGCCGCCACATCTTTCTATGGAAAGTGAGTGATTTCCAATAAAACCTGACAACGATTTGAGATTTCAACCTGAACCTTATTCTAGAAAGCTTCTCTGTAGGTTCTGAACCCCTGGAGAGAGCAAATATCAACTAAATTACTGAACATCTTCCAGACAGATAACAAATCCTAAAACATGGAGAGCAAAAGATAACAAAGGATTTAGATGCCCTACATTTTAATAATATTCTTAATATCCAACTTCTATGAGTTTTGTAGGTACTTTAAGAGCCAGTAAATTTATTCAGTCAGTTGGACTCATAAAAAAAAGGTAGAGCTTTTATACTGCCTGAGGTGAAATCATATTATAATTGTGTATTCCTCTTACAAATTTTGATACAAATACTTTTAAAGAATGGATTCTTGATGAACTCATGCTGTATTATAGCAACTTATTATTTCAGCCCTTCTGCATAGGATTTACTGGGTCACCTGGGATGAGGTGAAGGACATTTCATATCCTTGAAGTCATCTGTAGTCATGCACACAATTGCAAATGTAAGCAAATGTTCAGAATAATTTATTTTAAAAATAAAATGTATTGTTTCTCTATAAAAACACAAATATAATGAGCTCCTATATTCAAACCATAGGAAATACTTACATTGCCTCAAATCGGTTTTATCCCAAGGTGGGGTCCAGGAACTAATCTCTATTGAAATGATTTGGCATGTTGTTGATACTGTAGTTCTTCAAGCTTTATCCCAAATCTACTGAATCAGACTTACTTGAGTGGGAATCTGTTGTTGTTTTTCCAGAACTATAGGTGATACTTATTGATATTAAACAAGAATCATTCTAATAAGATAGGATCTGGATGAACTGTCGTCTACTATCTCTTCCGGTCAGTCATATTTTCCAAGGTGAAATTAAAGGAATATGAGTATCACTAGGCAAAAATAATTACTGTGCTAAAATATTGCGGTTTATTACACCCTTTTGATTCTTCTGACTTGTGTCAGGGCCAATTCAAAACCAACCAGAATCCCGAATTTGGGGTGTGGTGACGAAAGAAACTTTATTCAGTTCAAAACAGCTTAATTGAGATGTAGCATAGCATTAGAACAACTCTGGAGCCAGGAGGCCTTGGACCAGGCCTCTCTCCATCTAGACAGCTCTGCTCTGCTCCCTTCTTTGTCACTGCACTGGTTTGCTTCACTCTGCTTCAGCTCAGCCAAGGAAACACAGCTGCAGTCTCCTGTGGAAAGGGAAAGGACACTCCAAGCCAGAGGGGAGCTGGCTTATATGGACAGAGGTCCCCACTCCTTGTTCCTGATTGGTCCATCCTCATGCAAATAATGACTCTGAATCCTCACAGATTGTTTGTCTCAAAGGTACTGTTCTGATTGGTCAGAATAGAGCCACTCTGATTGGTCAGACATGGGCAGCTTGGATTGGATGGGAAAAGCACCGAATCCATTGGATTGGTTAAAAAATGGTTCTAGAAAATATTTATATGGGAAACTCAGATGGCAGAAACAGTGCAAAGACAGGCAGTTCAGTGCAAAGGCAGGCAGTTCAGCTCAGAGGCAGGTAGTTTAGTGCAGGCTTCTCAGTGGAGTACAGTTTGTGTGAAAGCCTCTCTGCAGAAATAGCTGCTATGCTCTGTTTTTGTGTTGTTTTTTTTTTTTTTTAAATACATATATTTATTGATTTCAGAGAGGAAGGGAGTGGGAGAGAGAGATAGAAACATCCATGATGAGAGAGAATCATGGATAGGCTGCCTTCTGCAAGTCCCTCACTGGGGATCAAGCCCGCAACCCAGGCATGTGCCCTTGACCGGAATCAAACCTGGGACCTTTCAGTTCACAGGCTGATGCTCTATCCACTGAACCAAACCAGTTAGGGCTGCTATGCTCTGTTTTTGTTTTGTTTTGTTTTGTTTAATTTAAGCCCAGTTAGCCATCAGAAGTCCTTCTCAGTAGGTGTCTTTTTTTTTTCTTCAGGGTTCACACCAAAATAGAAGTGGTGATTTCAGTAGATAATACCAGTAACATTATTATACATCCCAATAGGAGTGATCTTGGTCTTTCAGCATCTGCCCAGTCACTTCTGAGTCACTTCTCTGCTACTATCCAATGTAAAGTCCCTGAGAGCAACACTTATCTATACTAATAAAAGGGTAATATGATAATTAGACCAGGTCAACCAGACATCTTCTGGTTATCTGCTCCTCCTTCAGGACAGAGCCACGGTGGTGGGGGCTGAGGCAGAGGTGGTTAGGGACAATCAGGCCGGCAGGAGAGGTCAGTTAGGGGCAATCAGGCCAGCAGACAGAAGGGTTAGGGGTGATCAGGCAGGCAGCAGAGTGGTTAGGGGTGATCAGGCAGGCAGGCAGAGTGGTTAGGGGCAATCAGGCAGGCAGGCAGGTGAGCAGTTAGGAGCCAGCGGTTCCGGATTGTAAGAGGGTGCAGGCCGGGCTGAGGGCCCCCCACTGTGGATGAATTTCATGCACTGGGCCTCTAGTCCTATATAATAAAAGCCTAATATGCAAATTGTCCCCTTGACAGGGAGTTCGACTGCTTGCTATGATGTGTGCTGACTACCAGGGGGTGGTGCGGAACATGGTGGGTGTCGGTGACATGGCACTGGCAGCAGACAGCAGTGGAGGTGCTGCTGGCCCCAATGGGCCGTGATGGGAGTGGGACTGCAGCAGGATGGTGGAGCAGGTGGGCGGGTGGTGCCAGGCAAAGGCAAGTATGAGCAGGGCCCAGTCGCCCTGCCAATCACCCCATAGATGGCGACCAGCAGTGGTGGCGGGGGGGGTGGGGTGGGTAGGGGGAGGATGCCACCTGGCTCCCAGACACTGAGGGAGCCAGGCAGGGGCCTGATGACTGAGGCGGAGGGGGAGGGGGGCGTGCAGGGTTCCAGGGGTTCAGGTGCTGCCCAGGGCCCAGAGGTCAGCTGGGAACTGCCCTTCCACACCAGACGCTCATGCTTCAATCGCTGGCCAGGCCTAGGGACCGCACCTGTGCACAAATTTTATGCATCAGGGCTCTAGTTTATAATATCTTGGCACATCAGGCCCTAAGTAGAATCATGAATAAGACAAACTAAAAGATTCAAGGACTGGCAAATTTGCAAAAAACTGGCTTTCTTATTCTTTCTTGGAATTGTAAAGAAGGAAAAGCAATTTGCATAGGATTTCAGAAAGCTATATCATTCTTGAACTTGCTCCTCTATACTATTTCTGATTTTCACAAATCTGGGCCTTTTAAAGAGGGCATGATGATAAGTAATCCACATATGGTACACACATTTTTAAGTGTTTTTCACTAACTTTAACTCTTTTTGACAGAAGGGAAGAGCAATCAACTGATTTTCATTATTCAGCAGTGGTATGATCTCCGAGGAGGCAGTCATTTAAAAGCTGAATGTGGTTTTGTTGTAATCTTCTGTGACAGAATCGGCTTATGATACACATCAGAGCAACCTAGGTAGTTCATAAGCACTAATGACAAAATTTAAACCTTTACCTTATAGTGACTTGCCTAAGTATTCCTTAATTTGTTCTTACATTTAGTGACTCAGTAAACACTTATAGAGAACCTCTTATATTTCATGCACTGCCATGGGCTACATGAATATATATTTTACCTATTTTGGTGAACCCATAATAACAAAGGGCTATATAAACAAAAGATCTTTAATCCAGGTGACAACCATTTTAAGTCCCTCCAGGAGAGATTTTAATACCAGGATTTAGCATTTTATGTAAAAAGCAATGAGGAGGCACTAAATTAATTGCTCATCCTATGGCATCTCATTTTATATATTTTATACAACTCAATTTTTATGTCTTCTTTTCATTTACGACCTGGACACATGACATGATATTAGACACAAATGATGGAATGTGGCTTTTGTGCAATTATAAATGATTCAAATGGCCAGTGATACATACTGTGTTATGGCTTACACATATTACAAGAGCAAAAAGTCCTTTATCCTTTGATTATCCTAAAGAATGAGTAAAAAGAGGGGGAAATGATAGGTTAGAAAAGTCAGAGTTGAGTCGAATTCCATTTATGTTGAAGCTCCGGAGGGTGGCCTGAGTTCCTAAATATACTATATTTTTAAAATTCCAATAGGCCTTATTCTATCCCTTTGCTGATCTTCCTGATTTCTGGTGGTTTGGCTTTTTCTTGCTTCTACTGAACACAAGTATTTGAATAATGGCAATGATAATTTGTATTATGGGTTCTTTGTTGTCTTTCTTCTCCTCTACCCATTCAATCAGTGACATTCATTACTTCAACAGGATAGTGAATTGGAAAAACAAAGGAAGGGTATTAGAACGGAAAAGCAGAGGATCTTTGATATCTGGTGATGATGAAGTAATTATGCTGACTTAGCAACACCTAATTCCAGATGTCTTTTGTTGTAGAACTCACTTCTTGTCTAACCCACTTTTATTCAGCTCTAATTTTAATTAATATCCTCACTAGAGCCTTATGTGATTCATTTCTCACTACTTCCCTTTTCCTATCCCAAGTAATATATCAGGAAATGTCCTATAAATACTTAATTTATGAACCCATCCCAGGGATATTTACAGTTCAGTGGTATATATGACTTCATAGCAAAGGAAACAGGCTCTAACAGTATCATATCACACATTTAAAGAAAATACTAATCCAGCCAAGCATGGAGATAAAAAGTCTTGCATTTTTATCACAACCATATCCAATTGCTTTACAGGAAAACTGTAGCCTTACACAGTCTACATTCTCTGTGCCCACTCAGTGCAGATGCCTTCAATGAAGTACATGTGAGCCTTATTCTATCGTAGTGTTTGTATAGTTTCTGGAAATCCTGACACCTCTAAGTAATGTGCATTTGATTTTTGTCTCTGAAAATGGTTATATTTCCATATTTATCAAGTTTCCAAAGGCCAAGTTAAATAAGATACGGATCAAAAAGAAGAAAGCATAAAGAACTAAGGTGGGAAATTCTTCCATGAACTTTAGTTTGAATGACTTCCTTTCTGATTTTCATCACCAATGATTTAATTTCTCAGCTCCAGGGGAATGCAAGTGAGCAAACTAAAGCAAATTTATCACTTCTGAAAACTGCTGCAAGACCCCCAAGACAGAACGATTACCCCCAAAATTGAATTTAAATAAAAGTAATTAGTTTTATCTTGTTTTTTAATTCATTTACCTCTGCACAGAAATCCTCCTGGAGTTTTGAAACTCATCAGTGATTATCCCTGGAGCTGATCCAATAATGTGAGAATAAATACACCATTAACCAATTATACATAATGACTCCAAGACATGCCAATAGTGGAGCATTTCAGGTGATTTATAAAGCTTGCTCCCAACAGCCTATTCACAATTCACATCTGTTCTAAAAAAGTGCATTAGAAGTTAAGCAATACCTTAGATCTGCTTCCATTCATCTCCTAAGGACATGAATAAAAGAAACTAAGCAATTCATTTAAACATTTTTGCTTGTCACATATGAAAATCCTTGAGTGTATGGAATTAAATATTTATTTGAATTCAGTGGAGCATAATTCACATTTTTACTTTTTTGGTTTTTGGTCGGTTGATCTAGTCCTATTTGCTGACAGCAGCAAAAAAAAACACTGAATGAAAGGACATATTTTGGATTTCCAGTTTATCAAAAGTTGAGAAGCTATGTTTTATTTCCTTTTTTTTGAAATAACATTTTTTCTGTTTATTTATTTTCCAGCTTTATTGAGGTATAATTTAAAAATAAAAATTCTATATATTTAAGTTGAATATGATGTCTTGATACTCATTATGAAATGATTACCACAATCAAACTAATTAACTCATCCATCACCTCATATAGTTATATTTTTGGAGTGTGGTGAAAACACTTGAGACTTCCTCTCTTGGCACATTTCAAGTATGCAATACATAATTATTAACTGTGCTGTACAATAGGTCTCCAGAACTTATATTCATTTTATAACTGAAAGTTTGTATCTTCTGACCAACATCTCTCCTTCCCCCATCCCTCAGACTTTGGTAAGCATCATCCTATTGAGATTATTGTAACATGCTCTTTAATAAAGGAATAAAACCATGTCCCATATAGATCATAATCAGATCTTTATTTGATGTAATTATATCCCTCTATAGAATAGAATAATAGGGTAAAGAGAATAAAAAAATGGGCCATTTCAGTTAAAAATTTTTAAGGATTTCTAAAGACTACGGAGAAGTTCCTCAACTTTATGGCATTCAATCAGTTACACATTATCAATTTCTCTCCAGGCAGTGTATAAAGTAGAATTGAAGATTAGGTTCTAGAATTGTAAAGACCTCATTCAAATCTGAGATCCACCAAATTCCATCACTGATGAGCTATTACACTTTGAGTATGTTCTTGAAACTTTCTGAATCTTTAGTCCTTCATTTGTAAAATGGATATGTTCAAAATGATAGCTAACTAATAGGGTTTTTGAGAGCTTGAAAAAAAACACATAATATACTGATAGTCCTAACAAATGTCAAACACATGGTTAACTTTCAATACGTGAATCATTATTATCATAAAATGAGGAAATATTTGCAATTTTTATTTTACCTTTTGTGCTCTACAGATTAGTGAGAAATGGAAATGTGTATTCTTTTGCACTTACCAATAAAAACTGAGCTAACATTTTACCTCAATAAGCACTCAATGGAAGTACAGTGAATCCTTGATCAACATGGGTTTGAACTGAGCAGATCCATTTCTACATGTATTTTTTTCATTTGACCCCCACAGTTCAATTCCACTTTTTCAAGGGCCAATTCTGTAGTTGGGAATCCATGCATTTATATATGGACTGACTGTATTTATAAGGAGATTTTCAGTAGGTTGAGCCCCTAATACCCATGTTGTTCAAGAAGCAACTGTAAATCTGAATCATTTCATAACAACAAAAGCATAAACAAATGAATGTATAAGAAAAATATAGAAAGTTACTGACATATAAAGTATCTAATATGAGCTAAGTTCTACAATGAATTATTTGTATGATTCTTATTTAATTTTAAAAAACAAGAAGAGATTTTCTTTATTTTATTTTATTTTTTTTTTAAATAAATCTTTATTCAGATTATTACAATTATTTCTCCTTTTTCCCCCCATAGCTCCCCTCCACCCATTTCCCACCCCACCTTCTGCCCTTACCTCCCCCCCACTGTCCTCATCCATAGGTGTATGATTTTTGTCCATTCTCTTCATGAACCCCCCATACCCCTTTCCCCCTGAGAATTATCAGTCCGCTCCCTTTCTATGCCCCTGATTCTATTATATTCACCAGATTATTCTGTTCCTCAGGTTTTTAATTCACTTGATTTTTAGGTTCGCTTGTTGATAGATATGTATTTGTTGTTCATAATTTTTCTCTTTACTTTTTTCTTCTTCCTCTTCTTTAAGAATACCTTTCAGCATTTCATATAATACTGGTTTGGTGGTGATGAACTCCTTCAGCTTTTTCTTATCTGTGAAGCTCTTTATCTGCCCTTCAATTCTGAATGATAGCTTTGCTGGGTAGAGTAATCTTGGTTGTAGGTTCTTGCTATTCATCACATTGAAAATTTCTTGCCACTCCCGTCTGGCCTGCATAGTTTCTGTTGAGAAGTCAGCTGACAGTCGTATGGGTGCTCCCTTGTAGGTAATTAACTGTTTTTCTCTTGCTGCTTTTAATATTCTCTCTTTGTCTTTTGCTCTTGGCATTTTAATGATGATGTGTCTTGGTGTGGTCCTCTTTGGATTCCTTTTGTTTGGGGTTCTGTGGGCTTCCTGGACTTGTAAGTCTATTTCTTTCACCAGGTGGGGGAAGTTTTCGGTCATTATTTCTTCAAATAGGTTTTCACTATCTTGCTCTCTCTCTTCTTCTGGCACCCCCATAATTCTGATGTTGGTACGCTTGAAGTTGTCCCAGAGTCTTCTTACATTATCTTCAAATTTTTGGATTTTTTTTTTTTGCTTTTTGCTTTTTCGGTTCAGTGTTTTTTGCTTCTTTGTATTTCAATTCTTTGACTTGATTCTTGTGTTCCTCTATTCTGTTTCTGGGTCTCTGTATAATATTTTTTATTTCAGTCAGTGTATGTTTAATTTCTAGTTGGTCCTTTTTCATATCTTCGAGGGTCTCGTTATATTTATCGGCCTTTTCTAGGATATTCTTAAAAAGTCTTATAACCGTGGTTTTGAATTCTATATCCAGTCGTTTGTTTTCCTCCATTTCTTTTGTTTGTGATCTGATTCTTTGACCCCGCATTTTCACTGATTCCCTGAGTTGGTAAGGTAGATATTTGTGCTAGGTTTCCAATATGGCCCAGTGGGTCTGCTTCCCCAGTTAACCTGAGGTGGACACTCTTGGTGCACCCCTTTGTGGACTGTGTGTACAGCCTTGTTGTAATTAAGTCTTTATTGTTGTTGGTATCACTGGGAAGAATTGACCTCCGGGCCAGTTGGCTGTAAGGATCAGCTGTGTCTATGCTGGGAGAAGTTCAGTGCTGGAGACAGCTTTATAGGATTAGACTTGCCAAATTGCAATAGCCTCTGTGCTCAGCTTGGATGGGGTGGAGTCTCAGTCTTGGCTTCCTGTCAGCCTTGCCCTTGCGCGCATGTGTGCTTTCAGTCCTCCGCCTTCCCCAGCTTGAGTCTCCGCCTGAGAGTCCAGACTCCCCCCACAAGAGCGTGGGTCCCCAGGGGCTCGCCTGGAACTGGGGTTCACTGCAGTCAGAACTGGGGCTCAGTGCCGTCAGGAGCCTCTGACTCCCTTTCACTAGGGAAAGCCTGTGGCGACCTCCGCAGCCTTTGTGCGCACTGGCATGCGCGCGCGTGCGCACTTTCAGTCCTCCGCCTTCCCCGGCTCCCGAGTCTCCGCCCGAGAGTCCAGACTCCCCCTGTAAGAGCGTGGGTCCCCAGGGGTTCGCCCGTAACTGGGGTTCAGTGCAGTCAGAACTGGGGTTCAGTGCGGTCGGAGGCTTCCTTCCCCCTTCCGCCAGAGAAAGTCAGCCAGGCTCTCAGCTGCCCTTCCTCTCTGCGCGCACAAAGCCCCTTTGCCGTACCTCCAATTCTCTGTGAGTTTTTCTCTTTCCTTCTAGTTGTAGAATTTTCACTCAGCCAGCTTTCCTGTGGTTCTGGATGGTGTCCGTTCTGTCTTTTAGTTGTAGTTTTGAAATTGTTGTGCAAGGCAGCAGTTTAGGTGTTTACCTATGCCGCCATCTTGGTTTCTCCAAGAAGAGATTTTCTCCATGTGAAATAGAGTATTTATAAAATTATCTGAAGCCACATAATAGGTACTACATACTATGTACTCAGATGTTACACCCTCATTTTTACTGCATTGGGCTGTGCTTCATTTAGTTGGCATGAGAGAAGTGAAAAAAAGTTGGGTTGGCCATGCTTGCTGACACTGTATATTTATAGAAGTCTATCAAATGCTGTGCCATAAAATATAAAATTATTAAAATGATTTATTGCATGACAAAATGGAGTCACATATTTTTAATCTACATACCTTTTCTAATGGCACAATTCATGAATCATGCAATGTGCTTTTATTATCACTACAGGGAATGGTGGGAAGACAAATAGACTCACACTATAAAGCTAGAGTTGATAAAACAAGTGACATGTGAGTTAATTAGAGATGAAATTTGAACTCCATCAAGATTTATGAGATAATACCAATTGTTTAAAAGGTTTTGTTTACATGAGATTTATATGTCTTTAAATATACTAGGATTAAAAAAAAAATGTGATCAGTTTTACCAAACAGTTTTCTGTTTTGAAAAGCTCATATTATTTGTGGAGCTTTATGCTAATAAAATTAATATATTTATAATTACAAAATTCTAAAAATATATATTTTTTAAAAAGACCTTGAATCACATGGATATATATTGAGCTATGACAAATAGAAAGCCAGACTGTAGTGGCTTAAAACAACAGTAATTATTTTGTTTATATAGCTCATCTGGGAGTAGATCTTTCTGGCATTTGTTAGGCATTAAACATGCCATTAGAAATGTAGGCTATTTCTATCTTCCTACTTGTCCATCCTAAGACTGTTGGTCCTTCTCCACTTGCTTGTCTCCTTGTGGTACTAAAAGCATGTGGAATCTATGGATATGCCATCTTTTTTAAAGGTAAGGAGAATGGGAAAAATACAGAAAAGTATTTTGTCCTTTGTTTTTAGGAAAGCATTATTTTTCAGAACTAAATCCTTCTCATCAGAGAGTTCTGTTTATTTCTTAGAAGCTGGAACTGGGATAAATAGATGGTATAACAGAAAAGATAACTGAGAAAGTAACTATTTGGCTTTCTAGCCCCTTTTGTGGGCATGATGAAAGAGAAGATTGGAAATGCTTTTTGAGTAGCCAATTAATAGACACTGCAACAAAAGTGGAAGAAAATCCAGGTTTTCTTTGATTAAGCCAGTAGTTGATAATCTGAGGGTGGAATATAAAATTTGGCAAGTGATTAGAATTTCTGGTGTGGTGGAAAATATGTCTGTGTGCTAGAAGTTAATTCCAGCATGTCCTAATAAATGCAAGAAGTCCTCAAAAGGTTGATGGGCTTCTATATTCAGCAGGGTTGACTCATATTGTTGCCTGCTGGAATGGCCAAAAGCATTTCCCCAAACCTGAAAAAGATGCATATATTATTGCCTGTTGCCAAACAGCTGAGTGTACTTCACTCTACACATTATTACCTGCTGCTGGCCAAACAGCTGAGCAGTTGAAGGCAGTTCCTCCAACCTGACAATGCCTACTGTATACCAAACCTTAAACTTTGATATGTATATCTGCTTTGCCTTAGGGCAATTTGTTTTAATAAAAAGCTAGGGGTCCAGAGATTCAGAGAACTTGGTTCCTATAGCTAGGTCTCCTCTGGCTCCCCCATGTATTCCAAATTTATATTTCGAGTCCCTTTATTAATTTACTCACAGCCCTTCTCCAGATTTCTGAACCCTTCTAGATGCTGAGAAACACCCCGGCATCTGTGCATAAGGACTGACCTTATGCTAAACTTGGAAGTGCATGCAGTCTATTTTGGGACACCCTCCACTCCTCTCAGTATCAGACTGTTCATGGTCTGTATTTCCAATAAATCTTTAGCTTCTGCAGTTAGACACATACTTTCCCCTTTTATGTACCTAAATCACTGGGCAAGATACAAGCATATTACAAAACAGGAGAGGGCATTAGCAATCTCTATCTCCCTTTACAATCAATTTTTGTTATTCAGAACCTGACTCCTTGAGTTCTACGGCTGTAAGAAGTCATTTAGAAAAGTAGTATCAATGCTCAGCATACTGTTAGTGAGCCAGTACATTAGCTAAACAATGCAAAAGTTTACTGGTTCTCTAGATCTGGAAAATGCTGGAATAAAAACATTCTTTTTCAAGGTTGCAATCACTTCAGAAGGATTTTTTTTTTCTTTTTAAATTTAAACTAGACCATGAAGAGAATACAGCACAATTTTTACTGTCATTTTCTTTATTTTGAATATTTTATAATTATTATAACAACCAATTTCCCGGTGACTTAAAACATAGGTATCAATATAGAAAAATATTAGGAGAGAATTGTTTTACAATTATTTGTAAAACCATTGTAAAAGTTTATGTTATTATTCATGCCCTGAATACTTTCTCAATTTGTCTGATGGTCATTAGTACATATATTCTTTCATAAAATTGTATTAATTGACTCACTGCCATGATTTTAGATGTAATCTATCCAGGAAAGAGGATAGAATGTTTAAGAAAACAGACAGATTCATCTTGGCTGCCAAAACAAGAGCTCATGGAATTAATGATGCCGACCTTCTTATTAACATGAACACTCTCATGTGGAACGAGTCTGCTCTAGAGGTCAGTGTATTATGCTGAAACTTCTTCATTCCTCAGACTCATGTTTTGGCCTCTTCCCTGTATCTACCCAGGGAATAAAAGAATGAGAGCAAATACTATCTGGAATTCCTCTTTTGTTATGCAGCCCATCAAACTTGATTAAATGTAGTAAAAGGTTAGACAATATAGGCCATGGGAAAAGCACCACTTAAAGGTAACATGGGCTTCTCTTGTTGTACCATAAACAATATAGCAGCATTTATGGAGAGCCTTTGTTAATCCATTAAGAACCAGCAAGTTTTCTTGTCTCCCCCTCTCTTTCATCTCCCTTGTGCTCTATAAATTAAAACCAGTAAGACTTGAAATTATATCATATTGAGTTCCAATATTTTTTATTCTTTATTTTTCTCCTCTTTCTTCCTTACTCCCTCCTTCTTTTCTTCTTTGCTTCCTTCCTTCTTTCTCCTTCCCTCTTTGTGATTTTAAAAATTCTTCTTTCATGGGTAATATCATTTTAACAGACGAAGTTCAAAGATAGAGTACTAGTATATATTACAACACAAGGAAGGAACATGGATTTTCATCCAACATTCTAAAGCTCTTTCCCTTTTGTCAAGTATTAGAACATATAAAATATTTACATCAATGAGATTTTTATTTTTGTTTTGCTGTTTTAGCATTATATGAATATAGCCTAAAAGTAGATATTTAAAAGTTTCCTTAGCCTGACACATCTAAGTTGGAAACATTTATGATTTGTTTAGATAGCCTAAGTCCTCAACAAAATCACCAAGCAGATGAGAGATGCTCCTCATATCCACACCACATAGTTTTTATAAAATCTTTCTCCACCTTTCTAACATCACTACACAGGACTCACATTGCTCAGGATAGTTATTCTTTGTGAAAGATAAATAAAGAAGGCTATAGTTCATTCCTTTGAAACCAGAATATTTTGCTTGACACTCCAGCATTACTGCTGAGATTTCAAGTATTAGGCAAGAGAATATACATGCAGATGACTTCTGCTCTTCAGAGTCTGAGAAACTGCCACTTCTGATGGACAACAACAACAAAAATGGTTTTAAAAAGTAGGAATATGTG
Source organism: Plecotus auritus (assembly GCF_963455305.1). NCBI lineage: Eukaryota > Metazoa > Chordata > Mammalia > Chiroptera > Vespertilionidae > Plecotus > Plecotus auritus. The sequence continues at coordinate 18,031,341 of NC_137770.1, read as the reverse complement.
AAACCCCAGGATATAAGAGTGAGAAATACCAGCATTTAAAGTATTAATAGAGGAAGATAATCTCATGAGTAATATCTAGAAGCATATTAATAGTGAAATAGGACTTTCAGAGGAATATAGGCAGGCTTAGGAAATTTTTAGAATTGGAGTCCATGGAAAAAACACAGAGCTACAGACTGGAGAAGGTAAATTTCCATAACACAAGGAAGCCAGGGGAGGTTACATTTCCATAAGACAAGGGAAACTGGGAGAAGGTACATTTCCATAACACAAGGGAGAGGCAATAGTTACATTTACATAAGATAAGGGAACTGGGAGTAGCTAAGAGGTCTATATTTACAAAATAAAGAAGGAGGAAGAAAGCCCAGAAGGATTAAGAGGGCAATGAGGGAGGAGGGCCTCAGGAGTTACCATAGTAACCAATTTGAAAGGGAATATTGACCAATCAGAGGGAATATCAGGACACAGGAACTGCAGCTTTTATAAACCATAGAAACAGGAAGTCTGTGGGACCGTTTCCCCTCCCCACTTGGGAGTCTGTGCTGTGAGATGCTTTCCCCTTTCCCACGTGGGAATCTGGGCTTGTTCAATAAATTTTCATCTTTGCTATACCATCTTCAGTCCATGGATTCATTCTTCGATTCCGGTGGACAAAGAGCCTGGGAACCAGTCTGCCCAGTGTGTTCCAGTCCAAAAATTCAGTATCAATAGGAAGTCAGCGAGAAAAGACTGCAATGTTGAAGCTAAGGGAGAGAACTCCAGAAGAAAGCAGCTAATGGGAACAAATGAAACAGAGAGCTGAGTCATTTAAAAAGATACAGTAATGTCACCAGCAACAAAGATTTAGTTTTCTTGGAGTTGGAAAACAGAATTTGGAACAGGAAATGAGAAGGAAGACATTCTCAAGGAACTTGGCTATAAAAGGAGATGACGTATAAGGAAGAAGGTGAGTGGGGGTTTGGTGTAGAACTTTTTATTTTTTCCAAGATAGGATTTGAACATTGTTAAAAGCTAAAGGAGTTAGTAAAGATAAAGTGAAATATCTAAGGGGAAAAAAATAAAAAGTCCAATGAAAAGATCACATGGCAGGCAAGAGAAATGGGAAGCAGAGATAGAAGAATTTGCCGTAGACAAAATGTATGAGAAGGGATAGTAATGATTAAGGTGATTAAACTTAAATGATAATGTGGGTGAGGTAAGAATGTTGTAGGAATTCTTTTCTTATGATTCCCTATTTTGTATGGGAAGAGCAGGCAGTGGGGAAGGAAATTGTCTAATGTTAGTCTATAGTTCAAGTATGCTACAATGTAGTGACTATTTTTATCATAGTCATGATTTGGAGATTGTATAGATATTCCTGTTCATTCTGGATTGCTTGTGTTTACGAAACATTATAGAATATAACAGTATGGCAAACCAGAGTTTATTCCAAAGGAACTGGGAAAAAAGGAATAAACAGATATGCACGTGAAACAAAAAATATAAAACAGCAGAAACCAGTTTGGCTCAGTGGATAGAGCGTCGGCCTGCGGACTGAAAGGTCCCAGGTTCGATTCCAGTCAAGGGCATGTACCTTGATTGCAGGCACATCCCCAGTGGGAGGTGTGCAGGAGGCAGCTGATCTGATGTTTCTCTCTCATTGATGTTTCTAGCTCTCTATCCCTTTCCCTTCCTCTTTGTAAAATATCAATAAAATATATTAAAAAATATATATATAAAACAATTTAGGTAATAAATACAGGGTGAAAATAACCCAGGACAATTTATTTTGAGGTATTCGTTGTATAATTTTGAGACAATAAATAAACAATACTATATAATAAAAGGGTAATATGCAAATTGACCTTAACGGTGGAATGACCAGGAACAACCGGTCATGACCAGGAACAACCGGTCATTATGATGCACACTGACCACCTGTGGGCAGACGCACAATGCAGGAGCTGCCTCCTGGTGGTCAGTGCACTCCCACAGGGGTAGCTCAGCTCAGCCAGACGCTGGGCTGATGACTGCGAAACCAGCAGCGGTGGCGGGAGCCTTTCCCGCCTCGTCAGCAGCACTAAGGCCTGCTAAGCTGCAGGCGGACATCCCTCAAGGGCTCCCAGGCTGCCAGAGGGGTGTCTGATTGCCAGATTAGGCCCTATCCCCTGGGGAGCGGGCCTAAGCTGGCAGGTGGACATCCCCCGAGGGGTTTCGGACTGTGAGAGGGCGCAGGCTGGACTGAGGGACACCCACCCCAGTGCACAAATTTTCTAGTTAAAAAATAAAAGTTCATATGGCACTAATAGAACTTTTGGACATAATGAGACAATATCATGTTATGCTTTAAATCCAGTGCCTGGGTTTAAACTTGATTCTCTCCCTATTACTTGCAGGACCTTGGGCAAGTTACTTAATCTCTCTGTGATCTTATATATTTTAGAATATAATAGAATACTTTCACAAAGCTGTTGAAAGGATTAACTAGTACGTCAATACAAAGTACTCAGAACAGCAACTGGTGTCTTATTTACATAAACTCCAGAAATGTTAGTGATAATCAATAGAAATGAATCTGGGGTTGAACTGAACTCTGAAGAATGGGCAGAGAGGTATACACAATAGAATGACTTTGGCTCCAAGTAACAGACAACAAAACTGAAAGTATTTTAAATTAAGAGGGACTGTTTTGATTTATTTAATGGGAAGTTCAGAGGTAGGGCAGACTTCAGAGTTGATCTCTTTTCTTTAATCCTCTGGGTCCTAGTTAAGATTGTGTGGGTTTCTTTATTAGGTAAATTGGACACAATAATTCTGGGACTCCATCTCTGAAAAACAACAAAATGTCTATTTGACCTTGATCAGGTCCTGAAAATTTGTTGACATCAAGAGAATGTTATGCCCTGGATGGTTTAACCTGGCTTCTGAGTGCAGAATCTATCCCTTAGAGTTTCCCCTGATATATTGGTGTTCATCTCCCACAATTGTGATGACTCTACAATGAATAGAGGCTAAATGGCAAACAAATATTTGTGAATTATCACTTAATCCCTCGCAGGGAAAGCACTTGGATCTAATAAAGTATTCAGAATCGGGTTTTCAGTTGGGTGTTTTCTAAGGTCACAGTTGTGGGCTTGATTGATGCCTAGGTTTTTAGGGGACATAACAGCAAATTACATTTCAGTTAGCTTCTTTTTCAGTTCAGGGAGAACATTGAAAGCAGCCCAAGACGAGCCTAGATTCAGAATGGAGATGATAAATGTAAACACTGTTTTCGAAGTGATAAACTCTAGTTCATCTTCATATTTTCTTTGGTCTTGAACCAAGAGGATATCACATTTCATGAATAAGCCTATGTTAACTTCAATCCTTCTGGGTCCAAGTGAATATGAGGAATCGGCTCTAGTAGGTTCCTGATACCAGTTTCCTTTTATTTTGCCTAAAAGTTAACAGTGGAGCCATGGAAAGTTTTCTCTTAAAGCATTTAATAAACTCTGACAAAGATTCTATTGTACTTAAAGATAAAATTGGAGTTCTTAAGGATGAATTATAAGACATCACATTATGAGTACTGAAATGGTCTTTTAATGTAAAGAGTCATCTTGTGGAGGACGTAGCTGTCATAGTCCCCTCATTACAGTTCATTTTTTCACTGAAGGGAATTTACAAGGCTGTACTCATAGTCCTGGCAATTTTTTAAGGAAAAAATAAACTAAACTCAATCTCAACCTCTCAGTGGGACTGACATTCTCCATATATACTGAAGACAGTATCATTGAGGACAGTGCAAGATGCCAAGAACTTTTCTTTCTATTCATAAATCTTCATTATTAAAATAACAGTTATATATATCACCTTTTTTAGCAAGATATCTATCATAAAGTTCTGTCTCACAGTGTTGATGAAAGATTTTCATGGCAAATATTTTTGTCACAAGATAAATTCAACATGCCAACTTTCATGAAATGTTTTGGCATTTGTACAGCACCTTTTCAATTTATTTGTTGAGTCATGTATCATCCGTTTTGTCTGATGTGTACCCATGTGATAACTGGTGCCAATTAAGAAAATACAAAGTCAATCATCAATCTTGCATCTTCTTGAGTAATCCATATGCAAGGCAGAAGGGATGAAATAGTCATGATGTCTAAGAAAGCATGTGATCCATTTATTCTTTGAGACAAAGCATTTTCCAGGGGGTGAGCCTTCTTAGAATCAATAGAAAAGAAATTTTAAGGGTAAACATAACAGCCTTTCTCTGCCTTTTGTCATGCTTCAGTGTCCTTGGCTTTTGTGACCCTTGAGTTTGAAGGAACAGCAGATCAAGCAAAGCCATTTGAAGACAAAATCATGACTGCCATTCAAATTATGCTTAACATTAGCCAGAAAATAGATGCAATGCATTAGTTTTGGTGGGTTAAGAAAAAATGAACTCTAAGTTTCATCGAATCTGAATAAATATTGACTTATGGGATGTTCCAGATGACTTCTTAACCGTTCCTACAGGCAAGGTGGCAAGGTTTTTTCCTTAGACTTCATTCTTACATATTTTTACAAAATTCAGAATCAGTTTTTGATACATCTACATTTAGATTTTTGTCTTTAGAAAGTTTTATTAGATAATAAAAAATTGCTATTCTCTATTATTTGAACTAGCAACTATGTTCTTCAGTTTCTCTGAGTGAGTCATTAATGGAGAAAACCAGACATACTCTACTTTGATTTTCTGTGTTTATACTAACTTTATGGAGACACAGTTGACATAAAAAATTCTGTGAGTTTAAAGTGTATATGTTGATTTGACATATTAAATATTGCAAAATGATTTCCATCATACCATTGCTGACACCTCTATCATGTCACATAATTTCTATTATATTTTTGGTGAGAATATTTAAGATGCAATCACTTAACAACTTTCAAATACATAATATAGTATTATTAGCTATAATAACCATGTACATTAGATCCCCAGAACTTATTCATCTCAAAAGTGAAAGTTTGTACCTTTGACCAACATTTCCCCATTTTTCTCACGCCTAGCCTCTGTTAACCACTAATCTACTCTCTGTTTCCATAGATCTGATTTTTTTTTGTTTGTTTGTTTTTTTAGATTCCACATATCAGCAATATAACACAGTATTTGTCTTTCCCTTTCTCACTCCTTTATCCAAATTGTCAAAAATGGCACATTTATCCAAATTGTCAAAAATCACAGAACTCTTTTTTTTCTCATGCTGAATAATATTTCATGTATCTTTTGTAACCATTCATGTCTTCATGGACATGTTGGTTTGTTTCCATACCTTGTCTATCTATATATTTAAAAGCCTAAGCGACTGTTATAACTGGTCGACTGAACAACCATTCGACCAGTCACTATGATGCACACTGACCACCAGGGGGCAGAAGCTCAATGCAGGTGCTGCCCCTGGTGTTCAGTGCGCTCCTACAGCCAACCTCCCTTGGCCAGCCAACCTCCCAAGGTCCCTCCCCCTGGCGGCCGTCCCAATCGGCCCCTATTGGGACTGGGTGAGATGGCTTCCATCGGCCCTAATCACTGGCCAGGCCAACAGACCCCACCCGCGAACAAATTCATGCCCCGGGCCTCTAGTTTTAAATAATGCTGTAATGAACATAAAAGTGCATATATCTCCTTGGGATTCTGTTTTCATTTCTTTTGGATATATACCCAGAAATGGAATTTATGAATTATAAGTTAATTCTAAATTTAATTTTTAAGGAAACTCCATACTGTTTTCCATACTGTCTACTAATGGACATTCTCACCAACAATGACAAGGGTTCCCTTTTCTCCACATTCTTGCCTCCATTTGTTACCTCTTGATTTTTATGATAGCCATTCTAATAGGTTTAGTATGATACCTTATTGTGGTTTGACTTGCATAACATTTGTATGTCTTCTTTTTTTAAAATTTCTTTATTGATTAAGGTGTTACATATGTGTCCTTATTCCTCCATTACCCCCCCATCATGACGTCACCCCCCTGTTGTCTGTGTCCATTGGTTAGGCCCATGTATGTCTTCTTTAGAAAAAAAATTATTGCCAAGAAAAATGTTGAGGAGTTGCTGTTTATTTTTCCTTTCCTTTTTTCCCCCTAGGAATTTTATAGTTTTAGGTGTTATGCATAAATCCTTAATTAATTTCTAGTTAACTTTTTGTGAATGATGTAACGTAGGGGTCCAAGGTTTGGAAATGTTTGAGAAAGACAGGCATTAATTCTTCTTTAAATGTTTGGTAGAATTCATTGTAAAGCTATCTGGCCCTGTCTTTTCTATACTGGGAGGTATTTGATTAATGTTTTCATGTCCTTAATGATTTTTGGTCTGTTCAGATTTTATATTTCTTCATGATTCAGTCTTGGTTGCTTGTATGTTTCTGAAAATTCATCCATTTCTTCTAGGTAACCTATTGGCTGGTGAATGATTGATCATATCAGTCTTAAGTTTAAGGCCATACTTGACTGTTGATAGAGTTCCTGGACTCCTGCAGGGGAAGAGGAGGAGAGGGATTCAGGTGCTGGCATCTGCATACATGAATAAAAGCAGGTGAAATCTGCAGGGGATCCATGGAGGCTGTGCTGTTTACTGGTTCCTTCCTCAGTGGCAAATTCCTCTGAGTTTGTCTTCAGAGAAGTTCTCTGTGAACTCCTGTGCTCCTGCTGTGTGGCTGCTATTAATAGCCCCTGATTTTTTACTAGTCAATTTAGTAGTATAAAATGTTGTGGTATTTATATGTTTATGTAACTACTAGCACAGTCAAGACACTGGACAATTCTAGCACAAGGATTCCTCATGTTGCCCTCTAAAACCACACCCACCTCCCTTTGAAATACACCCCTCCACTGTCCCTAACTTGTGGCAGTCACTAATCTATTCTCCATGTGTAAAATGCTGCCATTTCAAGAATGTTATATAATTAAAATACAAATTGTTATACATATCAACAATATGTTTATATTTCTCAGTAGTATTACATGGTAGTTTGTTTAGCCATTCACCTGTTGAAGGACACCAGCATTGTTTCCAGTTTGGGGCTTATACAAATAAAACTGCTATGCACATACATTTACAGGTTTTGGTGTAAACATAGTTTTTATTTCTGTGGAATAAACACCTAAGAGTACAATTATGGGATCCCATGGTAATTAGTGTTTAATTTTATGAGTAACTGTCTTGACTGCTTTCCAGAGTTGGCTGTACCATTTACATTCTCATAAGGAATGTGCGGATGAACCAGTTTCTCCTTATCCTTGCCAGCATTTGGTGTTGTCACTTTTTATGATTTTAGCCATTCTGAATGTGTGTAGTGATGTGCTATTGTGATTAAAAAAAAAAAATGTCCTGATGGATATTAATGTTGAATATATTTTCATGTACTTGTTTGTCATTTGTTTATTTTCTTAGTGAAATGTCTGTTCAAATATTTTGCCCATTTTCTAAATGGATATTTTTATTGTTGATTTCTGATATTTCTTTATATATTCTAGATACTAGTCTTTTGTCTGCCATTGTCTTACAATCTATTGTTTGTCTTTTCATCCTCCTGACATAGAGCAAACTTATTTTTTTCTCATGAGGTCAATTTATTAATATTTCTAAATTTTATGAATTGTGCTTCTGGTATCCAGTCTCAGTACTTTCAATTTCTAGTGTGATTTTTAAAATAAGCAATATTTATTTTTAAAAGCTTTTTTAGACCAGTGCTTCCTAGAGGTTTCATTCTCTCGTCATTTCCCTGAGAATCATTTGAAAGTGTGCTAATGTGGTTACGCAGGCTGGAATCAGCTTACCTTTGCTTAATGTTTAGGTAAGTCTCTCCTCAGTCTCACAGGAGAACATGAACTCTGGCCCTGACAAGGTCTTGAGATTTTCCAAATATCTTTGCAAAGCCTTTGCAGAATCATTTCTTGCCTTTGAAGTATCCTTGCCTCCTTAAGTTGGCATTTTCTTAGGTATAACTTTCCCTTCAATGTCCTGTTTCCCTCCAGGCTCTGAGTGAAATGACCCTTTTCTGCTCTCATAACACCACATACTGGTCCTCACAAACCTATATTTTTCACCCCCACACATCTTTTATTTACCTCTTTATATTGTAGATGTCAGGAAGGAAGAATTGATATCTATAATTTTTGTCATTGTATCTCTATCCCAGAGCACAGGAAGGACATTGTGAAGACCAGGTGCTTAATATTTATTGTTTGAATATATGAATTAATGAAACAGCAATTGATTATTGGATGTCTCCCTCCCCTTTCTAAATAGAAATCTCTTGAGAAAGAACAACTCCTTACCTGGAGTCACCTAAAGGAAAAGGTCAGGTTAGCCATGTCACTACAATACATTCGTTAAATAGGGAAAGAAAGAAAAAAGAAAAAGAAAAAGGTCAGGGAGACCAAACAAGTCATGCTGAGTTCCGCATACTTTGTTCCTCTTACCTTGTCACATTTTCATTCTATGAAGTCATCTCAAAAGATACACCAAATTTAGTCTGGGAAACAAAAGAGAATAATAAAAGGATAATATTCCCTACATAAAGTCAAAAGGACATTCTATCCGCTTTTCTCTGAATTTGATGAAGGAAGAAAGGCATTGTATAATAATTGTATTTGTAATTTTGTATATTATTGTCTTACCTTCTGATTGAATTGCTTCCTGGGTCTATATAGGATCCAACTGAAGCTGTTTTGTACGCAAGAACAGAGGCACCTCCAGCAAAATGCTGGCAACAAGACCATTACTTTCTTCTCAAAATATGGGGAAAAGGGGACATGAGGTGTCATTTCTTTAGTGTTTATTATATGCTCTGCTAGCTGCCTTAAATCAGTGTATCCCCACAACACTAAGTGTTGAGTAATATGGAGAAAACAGAGATTTAGAATGGATTAACAGATGTTTCCATGGCCACACATCTGGTAAGGAGTGAAATGGAAATTCGTGCATGTATATAACTCTACTCTCTACTCTTTCTTTAATATATTGCACTATATCACAGTTCCTTTTGAATTTAGAAGCATCACATTGGAGAAGCTTAATAAATCTTTCTTTCAGTTAGTTTTAAATTTTAATATAATAACTTTAGACTAAAAATAATGATATTATAGTATACCTCGTTAGATGAGTAAGAAAAATAATTTCTTAAAGAAGACAAAGCACAGAAGAGAATGTGGTGGGTGAGATTAATTCACATGATGCAGTCCTCTGGCTCCTTTCTTGTCAGTGTGACATGATTTGCATCCTGGGCCTCTGTTCCATTTGTGGCACTGCGAACACTAAGCATTGGGTTTTTGCTGGCAATTAGCTTTCGATCTGATTTGGTGGCACTAAGTGGACACAATAAATTTTAGACCCTGGAATCTCAATATGTTACTAATGAAGAAGAATTTAGGTTGCTAGAAATCCCAGGATAAAAGAATTTACAAAGTATTTTAGTCATGTTCTTTCAAAGGTATCTGAAAAAAAACCTTTACTATATTTCCACCATCTCTTTGGGAAGTGCTGACAGATGTCCTTAAAAAGACTCTTATTATTGCAGAAACTCTGGTGTTTTCAAAGATTTTTATTGCAATTATATTTTTAGACTATACGTATATTGCACATTATCCTTTTAGAACTCAAACTTATTACCATCATAGTGACAGCAAGTAAGTTAGATAATTTTTATGGCAAAGCTCTGATGTATAGAAATGAAAGTCCACATGTTCTTTTATTCTTTGCATTACCTATAATCAGAAACAGGCCCTGTCAGTCTTTGTTTAGTTTGTTGAATAATATTCAATAAAAAATAGAAAGTAATTTGCAATTTTAAGGGTGAATAATAGCATGGAATTTAATACAGAGTAAAAAAGAAATTGAAAATTAATCTTCCAAGTTTTTCTATAAAAGCCTTTGTTAATTTGCAAGAGAAATACAATTTAATATAGTTAGCTGTGTTTTTTGGAAGGTAAAAGCAATATAAGAAAATTTCTTGAGAATAATTTCCAGGAAAATAATACCAAAAACACTAAAACTTCCTCAGTAATATTTACCAAGCAATTAGATACAGCAAAATGTCTTTTAAATCATCACAATTTACTACAGAAACAGTTACTATTCCATTTTAATATGTAGGAAATACTAAACAGTAAGTAAAATGTTATTTTCAAATTATTGATTTTACTATGATCAGAAAGATATTTATAAATCTCATGAAATCTTAACCCGAAAATCTCTGAAAAACACTGCACAATTTTTAGAAGTCCTTTTTTAAACACACTGTGGGTTAAGTCTTATGTGCCCCATCCTTGCTTTCCAAACACATTGCACTCAGTAGGTGCTTTATGAAACACTTAGTATTGCAGAGAAGTTGTGCTAGCACAGACTGACACCTGTAGATCTTTTTCCAGATAAAGCTAAAGGGCCAAAGAAGGTCAAGACATTTTCAAAGCATTTCAAGATGAAGGCATTCTTATGAAAAAACAATCTGTTTCCAAAATGGTCATCTATTCACAAGGAATTTTTCTTATCCTTCTTTGAAACTCTCATTCTAAAATAAATGGAAATTGTTTTTAGATGCTTCTGTGAAATTTCTCCTGGCTTCCAACAAAATAAATCTTGTTCCCACTAAGCAGATCTGTCGCATTCCAGGGAAGAAACCAGGAAAAGATACCAGTCTTATTCTCCACTAACTTCTTTTTCAATTCCTACTTGGGATCCTTGGATCTGAATACATTTTGCAACAACTCACAAAACACGAAATTTGTTGCCTGAGAAGTAATGCTAACCATTCCAGCTAAACTACAAACGTAAGAGCATGTCCTTGTGTGGCTGCTGCGGAGGAGATATTTAGAGCAGCTATAACAACGGTTGCAATAAAAAGTTGGAGGCCGAATTCTCTTTATTCCAGATTAAAGAGCCCAGCATTTGTAATATCCAGCACTGAGAAACAACACACCATAATGAGCCTTAGGTTTTCTGTTTGCAATTTCCCACAGTACCAATTACCATCAATGCAACGGTGCTCTCGGTAGATTGTATTCGGGGTGATTTTAGAGCCAGCCCTTGGGAAACATCTGCTGAACTTTAACTTCACTACCTAAATGGATCTAATTCTAATACTTATAATGTATAATAATTAATATTAATAATACCAGCACGCATTTTTGAGCACCTATTATATGCCAGGAGCTGTGATAGGCGTGGGTTGTTATAGGATGTAATTCCATGAGTTAGTTACATTAACATCCTTATCTGAAAGAAATAGGACCAGAGACTAAAAAGGTGACCTGATTTGTCATTTGCAGATGGGTATGTTGATAATACCTGACACAGCTAAGAATACAGTTTAAGTTTTTCTGATATTTACGCTCCTTCTTTAAACTCCTTTGGTATATCTGGATACATAATGCTTAATCACAAATTACCAGCAACGCTAAATTTTTTTTTGTTTTTGCCTCATCCTGTGGGTGGGAAATATGCTTTATGATATATATTTAAATATAAGGTGTCCCCCAAAAATGTATACACACTTTAACAGCTGGTAGCTTGATTGATATTTCCTTACTCTCAATTTTAATCCTTTGGAATTAATAATTATTAGTTATCAGCTGATAACTCAATTTTGAAAATGATCTCTATGTTAATAAGCACTGACTTTATAATCATTCAAAGTGTGTATACATTTTTGAGGCACCCTATATATACACAACATCCTATCTAATAAAGAGGGAATATGCAAATTGACCCTCACACCATCACAAAGATGGCGGTACCCATAGCCACAAGATGGTGGCGCCCAGTACCCTCAGCCCTGCTGGAGTCCCCTAGTCCTTTCAGCCCTGCTGCTGAGAGCAGACAATGGGGCATGGCGGCTTCATCACCATGGCGGCAATGAAGCAGCCAGTCCCTGCAGAGAGCAGAGAACCATGGGGAGTGGGCCTAAGCCATCAGTAGGACATCCCCTGATGGCTCCTGGATTGGAGAGGGTGCAGGTCGGGCTGAGAGACCCCCCACCCCATGCATGAATTTCATGCCCCAGGCCTCTAGTAATAGGCAATAGATAACAATAAAATAGACAACAAAAAACAAGCTGAATAAATACTACTGAAAACAATCGCTACAGTCTCTAGAGGACAGACTACTAACACTGGAAGGGCAAAGAAAAGTAGGACGCTACGTTTTAAGGATTGAGACTATGTGCTTCACTGTATTAACAATAGTGAAAATGTGTCTAGAACCCCACCTCCCTTCTAAGTGCACCTTGATTTCCTTTGGAGAGTTACTTTTGCTTGGTTGGCATGCTCTCCTACTCAGAGCTAGCAGAAGCAACTGGATCTTCCTCCTCAACACCTTCCAGGCACGCTATCTGAGTCTTGTTTTCTTGAATGCAATGTGGCTCTAGTCCTCTGAGCTGGTTTTGATAGAAACAAGGAAGTCAGCATTTAGACAGCTCTTCCTTGTTCCTTAAGAGTTCACTTAGTTCCTTCCATTTCCATGCCTACCACTCCAGCTCCCAGTGACCCTCTGAAACACTAAGTATTGAATAAATGCCCCTGTGTTCAAGTCGACAAAAGTAAAGCAAGCACATCTTGGCATAGCTGTGCTGGTTTGTGCCCGCTGCATTAACACACACTTCCAAGGGGTCATTGTCTCCACTGAAGGTCAGTTTTCAATTATTTGTATTTAAAGATATAGATATCTCTTTATTCACAGAGGGACACTTTCTGCAAGCTATTAAGTGAATCTTCAATTTAACAGATATATATCTTTGGAAGGTGTACTATCATCTCTGGGGGAATATGGGTAATCAATTCAATCATCAAATTCAATAGGTATTTATTAATGCTAATTTGTGATTATATAATTAGAATAGAATTCTTTATATGTCTCTGTATTTCTGTCAATATTCTGTTAACCTAAATCACCACTTTCTTCTCATTTGGTTTAATTCAATTATCTCCTAATTATTTTATCTCCTAATTGTCTTTTCTCCATTTTCACTGTAATTTTTAAGAATATAAATTAGCCCTAGCCAGTTTAGCTCAGTGGATAGGGCATCGGCCTGAGGACTGAAGGGTCCTGGGTTCGATTCTGGTCAAGGGTACATACCTAGGTTGCAGGCTCGATCCCTAGCCCTGATCAGGGCGCATGTTGGAGACAACCGATCAATATGTCTATCTCACATCAATGTTTCTCTCTGTCTATCCCCTTCCCTTCCACTCTCTAAAACATCAATGGAGAAATATCTTTGGGTAAGAATTAACAAACAAACAAAAAAGAATATAAATTAGCTCAGAGCTGTGTCCTTCTTATAATCCTACATAATAAAAGGCTAATATTCAAATGGTCGCCACACCTTTACACGTAATGACCCATCAGCAGGAGGCGCACGTGAGTGGGTGGGGCTGTGTGCGCAGCAAAGCGTGGACGGGTGGGCAGGGCTGCGTGTGCTCCCGGTCACCAGGAGATGCATGGAGCACCTCTCGATTCCTTCCCCCCAACCCCCCGGCTCCCGTGGATGGTGGTGGCAGCTCTTTCCCACCTCCCACAGGTGGGGGTGGCTCGGTCCTGCCTCTTGCAGGTAGCAGCAGCTCCCTCCTGCCTCTGCGGGCAGCGGCGGCTCACTCCTGCCTCTTTCAGGTGGCAGCAGCTCGCTCCCTCCACCCGCGGGTGCCAGTGGCTCACTCCCACTTCCCATAGAAGCTGTGCGGCTCCCTCCCACCTCCCTCCGGTAGAAGCGGTGCGGCTCCTGCTGGCTCCCACCTCTCACGGAAGTGGTGGGCAGCCTACTGTGCACGATTTCACGTGCTGGGCCACTAGTCTTCAATATTCTTTGAATTACAATACAAATCAAACCACAAAGGGACTACCTCTCACCACTCTCCTATCTTTGCCCCAGCTATACTAATAGTCTGAGTTTTCTTTCATTTCCCCAAACACAACCCATTATCATTGCAGGGCCTTTATACCTTTGACCACTAGCACGTTTCCTAGTTTAAATGTAACTTCTTCAGAGACTCTACCTTAAACTCAGGTGTACATTACCTCTTGTGGATCAGAGCACCTTATTATTTATCTTTATGTTAGACATCAGAGAATCTGCTATTGATGTGTTTGTTTCCACCTAGGAAGAGGTGAGGGCCAGGGCATAAGCCATACCAGATCATGTTTCACTCATCTTGTACACCTGATATCTAGCTTAGCAATGTCAACCACCAACTTGAAATTCTGTAAATGCATGTACTTGAATCAATTGATACTCTCACCTTCCCCATTTTCTCCACTTGTACTTTATAGGCAATGTGCATTAAGAGACAACATCATCCACTAGAATGTCTTTTTTAAAAAAGGCAAGATAAATAATTTCTATATTTGTAATATTTAGGCAGCCAAAGTAAGGCAAATTATAGTTAGAAAAGCAAAGATGATAAAAAAAAAATTAAACAATTTCATCAATGCCTTGTGGTAGTACAACAAGGGTCTCCCCAAAATGCCCACACTCTAATTCCCAGAATCTGTTCACATTCTGCCTTGGATGGCAAAAGGGACTTTGCAAATATCATTAAGAGAAGGAACCTTGAGATGGGGAGATTTTCCTGTATTATTCAGATAGGCCCAACATGATCCCAAAGGTCCGTAAAAGTGGAGGCAGATAATGAAACTCAGAGGAAATGTGACTTTAGAAGAATGGTTAAAAGGAACTATAAGACAAGAAATGTGGCAGCCTCTAAAATTGGAAAGACAAGGAAATAGATTCTTTCCTAAAAACCTCCAGAAAGGAACACAGGCCTGCTGACATCATCCTTTTTTTTTTTTTTTTTAAATTTGAACTTATTGTGGTGACATTGGTTAATAAAATTATGCAGGTTTCAGTTGTACAATTCTATAATACATCATCAGTATATTGTATTCACCACCCCAAGTCAAGTCTCCTTCCATTATTAATTACTAGAGGCCCAGTGCACAAAGTCCATGCACTGAGCGGGGGTTCCTCAGCCTGGCCTGTGCCCTCTCGTAGTCTGGGACCCCTCAGGGAATGTCCGCCTGCCAGCTTAGACCCGATCCCTTGGCAGTCAGACATCCCTCTCACAGTCCAGGGCTCTCATAGTCTGGGACCCCTCGCTCTTACCACCCACATGCAGTAGAGGCAGGAGAGGGTCCTGCCACCGCCGCTGCACTCGCCAGTGGTGAACCTGTCTTCTGGCTGAGCAGCGCTCCCCTTGTGGGAGCGCAGTGATCACCAGGGGGCAGCTCCTGCATTGATCATCTGCCCCCTGGTGGTCAGTGTGCATCATAGAGACCGGTCGTTCTGCTGGTTATTCTGCAGTTCGGTCAATTTGCATATTAAGGTTTTATTATATAGAATGCTCCGTATACTCTCTTCTAACCTCCCCCAACCCCGCTTCTTTCACTCTGGTAATCAACATGCTGTGGTCTGTCTCTGAATTTTTTTGTTTTTGTTTTGTTTTGTTTTTGCTTAATCCTTTCCCCTTTTTCACACAGTGCCTGTCCTTCCTCCCATCTGAAGCTGTCAGTCTGTTCTCTGTATCTGAGTCCATTTATATTCCGTTTGTTATTTTATTTTATTTCTTAGATTACACTTATAAGTGAAATGATATGGTATTTGTCTTTCTCTGATGGGCTTATTTCACTTAGCATAGTGCCCTACAGGTCCATCGTTACTGTGGTAAAGGGTAAGATTTCCTTCTTTTTTAAGGCCAAGTAGTATCACTTTAGCCTAATGAAACCTGCATCCAGCTTCTACCCGCCATAACTTCTGATAATAAATGTGTGTTTTTAAGCTTGTAAGTGTGTGGCAAGTTGTTTCAGCAGCAATAGAAAAACAAATACAATGCCTTTAATTAAATGCACTCTGGGTAGTTCTTTAATATATATCATTTCCTGAACCTTTCCTTAAGTGTAAAAGTGTTCAGTATGGCTATATCTTTCTAAAGCTCTAAAAGTCTCAATTTTTTTTAAAGATTGTGTGACAGATCACACAGTGGCCCTAATCGTTCACACACAGTTCAATCCAAAGCAAATAAAACAACTTAGTAGCTCATTAGGTGGATGTGACCCATATGCCTACTTATCAGCAGCTAGCTTTCAGGTTAAATTATAACTGTTTGAAAGGAAGACAGCCATCAGCTGAAACTGTGCACCTGTTGCTTTTCAAAGAAACTGTGCCATATCATCCAGCTACTCTCATCAAGAAAGACAACCAAAGCAATTGACACAGCAGTGTCAACATTGTAGACAAAGTGAACCATCTGGGTCCAAGGCAGATGACGCTTGGGAATAAGTTTTTTCTTTTTCCTTCTTCATTTTGTTCTTTGTTTCAAAACTAATTTCATTTTCTCTGCTTTGATTTGCTACACTTTACAGAATAAATTTTAATTGAAAAAGAATCATCAAAGTATATTTCCCTAGCTTCTTTCTTGGGAGTCTTCTGAGATCTCTCTAAAGTATTTCATCCATTATAACAAAGTCCAGAATATAGATCTTCATATACTTTACTGAAGAGATATTTCACTGAAGTTTTGCTCTCAACTCTCCTTTTCTAAGTACTAAATTCTTTATAGCACCTTTCCTCTTAAGCCCCTGACAGCCATTCAACACAGTCAGTGCTTCTGTAAAATAAAATTTATGGTCTGAATTCAAGGTGGCCTTGGGGAACATCTAGTCTATACCCACAAGGGCTTTTAAAACATTTTCATTCAATTACATGCAATGGGGAAGAAGATTCTAGAGTCATAGCCCCATCCTGATATTTTTATAACCACATATTTTCATAAAAAATGTTGATTTCTCTGCACTATATATTGGTGTCTAATTTATTATCACTGTAGTGCCCCTACATCCCCTCTAAAATTTTAGATTTAATATTTTTAAAAACATATGCAATATTTATTCTACATTCTTAATATATTAATGAATAATTCAATTTGAGAATTTTCCTTATATAAGGATCATAAACTCACATAGGTAGTATGCATGAATGAAAAGGTTGTGTACATTTGCCTCAAAATAGAATTAGAGAACAATCTGAAACATGATATGATGTGTAAAAGTACATTATTCATGGAAGAGTCCTTAGTGCTAAGTTAATATATATCTTCATGGGGCTTAGAATTAAATACAAATAAATTCCACAAGGGTCAACCAAAAGTCTATGTGGATATAAATATAGTAGAAGGACCTCATTTTTCAGAATTAGCACCAAAGCAATGCAGCTCAGCACAGATCAGATTGGAACAGGTTGAGGAAGGAAAGGAGTATCAGGTGTTTTAGGACACTCATGGAGAGATGCTGGCAGTTCAGGTCCTTGGACTTGAAGCTGACATTTTGTTTGATAGTAAAGGACCCAGGAATGTGCTGACCTGCAGCTGTGGTTCCCACTCCTCATCATGTATCAGAATTGCCTCAGGGTTTTACTTTTGGACACTGTCCTCAGGATTTCTGAATCAGTAGGTCTCAGGTGGAGCTGAAAATGGGTGTTTCTAATAAGTTCCTAGGTGATGCTGATGTTGCTTTTCCAGAGACAAAACTTTGAAAACCACTAAGGTAGAAAAACTAAACACACACATTTGGTCTGGTTCATTTTTTTTTTTTTTTTTTTTTTTTAACTCTTAATCTGAGAGCTCCCAGGAGGGAACAACAGCAAAAACAGATGTAGTACTGACCGATAAAATACTGTTTTATAATCAAGGGTATATATTTGTGTAACATTAAGTGGCCTGAAATGACCCTTTAAGATACTTGTGAGTATCAGTAACATATACACTGGATTAAAATAATAGGAGTGATGCTATTTTATCATCTATAACTAGAGGCCGGGTGCATGAAAATCATGTACTCGGCGGTCCCTCAGCCCAGCCTGCACCTTCTTGCAGTCTGGGAGCCCTCATGGGATGCAGGGAGTGGGCCTAAGCCATCAGTCAGACAACCTTAGTGCTGCTGCGGAGGCAGAAGAGGCTTCTACCACCACTGCTGTGCTCGCCAGCCATGAGCCAGGCTTCTGGCTGATCAGCACTTCCGCTGTGTGAGCGCATTGACCACCAGGGAGCAGCTCCTGCATTGAGCATCTGCCCCCTGGTGGTCAGTGCGCATTATAGCGACTAGTCATTCAACCATTCAGTCAATTTGCATATTAGCCTTTTATTATACAGGATAATAAAAGTTCAGTATGCTAATTAGACCAGATGTCCTTCTGGAGGTCCTTCCGGACAACCTTCTAGACGAAGCCGGGGTTGCAAGGGAAGCCTGGGTCCCAGGTACCAGAGGGAAGCCAGTGCTGGCAGCCGGGGGAAGGAAGGCCTACTCTTGCATGAATTTCATGCATCGGGCTTCTAGTTTGTAAATAATTTTCAACATTGTTGAAATATTTTACTTACTATTTCATGCCTTTATCATTTTAAAATACTAAATGCATCATAAGTAAGATACTTTATTTCTTCTCAGAAATGATATTAGCTACTCATTCATTTAACATTGTCTTATTTGATTAATTTGTACTTTTCCAAGATACTTAGTTATTCTTAGTTATTTTGAATAGATATTTTGTCACTTGTCTGCATTCACAAATGCTGGATTGTCATGTGAAAAGATTCCACTGTTTTTCTCTTTTCAAAATTTACTTTCCATATGAAGTGCCTTTACCCAACAGATAGCATATCTTAATTCCTTTCTCCTTTACTTAAAAGTTAGTGGAAGAATATAGTTCAAAGCCCTGGTTCCCATGATACACTTCTCTTTAGTTATATCTAAAAAACACTGTCACTTCAGTCTATAGAAAATTATGAAATTAGATAATACTCCAGCTAAATATGTAGCTTTGAATAAAATTCATCCTTGTGGTAATTGACACCCAGTGGCATCTGGAGAAGAAGCATGGTGTTTCCAGCTCCCAGTGATGAGGAAAAATAATGGCTATTAAGCCGGTACACTAGTCCTAAATAAAATGAATTTCCCACTTAGTTTCATTTTCAAAAGGGTAATTAATTGCTTTTCAAGTTTTATGATACATAAAGCACTGCCAATGATGCATAAGCTACCAATAAAATGGGGGAAAAGAGAGATACCAGTCCCCTTTGGTCAGCATCACACCAGACAAGTCTGTTAATAGGAGATTGACATTTATGAAACCATAAATCTAGATAGGTGGATATGTATGAGCTACCAGTTTCTTTAAAGATTTCCCTTTGTATAATATTCTAAAGTTTAAAAATTACTTTTGAATGTTGTCCCATTTAGTTAATTTGTTTTTACAAGTCCCTGTGCATAGCTGTAGTCCATCTAGTAGACAATATTATCTCCATTTCCAGAGAAGAGAAAGGATTCCTTGAGATGTTAAGCTATTTGGATGCTGTGGATACTAGTGCTGTTTGCAGAATGGAGTCGATGTTTCTGCTTCTGGGCTCCTTCCTTGGCCCCGCCTCTGGTTTCAAACACATATTTTCCAATTTTCAAAACTATGTAAATTTTAAGGAATACATTTGATGGACATGTTAGTGTTGAACATCAAAATGTTCTCTCTTCCCATGTTCCTGAATTCCTACAGCAACAACCATCTGCTTGTGAAACTTTGTAGGAATATAATAGACACTGCGTGTGTCATATCTATGTACTTAGACTCAATAAAACAGAAATTTATTGAGCAGCTATGCAGTGAAAGATACACCAAGTATCAGAAACAATGAATAATGACTTGTTCCTGCCCTCAACGATCTCCCCATCTTGTAGGGAAGATAAAAATAATACAAAACATGGGCTGGGGGGGCAATCAGTGTGGTGAGTAGAACATGGGGGGCACATCCAGTTGCTCTATGAACCAGAAGAGGAAGATAGAACCACCACATATGCAGGGCAGTTAATTTTTATTAAAAGATAAATCACAGCTATGTTTAAGAAATAGAAAAACATAAACATAAAATACAATGACCATGGTATTTTTTAGACTAAGGGAATAATATGACAAAAAAAATCACGGGAATAGGTATACCTGAGGACAATTTAAAATGGAGTGTACAATATTGGGAAGCCAAAAAAAAAAAAAAGTAAGTGAATTTAGAAGTGTTGGTGAAGGCATGGATGTTCCAGTACCTCAGGGAGAGTTTATTTTACACTTAAGGAGGCATTGGAGAAGATTCTGGAGGGAATGGAAGTTAAGTGATAAGATCAATGTTCCTGATGCATCAATTTTGGAATTTTAAGGGTTTTAGCATCTCTGTTCCAAACCGGAGGATATATATATATATATATATATATATATATATATATATATATATATATATATGCTTTTTTTCTATTATTTTACAACTAGAGGCCCAGTGCATGAAATTAATGCACAGTGGGAGGGCGATCCCCTCAGCCCAGCCTGCACCCTCTCCAATCCGGGACCCCTTGGGGGATGTCTGACTGCCGGTTTTGGCCCGATCGGAAGAACTGATTTCTGGCAGTTGGACATCCCTCTCACAATCCGGGACCACTGGCTTCTAACTACTCACCTGCCTGCCTGCCTGATCACCCCTAACTGCCCCCCCCCACACTGGCCTGGTTGCCCCTTAGTGCCTCCCCCCCCCCCCCCCCCCGCAGGCCTGGTTGCCCCCAACTGCCCCCTTCTGCCACTCCACGCAGCCTGCTGGTCAGTCGTTTGCTCGTCCCTCGCTAACCCCCCTGCTGGCCTGGTTGCCCCACGCAGCCTGCTGTTTGGTTTTTACTGTGAGGGCATCATGACCAATTTGCAAATTACCCTTTTATTAGTATAGATTATCAGTTAGTGTTTTCTTAAAATAAAGATATTTTTATTAGCAAGAGGGAAAATTCTGAATTCTTAATAAGGTCAAGAAAAAATATTACCCAGTTATGTTCTTACATGAGAGTACCTGGTAATATTAATTGATCTTTTTACTGACAAGTCTAAAGTAAACGCATCATTTATCTAATGGGTGATTGATGAGTGTGCCTTCCAAATTGAAAAAAAAATAAAATGTTTCT
Organism: Plecotus auritus; assembly: GCF_963455305.1. Taxonomy (NCBI): domain Eukaryota; kingdom Metazoa; phylum Chordata; class Mammalia; order Chiroptera; family Vespertilionidae; genus Plecotus; species Plecotus auritus. Next base: position 18,010,368 of record NC_137770.1, on the reverse strand, counting down.
CACATTCCACTGCATTCCTGTTTCAGATGTAAAGCAAAACTTGCATTGAATTTTTTACAAATGTGCCAAATGGGGCTTATCGGAACATGACAGTTGGGATCCATGCCACGGGGCCATCTTATAAGTGAAAAGCTTTATAATGAGGTATTTCTGCTGCTGTTGCTGCCAGAAATAAGTTCTTCAGTGAGGACTACACGGACAGGCATTATGCCAAATTTCACACCAATTCAAATCGCATTTAGACTAACCTTTAGGGATGGAATTGATTTTCTGTAACAAAGTCTTACCACCACTGAGAATACTCAAAAGAAAACACTGTAAGCAATTCTAAAATAATAATAGTAATTCTTAAGAAAATCCTGAACTATTTGTGCAGTGAAAACCTGATTGGAATAAGTTTAGAGCCTCCCATGGTGACTACTTTGAAGGATCAATCAAATATTCCTTGGTCATGAAATTTCCAATACTTTCGATTAAAAAATCTATTTCATAATGTAATTATAACATATATGCATGTGAATGCAGGCCTGTCTGTACACACACATCCTAAAGACACACTGCTCCTATTGTATTTGATGGATGTCATATTATTTTTGTCATATGTTTTAAGGTAAGCACACTAAAACACATATTTTCCAATTTTCAAAACTATGTAAATTTTAAGGAATACAAAGTGTACATTTACACTTTCACTCATCAAAATGCCATGCCATAAGAGACATTTGATGTACAAAAGAAAGCTGGGTTTCTCTCAAGTCTCATTTCTCTAACAGTCTTGGCTAATGATAAACAAAACTACCAGCTTGTTAAGATTTAGATTAAAGCTCAGGGGGAAAATGTTTTTTAAGGATACTGTGTTTGAGAGGAAATAAAGAGAAAGAAAAACTAGGAAGTATCAGAACTACAGAGGGAAATGGAGTGGTGCATATAGGGTGACTTAGCTTTGGGCCAGAGCTAAGAGGAGAGGTGAGTCCTGTTTCTAAACGCGGTTTTTTAGCTAGAAAACAATGACCTTCTAAACAAATCTATATTTACATATTAATAAAGTCACACACACCTATGTACTGAGGATACGTGTGGGTATAAATGTGTCCATGTTTAAGTGTGTATGTTTGTGTGTGCAGGTATGTGTGTAACTTTGTGTGTGTGTGTATCAGGAGCCATGCATATTGACAATCAACAGACTAACCTTTAAGGGTGGAATTGATTTCCTGGAATTAAGTTTTACTACCATTAACAATATTCAAAACAACAATGTAGGCCTTGCCAGCAATTTCATTTAGAATTCACTTAATGTTCTTATAACTCATATCATGATCAAAATGCATTATGTTAATATAATTTCAAATGTAAATGAATATAAAATAAACTTTGAAAATAACATTCCTTGAACTCTTGCTCAAATCATATTCCAATAAAATCTTAATGGGCTTTTTCCTATGCCAAAAAAAAAAAAATTGTCTGGGTGTGAGAACATTTGTAAAAACTTAATGGTATTGCTATAAATTAACTTTTTTAAAAAGTGACATTTCTGGCAACATGAGAATACTTTTGTATTGAATGACTGCCTATATCTCTCCATACTACATCTAGCTAGACACATTATCTGTTTATAGTTCAAATCTAAGGTTAATGCTAAAGATTACCATATTTAAATTTAAATTTTGCTTCAATTCCAAGCAAAGTGATTTTCAAGTTCTGAGTCTAAAGAACTCATGTCATGTAATCAATAGACTTTCTGATCACAGCTGGAGAGGAGGGGTGAAAAGAGGTGAGATATGGAGTCAGGAGATCTAAGTTTTAATTTGCTATAATAAATAAAATTTATAATTATAATTGATAATTTATGCATTTATGATTTTTATCCAAGTCACTTTAACTGTCTAAAATACCAAATGAAAAATGTGAACTTCCAAGATGTCTGTGGAAGAACAAATGAGATGGAAATCTGAATATATTGTATAGTGCATTATGATTACTACTTCTGCTACTAAGTCTAATTACTATTGTCATTACAGCAACCAATTATTGAGTGTCTACTGTATACTAAACACTGGGTTAGGTGCTTTTCCCCATCTACTGATCCTACTTTCATCACCCCCATTTTACAGAGAAAGAAATAATCTGGCATGCATGGCTAAAGTTACTTATAAACTGTTCAGAATTTTACTAATTCACTTTGTCAGGATTATGAGGTCTGTGGATGACTGCGATTTCATCGGCTACTGGTTCTTTCCTATTTACAGCCAGGATCCCTCATCTGCTTCTGTTCCTAGTTTGTTCAGTTATTCAGCCTGAAGTTATATTTCACCAAAGTTTTGGTAGTGAAAATAGGGACAAAATGAATCCAAGAAAATGGCTCTTATCTTATATAATAAAGAAGTAATATGCAAATTGACCATCACTCCAACACACAAGATGGCCACCCCCATGTGGACACAAGATGGCCACCACAAGATGGCCGGCAGGGGAGGGCAGTTGTGAGTGATCAGGCCTGCAGAGGAGGGCAGTTAGGGGTGACCAGGCTGGCAGGGAAGGGCAGTTAGGGGCAACCAGGCCTGCAGGAGAAGGCAGTTGGGAGGGATAAGGCCTGCAGGGAGGGCAGTTAAGGGTGACCAAGCCTGCAGGGAAAGGCAGTTGGGGGGGGAGGGAGACCAGGCCTTCAGGGGAGGGTACTTGGGAAGGACAAGGCCTGCAGGGGAGGGCATTTGGGCGTGACCAGTCCAGCAGGAGAGAGCAGTTAAGGGCGACCAGGCCGGCAGGGGAAGGCAGGTAGGGGCAATCGGGCTGGCAGGGGAGCAGTTAGGCATCGATCAGGCTGGCAGGGGAGTGGTTAGGGGGTGATCAGGCTGGCAGGCATAAGCGGTTAGGGATAATCAGGCAGGCAAGCAGGCGAGCATTTGGGAGCCAGCAGTCCTGGATTGTGAGAGGAATGTCAGACTGCCCATTTAGACCTGATCCCACCAACATCAGGCCTAAACAGGCAGTCAGACATCCCTCGAGGAGTCCCAGATTGGAGAGGGTACAGGCTGGGCTGAGGGACACACACCCCCTGCCCTGTGCACAAATTTCGTGCACTGGGCCTCTAGTAATAAATAAAAATCCTCTCTTTTCCCATCCTATTTTCTGTGTATATCACACATGCGCACAGGTCTCATGCATTAAGATTTAGCTCCACCTCTTTCCATACATTGGAAAGGTCTGGGCACATACTAGTACACGGTTACTGATTCAACACCTGGCCAGGATGCCTACAAGAAGCAGCCAATCAATGTTTCTCACACCGATGTTTTTCTCTCCTTTTCTCTATCTAATATCAATTTTAAAAAAATTTTAAAAATAGCTCCAGTTTCCCCTGATATTAGCCTTGCCCCTGTGGCTTTTAAACATACTGTATTCTGCCTTTCCAGAATTATCCAGAAAGCCCTTTTAACTCTTCTCTACCACTTTGCACGAGTTAGTTTTATCTCAAATAATAATTTAGAGACCCCAATGTATAGGCATAATGCTATGATTTACTCTATATTCAGTCATTTAATATTAGCTTAATTTATATCATTATGCAATTAGAGTGTATAGATTTATATATTTTTAATGTCTCTATATGTTAAAATGTTTCAATTTAAGGACATAACCTAAAGCCACATGCCTATATACTTCACAGCAGAAAGCCAAATAAAGGACATTCTGGCTTTTGAAATGCTTTTTTCCCTCTTTGCCTGGTTTGCAGGTGTTCCATGGCATTCAAATTCCTGTGGTCTTGGCATGTCTTCAAAGTAGAGGGTATTACTGTCTTGTGGAATTGAAAGCACAAAATGTAATTAACATTCCTATTGTATGGTGTTAGTGATAGAGAATTTAGGATTTTTATTTTAGGTGTGAATATGTACTTTAAATGGTTTTAAAACAAAGATATACAAAGAAGCCTCTAGTTTCTTATTGCTACTAAGGGATGCTCTTACTAGTTTACATATTAACCTATTCTCCTCAGAATAGAATTTCTTTTCTTTGTTTAAGACTCCAAATATAAAGACCCTTTCAGGAAGCATGATTCTATATAGCACTCTTTGCCTTTCTACCTACTACTATTCATATCCCTTTCTTGGTTTTACACATGTATGAAAGTACAAGTAAAACACACCAAAAATATGAGAAGTGAGTAAATGTGTATGGAGGGTAACTTTTTTTTTATATTAAAATATACTCTACCTGATAACAATCCTTCAGAAATGAAATGAAGAATTTGGTCAGCTCTCTTTTTGTCCGTATTTTCTAATGAACAGATCTTCCAAAGTATTTTAAGAAGTGACTTAATGTTCCAGTTTTAATTAAGGCATTTAATAGTTTGTTCGCCAAGAATGTGCATTTCTTATGGGATTTTTGTAAGACATCAGAAATGTTTCTGAAAGTAGGGGGTTATTCACATAAATCGCAACAGAATTTTATACATAATCCTCAAAGAGCAGGGAGGGAGGAGGAAGAGGTCATATAATAGACATTATTTAAGAATTAAGCAAATTTTGTAACATGAACTGAAATGCTGAAAGATTAGACTGCTATCTAACCTGCAACTCTGAAGAAGTGATAGGAATTCCAACTGGTACATAGTTTAACATGCTTGAGCATGGTGAGAGAATGTGAGTTTCTATTTATTCTATGAATAGGAAACTAAGCTGGGATCATGCCAGTTTTCTTTAGGTTACAGCACATATTTTGATGTTCATCTGAACAGGAATTCCTATCTTTAGGGTTAAATATGTAAAAATTATTATTGGTTCTCTTTTTTTTTTTGGACTTTTCAAAATAATCTGGCAAGTGTATATGTATATATACATAAGGCAGGCTCTGTTTTCAGTAAGCTTTCCACACAGTCTCAATAACAGGGAAAAGACAGAATGTTGAACATTTCATTTATTCAACGCGTTTGACCAGCTAATCAAAAATTTCACCTTCTCAGATAAGAGACATGGCCTCAATAGTGGGTGAAAGTTCATAAATCAGAGCCTCACATTGCAGAAGTAATGGAGGAGTAATGGACAGAGATTAAGGTTAAATGAGCCAGGGGAGATGAAGAAAATAACATTTCCACTAAGCAAGTAGAATTACCTAAAAGGCCATCTAGGAAAGAAGATCCAATGGGTCTGTTTTGACAGGGATCTCAGATAACTAATAGTGTGCTTTCAAATAAAGGTGAAAAGAATGGGATAATCCAATTAAGAAAAAAAAAAAGAAACACACAAAAATTATCTTTGAGGAAAGTGCTGTTCTTTTTGTGGTCAGTTCAAATAGAGGAAATAGAAGCGGTGATATAATTCATTTCAATCCTTCTTATTCATGAGAATCTGAGACTACTTGTAAATTGTACCTTAAAGTATTGCTGTCTTTAATGCCAGTCATCATCATCATCACCATCATTCTGAATGTTATAATTTCATTGAGTCCCTACTGTTTTGAAATATTTTCTAAGTCATGTTGTACCTATAATACAATGCAATGGCAAATTTGGTATTAATTGTATATTTAAAGTAAAACTAGAGTTCTTGGTATGCTGCATAGTTTTTCCATTGTGACCTGCTACCATCTTCAGTCTGGCACATCTTATAGGTAGATTGTTCAGGGAGAAGAGTTATGAGCCAGTTCAACCCAGGACATGGCCTCAAAATCAGGCCATTCTTGGTATAAAGTGTCTAAACTGCCTTCATATGATGATTGGAAATTGATACACAGAACCCTCTGGATGAATGAAGGGGTGGGTATAGGTGAGAAGAGCACTATGTATAACTTGGTTGCCTGAATAACTCGGAGCAAAAGAAGGGAGAATTTGTTGGTGTATGGAAAGCAGTCTGGCAATATCTGATTGATATAAACAACCTTGCCAAATTGTCAATAGGTACTAGTATGTTTGTCAAAGGGACACTGGATTTTAAAACTACAGCAATGTATTTGTATGCCATATTTTCCACTTGATCGCACTCTATACTAATGTCCTAAAATATGCACAATTAAAAAGGAAAATGTTCTTACTTTTCATTTTACTTCAAATAATTTTAAAGAGCCAGTACTTAATCAGAACCAGCTGAATCTTCAAGTCCCAATCATTATTATGGAGTCATTTCTAAGAGGCTTTGATTATTTTAATGTGGTTTAATTTTGAACATTCTAGTAAACTCTTATATAGTACACAAATGGGAAAGCCTAATCAGTCTTTAAAAAGCCTTTAGAGCATATTTTTCATTTATTTCCTTGTACACATCTTCCATTCATATTGAAGTTCCTGAATTCATTTAGGGCATTTTCCCCCAAGTAACTCTCTCCAAGTTCCTTGTGTTTAGAAAATATGCCATCAGATGTTGTACTCAGCAAATGCGTGCTAAGCATACTCTTTTAGGCTGGAGCTACTTGGTAATGGTATGACAGTAAAATTTTACTTTTTATTCTTAGTTGTAAGGGGAATTGAAAAGCGAGGGAGAAACTGTGTTTTCAGTCCAAGTCTATAGTTTATGAATAGTCTCTGATATAACTAGTAACAATTGGCCAAAATTGTTTTCTTATATTTTTTTTCTTCTGAGTAGATGTAAAAAGGAGACAGCATGATGTATTGAAAGAACCGAAGTTTGGAACCATATTGGGACCTAAATATTGTTGAATTCAGGTTGTGGGGAAGTAAAATATCAGGTTTTAATTTCTTTCTCTATGAATTGAAAATTAGTCCAACATATCAAGGTGGTTCTGAGGATTACAGAGAGTGTAAGTGAAAATAACATATTACTGTTTGCTATTTATCTGGTGAATATCATCTAGATAAAAAAGTCAACATGAAAAAAATGAAATTTTAATAAAAGCAAGGTATAATTATATTATCAAAACCCCCCTTAAGTAGTGCTTTATTGAGCTCTAAATGGCTTGTATCATCTGACTTACTCCCAACTGATGCTGAACTGTCCAGAATTGCACGCTAACTTCATTAAAGCTATAATTTCTTCTTGATGGCTCGGTGAATGCATTTTCTTTGTTTCACTAGGTAAGTTATGCAGAATTCTTGCCAGTTTACAGCCCTTTTATGGATTCTCCTGAGTGTAATCCCACTGAAGGGATAATTTTCTGTGCACCACCATGGGATGAGAAGTGTCTGGTCTGTAAATCACTGCCATCTGTTACTGTATTTCATAGCAGAATCTCCTTATAAGGTAAATGTGATATTGTGATATAATAAGAAATAGCTATATTTAGTCTTTGTCCCCAATTCCTGGCCCAGAACACCAAAATCCCTTATAACCTCTTGAGTGATAGAAGTGAAAGAAGCATTTAATGTTAATTATAATAAGCCCATTTCCAGCCATATCTAAGTTTATGCTAATAAGTCACATTTGAGAAGCCCAAAACCAGTGGTTCTCAACCTTTCTAATGCCGTGACCCTATAATACAGTTCCTCATGTTGTGGTGACCCCCAAATGTAAAATTATTTTCGTTGCTACTTCATAACTGTAATTTTGCTACTGTTAATGAATCGTAATGTAAATATCTGTATTTTCCGATGGTCTTAGGCGATCCTGCTAGCAGTTCTCAACCTGTGGGTCGCAACCCACAGGTTGAGAACCGCTGCTGTAGAGCCTAAGACCATCGGAAAACACAGATATTTACATTACGATTCATTAACAGTAGCAAAATTACAGTTATGAAGTAGCAACGAAAATAATTTTATGGTCGGGGGGTCACCACAACATGAGGAACTGTATTAAAGGGTCGCAGCATTAAAAAGGTTGAGAACCACTGCCCTAGACAGTTTCAGAATGGTGGTTGGTTGCCAAAGAAACCAAATATGTGTTTAAAGAGTTGAAAATTTCAGCCCAAATTTCCAACCTCCTAACATCTGGATTGGGAGAAAAGATGGCAATTTAGTTAATCACTAATGGCCAATAGTTTAACCAATTATACCCATGTAATGAAATTTGCATACAAACATTAAAAGAAGAAATTTCAGAATGTTCCAGGTTAGTGAACACAACCACATCCTGAGAGGCTAGCAAACCTCAAACTCCACGGAGAGAGAAGCTCTTGTATTCAGGGCAGCTCCAGACCTCTCCCTACATCCCTCATTATCTGGCTTTTCATTATTATCCTACATAATAAAAGGCTAATATGCAAGTGACCGAATGGTGGAATGACCGGTCACTATGATGCGCGCTGACCACCAGGGTGCAGACACTCAAAGCAGGAGCTGCCCCCTGGTGGTCAGTGCACTCCCACAGGGGGAGCGCCACTCAGCCAGAAGCCAGGCTCACGGCTGGCAAGCACAGCGGCAGTGGTGGGAGGCTCTCCCACTTCCATGGCAATGTTAAGGATGTCTGACTGATGGCTAAGGCCCACTAAAGCCATCAGTTGGACATCCCCCCAGAGCTCCTGGACTGCGAGAGGGCACAGGCCAGGCTGAGTGACCCCCCACAAGTGCACAAATTTCGTGCACTGGGCCTCTAGTCCTTTATAATATCCTTCAAAATAAATCAAGAATGGTAAGTAAAGTCTTTCCCAGGGTTCCATGAGTAATTATAGAAAATTATCAAACTTGAGGAGAGATTGGTGAGAACCTAATTGGTCAGAAATATTGGTAACCTAGGAACCCACTACTTATAATTACTGCGTGACTTGGGAGGCAGTTTTGTGGGCCTGAGCCCTTAACTTGAGGGGTCTGCACTGAATCTGGGTTGTTACTGCCACAATTAAATTAAAGTCTAAGACACCCAGTTGATATTTGAGAATTGTTGAATGTGGAAAATTCACACATTTGATGTCAGAAGGGTTGTAAGTAGAAAAACAGTTTTTGTTTAAGAAGGTTCTAAAGTTAACCTGAGGCTCACAATTTTTATTCATTAAAATGTATGTATTTGACTTGCCTTCTATGTGGTATGACATTGGGTTAAGAAAGTCTTGTAGATGAGGTTTAAGGATGTTCCTCAAGCAAGTAATGAGAATATTTTTTTCTTTTGTTCTCTAAAGCAGTCCCAAAGAAATATCACACATTTCATAAGGAATACTATTTTTATTATGGGGAATTCAATCATAAATCCAAATATCTTCTTCAGAAAAGCCAAGTGACCCCATTCCTAGGTTCTGACCACAGATAATCCTAGAAGGAATAAATTCATAGACATGTGACATATTCTGACTCAGATAAGATGAATTCAACTGAATTCTCCCTAAGGAACTTGATCTAAAAATACAGTGATAATGAAAAAAGTAGTAGAGGAATTTGAAACTAAAAAGATAAAAAGTATAGGTAGATTTTCATCTAGGAGATTGCATAGTAAGTCAAAATTATAAGGAGTCAGAAGAAATGAGAAGATGAGGCTGCAGAGTCATGGGATGAGACTAGGGAGAGGATAAGATACGGAAATTTAGTTAATCACCAATGACCAATGATTTTACTATTCATGCCTATGTAATGAAACTTACATAGAAACACTAAGCCAGAGAATATGTCTCTTCCAGATACGGTTAATATAATCTGAAAATTACTATCATATATGTTGATGTCTTGGCTTGATATTTTCATATACTTTAAACAATCAATTTTTTTATAAATGTCTTTTTCTTTCACCATCCTAGTCAAATAATATGATTTATAACATCCCCTAAATGTAATGGTCAAAATTGTAGCCTTGATTCAAATAATAAATCAACTAGATAATATAAATTTTTACTAGGAATATTTGTGTTTCAATCACTTTTGTATCCCCTACAGTACACAATACACTGCCTTTCATATATGGGTCCCCAATAACTATGTTAGCAATGACTGTGTAATAGTCCACATGGATGTCATCATCACAAAGATAACATGGTTATCAATTTCCATATTTACGTTAACACATCCTAATACCTAAACCCTGTGGGCCCGTGAGATTCATAAGAAGACCCATTCTTCTGAAGGGTAAATGTGTATGTGTAAGTGCGTGTGTATGCACACATGTGCGTGCTTATTTTATAGATGCGGAGTTACCTAGAAACAATGCATTCTGCCAATAAACATATCCATAATTTCCACACCTTGCTCAACAGAACTGCCATTTTGATAGGAGATTCTTTTCTTTTTTACAAGTTAACTTATTTAACAAAATAGTCAAGGTTATTAAGTGGGAAAGGAGTGATGATGGAGTTTGCTAAATGATTGGAGGTGACTGTATAACCTTCCATAAAGAGGGCTTAAACAAAGCATGTGGAATTCTAAAGACATGGCAATAAAAATAGATATATGCAGAAAGTAAAATGAAAATATGCTCCAAATAAAGTTTTATATTATTTGAAGCTTGTTGTAAGCAAGTTTCATTCTATAAGGGTAACAGTGAAACTTGCTACTTATATCTGTCTGCAGAAGAGCTGATCTCATGAGAACTCATGCCAAGTGTTCAGTTTACAACGTATTTCTGATAAGAATGTTCATTGACTTTAGGGAAAGATCAAGATTGAGCAATTTCACAGTGAATAATGTAAAAAATAAGAGTACAACAATTTCAGCACAGAATGGAAAGTAGAGAAGCTAGAGGCAACTAAGAATAAAATAAATTATAGTTGACTGTGTATTGACACTGCATTACGCTCAGCACTAATTATGTGCATAGTGTTCTAGGGCGAGTATAAAAGTTGACCTCCATATTGAATGGGCTTATATTTTGTTAGGTAGATGATTATAATGATATGGTGAGGATGATTTATATGTAATCTGAATTGAGTGATTACTACTCTGACAACTACATTTCATAGAATAAGTAAATGAGCATAGCAGTTAGGTCAAGTCACACAAATGAAGAAACTGAGGCACATATAAATGCAGTAACTTAAGCATTATTCTAGACTAGTGAATGATTGGTTAAAACAATATTTCACACTAGGTATAACTGAAAGCCCCTGTTTTTAACCAGAGCTACACCATATTGACTAGCAAAAAAAATAGTAAAAGACATTTTTCTAAACATGCAATGTATTTGGTAATTTATTGACTCCTGGAGTATGTTGAAAATGATTAATATTACTATGAACTAGAGGTAGAACTTTCAGGAAAGGTTAAGTAAAGAATATGGGCTATGAGCTAGCCTTCACGGATGATTATGATTTGGAGCAATGGAGGGCAGAAGCCAAGGTAATTCTTAGACTAACAAAAAACAAACAAACAATGAGTGAGGATATAGATGCAGAATTGAAATGGTATGTAGGGGCAGAAAAGAAGATGGCATGTTTCCAACAAGGGTGTGGGCAGCTAATATGGATGAAGCTGCATGAAGACATTTGCAACTACACTGTGGAGAGCTTTGGCAGTCAGAGAGAAGTCAGTACGAAGCAGGCACAACCTTAGATCAATTAAGGAAGAGTATAAGGACTTCTGAGGAGAGTAATGGCATGTTGAAAGTTACAGAAAGGTACAAAACAAGACTGGTACCCTGTTTCCCCGAAAATAAGACAGTGTCTTATATTAATTTTTGCCCCCAAAGACACGCTAGGTCTTATTTTCAGGGGATGTCTTATTTTTCCATGAAGAAGAATACGGTACACATTTATTGTTAAATGAAAATAAAGGAAATTTATTACCTGTATACGGTACGGTAGTACGGTAGTTGTCAACACAAACCAGACAAACTGTGAATCCTACAGTATCAAGAATTTACTCATTTATTCAATGACAATCATGTCATCATCTTCTGGAACATCATCATAACAATCCAATTCCTGAATTTCCTGGTGAATTTCTTGTGACTCCATTTCTTTCAGAATCAGTGGACCAAATCTCTCATGTTTAGCAATAGCACTGTCTTTAAATGAGTACTTCTTGTCAAGGTAGCCTGCTCGCAGTGCATTTGCAGTGCAACTGTCAGTGATTTTCTCCCATGAATTCTTCACCCAAGTCACAACTTCTTGCAGTTTAGGTTTCACAAAGTTTCCACGCTGATTTCTCTCCATTCCATTTTCAATGTAGTCATTAATTTCCATTGTCTTTGAATGGCTTGTTTATTGCAATATCAAGAGTCTGGAGATAGGCCGTCATTCCTGCGGGAATCATTATCTGATCTATTTTTCTTTCGTGAAGAAATGTCTTCATGTCTTTAGCACGGTGAGTGCTGGTTGCATCCCAGACTAGCAGACCTCTTTGGCTCCCTCGCATAACAAGCGGCAGCATTAAATCGACCCACTTCCTTATAACTGCTTGTGTGACCCAGGCTTTTTCAGTTTCAGGAATAAAAACGCCCAAAACACATTCAATCTTTTCCTTCTTGCCCTTAGAAATGATTAAAGGTGGGATTTTAGTGCCATCCAGACGAATTGCCAAAATACAGGAAACACGTGCACTTTTATAAGCAGTGGAGGGAATGTACGCTAAGGAGGCACCCCGCTGTCCAATTGTTGTTTGAGATGATTGGCCCATAAACACTGCAGTTTCATCCATAGCAATCATGTTGGAAAGATTGTATTTAGAGAAATCAGCATCATCAATAAAGGACTTGAATGCAAGTGCTCACTTAATAACTTGAGTGTCTTCCAACCTAAACAATGTTGTAGATCTTCTTAAAGACAGTTCACTTCGCTGAAGGAAATTATCCAGCCAGTGTTGTGATGCTTTGAAGTCTTCGGGGGCTATGTCAAACTGTGGTGCCATTGCAAGGGCAAATTCTTGAATCTGAGCCCTATTCACAACCAAAGCCTTTGCTCTCCTGTCAACAACCCATTCACAGATCAGGTCTTCCAGCTCGGAAAATAATGGTTGCCGACCTGATCCACACTTGCGCTTTTTAGCATTTCCCTTGTCCACTTGTTCAATGAGGTTACCATACTCTGCTCACCATTTTCGGACCAATCGGATACTCAACATCTTCTCTTTGCAGAAAGCAGTAAGATTTTGGCCCCAAGAGTCTTCCACAATTTCTTTCTTGTACTCCATGGAGTAGCTTTTTCTTTTTGCGCTCATTTCTACCGTAGGGGTAAAAAAAAAAAAAAAGGAATTGGGGTATCAAGGTGGGGGGAGGGGGATCACTCAAAATGACACAGGGGGGACCAGAGGGGGGAATCAAATGGCACAGGAGAATCAGAGGGGGGATTACCATTTTAGTAACCCCTTTTGATCCTCCTGTGTCATTTTGATTGCCCCCTCTGATCCTCCTGTGTCATTTTAAGTGATCCCCCTCCCCCCACCTCTGTGCCACTGAACACCTTCACCAGACATCCCCCCTACCCCTTTATCAGACATTTACCCCCTGGGGCCTGCCTGGGGACTGTCACTGGGCTTGCTGGGGCCTGGATCTGGGCTGGAGCAGGGTCTGCCACTGACTGAGAACCTTCAGTCATCATGAAGGCGGCCGCGAGCATCAGGTAGTGTCACCAGAGACAGACCAGCACTCACCACCTTCGCCACATCCCGTCCGCTCTAATCCTCCTGTTCTTCTACACGCATCTGCAAAAGTCTCCTCCTCTCTCCTGCCCCGCGCTCACCGCTCACTCCGACCTCTGCTCCACCTCCACACAGCAGTGACGTCAGGACTCCTCGTAACGTCACTGGTTGCTAGACGCCAGTCGGGGCGGCCCTAGCGACCAGTTTACGGTAAATTAATTTTCATTCTGAGACAGAGCCTGGGGCCTTATTTTCGGGGGATGCCTTATATTTCACTCGGAAGGAAACCTGTGTGTAGGTCTTATTTTCGGAGGATGTTTTATTTTCGGGGAAACACGGTAGGAGCAGGGACCAAAGCAAGAGAAATAAATTAACTATTTATTACAGCAATTGAGTCATAAAGGGTCTTGAATAGAATATGAAGGTAAAGAATGAAGATTATTTTAAATAAATTTTTAAAAATCTCCACACTTGTAGAGTTGTGTGTGTGTGTTTTTTTTTTTTTTTTATCAGATGTGCAAATGAATTAAACATTTACTTTATCCAAATGGAATTCTGTTCAAGAAATTAAGCTTTCATGCCGGTACCTACGCCAGTGAGGAAAAAAAATAAAATCAATAATATGAACAGAATAAACTTTTTTCAAGAAACTGTAGTTTTCAAGCAAATGTAATATTCTCTGCTATACCAGATTTTCTTAGGAGTAGAAGCTCCATGAGAATATGAGAAGTTTCTAAAAAAGTCCTAATACCAAAGGCATGATAGAATTTAGAACTCATTTTAGTGAACAGAAACTCAAAATTTTCAATTGCCATTTTACCAACCTGAAATAGTTAATGGTCTTTATCACCAGGGAATAATTTGAAAGAGAATGCAAATGAGTTAGCATTATGAACTTAATTCTAACTAGCATTTTATCTTGTGTATGTGCAATATTTTAGTTTAATAATTGTTGCATGCTTTATTTTTATTCATTTGTCTTAGTTAAAAATTTAAATTGGAAAGCAAAGGAAAATAAGTATTATGACTAGTGGACTTTTGTGAAATTTTGAGAAAATAAATCACTCAAAAGAAAATGGGAAGAGAAACAAATTTTACATATAAATTGGGAATGAGGCAGATGTGTGAGCAGACGTGTTTTGTCTTTTTGAGTAGCTTAAAAGTTTGAAATTCAATTTTGGACATGAAAAGAAAATAAAACAGTTACTATTTTTCTGTTATAATGGATGTCTTGATTTCAAATGGAATATTGTTTTTTTCACAAAGGCTTTATTATTTATCTAATTCATTGTCATTGTTCAAAGATGCATAAGAACAATGTTTTTCTTGTATTTAGTTGACCCAAAAAATATTTTCATCACATTCCCTACAAATTTGACAGAAGGAAAATAAGACTCCTAGAAGTGTAAAAACAGTTCCCCATTGTACACCTGGAATGGCTGCAAACTGGCTCATCAGTGCTGCTATTAATCCTGCTGCATCTCCCTGACGCGGGGCCTCTCAGATTTTAATATGAACAGGAATCATCCGGGACTCCATATTTGGCATTTTCTGGCGCACTTCAAAGTGATGTAGACAAGGCTGGCCTTTGAACCTCACTTTAGGTAGTGAGGCTCTATCTTGGCATCATTGACATTTTGAACTGGATCATTCTTTCTTGTGGGGGTTTTCTGACCAATTGCAGGATGTTTAGCAGCAAACCTGGCTTGCATAAACCAAAATGTATCTAGGTTTTGCCTAATGGATCCTGGGGGGCGGAGGAGGTTAAATTCACTGCAAGTAGAGAACCAGTGCTTCAGAATATTAACTCACCTTTTCTTCCAGACCAGTGGCTGCTTTTGCATTCTATAGCTGATGCTTCAGCTCCCCAGCCAAGGTCATGCTCTTCCTGACAGCCCTCAACCAATGATTAAGGAATAGTTATGGAGCTTGGCCATTGCTGATCAGCTCAAGATTTCTCTAATGGGCAATGTTCGGCAAGTCTTTGTCAGATATACTTATACTAGAGGCCTGGTGGACAAAATTCATTCACGGCGGGGGGTTGGGGAGTGGGGGTGGGGGGAAGGGGGCTTCCTCAGCCTGGCCTGAACCCTCTCCAATCCAGGACCCCTTAGGGGATGTTTGACTGCCGGTTTAGGTCCAATCCCACAGGCAGTCAGACATCCCTCTTGCAATCGGGGACCATTGGCTTCTAACCACTTGCCTGCCTGCCTGCCTGCCTGCCTGCCTGCCTGCCTGATCGCCCCTAACCATTTCTGCCTTCCAGCCTGATGCCCCTAACTGCTCCCCTGCTGGCCTGATCGCCCCTGTCTTCCCCTGCCAGCCTGATTGCCCCCTAACTGCTCCTCTGCCAGCATGATCACCTCTAACTGCTCCCTTGCCAGCCTGATCACCCCCTAACTGCTCCCCTGCCAGCCTGATCATCCCCTAACTGCCCTCCCCTACCAGCCTGATAGCCCCTAACGGCCCTCCCCTGCCGGCCTGATCACCCCTAACTGCCCTCCCCTGCTGTCCTGATTGCCCCTAACTGCCCTTCCCTGCTGGCCTGATTGTCCCTAACTGCCTCTGCCTTGGCCCCGCCACCATGGCTTTGTCCAGAAGGATGTCTGGTCTAATTAGCAAATTACCCTTTTATTAGTATAGATATCATGGTCTAAGGCTCTCCCACCCAATTCTTCTTCCTCCCTTTTTAACTTTTCACAGGTATCACACATTCCTCCAGCCCCACATCACCATCAATAAACCTCTTAAGATTCTAACCCAGTCCCCATATAGGTTCCCAGAGGATCTAACTAACACAGTGTGTGATGTTTAAATAAAAGAGGTGGTGGCTTCCAGGGAGCTGGAAGCCATGCAACTCAACAGAAAACTCCTTTTTGAAAAGAGATCCAAGCAGCATATTTCATTCATTGTCACAAACATGCAAACTGTTATTGAAAATGTAATCTTAATGATATGTATGGTCTTTTGGTATCAAAATTCATATATCAGTATGGGTAAATATTATTTTACTAGAGGCCCGGTACATGAAAATTCATGCACTGGAGGGGTGGTCCCTCAGCCCAGCTTGCACCCTCTCCAATCTGGGATCCCTCAGGAGATGTCAGACTGCTGCTCTAGACCAGCAATCAGAAATCCCTCTCACAATCCTGGACTGCTGGCTCCTAATCGCTCACCTGCCTGCCTGTCTGATCACCCCTAACTGCCCCACACTGCTGGCCTGGTCGCCCCCAACTGTCCCCCTGCTGTCCTGGTTGCCCCACGCAGCCTGCTTGTTTGGTCGTCCCTCACTAATGCCCCTGTTGGCCTGGTCGCCCCATGCAACCTGTTTGTTCAGTCATTTGGTCATCCCTAGGGCTGGTCCTGGGTGGCTGGGTAGCTGATATCTGAGGCTTGCCTGTGCCTTGGGCCAGCCCTGGGCTGCTGGGGGGCTGAGGGAACTGGGGGACACTGGAGGCAGGCGCATGGAGCAGCCGGACCCACCTGGGGGTGAGCCCAGCTGTGCTGAGTGCCTGCCACCCTGGCAGGGCTGAGGGGACTGGGCGCTTCCATCTTGTGGCTGTGAGCACCACCATCTTTGAGGATGTGGCAGTCAATTAGCATATTCCCTCCTTATTGGCTGTGGGCACCGCCATCTTTGTGAGGGCATGATGGTCAATTAGCATATTCCCTCTATAGGCTTATTATAATGATTCAGGGTTCGGCATTAATTAAATTTTGTATGCTTGTAAGTCCTAAGAAATCATGTTCACAAACACATTTTAATTACATAAATATATACTAGAGGCCTAGTGCATGAAATTCGTGCATGGGGTGGTTTGTCCCTCTGCCCAGCCTACACCCTCTTCAATCTTGGACCCCTCAAGAGATGTCCAACTGCCCATTTAGGCCCAATCCCAGTAGGATCGGGCTTAAGTGGGCAGTCAGACATCCCTCTCAAAATCCAGGACTGCTGGCTCCCAACTGCTCGCCTGCCTGCCTTCCTGATTGCCCCTAACTGCTTTTGCCCTGCAAGCCTGATCACCCCCTAACCAATCCCCTGCTAGCCTGATTGATGCCTAACTGCTCCCCTGCCAGCCTGATTGCCCCTAACTGCTCTCCCCTGCAGGCCTGGGTCCCCCCCAACTGCCCTTCCCTGCAGGCCCGGTCACCCCCAACTTCCCTCCTCTGCCGGCCTGGTCACCCCTAACTGCCCTTCCTTGCAGGCCTGGTCCCTCCCAACTGCCCTCCCCTGATGGCCTGATCATCCACAACTGCTGGCCTGATCCCTCCCAACTGCCCTCCCCTGCTGGCCATCTTGTAGTGGCCATCTTGTGTCCACATGGGGGCAGCCATCTTGTGTGTTGGAATGATGGTCAATTTGCATATTACTCTTTTATTAGATAGGATATATATACATACATATATATATATATATATATATGTATGTACATAGTATATGTATGCAGTGTCCCAAAAAAATGTATATACACTGTAACAGCTGATAGTTCAATTTTGAAAAGTAAATTCATTTTAATAAATACTGCCTTTATAATTATTTGAGGTGTGTGTATACATTATTAGAACTACATATATATATATATATATATGTGTGTGTGTGTGTGTGTGTGTATATATATATATGTAATTATATTATATAAAATAATTATATAATATATTGTTACATTTAGCAATTTGGTACAAATACTTTTAAAGTTGTTTCACTCCAGAAAATATATTTTAAGAGTTCATTTGTGTACCTAGTTTTCTTACAGAACAGTATAAGGAGGTGAGTAATAAAATATTTTCAAGCATAAATCTATCACCTTAGGTTAAAATTCAGGAGTTTCATTTCAAAGTGAAAAAGGGATAATATTAATATTTCTGATAGAGAAGCTTTTTCATATTATAGTTTTAAATGAGTAAAGGTGGGTTTAGAATTGTTCTGTAGATGCCATTGAATGCTTTTTATAAAGTGATGAGAAATTTTAATTTATTAATGTCAATAATTGCATATGTTGGAAGCTTTCTTTTGTAATACTTAAATTTATAGTAAAAAATATTAGATAGTAATTTTAAAATGCTTCAGAGGGATCAATAGTAATTCTCAATATTAATTTACAGAGAAAATCGAAGCAACAACTTAAAGTCTAACATCATAGATACTTATTTTCTTTCAAATTTCTGCTTCCTTCAACTATTCTTTTAATTATCTGCTAAACTGGCTTCTAACTTTATAAAAAAAAATAAAGAAAGAGAGAGAGAGAGAGAGAGAGAGAGAGAGAGAGAGAGAGAGAGAGAGAGAAACAACCTAGAGAAAATATCTACCTGCTAATTCCATTTCTCTACCTAGTTCCTTGTGTCTGGGTCCATGTGTTGGCTTTCCCTCCTGTGGTTATGGTTGGGCCTGTATGTTCCGTTATCTCAACCCAAGCCCTCATATATTTTCATATATTCAAAACTTCTCTTCAGAAATTCTACTCTTTTTCTCTGTTAAAAACAAACAAAAATTATCTCTTTATTCCACATGCCATTCCAGCTA
The DNA here is from genome assembly GCF_963455305.1 of Plecotus auritus. NCBI lineage: Eukaryota > Metazoa > Chordata > Mammalia > Chiroptera > Vespertilionidae > Plecotus > Plecotus auritus. Next base: position 17,991,475 of record NC_137770.1, on the reverse strand, counting down.
CCATCCCATTTATCTGCTCTTCTTAACCTTCCAATCTACCTTTCACCGCCAGACTTCACTAAGATTGCTGTCAAGGGCTTTGATGGGCTATTAATTCCAAAGGTCAGTTCTCAATCCTCAGTACTTGATCTATCAGCAGTGTTTGACACAGTTGATCATTGCATCCTCTTCACTCTCCACTTTGCTTCCAGCTCAACAGACCTCCCTCCCTGTGCTGGTCATTCCTTTCCTGTTGCATTTGCTCATGTCTCCTGATTTTTTTTTAACTTTTAAATTTTGGAGTGACCTAGACAGTATTCTTAAACCTCTTTTCTTTGCTACCTATGCTCATTAACTTGGAGCGCTCTCATCCATCCTCATGAATTTAAATAAGCTGGTGATTCCCACTTTTAAATATCCAGCCCGGACGTCTTCCCTGACTGCAGATTCCTATCTCTGTCCTACTACCAGCTCCATTGGACTCTCTGAGAAATACTGCAGAGATAACAGGTCAAAAGTTCTTGGACCAGCTCCTTGGCTAACATCTTACTTCGATGTATAGGCTATTTAAGTTTTCTCTGTTTTCAAAACACATCCAGAATCTTGCTACTTTGGGTCTGAACGACTATTATCTTTTGCCAGGGTTTTACTGTATTGGTCCCAACCATAGTTCTCTGACTATTATGAACAAAGTGTACCCAGTTAGCTTACTTAAACAGGTTGAATCATGGCTTTATTCTGTTCAAAATAACTTTCCATCTTGCTCAGAGTAAAGGTCAAAGTCTTGCAAGCATCAGCAAGACTCCACATAACCCATCCTATACCCTTACTCTGTTCATCTATGTAACTTCATCACCTAATACTATCTGCCTTCTTCAGTCAGCTCGAACCACATTGGTCTCCTGCTGCATCCCTGCTAGACATGCTTTCCATTTGGGACCTTTGCAGTTGCTATTACCTGCCTGGAAAAGTCATCTGCCTGGAAAAGTCTCCTGACTGAAACAGTCTCCTCCTGGATGTTGCAAGTCTCACATCTTCTCCTCGTGCCCATCTATTAATGTCCATTTCACAAAGAGAAATTTCCTGGCCACCATATTTTAAATTGCAGCCACCCTCTCCACCCTCATGGCACACCCTATCCTCTTCCTTGCTATTTTTCATAGCACTATTCTTAACTGATATACTATATTTGATTGACTAATTGATTGACATTGCCTTCTCTTAGAATAAAATATCTATGAACACAAAGATGTTTATATCGTTTTTCAGAGCATCAGAAAGAGTTTTGTGCTGAAGAATGTTCTCTTTACATGTTACTTCCATCTGGCTGGTGTGGCTCAGGGCTTGACCATCAACCCATAAACCAGGAGGTTATGGTTCTATTCCTGGTCAGGAGACATGCCCGGGTTGCAGGCTCAACACTCACTGTGGGGCATGCAGGAGGTAGCCAGTCAATGATTTCTTTTCCTCATTGATATTTCTATCTCTATCTCCCTTTCCCTTCCTCTCGCTGAAATCAATAAAAATATATTTTAAAATAAATAAATAAATGTCAGTTCCATGAAAGTAAAAATGAAAATCCCACTAAAATCCAAAAAAGACAATTCTTTATTTGCTTATGAGGACTCCTCTTACAGAAATCTCTTCTGTTGGACCAGATAACTCACAGGTGAAAAAATGTCAAATGTGGAGAATTTAGAACTATTGATTTCAACTACTGTCCTCCCTTCATTAGGCAAATGCTTGAATAAATTGTGCAAATTTGATATATTTAACTGTAGTCCATTAATCTTTTGGATAAAAATGAAAAAGTTCAACTAGATTCAAATGGAAACAATAAAACATTGAACATTGATTTTTAGATCATTTTTGCTTATGTAACTAAACTCATTTTAAGACTACATAGGCAGAGGCAAGTTTCCTTTTAAAGTTAGTTGTTCATTGCATGAATATTAACTTTCATTGTAGTCTGGAACTAATTTAAGCAGTTTTAGGAAGATGAAATCATAGAGATAAGGTATTACTGAACACTTGCTCCCTCAAAGTTCCATCTAATTTCCTTGTAAAGAATCTCTGTCAAAAGTCACTGCAGCAATGTCTGTGACTATCCATTGAAATGAGTAAAAGTATGTGATCATGAAAAGACAGCTTTTCCTGTGAAATAATTTAGATACTTCTCACTTTAAAATGTGGCACAAGAAAGATGGACTTAGTAGGTGTCGAGAAATAATGAAAGGACTCTAGAATAGAGCTAGTGACAGAAGCTTGAATTTCCCCTATCCCACCAACTAATCCATTCTTCATTAAAGTTTAAAGAAGCTGTTTGGCAACTGAAGTGCTATTGATTTGAAACCATAGCATATGAAGAAACTGTTTCACTTGTGTTGTTTCCTGTATTTGCTTTAAAAAGTTGGGACACAAAAAGTAAAGCAATTTAATTTAAGAAGCAGATATAGCTGAGTCAACATTTATGTAGGGGACTTTGCTCTAAGCCCAGGGTGACAGAAAGAAAGCATAAAATTCTAATCATTAAACTCCTGAGAACATTCCAATGAACAGTGACTGGCTTCTGAACACCGCAGGGTGAAATTTGGGGACTTTCTAAAGAATGTAATAAGCTGCTAGTATAAAGGAAGTGAGCTTTAGAACTCCCCTGCCACCATATGGGAGATGAATGTGAGGCCTACGGGAGAGAGGGGGTGAGCGCAGGATGAACCCATTCCCTACTGAAGCATGGGGAAGAATGCCATGGATTCTGCTCTCCAGTAGCTCCTGTGTTACGCCAGAGTCTCTGGTTCTCAGGGAAAAAAAAAGTTTCCAGAGGCAGAAAGAGAAATAATAAAGCAAGTTATTTCAAATCATCTTCTATCCCAGAAGTGAATTGTGAGACAGTTCTGCTTCTAAGATGAGTAGAGAGCAGGACAATTTTTTAACAGTTGATAAAATAGTATCACTTCTAAAGCTGAAGAGGGAGTCTCTCCATAAATGTCACCACCCCACATTCCAAACTAATGGGCAGAGATTTATGTGAACTTTATTTTTTCTGCTTAAACAGCACCTGTCAATATTACAGCCTTAAATCATCTTCAGGACATATTATGAATTTTTCTCAGTGAGGAGACTCAACATTTTTTTTTGTGAACAGTTAAGTTCCTCACTCAAAATCTAAAAAGGGAAAGGTGAATCATAGATATTTCTCATGGACAATACGTGTTAATGCATGCATGTTATAGGAAATGTAGACCCAAAAACTAAAGGGTAGCTACTGTTACCTTCTAGTTCAATGTTAAAGGTTAAATTATTATTTCAGTGAAACCAGTTATATCACCTAAGGCTAGAAGTAACCAAAACCTAAATTTAGTTTGTAAAGTTGCACTTATCAATTTGGTAGCCACTAGCATTATGTGGCTATTTAAATTGAGATAGATTAAAATAAAAATTCAGCTCCTCACTTAAACTAGCTCCACTTCTGATCCTCCATAGCCCTGTGTAGCTAGTGGCTACCATACTGGATAGCACATATATAGGATATTTCTATCCTCACATAAAAGTTCTATGAAGAGTCCTACTCGAGATAAAAAAACAACAATAGTGTAATTGCAAAACAATACAAGCAGAGATACTGGAATAGAATGGGAAAGACCATTTGGTTTATCTGGAAAAAGATAATTTAAAGCACTCAGATGTATCTTTATTAAGACCTCCAGCTGAGGCAATGAAAAAAAACAACCCAGCCATTATCCAAGAGTGCTCATTTTGAAGAAGTTTCTCGTATTTATAGTGGTACTCCTGTGAAGTGTTAAGTTTATAAAAGAAATAATCTGTTTTTTTCTATTGGAAGAAACAAAAAAGAGAAATTATATTTACGGATAGTCATTAAATTATGTCTCAGCCTTTCTGATCCAGACTAAACAGACTAAATGTTGTGAGCTAAATTCCAAAATTTTTATTTGAATTATTGCCTTAAGATATTGAAATCCATAAACAGATATGTTGTTCCATTAATATTTTGAGTAAGAGAGACTACCAGACCTACCACTGGCAACTTTTCAGAAGAAACATGCTAACTAATCAATTATTCATTCTAATTTAATATTTGAATATTATTCACATATTTAATATTTAGGAGATTTCTTTTTGTATATATAGTTTTATATGAAGGTACCTTTAAAGTGTTTAAGTAACTCTAGTTAGAATTAAATTAAAATATGGATTTTATCATTTTTTTCCTTGAAAGATTACACTGAGATGATACCTGGGTAGTAGTACAAAGTGAATGTATTGTCTCTCCCTGTCTTTGTTAATCTGGAGTTTAAGAAGTAGTGGAATGAAAGATAAGCAATAGAATTGAACCTCAGAACAAGGAGATCTAACATTGGAGGCCAAATACACTGGAACATGTAATGAAGAAAGTTCCAAGCCTTCAGACTAAAAGCATCAGAAAAATAAATAAACAAATCCCTCCTGTACTTCCAAATGGGGAGGAGGGTGGATTAGTTAGAATCTTATTAGGTCTTCCAAAGCTTAAACACTGAAACACAATCTGCTCCCAGCTAATGACTCCATGACACATTTTCATTGATAGTGGTCCCATTAAAGTCAGTACTCAATGACTCACTTTCCAATCTAGAGATAGAATGCTACAGGTAGGAAACAGTCTCTTCACATATGGAAATGTCCTGGATGCTGGCTTCTGACTATTTTTCTGTAATACCTAGTGGGGTAAAACTAGCTTTACAGTTGTGAGTACACAAAACACAGATTTTTTTCTTGTATTATTATTTATTAACTAGTTGCTCGGTACATGAAATTCATGGCTGGACGGGGGGTTCCCTCAGCCCAGCCTGCACTCTCTCCAATCGGGGACCCTTTGGGGGATGTCCGGCTGCCTCTCGCAATCTGGGACCACTGGCTCCTAACTGCTCACCTTCCTGCCTGATCGCCCCTAACTACTGCTACCTGCCTGCCTGATTGCTCCTAACCCCTCTGCCTGCCTGCCTGATTGCCCCTAACTGCCCTCCCCTGCAGGCCTGATCTTGCCCCCAACTGCCCCTGCCTGCCAGATTACCCTTAACTGCCCTTCCCTGCTGACCTTATCTTGCCCCCATCTACCCTCCCTTGCTGGCCTGGTTGACCCCAACTGCCCTCCCCTCCCAGCCTGATCTTGCCCCCCAACTACTCTCCCCTGCCGACCTGATCACCCCTAACTGCCTCTGCCTGCCTGATCACCCCTAACTGCCCTCCTCTGCCAGCCAATTTGATTCTGATTGGTCGGTTTCTATGTCAGTCAGCATCAGAAGCTCCACCTCCTAGGCATCCATTGGCTTCTCACAGTTAACCCAGATTTAGTTTTGATTGGTCAGTTTCTATGCCAGTCAACGACAAAAGCTCTGCCTCCTAGGCAGCATTGGCTCCTCACAGTACACCTGGATTTGGTCCTGATTGGTTGGATTCTATGCCAGTCAGCATCTCCAGGCCTATCTCTGGTCCTCATTAGAGAGGTGAGGCTGATCAGTGGAGGCCCTGAGAGAAACAGAGTTGCGGCTGCTGGAGAAGCCCGGAGAGAAAGAGGCAATGGCTAACCAGCAGCTGCCATGGAGGCTGCAGATCAGACCCTGCCTCTCTCTTTGGGTCTCTCTCCAGGCCTGATCAGCAGCCCCCTCGGCAGTCAATGCTGGGTCGCCATGGCAACACAGTACTGACTGCAGGACTGAGTTCCGGTGTTCAGTCAAGCCTTTGGTTAGTTGTTATGGAACTTGGGATTTTATATATTAGGATTATTGCATTATTTTCCATATGAACAACTGTAAATCTACTTTTACCCCACTCTGCATTTGGTGATAGGTAGTGTTACTTCTTTTCTAGTTGTAGTGGTCAAGACTGAGCTACAAACTAGTCTCTAAAGGTGTTACTCTAAGAATACAACAATAAAATCTTGTATCCCACCTCCATAATTAAGAAATTGGATACTCCATATCTATCCAAAGTAAAGGGAACTGCAATTAATGAATGCTAACATTTTTCTGGGGAAGACTTGGACAAACACATGGCATACAAGCCAACAAGAGTTTCAGAAGATGACTTGACTAAAATGTGGTGTTCACCTAGTGCCTGGGTAGAGAAATGTGGCAATGATAAAGTTTTAAAAATAATAGCAACTCAGAGAAATTAATCCTACAAATGAAGCTTTCAGTTAATAAAGCACTAATTCTTCTTCCTTTTCTCTTTCCATTTTTTCTCTTAAACCTGACACAACTTCCAGGCAGGTAACTCGTGACTCAGACTGACCCGGACTAGTTTTTCAGGTATTAGTAACTCTAATAACAAGTGGTCCCCTAGATAATTTTTTGGATAGGTATTTCTACAATCACTTCAGTTCACTTACTTGAGCTTATTCTACAAATGTGCTTTTAAACTCATCTCACAAGCTATACAACTTATTTAAAAGTGAACAAAGACTACTGATTAATTTATATATAAAATTATGCAAATTATATTTATAAGAGTAAGTTATATAAATTTCATTTATAAGAATTATATATATATATAAAATCATACCCAAATTAGTCAATATAGAAATAGAAATAGATGAAAAGGAGATGTAATAGTTGATCCTATTGTAACAGGTTGCAAAGAAATTCAAAACCAAGCGCACTGGACTTTGGAAGTTACACCCTTGATTGATAGGGAGGGAGAATGAGATAATCATAGAAGGTATTTCAAATCGTGAACTTGGATAGAGCAGTGAAGGGGGTAAGAAGGACACTGCTTGTGAGAACTTTCCAGTGATCTGTATGCTTCCCTGAAAGTTAGCATCCAGCTGCCCTGCTTGATGCTAGACTAGAACAGGCCTGCATCATTGGGAGAACAGAGATTGTTGGCTTTGTGTGCACACAGGTTTTCTCGTTTTGACAATGGATAAGTAAAGTTGCCCTGATCTTCAATCTGAAGTAGGATTCAAGATGCCTTACCTCTGCAGACCTAGGAATGCTGAATGGAGAGATGGGAGTAACAATATTCTTATACAGTTATTATAAAATAGCATCTAGTTATTTTATATAGTAATCAGGAAGGTGATATATATAATTTTAGTGATATTATATGATTTTTCACCAGTTATATTCTCTCTAAAATGTTCTAAATTTGCTCAAGACCTTGTTACCCAATACAAATTTACAAATATAATGTTAATCCATAACTATCAGAGAATGCCTGATTCTGGCTATTGAAAACCCTATCCTCTATCAATATGCATGATATTGAATGCTGCATTTCCCTACATCGAGGAAAAAGCTTCATCATTTATCCCAGGAACAACAGTTTAGTGGTTGGAGGACTGAAGTCTATACAGCAGTGTTATTATATGTCAGAATTTTACAGGACCTTGAGGCTCCAAAAGAATGGCTAATAAAATTTTTCCCATTCTAGTACAATATAAAGACCTGAAGTCATCCTTTTGGAATAGAGGTGTTACATAAATACTGGAGCATGTTAATAACTTTCCAATACACATGCCTGCCACATGCTTGCGAATACAGATGTGTTTTTTTAAGCTAGAGAACTGATTCAGACTAAACTAATGTAATTTCTTTATTAAAAGTAAGTTTACTGTTTCTTATTGTGAAAGGTAATAAATATTTTTGTGGATACTTTGAAAATACAGAAAAAGAGAGAAAAAAAATCAGGCTTTGGCCCACTCTTTGGAGGCCACCACTGTTAAACCTAGGATCCATTTTCTAGAGAGTTGGTTTTCTTAAATATCTTCTTTCTGAGACTGTCCCAGTTCAAGTAATTGTCATCTTAAACTTGAGATATCAATACAACTCTTATTTGTTCTCCCTTCCTTTGGGGTATTGCTAATCTAAACCAGCCAAATAGGCACAGAAGAGTATTCCTAGAAAGCTGTTGCAGGGGTGGGCAAACTTTTTGACTTGAAGGCCACAGTGGGTTCTTAAACTGGACCGGAGGGCCGGAACAAAGCATGGATGGAGTGTTTGTGTGAACTAATATAAATTCAAAGTAAAGGAGTGGAGGGAAGAGCAAGAGAACCGGATAGAACAGCCGGATCCGGCCCGCGGGTCGTAGTTTGCCCAAGGCTGTCTAGTGACTAGTTCTCTCTCTTGGTCTTGGGCTAAATAGCGAATTATAACAGGTTTAGCCAGGGAAGGTACACAAAAGGAGAGGTTTTGTTTGTTTGTTTGTTAAAAAAAACAAACATAAGAAGTTGTTTACATTATGGCAGCCTCTTATTTGAACAGATGGCTCTCTGAGAATTGGTACAAAATGAATTTGATTATATGCCAAAGCATGGGACTAAGTAGACCAAGCTATGACTTACAGCTAGACCCGTTGGCTTCATTTGCCAATAGTGAATGCCTATATCTCATGGTCATAAACTTTACCCTGACACCCAGAGAAACACCTTTCAAACATCTGCTCTATTCCAAAGGAAGTATGAGGTTGGGTGAAGGGGGAGCATATTGATCAAAGATGCAAAACCCACTTCACTGTTGGAAAGTCACTTTGAGGATACGTGCCACCACCAGCAGGCAGCATCAAAGCTGGATCTAGATCATCACACATTGGCTTTGAAAGAGTTGAAACAAGCAAGTTTTATTAAGTGCTACAGAGAGTAAATGATGAAATATCTCTGTCGGGATAGATGGACTTAGCAACAAAAGTCTGTAGCTCCTGCATCTTCACTAGAGAGACCATTCTGCCTCCTTCCTTTAAACTTCCCAATATCTCTTCATCTTCTACAAGGCAAAGGCCTTGTAGATACTATATAATGCCCTCCTATTTCTTATGTACCTCTCTAGAACCATTTTGCACTGTTCACATTTAATTACAAATTGATGGTAGTTCTCTGCATACACGGACCTGGAAACTGCCTTCACACCTTTCCGAATGTAACTATATCAGCTCTCCTTAAAAAAATCAGTTCAGTTGTTATTACCTCCTGGAATCCTTTCTTGATCCTCCTAGAATGGATATAGATGGTGTCCTACCCAATCCCCTTTATGGCTAGTGTACTGTATCCATCATCTGCTGGCAATGCTGGCCAATTAAAACTCACAGTTATACTCTTTGGGGAATTCCCTTTAGCCAAATGGTAGCCATTTCTCCTTGGAGGATACAGCAAACTATAGCTAGCCTGTAGCTCAGTTCCCAGCCAACCCTATTTTGTAGATAAAGTTTTATTGGAACAAAACCATGCCTATTTGTTTACACAAGGTCCTCCATACTAAAATGGCAGAGTGGTTTCAATAGATACTAAATAGCCCCCAACACCTAAAACATTTACTGTTTAGCTTTTACCAAAATTTTTGTTTTGCTGATCCTTAGAGAGTAAAAAACGTGGAAATTATTTTCTATTGTAATTTGTGCTCCACAGTCTAGAGCTTTCTCAGAGGATTGTACCAATGCTAATCTCCAGTTAAGACTTCATTACTGTTTAACTTTTTCCCCCTGTCCTATTCTGCTTCCTTCATTCCCTTTTCTTGAGCAAAGTCCCTGAACAACTCATTTCAATTAGATGCAATGATTTAGCTGTTACTCCTAGGAAAACTCCCCTAAGACAGTTGGTACCTGAAGTTGTTTTATGTAGCAGATATTAAAGATGGATTTCTGGAGTTGATTTCTCACTGGATGGATGGCATTTGTGGTTCATTGCTGGTTGTTGGAGGGGTTTGGATAGTCTGGTCATCTCTAACAGGCAGTAGCATATGATTGCTAGGACTTCACATGTTTTCTGGGCTGGATATAGGTGGAAGGGGATGTGCTGGCTGGTGCAACATTTTGGGTATAATGGAAGTTGGGATAGAACTAGTAAGCATCATTGATTCTATGAAAAGGAAAAACATAAAAATAACAGGCTTAGATCTATTCATCAACAAGTTAGCTCACAGTATAAATATCAGCAAGACTCCTTGGAATGACTTAGAACCTATCACCGGCAGGGCCTCCAATAGACACAGTTGAAGATCAGAAATGCTGAACTCTCAGGCTAGTAAATCTACTAGGTTTAGGACCCTGATGAGAAGGAGAACATACTCGGACTAGAGATGTGATATATGGAAAGGGGAATTTTCTGCATTCAAGAACTTTGAATTCCCAGTTTTATCTCTGCGCCTACAGATGTGGCCCATTCACCTTAGCAGAAGAATTAGTTCTTTCTTTAGCTTGATGATAAACAAAGCCATGGAATGGGCCAATGCTTTACAGGACAATGGTTGCCCTCCTGAGTATCTGGTACCATCTTGCCTCCTGTGTAGCATACTTGTAATCAGAGTCACTACTCAGTAAACTCAACTGGGGACTTGCTGGGCCTGTTATAGGAAGAGAGATATTATTTGCCAAAAGGGCTGTAGGACTGGCCAATATGTACACCATGGAACCCAATGGGTAACTTAACAGTAGATCCTCAGGTCCTGGTTAAAAGCAAGTGGGGACAGCAGTAGGCAAAACAGAATAAGGGAGAGTTCATTGATATATGGCCACTCCATACTGTGTGGTCTTGTGTTATATTTAACATACTGTTGGGGTTGTTCAAAAGGCTTAGCTGGTTGGTCAATACCTGGCTAGAAGAGCAAGATTGGAAGGCCAGTGAAAAGATCTGGGATAGAAGCATTGGAAAACCAAAGTTATGAGTTGCATTGTACTAGACATCAAGGCCCACCAGAGAACATCCACAGCCGATGTGGCACTAAACCAAGTGGACAGAATAACTCAATGAGTAAATGAGAACCAGGTCCTCCACTTGGCTACCTACTCATTGCACAATGCCCTTCTGCAGAGGAGCCATGGCTAACAGTGCAGTCATTATATAAAATCTTCTCATCACACATACACATGACAATAATAAGTACGAGCTAGGAAGAAAAATGTTAGAGGTGATAGGTTTATGGCATATGTTGTAGGGATACATTTTCAAGTGTATACTTATATCTAAACTTGTCAAGTCATATACCTTAAATATGTTTAGCTTTTTTTAATGGTAATCATACCTTGATAAAGTGGCTTAAATTAAAAATAAAAAAAGAGTAGCCATGGTAGCAGAGTTGGAGACTGAGCATGGCTCAGCAACACAGGAAACCTCTCCCCAGGTTTGCGATTCTACAGCGGAAGCAGAAAAACCCAGGATGTTATGGCCTCTCGTATATTCCAAACGCTTATCTCCAGCTTCACTACATTTATAAGATGTTTTAATTGGGTTTGTTTTAAGATACAAGGGATGCACAGTGCGAGCCTCTGTAACTATGCCTCTTGCACTGTCCTTGAGGCTTTTGTGAAAGCTGATTCTCAGCCTAAACTTCAACATTCTGTTAGTTCCTGCAAACTTCGCCGAGGTTGCACCATTAAGTAAACCTCAGGTTCCTTGTTCTTTCTGCTATTTTGTTTGATAATGTAACATTTCTTAAGGGTAAGAATTCCCCTGTAATGAGATACATTTGCGTTGAAAGTTTCTGCTATATTTCTGTCTATAGACAATAAATTTAAGATCATGGGGCCTAGCCTTGAATCTGTACACAGAATGAAACATGGGGAGTAGAGAGTCTGTTTTTATTAATCATAATCATTCTGTAAAAATGTCAGCTCTCCTCCCATTTCTATCCCATGTGGACTTTATCACAGGCCTCTGCCTTTCATTAAATGTGACCCCTGCTCATTTGTCCTTATGCCCTAAAATGCATCGGCCAAGGTCAGGTCTAAATTGTAATGAGGGCAGAGAAAAAAGCCTGCCCTGTATCTACTCCCCTTGAACCAGAGTTTGAAACGATATCTTGATGAAAGCAGTAATTTTGGAAGTCTCTGAAAATTGTGATGTAATATTATTATTTAATCATAAGATTAATCTAGAAATCCACAGTCTTTGTCTGATGTAATTTAACATAAAGCTTGCAGACTAAAAATGAAAATTCATAGACATACTTTTAAAATGTGAACAAATGTTTTAAGAAGTATATATTCAGAAGCAAGATACAATGGGAAATTTCAAAAGAAAACTGTTCTTCGCTAAAATTTGAGTTCTTAATCATCATCTGAAGTACATTTTCTCCTTTTTTTTTTTTGAGAATCATTTGGTTTGGTATTTTATAAAAGGTGTAAAATATTTTTAAAAAATGGATGAGATTTCTCTGTAAATTTCACCAAAACTAAATATTCAGGGAAATTCACTCCTTGTCCATGATATGGAGAAAGCAAAGGTTTTGAAATTAGAACTTATTTTAAATCCAGGATTTGCAAATAAATACTCTCTGATCCTCAGTTTTCTCATTTCTAAATGGGGTAAGTCCACCTCACAATTGTGCTGTGACTATGAATTTGAATGACATATGTGGAAGGGGTGGGATCTCACTTGATTTTATTTTTTCTTTTATTTCTTCTTCTCTTAAGAATTATGATCAGTGTATAGATATGTGTGAGTTTTAAAGCATTTATACAGTTTTTTGAAAACAAGTTAAACTATGATTTTTTTTTTACAACATAATCACTATAAGGGAGAGCTATGAAATAGATTTTATGTGATACTGAAGCTAAATTTCTGAAACAAAGTAAAAATACAGACATAATAGTAGTTTCTTAGGAGGGTTTGCTTTTTGAAGCAAAATGCTACAATAGAAATCATCTTGTTTTTCTAACAAGGCCTGGGTTTCACCCATAATCTACATAAATTATTTGCTTCAGATTTCCCATCTGGGAAATGGGTATAATCCAGTTATGACTGGGTCAAAATGACTTAATTGTAACAAGTGCTAAGAAAAAAAATAAGTGTATTACTCATTTTTACAATAAAAAACAAGCCAAGTGAAAATGGATTTCCCTAGATATTTTAACACAAAGCAATGATTAAGCTATGTATTTTTAAAAATATTACTCTATGCCATTATTTTTTATTTTAAATTGAGCATTAAGATAAATCCAACTTAGTCCAAATAAAATTGCTGAATATGATAAGAAACATGGCTACATTGCATTTCAGATGCAGCACTAAATTTCTTGGATAATCCCTGATGAAAAGCAGTAAGTACCATGCAAGATTTCTTCTGAGTCTTCCCTATGAAAAAAAGTAATAGGATGACCTTAGTGCTGGGAAGGAGCTCTGTCTGAAAAATGTGTGACCTTTGGGTAGCAAAATCCTGAAGATGGGGTTGGCAGTGTGCTACTAATAGATGAGCCATGGAACATTATGCTAAGTAAAATAAGTCAGTCACAAAAAGATAAATACGGTATGATTCCAATTATATGAGGTATCCAGGGTAGTCAAATACAGAGACAGAAAATAGAATGGTAGTTTCTAGCAGTTGAGGATAAGGGGAATTGGGGACTTGTTGTTTTGTGTACAGAAATTGACTTTTGTATGATGAAAATTGTTCTAGTTGCTCTGATTGTCAACTGATCACTTACTTCACTTTCTGACATTGATTCAGGGAATTTGATCAACTAGGCCTTTGGTTTTTATCCCCAACAGCCACTGTCATTTTCCCCCCTGATCATCTTGCCCTAGTGCCTCATGTTTCTGGAGTTTTCTCTAATAGAGATAGCCTACTTTTTGCATATCACTTATCTCCTAAGGCATAGCTTTATTCCTGAGTGCAATGAGAATCATGATGAGGCCTTTAAAATACCCCAGTCCTACCCTAGACCAGTTGAATTTAACAAATTATTATTTATTTCAGTTAAATTAAAATTCACTGGCATAATTCTCATAAAAAGGCACTTACACAATATGATTTTCATGACATCAATTCACTATCATGATTGATGTAAATTGCCACTTTGATCAGTTCTGTATAAACTAGAAATGTCCAAAAATGCAGATATCCACATTTCACTCATAGATCAATAAATGCATTATGCTATTTATTAATATCTGGGTCTTAAAATACTTAATTATTTTATAGTTTTGAGTCATGATAAGTTATGCATGCCAACTAATCAATATATTATGTGTGGATAAATAATGTCCCTTTTTCCCCCCTTTGGAAGTTCCTAAAATAATGAATTAACAGGACTGTCTCTTTAATTTTTCCAAATTTATAAGGGTTAACAGTTCCATATTTTAACAAAATGCAGAAGAAACAAAAGCTATAAAGCTTACTAATGCCCCTAAATGTATCAACTGGTTTCGGAGCAAAGATTTTCTTTCAGGTGACTTTAAGTCATGCTTTTACTTTTATGTAATAAATTACCATCATTATCTGCTCACTCAGGTGCATTCGAAACATGACAGGATGTGGTGTCAGCAAATACATAAATATGAATATTCTACACATAATCAAAATTGCAACATAATGACTAACATCATGCCTACAGGGAAAAATAAAACTTCCAAAAAAAATTCAGGGAGGGATTTGTTTCAGTCATGTTAGAACTAGAAAAGAGGTTATTTCTGAAGTGATTAGCCCTTATCATGCTAAAGTATTTGCAATCAACATTGCACTATTTTTCCAAGCCCAGGACTTAATATTAAAAAAAATTCTGGGTTCAAAGCATAATTGGCTGTTTTATCTTTACAAAACTCATCAACTTAAAAAAAAATTAATCCAATGAAATATTTTGTAGTATTGCCAATTTCTCATCAACTAGCTCAAAGAATGGACTTATAAAATGATTTTTCCTTTACTACTGATTGTGCCAAGTTAAATGACAAGGTTGAGAAAATACAAGATAATTTAGAAAGTATCTTTTATTTTAAAGTATTAAGTATCTTAACTGTAAGACTTAGCTGTCAACATAGTTACCATGATTTTATTCACAACAAATGTAGAACAATCTAAACCTCAACAGGAGGGCAACAAATAACTGTATTATAGAGTGTTTATATACCATGTGATAATGTCACTTCATTGCAATATATATTAATTAACATTTAAATAAGCTGATAATATGCTTGCAATAAAATGTGACAAGAAAAATGCAGGAAATCCTATGAAATATGGGATTTATAGAATAATAGATGCACTGAAAATCTACCCAAAATATTTTCAGTGGTGTCCCTTTATAAAGATTAGATTTTGTTATCTTTTGAAATATTTCTATTTTTTCCAAGTTTCTACAGGAGCCATGAAATAATTATATGATCACAAATGTGTCTTTGTATTGATAGCTCTCTTATATACTCTTGGGCCTGGTGCATTTACTTTCACTGAAGCACTACCAAAGTCAACCACACCAAATACTCTCCCATGCCCCGGCAATGTTCTATTTCCTTAGAAGACATCCCATGCTTCAGACTTTCTGACTCTTCATTCTTTTCATGCTCTATACAGAGAGCAAATATAGAATGCAGGAAGCTTTGTCAGAGCCTGATCAGCAATGCCCGCTTTATTTTATTATCTTGTAATGTCTTTTATCATGGACCTGTACTAAGTGTATGACTTCTCTTGACCAGCATGTAACAAGAGAAAGACCATGGCCATGCAGCAGGAGAATCAGCCAGTCACAGCAAGAGCTGGATAGATTGAAAGATGGTACCAAAGCAAGAGCTCTGGATGTAGAGCTTAGAGAAGGGGTTTAAACTGTATCCCGATGATTATTCAACCAATACATCATTTTACCTCTCTGAGTCTGGCTTCTCTGTGTAATATGCAGAAAGAATAAAAAAGTTATAGAACTTATAAATGGCCCTAAATATGCCAACTGGCTTCAGGGAAAACATTGCTTATATCATGTTCACTATTTTGGACCTATCACCACATGGACAACTTCATTTCCAAAACAGAAGCAAGCAGCCCCCAAAAATGCAATGCTGTCATTTTTCAGTAGGGAATATAAGACTTTTTTTGTGTTTTTTTTTTCCCTGTAACTATGAATATAAAATCTGACTTTCCTCAGTTTAATTTAAAAATAAACACAATTATTCAAATTTTTTAACAAATGTTATCAGCCTTCCCTTCATGTTTGATGACTAACTCTGTCCCAAATCTATAACTGCCTAAATGATTCCAAAACCATTAATTTTATAAAGTCAAACATCAATCAACACAAAAAGAAAACAAAGATAAAAATGTAAAAGCATTTCAAAAAATATTTGACAAAAAATGAATATGTTAAGAAAATAATCTAACTTCTCTGATTGGTTAACAAGGAAATGCACTGGGAAAAATGATCTACTGAATATAATACTTAAACAATTAATTGTCAGGCACTTTATATTTTAAATGATTTTATTGGTAGACATTTTAAAGTCAAGTAAATGCTCTGAGTCTGCTTTTCGATGTTCCAAATATTAAATGTAATGTACTTTTTCAATTACACACTAGATAAACAAGTTAGGTGAGAGGAGGTGAAGAGATAGACAGACAAGGGGAAGTAGGTAGAGAGAAAGGGAGAAGCTGTTAGGGCTGCATTAGAAAGAAACAGATGAAATGGAACTTGCAATTATTTACTTTGGACCATTCATCATCAGATTATGAGTGACCACAGCAGGAGGCTCACATGTTGGTAATATTTTTCCTACTACTACTAACATTTGGTCTTCTGATATCAAAACTTCCAGTGGAAAATCACTGTTATTTCCCATTTCATCTATAACATTTCTTTTAATATACCAGGGAGGTGCAGCATGTATGCTTCTGTCCTTTTCTGTTCTCACCCTAGGCCAGTGGTCGGCAAACTCATTAGTCAACAGAGCCA
This sequence comes from Plecotus auritus, assembly GCF_963455305.1. NCBI lineage: Eukaryota > Metazoa > Chordata > Mammalia > Chiroptera > Vespertilionidae > Plecotus > Plecotus auritus. Next base: position 17,974,858 of record NC_137770.1, on the reverse strand, counting down.
AATATCAACAGTACAACGATTGAAATTTCTTTTGAGAGCCAAATTTTTTAAACTTAAACTTCTTCTAACGCCACTTCTTCAAAATAGACTGGCCCAGGCCGGCCGTGGTATTTTGTGGAAGAGCCACACTCAAGGGGCCAAAGAGCTACGTGTGGCTCGCGAGCCAAAGTTTGCCGACTACGGCCCTAGGTCATCTCATTCTGTTCAGGACATAAATAATATTTAAAGTTTATCATTCCAAAATTTTCCTTGTCATAACTTTTCTGTGGGTGTGATTCAAAACCTTTTTAGAGATCTCCATTTGAGTGAATAATAAGCATCTCAAATTTAACTTGGTCCTCCTCTCCAAAGCAATCCTGATCCCACACTCACCTACCAAGTCTTTCCCATCTCAGTTACAGGCCATAACTTTAAGTAGCTGCTAAGGCTGAAATCTTGTAGTCATCCTTAATTGCCTCTTTCCCTTACCTTCATCCTTCAGTTTATAATCTAGTTCTATTCATTTTGAAATTAAAAAGATATCCCAAGTCCAGACACTTCTCCCTATACCCATTATTATAGGAGCAAAGAAATTTGGAGAAAATATTGCTAGCTATTAATGTTAAAGGAATAGGAAAGTCATATCAAAATATGCATTCTAGGAATATGTGGCAAAAAAACACAGGAAAATATTATTAGGAGCATGAAATTATGCAGCTGCTATTAAAAACAAAGGCTTTCATAATTAATGTTGTTTGAAATATCGTGTTAACCATTTTAAATAGGCTCATTTGCTATTGGATTTCTCAGAATTTTTTAATATAGAAACATTCATCAAGAATTTCAGAGGGTGATATAGTATGAAGAATGTTGAAACTAAGTTTGAACATAAACCTATTTATTTGAGAAGAATTCCATAGTTTAGGAAATATTGCCTGAATAAACTTTTAGAATTATATTTGTTTCCAATTGCTGATTCAAGATGTTTATTCAGTTTCAGCTTTGTTGTTATTGTTGTTGTATCTTTTCATTTTCCCAAACTCTAAACATTTACAAATCCTAAGACTTGGTTCTTTAATTTTTTTTTATTATTTCTAAAAGTGATTATTTGAATGCCATAGGTTTAAACATTATCACTAAACTAGAGGCCCGGTGCACTGATTCATGCACCAGTGGGGTCCCTTGGCCTGGCCTGCGGGGATGGGGCTGAAACTGGCTCTCTGACATCCCCTGAAGGGTCCCAGATTGCAAGAGGGTGCAGGCCAGGCGGAGGGACCCCACCAGTGTACGATTGAGGCCAGTGAGGGACTGAGGGAAGGCTTCAGGGCCTGTCTGGCTCGTCTCGCCCAGTCCCCATAAACTGGACTCCAGCAGCAAGCTAACCTACCTGTCATAGTGTCTGCCTCCTGGTAGTTAGTATACATCATAATGACTGGTTGAACAGTCAAATGAATGGTCGGACACTTATCATATTAGGCTTTTATTATATAGGATTAAGAAATCTCACATTTATCTCTAATCACTGTCCCTCACCTCCTACTGTACATCTCCATTGGATATTCAAGAAGTATCTCTAAGTTGACTATTTGCCCCATTCCAACCAGATTGGTTTTGGCTTTCCATTTTAGTAAATGACAGCTCTACATTTGCAGTAATTTAGGCCAAAGAAACACTTGGAGTCATCGTTGGCTTAGCCTTCTTTTCACATGCTGCATATCCTATTCACAATTACCACTGCAGTCTAAGATATGTTTATTTCTACTGAGGCCAATAATTTATGTCATTTAACTACTGCTAGCTATATCTGTCCTTGTTCAACATACTCTATTGAGTCCTCATCTCATTCAGAATAAAAACCAAAGTCTTTAACATGACCTAAGCTTTGTAGGAAATACAAAAGTATTTGTAGGAAATTATCTGTATACATATGTTCATATGTAAAGTGTGAAATTAATCAGCAATGTCATCTTGTGTATCTTCTCATTTAACCCCACAATCTTTTAGTACTTACTTAATAAGTGCCAAGAATTTTCACATTTGTGACATTTAATACTCACAAACATATTACAAAGTAAGTAATTGCATTGCATTTAAAACAAGAAAACTGAGGCTCAAAATGAAGATAGAATAATATTTGTTGTAGATCTGAACAGAATTTTGCATTTAATATTGAGTCATGTTAAAACACATATTTTGTTATTAGAATGAATGTAAATGAAGGAACACATATTCTCGCTCTTTTATTAAATTTCCAATGCAATGGAGTATATCCCGCCTTGCTTCATCTTTCTAAAAAGGAACAATAATATTACCAGCTGGGAGGTTGCAAAGAGTTACATGAACTAATTGATATGACAGAACCTATCATAATTTATTAACAGTGTACAATTTGAAAATTATAAAGTTTGAATTCTTCAAATTTATTCTTGATTTTAAAAGTCAAACAAAGATGTAAAATTTAAATATACATGTTGACCCAAGACGGAGAATGAAGTACACCCATTGACCTTGTGACTTGATATATAGATAACAGCAAAATCTGATAATCATTAACTAGTACAGACCTTGATGTCAGTCACACTATAATTAGCCATGATGGCATAGAGGTTACCTCATGTCAGTTTTATACTTAATCTGTCCTAAAATTGTAAAGTTTATAAGAAGTTCTTGTGTGACTTTCTATATTCACTATAATATTTATTGTTATAGATCATTTAAACCTAAGATGATAATTTCTGTTTATTTTTGTAGGAAATTTTATTTATTCATTTATGTTTGTTGTAGAAATTGAGTTTTATTTATTTAGATCACTAACTAAGACCTCATTGATTTTGTTATTATGAACTCAACAAGCTTGAAACGTAGTGGTAACTTCCTATTTCTATCCATGTACTAATTATTGTACAAGTTAGAAAAAAATAATTATGGCAAAGACATTTTCCATAGCCCAACACCACATTTTCACTTTTTCCTTGAGAGTACTTATCACATTATGTATTGGGTAGTTAGTAAATGTGAATTAAATATGAATTAACTCAAAATCTAAATTTGCTATATCTAAGAAACAAATAAATGGAAATAAAAACCTGAGGCAATGAAATTCTCTTTTGTTAGTAATTTACAGAAAGTATGCATATATGCCAGGGCTGATCTCAATTACCCTGATGATTTTCTTCACATCAGCTGTCTCTTGACTATTGAAATTTGGATGTGTTTTCAAATCCAAATTTCCACTGTAAGAATTGGTAGCCTGCCTGAAAATCTGAACGTGCTTGAAATTTTACTAATAATGGTGCTCAGACCAGGAAAATAGCAAGGGCTTGCATTTTCCTTATAATGTTTGGGGATATTTGGAAAACATTTCACAATTTCCACTGTTCAAAGGAAAACATTGTTTTTGCCTTTAATGTCCAATGCATTTACTTTTTTTCTTTCTTTTTTTTTTTTTTTTTTTTTTTTTGAAATGTTTTCACCCAAAGAAAAAGGTTTTCATTTAGAAAAGTAAACATTTTGGCTGTTAGGGTGGTACCAAATAAAAGATTCCCTGATTGCTTTAAATGAGCCATTTAGGAAACCCTTGCCAATGTAGACACAGTCAGTCGGTATTCTACAATGTGTCAAAGTGTTCCACCTTCTTTGGTGCTTTGTAAATCACACCAGGGATTTGAGTAAATTAAGTCAGGCTTTTTTACCAGAAACCAGATGTTGCACCTCCACTGAGTTTTACTTCAGAAAACAATGCATTATTAAGTGACTATGAGCTATGCAATCAGGAAGAAATATTGCATCTGGCTGTCAAAACGTATGCCGTTTCAACCTGCTGCAAGACTACTTACAGAAGTCTGGAAGGGCATAGGATAATTACTGAATTTTCTAAATTCCAAGGATGTGTGCTAGACTATAGAATAGGGTCAAAAGCACCCCGAGTAGAGTTAAGAAACAGGCTGAGATTTGTAACATGAAACAGGATGCCTCTGTGTGTGTGTGTGTGTGTGTGTGTGTGTGTGTGTGTGTGGCAAAAAGCCCATGTCAATAAAGCAATTGTAATTAGAGATTTAACTCAGCCAGGGCATCCAGGTTCTAGAAGAAAAGTAATCAAATAATGCAGACTAAAAAGAGAGAGAGAAAAGGAGATAGGTTAGACAGAAAGAAGAATGAAGGAAAACAAAGATGAGGGAGAAAAAGAGGGAGGAAAAAGCATAGAGAGAGGGAGAAAAGGAAGGAGGAAAGAATGAAGAAAGGAAAAAGGAAGAGCAGGAGAATGAAAAAAAACAACACATATTATACAGGACACTGTTCAAGTTCAATAGGGCTCAACAAGAAGGTTTTATAAAGTGTATTCATTGCCTTCACTCCCTACACCTGCTCTTTAACACTGCACTTTGACATGCGGATCCATCATCTTTTAACTCTCTGTGTCTCTGGAATCCACACCTCACTATCAGAAACACAAATGTCAGCTTAATCTCTTTACATTACACATGCATCCAATATTTCAGGTCACACTTGCCAACATTAGTGTGAAATATCTGTTTATGATTACATTTGTAAGATATGAATTCAACCCCCCTTTGATTATCTATTACAGCAGTAGTGTTACTGAAAAACTACATACCAGGAAAAATTATCTAATTTAATGTGCATGGTCAAAGGGTAAAGAAAACTTCTTTATTATTTCCACAAGGAAGGTGAATACAATTCTGCAAAATAATAAAGGTAAAATTTTTATTTTAAAAATCAAGCATATGACTCATTTTGGCTTGTTTTAAAAAACTGAAAACAACAATTTGAGTGTGTATTTATATCCCTAATACTTTAAGAAGAATGGCTAATTCAATAAATTTTTGAGTCTTGACTCTTATTTTATATTTCTTGGTAGACATCAAATTCTCTTTGATCTAATCTTATCACTAAAAAAATATTAAGAAAACTGTTGTCTTCCTTTTATAATTTCTTTCTCACTCATTTTCTCTACTGTCATTCCTGTAGCATTGATTCTCATTCTCCTTTCCTCCAGAACCCCAAAACACACTTGGTACAACAACTATGAATAAATACACAAACAAATCTTTTCCCTTTACTGTTCTGTAGACTGAAATAATAACTCAGCAAGAACAGCTGAAGCAAACAGTTATTTGCGGGCTCAAAACACTGTCTACTAAATGACAATTTCATTATATCATGTAGAAACTCATTTTTAATTTTCCAGTACTGTTATTTATTCAGTTTTGGGGAAAAGGAGAGCAACAATCAAATAAATGTATCCAGGAAATATTAATGATTAATGTTACATATACATATATATGTATGTATATATATATATATGTATATATATATATATATATATATATACATATATACATATATATATATATATTTCATGACATGACATTTATTCATTCAACAAGTATGTATTAACTAGAGGCCCAGTGCACAAAATTTGTGCACGAGGGGCGGGGGTGTCCCTCAGCCCAGTCTGCACCCTCTCCAATCTGGGAACCCTCGAGGGATGTCCAACTGCCCGTTTAGGCCCTCTGGGATCAAACCTAAATGGGCAGTTGGACATCCCTCTCACAATCCAGGACTGCTGGCTCCCAACCGCTTGCCTGCCTGCCTGCCTGCCTGATTGCCCCTAACTGCCTCTGCCTGCCAGCCTGATCACCCCCTAACCACTCCCCTGCCAAACTGATCAACGCCTAACTGCTCCCCTGCCAGCCCAATTGCCCCTATCTGCCCTCCCCTGCCAGCCTGATCACCCCCAACTGTCCTCCCTTGCAGGTCTGGTCCCTCCCAACTGCCCTCCCCTGCTGGCTTGATCGCCCACAATTGCCCTCCCTTGCCAGCCATCTTGTGATAGCCATCTTGTGTCCACATGGAGGTGGCCATCTTGTGTTCATATGGGGAAGCCATCTTGTGTGTTGGAGTGATGGTCAATTTGCATATTACTCTTTTATTATATAGGATATCTTACTAAGGTCCATGTACATTCTTGGAATAAAAAAGTTATATAAGATATAATGGAAGACACAGCCTTCCTAAATGATTGCATAACCTTCTGCTACATGGTGATCAGCAGTGTGAACATTAGTTTCGAAAAGAAGAGGTGCTGGATTACTTGTGTGTCCAGATCCAGGCATGTGCAGGCTGGCTAAAAAGACTGCAAGAAGAACAGACCTGAAGCAATTAGACAGCATCTACCAGTCAGCTACAACTGGTACTCAAGGAAAGGCAACCATAGCTAAATTAATTCTGCACTATCTCTAGCTACTTTATTATCAGGTACTAAAGTATCAGTGGTTATAACAACCTATTTTCTGTCTCTTATAAATCTTCCCTGGGCATATCAGAGCATTGTATTCTACAATGGTTTAACTGTCACTAAAGAGCTAAAATGAATGAGATCAAGTTTTAATTGACTGTATCACACATTCATTTTTATGTATATCACTTGAAAATTATCCCCAAATATATTATACTAGAGGCCCAGTGCATGAAATTCATGCACTGGGGGCCGGGAGGAATCCCTTAGCCCTGCCTGCACCCTCTCTCAATCCAGGACCAGGACTCATCTAATTAGCAGATTACGATTTTATTATTATTATTATAGATTTTGGAATACATATATATATATATAATAGAGGCCCGGTGCATGAAATTCGTGCATGAGGGTGTGTGTCCCTCAGTCCAGCCTGCACCCTCTCCAATCTGGGACCCCTTGAGGGATGTCTGACTGCCCGTTTAAGCCCAAACCCAGTAGGTTTTGGCCTAAAGGGTCAGTCGGACATCCCTCTCAAAATCCAGGATGGCTGGCTCCCAACTGCTTGCCTGCCTGCCTTCCTGATTGTCCCTAACCCAGGGGTGGGCAAACTTTTTGACTCGAGGGCCACAATGGGTTCTTAAACTAGACCGGAGGACCAGAACAAAAGCATGGATGGAGTGTTTGTGTGAACTAATATAAATTCAAAGTAAAGGAGTGGAGGGGAGAGCAAGAGAACCCTCCGCTCTTTCGGCTCCGCGGGCCGGATAGAACAGCTAAACGGGCCGGATCCAGCCCACGGGCCTTATTTTGCCCATGGCTGCCCTAACCGCTTCTGCCTGCCAGACTGATCAACCCCTAACCACTCCCCTGCAAGCCTGATTGATGCCTAACTGCTCCCCTGCCAGCCTGGTCCCTCCCAACTGCCCTCCCCCTGCTGGCCATCTTGTGTCCACATGGGGGCAGCCATCTTGTGTGTTGGAGTGATGGTCAATTTGCATATTACTCTTTTATTAGATAGGATAGAGGCCTGGTGCATGGGTGGGGGCCAGCTGGTTTGCCCTGAAGGGTGTAACAGAT